>NC_073236.2:96240000-96840000 GCF_029281585.2 Gorilla gorilla gorilla | reverse complement strand
GGAGCAAAGGTCAAACTCCACCTGTTTTCCCTGCACTTCATTTTCTGGCAGTTCCCACAATAGTACAGATAAGTAAAAGATTAAGGCAATCTTTTCTAATTAAAGTAATTAAAAAACGGCGATGATTGCACCTTTCATCTGAAAGGGAAAATATTTACTCATCCAACTGCAGGCCCTTAAAAGCATTCAGGAGGTCTATTTTGACAAACGGATCCTCCTCCCCTCCCCCAGCCCATTCTGCTTGTCCTGGACACACACACACAAAGGCTGGTTTATTTAGCAAGCGGAGGCTTGACAGGGGCACCCTGAAAGCTGGGAACCTCAGGCAGTTTTAAGCAAATGGACACTTTGGTTCAATCCCTGCTAGGCCCTGTTGAGAGGTTTCTGGGACCGTTGGGATTTTGATTTGACCAATCAATGTTTTACTGTTGTACCTTCTTCCTCTCCTTCTCCTTTGGGTGGGAAACCACCCAAAGGTCCCTGTCTGCCTCTGATAGCTCCACTCTTCCCTCAGACCTGGCTGGGATGGAGACCTCAAAAAGGAAGAACCGGTCAGAGTCTTGGATGCAGTCCGTAACAACCATATATTACATTGCTGTTTTGCACAAGCCTGTGTGCTTGACATATAAGTACTTGCTCAGTGCCAAAGGGGGCGCTCTTGGGGTGTGTAGCCCAGTCCCTAAGAAGTGCAAAGTCTAACAACTGTCCTTGGCTCCCCCAGGAGAAAGCAAACTTGCATACAGGCTGCTGTAATTCACTTTGAGTTTTTGAGGCAAGTATAATCAGCCAGTTTCCTGGTGCATGGGGCTTGATCTCACAGATTGCAATTTTTCCCTAAGTAGGTAGGGACAGAGGTACCTTACTCCAGAGGAGTGGGAGGTGTGAAGGCCGACAGAGATGTTAATACCCAGTCCAGCAATCTGGGGGGCCCTGATCGCTGTCCCAGGCTGCTCTCCTCCTACATCCCACCTAAGGGGATGCTCTGGAGCCTGTGCTGCTGGAGCTTGGAGCAGCATGGATAGGCCAATCCCCTTTACAGGCTGTTCCTCAAATCCTCAGAATATGACATAAAAGAATATCCCGGGAACCAGCTCCAAAAACACTGGGGCCCAGCTGTCGCCTGAGAAGGGCCTGGTTTGCCTCTGCCTGCCCCAGGTCAAGCTAGACAGTGTCCTCAGCATGACCTGCTGCCCTCCACTGTCCTCCCGGCAGAGATACAGCCTCAAAAAGCCAGTATGGACAGGTCCAGCTCTGCAGTGGACCCGGCTCTCCAGAGTGGGCTGGGGAGGGAAAAGGAATGCGGTGTGTGTACACACATGTATACGGATGCGTGTGAGCACATGTGTGCGCTGTGTCTGGCCTGTTTGGACGGGCTTGCTTGGTACCAAGAACAGCCTCAACAGAGATTAGAGAAAAGCCTTTGGGGCTCTCTGTACTGCAAGCTCACCCAGTGTCAACAGCACCCTCTTTGGGCTCTGGACTGTGTGTAGCAAAGCCACCCCCAAACCTCTCTCTTTCCTGGCCTTGCCTCTCGAGTCATGGCCTCTGGAGTGACAGCTCTCCTTGTGTCACTTCTCTGCCTGGTCACCCACAATGGCTCCCAGCTTTCGGAGAAACATTCACCAGCACACCTAAAACACAGGGTCCCAGTGGCCCACTTCACACTCAGGGGGCTTGATTCAGGCCCAGCCTCAACCGGACTCTTCCTGCTGGTCCCAGACACCCTTTGTGAAGCTGTGAGAGCAGTGGATTCCCTCCCAGGAATCCTACTGATCTGTGTGCACAAGGGCCTACCCCATGAAAGGGCAAACAATTGCAGGATTCCTGGGTGCCCTGAAGCCCGTACCCTGAGCCCAGGCTGAGAGCTTTTGTCCCACACTTCCTATAAGCCAGATTTGTCACTGGGCTCCGATAGGCTGCCCCTCACCTTGTCTTCCTTCCAACATCAGTCCAACCCCCTCCTTGTGGGGAAGACAGGAGGAAGCCTCTAGTGCCAGCTGCCTCCACCCAATGGTGGCTCTGCCTGAATTCGGCAGGGAACCTTCAGCACAGCCCAGGGCAGCTGCTGTTGGACCCACTCAGGGAATTGTGTCTGACCCGACCTACGCATTTGGTGGTTAGCTTGCTCTGTGGAAACAGTCCCCAGGGGACTGGAATCCTCGCTGCAAAAATAAATTCTCCCTCTGGACTTGCTTTTCTCATCTTGCTTTCTCTGCATTCTGGCTTTTTCTTTTTTCTTTCTAGTGTCCCGACTGCTTTTATCTTCTTCCTTTCCTCCCACTGAGACCCAAACAAACCTCCTGGTAAACAAACTCTCAGGCCAGTCTCTTAAAGAGACAGTATGTGTTTGTTGCCATGTGGATGTCCAGTCCTGCTCAGGGGCTGCATGAGGTCTGGGGGCAGATGGGCTGTGAGGTGTTAAAGATCATTCAAGAGACTCACATGAAAAAGCTGGCCTAGAACAGTGCACCGAGAAAATTGCCCTAAGAGCCCCCTCTCCTTTCCCACTCTCACCTGAAAATACAGAACGGGAGGGACCAGCGGGGTTTCCCCTTAGCCAGTCTCCCCGAGTGGTGTTGTTGAGACTATTGTCTGCTTTTGTCTACGTGACCTGGAAAGGATTCCCTTTTTTTTTTTTTTTGAGACGGAGCCTTGCTCTGTCTCCCAGGCTGGAGTGCAGTGGTGCAATCTTGGCTCACTACAACCTCCACCTCCCAGGTTCACGCCATTCTCCTGCCTCAGCCTCCCAAGTAGCTGGGATTACAGGTGCCCGCCACCACGCCTGGCTAATTTTTTGTATTTTTAGTAGAGACGGGGTTTCACCATGTTGACCAGGCTGGTCTCAAACTCCTGACCTCAGGTGATCCGCCCTCCTCGGCCTCCCAAAGTGCTAGGATTACAGGTGTAAGCCACCTCGCCTGGCCAGGATTAAGAGTGTGATTTAAAAAAAATATTTTCATGTCAACCTCCTCCCGCTCTGCCCCACCAGGTGAACACATCTCTGAAGTGATCATATCAAACAGAGGCAATGTGAGGAGAGGGACAAATCTAGCTTGCACACCACTTTCCTGGAACTTGGTGACTTCGTGACTTGGAGGGACTCTGCTCTTAATTTGTCATTGTGTGTGTGTTGCTGGCTTGGCGGGTGGAAGTCACTGCGGGGCAGGGGAAGTGTGTGCCTACTCTTGAGTATGCATGTGTGAGTATGTGTCTGCACCAGTGCCAGACAGCTGCCTTGAGGGTCTCTGCCTGGAACAGGGTTCTCCACCGTGCTGAGCATGTGGGTAAGCTGAGGATGCCCCTCACTTCCCATCTGAGTGGTCTGAATGAAAAGACTGGCATCTATCTCCTGGAGAGTGGGGCTGTGCTCTTTCCTGTTGCCCAACTGGCAGAGCAGCCCCAGGGCCCAGCCCAGGGACAGACAGCATCCAGGCCAGGGCTTCCTGGGGATCCTGTGAAGATCCAGGTTCCTTTGCAGTAGGTCAGCAGAGGCTGAGATTTTGCATTTGTAACCTGCTTCCTGGTGGGGGCGCCGAGCAGCTGCTCTCCAGCCTATGATCTGGGCAGTGAGGCGGGAGAGAGGTGGCATGGTGGTCCTGCTGCCCACTGAGAAGGCAAGGCTGCCTCTGCCACTGCCTCTTCCCTGTCCCCTGCGTTGGGGGCTGGCCGCTGCCAGGCACAGTTACCGCCCTCAAGGGACAACAGCTGACAACTTCTAAACCAGGGCTCTGTGGAACAAACCACACCTAACGAAGGTGGTTTTTCCCCTTTAAGAGAATACATTCCTCAGCAGGACAGTGGCCCCAGGTTCTCTCCCACTACCACTTGGAAGCCAGGCAGAAAAATTGCCCGGTGGGCAGGATTACAGGATTAGTCAGCTTTCCCAAAACAGACCCACAGGCTCTTAGGTGGAAATGAGTTTTGGTCTGAGCCCTTCTTTCCTGGTGACAGATGTGTTTGCTGGGCCCTCCCCCTGTCTCACAACTCGAGTCTCGCCTCTTCCTGAGTGCTCGGAACTCCCATGCTCCCTCACTCAGGCCCCAGGAATTGGGGGGAAACAGGTTTGGTGGAAATGAGCCCTAGGGTTCAAGCATCCAGGCCCTGGGAGGAGGGTGGCACTGCTTGGACCAAGGGGCTGGCTTTACCGACCCCTCCCCATCCCCACCAAAGAGCAGCCCTGCCAAATCTACCCTGTGCTGGAGGTGCCGAGCGGAGCCCAATAAGCCGTGATGGTCGCAGGATTGTCTGCTCCTGCCCCAGATTCCCATCGTCCCTCTGTCCCCACTGGGTCTTGGGGTGTCTTGGCCTCCCTGAGCTGGGCCTGCCCTGCAATCTCAGAGTCTGCAGTGTGTGAGCTGGCCTGTGCCAATTCCAGAGCTGGTGTTTCCCAGAAACCAAGGGACTGAAGACCAGTTGCTGAGGGCAAGCCACCGTGCTGGGACACTCAGATGTCTGAGGATGTCACTGTGGCTAGATCCAAGATTTGGACCTAAGCGAGGGAGGATGTCCCATAATTCTCTGCATGGAACCAGCAGCCTTGCTTGCATTTAGAAGTTCCTTGCAAAGAATCATATACTCACAGCTGGTGTCCTATACAGGGGATGTTCTCCTTGGAGCATTTTTCTTTTTCTTTAGATAAAGCTGGCAAAAGAAAATAAACTTTGGTTCTTTTAATAGCCCCTATAATCCTTGGAGTCAGCGTGGTCCTCATTTCAGCTCTTTGGCTCCTCAGGAATCTGATGGGGCTCTCCTGGCGATCTGTCTGGAGGCCACGTTCTGCCACCATGTGATAGCCACTGGGGGCTGCCTGGACTGGCTCCTCTAGGCTGTTATATCCCAGGCCATGCCCAGAAACCGGAGTCCTGAGCTGAGGGCAGATTTCAGAGCACGGTAGGCCCAAGGCCGGAGCTCTCTTGAGGCTAACGTCAGAGCTGACTGTGATCAAAGATAGGGCTGAGCTGTCAAACTTTCTCAAAGAAGGGCTGATACTTCTTTTAAGGGTACGATATTACCTGTGAACTAAATAGTTCTCATGAGTAATTGCTGGACGGAAATGTATAGATCTCCTAACTTTGGCTTGCATCAAGGCTTGTAAAAACACCTATTTCTGGGCCCTGCCTGAGAGGTTCTGACTGAATAGGAGAAGCCGAGAATTTGTATTTCCTTTCATTTTATTTTAGAGATGGGGATTTCACTCTGTCACCCAGGCTAGAGTGCAGTGGTGCAATCATAGCTCACTGCAGCCTTGAACTCTTGGGTTCAAGTGATCCTCCCACCTCAGCCTCCCAAGTAGATGGGACCACAGGTGTGCACCACTACACCCAGCTAATTTTTTAAAACTCTTTTTTTTTTTTTTTTTTGTGCTGACGAGGTCTCGCTCTGTTGCCCAGACTGGTCCTAAATTCCTGGCCTCAAGTACTCCTCCTGCTTGGGCCTTCCAAACTGTTGGGATCATAGGTATGAACCACCATGCCCAGCCTAGAATTAGTATTTCTAACAAGTTCTCAAATGATGCTGATGCTGAAGGGGCCACACCTTAAGAACCACTGTCCTAGTGCATTTCTCCGATTTTACAGATGCAGAAACCACGGCCCAGGGAAGATGCAGCTTGAGCAAGGTCACCGGCAGGTTAGTGGTGCAGCTACAGTAAAGGTCTCCCACTCCCAGGTTAGCGATGAGTCGCTGCCCAGCCCTGCCTCATGGCCTTAAGCCCAGGGTCACACAGCTGGTAGTCAGCCCTTCTTATAGGCTGCCATGGCCCACTGGGCACTACTTAGTGCTTAGAAGACGAGTTAGTGCTGGTAGCACCCAGTTGGTGCTGGAAAAGGAAGTGGCGTGTTTTGGCGTGTCCTGGCCTCCAGGCTGAAAACTGTTTATTTGGACAATTAAGAACATGGCTTCAGCTGAACCACAAAATCAGACGGAAACCTTTATCTTGGGTGGCATGTTCTTGGTTTCCTCCCATGCCCTGGCAGGCTTGTGGTGTGGGGCCACGCTGGCCAGGGTGGGTCTGGGAATGGTTCCAGTGGCTCTGGCCTCCACCCTGGAGAGGTCGGTTAAGTGTGTCAGGAGCAAGCCTTTGGTTGCCGTTTGTGTTGATGATGCAGATGGAAAGGTGGGTGTTGGGGGCCCCCAAGCCCTTTAAACCCCTAGGGCCTCTGGGGTCCCCTGAGGTGACGCTTCTTTGCAATTGACCATAAAATTCAGTGTCTGCCATACCACCTTCCCCTACTGCAGATCTTGTCTCCAATGATCTACCCTCCTCCCTCCAGCCAAGAAATGGGTGAGTTCACATCACCTACTCCCCATTCCAGCACCCCAGGGGAGTCCTTGGTTCCGGCACCACCTCCCCTTCTGTCCCCATCCCTTTTCAGCCCCCATCCCTCTAGGGTTCTGGGCCTCTACCTCCATGTGAGGTATGAGGGTAAGATAAGTGAGGTGTTTGCTTACAACCCTCGTTGAAGTTTAAGCTTTTCCCATACTAGGAATGGGGCTTGAGGCCCCAGGGACTAGGATCCCCACTGAGGATTATGGTCGAGGCTGGAGAACAAAAGCCAACAGCTTTGTGCCACTCCACTCTCCAGAACTCCCAATCAAAACAAACAGAACAAACACCAGGAGTTGGAAAGATCCATTCTGAGAATTTGCTATACATTGGCTCAGTCACTCGGGCAACATGAGGGCCATAGTGGACTCAGAGAGGGGCCCCTGCCCGGTGAGAGAAAAGGACAAGCTTAGCAATAACTAGAGAAGAAGCTGGAGCTGGAGAGGCAGATAAAGAGCTATGGGGTCAGACGAGGGTGGGGTTGCTTCAGCTTCATGCTTGGTGGCCAGAGGTGCTCACAGGAAAAACGAAACCCAAGTTGCAGCCTCCCCCAGCTCCATCCCCCAAGTAGCGCCGAGAGGAGCTGCCCACCCGGGCTGCAGCAGGTCACACTTAGCCACTGTGTTGAGACACAGTCTCATGACTGCCACTTGGGGAACGGCCACTCTGCCTCCCTGTCTGGGCTGTGCTCCCTGCCCCCGACGGACACCAAGCAGGCCTGCCCGGCTCTCAGACCTTCCGGAGCTCCCGCCTGTGTCCTGTGTCTCTGTGAACATCAATAGGACTTGTTTCCAGAACCTCAGGTTTGTTTTTTTAAAACTTTTATTTTAGGTTTAGGGGTACATGTGAAGGTTTTTACGTAGGTGAACTCGTGTCACAGAGGTTTGTTGTACAGATTATTTCATCACCCAGGTATTAAGCCCGGTACCCAGTAGTTATCTTTTCTGCTCCCCTCCCGCCTCCCACCCTCCACCCTCAAGTAGCCCCCAGTGTCTGTTCAGAACCTCAGATTTTAAAATCCTACATCTTATTCTGTTTCTAAATGACTCTCATCTGCCAATCTTGTCTCCCTAGTTGCACACTATAAAAACTTCTTAGGCTGGGCATAGTGGCTCACGCCTATTATCCCAACACTTTGGGAGGCTGAGGCGGGCGTATCACCTGAGGTCAGGAGTTCGAGACTAGCCTGGTCAACATGGTGAAACCCCATGTCTACTAAAAATACAAAATTAGCTGGGCATGGTGGCGCATACCTATAGTCTCAGCTATATGGGGGGTTGAGGTACGAGAATTGCTTGAACCCAGGAGGTGGAGGCTGCAGTGAGTGAGATCACACCACTGCACTCCAGCCTGGGCAACAGAGTGAGACCCTATCTCAAAACAAAACAAAACACAAAACACCTTCTTAGGCAGGAACTGAGTCTGCTGCCAGTCACAAGCTCCACCCATCACACCCCTCCTCTCATGCCCCACCTGGATCTCAGTTGTGGCTGATGAGTGATTTTGGCAGTCACTACCTAGGCTAATGACGCTTGTCACAGAGCGTGTGTGTGTGTGTGTGGGTGTGTGTGACTGCAGGAGACTGCAGGAGATGGGGGCACTGGAACACATCTGGCCTCTATCTGCCTCAGCTGCTACCTTGGGGCACATCTTCCACCCCCAGTGCCCCCCTCACACTGGGGACAGGGCTGAGGGCCTAGGAGACGAGAGGGTGATGTCTTCCACTGGGATGTGCCTTCCCCAGCTGCTCGGTGCGCACTCTCCTGCAGACTCCAGCAAAGAAGGTGGAGGGAGGGAGCCTCAAGGGGCACAGTCAGATCCCCAGTCCGTTTCTCCTTCCTGGCTCCAGACCCAATTTTAAAAGAAAGAAGCAGCAGCAAAGAAAACACCTGCAGTGCTGTTAGTGCTGTTAGATGAGGAGGGCAGCCCAGGGCTGAGCTGAGGGCGTTGGGGGTCAGCAGCCCAGGGAGGTGAAAATTAAGCAAGAGTGTGAAGAATTCTGCATTGCTTCAAAATTAGTCAACTGCTTGCACATTTATATAGACGCCTAAAGATGACATGGTGAGGGAGAGGGGATGAGAAACAGGATTACACAACAAACACCTGGGAGGATCCTGTGGGTTGCCCATCAGCTCCTAGGCCAGTGGCTCAGGGAGGTGACAACGCATCCCTGTCCTCCTCTGCCTCTCCCTCCCTGGTCTGCTGGTCCCACCCTGCCCCTGCCTGGGGCAGCCTGGAGGTTCTGAGTGCAGCAGGAGCCTTCCCTCAGGCTGGGTCCTCACCCTGCCCCATTTCCTGGAGACCTTGGGAAGGTTTTCCAAGTTCCGGGCTGGGGTCCTTGAGGAATGAGGGGAAGTCACCTGCTGCAGCTCGGCTGGGAGGAGGGGAAGGAGGGACAGAGAGCCGAGGACTCTCTGGGCTCATCCCTCTCCAGGAAAGAGGAGGGAAGGGTAAAGAGAGGCCAGAAGAGGAGAGAGGCAACTGGCTCTTTCGGAGGTCTTGTCCTGTGACCTGCCCCTCAGCAGAGTCCCCTGGGCCCCTCATGCTTTGGAGAAGAGGCCAGACTTTAGGGACAGTCAGTAACAACCATCACTCTGGTTTATTGAGTGAGTGCCACACCCCAGGCACAGAGCTTAACGCTTCACATACGTGTTTCGTGTAATTGTCACAACACCCTCCCCAGGTGAGAATTATTGCCCCCCTCTACAGAAGAGGAAACAATTTGAGGCCAAGGGGCTTGCTTAAGGTCACCCGGTTCTTAAGTGGCAGGGCTGGGGCCGGACAGCGAAGCCTTCTTGCCGTCTATTACCCAGCTCCGCATGAGTCGCTCCAGGGGGGTTGGCGCCTGCCCCATGGAGTCCAGGGCAGGCTGGGGCAGACAGACTGTCGCCAGGGCTTGCCTCTCTCTGGAGGCATTGCGGATAGCATGACCCTGCCTCTGAAGGCTGCAGTGGCTTCCTTGAGGAAGGAAGGCCACTCCCCACAGAGCGGGGCCCATGTGCTAATCATCAGGGCAGGCCTGACTGCTCACCTGAGGTGTGAACGAGCCTGGTGTTGGGACTGGAATGAAGCACTTTAATGGACAAGTTGGAATCTGTTTGTGAGCAGCAAATTGCCCCCGTCCCTGGGGCCATTTTCCACCATAAATCTCAACTATTGGACTCTGCAGATCCCCAGCCCTGTAGCCATGACCAGGGCAACAGGAAGGTTGTGGGAGCTCTAACAGGGCCTGGCCCCCAACAGAGGTTACAGCCCTTGCTCACCTCCCGCCCTCCTCCCCCACCATGCTTGGCACTGAGGGTCCTGCCTTCCTTCTTGAAAGCCTGCTCTGGTCTTCCAAGCCATGCATGCTCCTGGCGATCCTTGGACCACCAAGCAGGCTGTTTCCTGTCTTCTGGCTGCTCGTTCTGTTTCTCCCACCACATCTGGTCAAGGGTCCCTCTCCTGGGGGTGTCATTTGTGGCCACAGCCTCAGGGGTCACACTATGTGTATGACTTCAGAGCTGCGTCTGTCTCTAAGTCCTGACTTCTTTCCCGTGTTTCTAAGATTCTTCACCAAGGTGTCTCAGAGGTACCTCAAAGTCTTGCCGTCCAACCAGAACTCATCTTCTCCTGCTGCCCCCACTCCCACGCCACCAACAGGTCCAGAACCTCTCTGTAATTGCCTTCAGCTCCTCCTTCTCCCTAGTCTCCTAGGAAGCCCCAAGTCCTGCGTCTCTACCCCTAGAGGCCCCATCTCCATCCTCCTTGAAATCCTAAGTCTGGAATCATTTATTGCAAGAGCTTCCTGATTGTCTGTCCCCTTCCTGAAGTGTAACCCAACGTCCTGAGCAATCGTCCCAAAGCCAGGCCCAGAGTGTGTTTCTTCCCAACTTAAAAACCCTTGGCCGGATGTGGTGGCTCACGCCTGTAATCCCAGCACTTTGGGAGGCCGAGGTGGGTGGATCAACTGAGGTCAGGAGTTCGAGACCAGCCTGGCTAGTGTGGTGAAACCCTGTGTCTCCTAAAAATACAAAAAATTGGCCGGGTGTGGTGGTGGGCGTCTGTAATCCCAGCTACTTGGGAGGCTGAGGCAGGAGAATCGCTTGAACCTGGGAGGCGGAGGTTGCAGTGAGCCGAGATTATGCCACTGCACTCCAGCCTGGGCGAAAGAGCGAGACTCTGTCTCAAAAAAAAAAAAAAAGAAAAACCAAAAAACCCCCCCAAAAAACCCTTGAGGGCTCCCCGTTGCCTCCAAAGTAAGGCCCAAACTTGTTATACAGATTCACAGTCCCCTCCTTGAATCAGCTCCCAAACTTGCTCTCCAGCATGGTGGCCCACTCTTGCTCCTGTGAACCTGTGTTGCAGCTGTTCCAGATTCCATGTCATCCCCAGCCCCACAAAGTCAGCCTTGTGCTTACTGACTCCATAGTGTGGCTTTCTCATGCCTCCTGCTTGGCATGGACAGTCCTGTCTCTGCCCATCACATTCCTACCCTTCGTTCAAGACCCAGACACCAAATGCTCAAACCCAGATGGTGGTTAAGAGCATGGAATCTACAACCAGATTGACCAGGTACAAGACCCGGTTCTATTTCCTCTAGAGTTTGACCTTTTGAGAAAGTTTTGTAACCCTTCTTTGCCTAGCTTTACTCATCTGTAAAAGGAAGACAATAGTAGTAGCAACTGCTTCATTGGATATTGTGAAGATTAAGTGAGGCTACGTGTAAAGCACTTGAGACAGCGTCCAGCTTGTGGTCAGCACTGTATGTCAGCTGTAATACCCCAGATTATGAAGCCTCTGCTGATCCTTCTGAAGGCTCCTCTGGGCCACATCAATCTCTCTCTTTCCTCCATACCTCAAGAATTTTCCTTGACACCAGTAGCAATCTGTACCATATCTGCCTGGTTGTGAAGTTAGGATTCTTTGATGGCAACTGGACAATTGTTCAAAACCCATTGAATCAAACGAAGGGATTTTTTTTTTTTCTTTTAGAGACAGGGTCTATCTTGCCTAGGCTGGTCTCAAGCGATCCTCCCACCTTGGCCTCTCAAAATGCTGGGATTAGAGGCATGAGCCACCACGCCCAGCCCAAACAAGGGGATTCTTATCACAAGCGTGTGAATGGGCCTTGCAGCGTCCCAGGGCAGGAATGCACAGCACCTCAGGAAACCCTGGCACTGGCGTCTGGAAATACTGCTTGGGTAGGGTTCTCTCTCTGAACATTCATTTAATTATTCTCTCTGTAGACTGTGGCCTTGCAGACTTGGCTTGAATCCGCTGTTTATGGTACTCAAGGGTACATGCCACAGTCTGACATGGAAAGATGGAATCTCCTCCTTCATCCCAGTTCAGCCCTGACCGGCCTCTCTAGGGGCAGGGGCAAAGGGAAGGGTCATGTTATACAGAATTATTGCTGAGGGTGTCTCACTTTGGGTGAAAGGGTGCATTTAGAGGGGTCCATGCCAGAGACTACAAATTGGTCCCCAGGATCTATTTCCCCATCTTTCTCAGTAATAGAACTCCCGGGTTTTTGCTGTCCTAAATAAAGACTGCATTTCCCAGCCTTCCTGGCAGTTGGAAGGGGCACGTGATTAGGTTCTGGCCATAGCGACACTAAAGGGAGGAGAATGCCTTTCTTTGCTTCCTCTGGCTAGATGGACTCTGGAGCCAGGCTGGCAGAGTTCAAATCCTAGTCCTGCCACCTATGAGTTGTGTGACTTTGGACAAGTACCTAACCCTTTTGTGCCAGTTTCCTTTGCAGTAAAATGGGAATAAAAAGAAAATCTACGTAACAGTAGATATTCTGTGAGGATTACATGAATTCATATTTGAAGAGTGAGTAGAAGGGTTCCTGGCACAAGCTCTGCAAGTGTGGCTGGAATGAAGATGATGAGGATGAAGATGAGGATGGCAAGGCTGGAGCTCAAGTGCCACACTGTGTCCTGGAGCAGAAGCCACGTGTTGAGGACAGTCTGGACCCTTAACGAGGGTTCAGCCACGACACCAGCCTGTGACTGTTTACCTCTTGAGTTTATTTACAGGAGAAGAAAATAAACTCTCACCTTCTTTAAAACACCATCCTGTTGGCTTTTCAGTTTGCTTGTAGCCCGATCTAATCCTAACTGATACAGGAACACTGTAGGTTCAACTCACATCCCTGTCCCCTGCACCATGTTGTCGCTCTTTAAGATAATGTCTCACTGTTCCTACTTGGGTTGTACATTCCTTGAGGACGGAAAAGCTTCCCACTCACAGTAGGTGCCCAGAAATTGAGTATCGAATTAATGGAAGAACAATGTGAAAATCATTCTGGTTAGGTAGACAAGGAATTCTTTGGCTAGTTGCAGAAAATCAGTGATAGTAATAACAAAATTTATCAAGCATAATGGCTGGCATGCTTTTTTTTTTTTTTTCCAAGTCAGAGTCTTGCTCTGTTGCCCAAGCTGGAGGGCAGTGATGTGATCACATCTCACTGCACCCTTGACCTCCTGCCTCAAATGATCCCTCCATCTCAGTCTCCTGTGCACCAGCACACCCAGCTAATTTTTAAATTTTTTTTTGTAGGGATGAGGTCTTACTATGTTGCCCAGTCTGGTCTTGAACTTCTGGACTCAATTGATCCTCCTGCCTCAGCCTTCCAAAGTGTTGGGATGACAGGTATGAGCCAGTATGCCCGGTCCCTGGCATTCTAAGTACTTCAAGTGTATTTTATAGTTCAGCTCTCATGACAATCGTATGAAATAAATACAGTTGGCCCTCTACACCTGTGGGCTCTGCATTGATGGATTCAACCAACCATGGATTGATAATACCCTATTTGAGAAAAAAAAAAGAGAGTCGCATCTGTGATGAACATGAACGGACTTTTTTTCCTTGTCATCCCCTAAACAATACAGTATAACAGCTATGTATATAGCATTTACGTTGCAGGAAGTATAAGTGATCTAGAGATGATTTAAAATATAGGGAGGATGTGTGTAGGTTATATGCAAATACTATGCCATTTTATATCCGGGACTTGAGTACCGTCACATTTTGGTATCCTTGGGGGAGTGAGGGTCCTAGAACCAATCCCCCACGAACACCAAAGAATGACTGTACTCTCATCAGTTCCATTTTACAAATAAGGGAACTGGGCTTCGGAGAGATGGAGGTCAAGGTCATAGATGCAGCCAGTGGAGCCTGGCTTCAGAGCCCAGCACCTTCACAATTTTGCTGTGAAACCTTCTCAAGGGCTTTTCTCTGATGGGAGCTTTGGAAAGGAGAGGCTGTACAAGCCAACAAGAACACAGCGCGTCAGAGTGACCTTGCTTCTCTCTTGATTTTGGAGATTTGTTTGGAGGGCTGAACTTCAGGGAAACAAAGGGAAATGTCAGGGTTTTCCTGAGGTCAATGGGGGTAAAGACCCAAATGGATTATGAAGCCTTCTCTAACCCCCTAGTCCACACTGACCTCCCCTGTCTTCTCTGTACTTGCATAGCCTGTCTGTTGACATGGCTAGCAGCTGGCCGTACTGGCTAATCTCCGGCAAAAATTGTGACATTGGCAGAGTTTGTCTTCGTTCCTCTCCTATCTGCCTGTTATTTGATTTTCAGCCTCTTATGTCCGTTTGGGCCCTCACATGTGCTCTCAGCAAGGAAAGCTTCATTCTGAAAGATGAAAATAGAGAACACAAAACTTAATTCCCCAAAATGAATATTTAATGGTGGGATTTTAGGCAGCAGAGATTTGGGGGTTGAGGAACTTGCTGTCTCTCTAATCATCTCGTTCTTCCCCTTCCCCTCTCCCTCCCCTTCCTCTTCCTCCTCCTGGTGTCTTTTTATGATTATTATTTAACCACTTCACACCCCCATCTATTAGTCTGGATGGCCCACTTCCAGTCCTACATGGTCCCACTCGCATGGGTCACCCTGGTCACCCTGGGCTCAGGACCCCCCTGGCACTTACACTCCAGGCTGCACAACCCCCTGCCTCCACAACCCCCTGCCTCCATGTGCACACAGCCAGTCCCCGGAACACTGCTTATGTCTTTGGTTTTGTTAAACTGTTTGTTCTGAGAGGACAAAGACCACATCTAATGGCCAGGGATGTGGTTGCAGGAATTTTTACTTCAAAAGGCATGTTGGTCTCCATGGCCTCTGAAAGCTCTTACACCCTGAGCCTTAAAGCTTCTCAGCTCTTCCCCTCGTTCTCCCCATCGTGCCTGCTTCTGGATTGGGTAGAAGAGAGGTGCTCAGGAAGGGTGTATTGAGCTGCTGTCTAACTCTTTCTGTAAGCAAGGGCGCAGGCCCCTGAGACAATGGTGGAAAAGCTCTCCTGTTTTCAAAAGTCCCTCAACGTGCAGGCCCCTTGGAGGCAAAGCACCTTCAGGATTTTAGAATCAGAGTTTTTTCTGGGCCGCAGGACAACCTGCTCTGGCACTCGCTCTGGCCTGGCCAGCTCTGGGCTCCTCTTGGTCAGTATCTGGGCAGCCTTTTAGAGGGCCTGGAAACCACAGCTAGCCCTTCCCAGAATGACTCGACATCCAACGTGGACTCAATTCCAGTCCCCCTTGGCTCCAGGAGGCCCGTCCCACAGGACAAGGCCAGGGCCACAGAGGTCCCAGATTTTCTCAGATTCACTGCTGACCAGGGGCACCCATGCCAGAAATTCTGCAAAATGCAAGCACAATCACTCTCAAGCGGTGGCTTCATAGTTCCCACAACCTCATCCACCATACTCCATAATGTCTAGATGGAGTGAGTTCATCTCAGACGGGAACACATTTTTCCTCCTGTGACTTCTCCCCTGACTCAAGTCTACAACCACCAGGAAACTGCTTGGGACAAGGCTGGGGCAAGGAGGCAGGGCCCGTGGGGTTGGGACCAGGGCAGAGCACCCTGCCCACCCGTGGAGCCTAGATCCTTGGCCCCAGCACCCCTAGAAAACATGGCTCCTCGGGCGCGGTGGCTCATGCCTGTGGTCCCATCACTTTGGGATGCCAAGGCGGGTGGATGACCTGAGGTCGGGAGTTCGAGACCAGCCTGACCAACATGGAGAAACCCCGTCTCTACTAAAAATACAAAATTAGCTGGGCATTGTGGTGCATGCCTGTAATCCCAGCTACTCAGGAGGCTGAGGCAGGAGAATAGCTTGAACCTGGGAGGCAGAGGTTACGGTGAGCCGAGATCGCACCATTGCACTGCAGCCTGGGCAACAAGACTGAAACTCCATCTCGAAAAAATAAAAATTAAAATAAATAAAAATAAAAATTTTTGAAAACCTGGCTCCTCAAGGAGCCACATTCTAGACAGAGCTGGAGAAGTTGATAGGGCTTGGGTTTAAGTTTGCATTGTGACCTAGGCACCCTAGGAGATGGCACCCATGTGCCCAGAGCTCAGACAGGACTTTTCTGTCTGCCTCCCTCACCCAACACTTTGCACCATTGGGTAGACTGAATAGCGTTGTGACTGTAGACACAGGAGACTCAATAACCATTTCTTCACATCTGCTTGAGACCACGTGGCCTTTGCATCTTGCAAGGCATGAGTTATTCCTCTCTTAACTCATGGAATCCATTGCCTGGCACGGCTTCCACGCCCTTGCACCATCCACATCCTCCCGTCCACATCCCCCCGTTCTCCAAGGTGGGCTCCATCCTACCTTCATCTCCTTCCTTCCCTACCCTGGAGCCCTCAGGGACCTCCTTTTATCCCTTAAGCTCTTAACTCTCAATGTCTGCACCACTTTCATGTGGCAGTAATCCCCATTCAATATGTAACATTGTTTATCATCTCAGGTGGCTATGAAGGGCTTTGTATTTGCCTCTTCTATCCCCAAGCACACTTTATTTTTTTATTTAGTTATCATTAATTTTCTGAGACACAGTTTCAATCTGTCACCCAGGCTGGAGTGCAATGGCAGGATCTTGGCTCACTGCAATCTCCGCCTACCAGGTTCAAGAGATTCTTGTGCCTCAGCCTCCTGAGTAGCCGGGATTACAGGCACCCACCCCCATGCCTGGTTAAATTTTATAATATTAGTAGAGACTGGGTTTCACCATGTTGGCCACGCTGGTCTCGAACTCCTGACCTCAAGTGATCCAACGGCCTTGGCCTCCCAAAGTGCTGGGATTACAGGTGTGAGCCACTGCGCCCAGCCCCCAAACATACTTTAAACCAGCTCTGTTCAGTAGACTTCTAATGTGAACTACTTATGTACTTTAGAATTTTTCAGCAGTCACATTTAAAAGTACCAAAAAGAGACAAAATGAGTTTTAATACATTTTATTTAACCCAATATATCATAAAAGGTTATCATTCCAATATGGGAGTAATATAAAAATTATTAATTAGACATTTTACATTTTCTTGTACCAAGTCTTCGAAGTCTGGTGTGCAGTTTATAGAAAGCTCTTCATCTGATTTAGATTTAATAATGACCTCTCCTTCTCTTCCACCTGCCCAATACCAAGCCAGAAAAGATGTAGCCCCACAAGCAGGGCATTCTGGGAATTGTAGTTCCTAGCTTCTCTCAGAGCCACAGAGAAGACCTTGGAAAGGGATAGTGGTGATGAATTGACCACAGACAATCCGGCCCATTATTCCATTGGGCAAGTGCTCCTAGAAGTACGTAGGAGCCAGTTGCCAGGTTGGAGGAACAGCAAGGCTGCACAGGGAGGGAGGGCAGTGGGCACGGCAGGGGATCCTGAGCGAGCTGACTCCCAGGCGCAGAGGGAAGAGGAGCCTCTGGTGGGGGTAGGAGAATAAGAGGTGGAAGGGCACGGAAGGAGGAAAAAGGTGGGTCTCTGTGAGTCCATACCGCATTCTGGACATACAGGTGCTCCAGTGTCACAAGGCGGCCAGGCCCGCATTTCAGTGACCCCCACATTGGGGCGGGGCGAGGCTCACAGGTGTCACTCCCCCTGACTCTGGGTGCTAAGAGGAGCTGGGGCAAGGTGGTTGCCCCCAAGGCCTCAGATACTCTACTTCAGTGCTTCAGTGTGGGTGGACTCAGAAGCCGTAGGGACCCCACCCCTCCAGAAGGCTTCCCAAGCAACTCTCCTGTCAGCCTGGACTCCTGACTTCGATGCTTGTTCGCACATGCATGGGCACAGCATGCCCCCACTCACAAGGAGCCCTTTGGGGTCAGAGCCCAAACTATCTTCTAAATCCCACAGCATCTTGGAAGGTGCCCTACACATCTGTGCTGAAGGGAGCTGGGGTGGAGGCCAGGAAGAAAGGTTTGCAGGCATCAGCAGAGCCACTGAAGCTGCTCCTGTCACCAACAACCAAAGCTCTGAAAGAAAGGGGAGAAGTCCATCCGGGGCCCCTTCCTTCATGCCCTGAGCAGCCAACCTGGCTCATACAGACCTCAGAGACCCAAGAGACATCAGAGATTAGCCAGAGCCAGTCCTTAGGCTTTTGAAAGGAGCAGCACAAACACATATAGGTGTGGGGGCATGAGAGGGGAGGAGGTGGTGGTGCTCCTGGCTGCAAGACACTAAGAGCACGGGGCCACACTGCTGGTGCTCAGCCCCAGCAGGGGCAAGGCTCAAGAGGGAAGCTGGAGTGTCCTCTTGGAGAGACCCCCACTGAATTAGATCACCTGCCTATTAATGAGGAGACCCCCTGACTGAGGACGCCAGCCTCTGACCAGTGGCTGAAACCCGTCTTCTAGGCATTAATCCAGAAGTTAGATGTGCCATGAACCTTCTGGTCTTTCTTAAGAATAATGGGATTTTTGGCCAGGCGCGGTGGCTCACGCCTGTAATGCCAACACTTTGGGAGGCCGAGGCTGGTGGATCACGTGGTCAGGAGATCGAGACCATCCTGGCTAACACGGTGAAACCCCCGTCTCTACTAAAAAACACAAAAAATTAGCTGGGCTTTGGTGGCTGGTGCCTGTAGTCCCAGCTACTTGGGATGCTGAGGCAGGAGAATGGCGTGAACCCGGGTGGTGGAGCTTGCAGTGAGCTGAGATCGCGCCACTGCACTCCAGCCTGGGCGACAAGAGTGAGACTGTCTCAAAAAAAAAAAAAAAAGAATTGTGGGATTTTAGGGCTAGGCTGAGTTATGGTCTGAAGCTCACCTAGTCCAAGGCTGTCACCTCGCAGATAAGGAGACCAAAGCAAACGTGGAGTCAAGCTGGAGGTGGGCCTGGTCTCCTCCACAGAGGCCTTTCCTTCTTCCCCACCCTCCCCTTGGTCCTCCCTACTAGCCCCCACCATACGTTCTCTCTTTCATCCTCTCTCAGGGCTGGAGTCTTTTCCCTGATAGCCCATCTTCTAAGACACAGCGGTCCCCAGATGTTACTTGAGCAGAAACAGAGCAAGTGCGGAGTGCCTGATGCCTCTGAGAATGGCTCAGATGTCACGTGGGGATCTGGAGGGGAACACACATAGGACAGAAAAATCAGACCCCACGGGACTGTTGAGCCCTCCAGAGTCAGACCGTGGTGTTTGAAGCAATGAAATAGGGTTAATTTGGCAAGGCTTGTCCCTGGGCACAGTTTCCCTCCCCGGCTCCAGTCTGTGCTTGCAATTCAAGTTTCTGGCACCAGATGGCAGCGTTGCTCTGTTATGAATGACTTGATAGAAAAGTTTTAAAAGTCATTCATTCATTCATTCCACAAGTATTTACTGAGTGCTTTCAATGTGCCAAGCCCTTTTCTAGGTTCTTGGGATAGAGCAGTGAACTAAACACAAAAATCTGTGCCTCCTGGGAGCTTCATTCTCATGCAGGAAGACAATGAATAGATGAGAAAAACATTTGGCGTGTCAGATGATAGGTGCTATGGAGAAAAAAAATAAAGCAGATAGGGATGAAAGGAGGGCTGGAATAGGGGCATTGTGAAGTTAAAGGGGAGGTCAGAGATAATAAGATCAGGGAAACAGAGCTGGGCAGAGCAATGGAGGCTCTAGGCAGTGGGCGAAGCAGAGAATGTTTACATGGGAAGGGGCTTTAGAGGCGGCTTTGTTATATTTGACAGTTGGGGACACTGAGGCCCAGAGAGCTCAGTCTCAGGTGAAAAATCTGCCTCAATTGAAATGACCTGCCCAAGTGAAAAATCTGGAGGCAGGCAGCCTAGAGTTTCAGGTCCACGACATCCTACCCTGCTGCCCCTGCCACCTCCTAAACCCACCTCAGTCCTCCCGCAATGCAGCAGGACTAGGAACTCACCAAACTCTGTTTGCTTTTTTTTTCTGGACACATTTTCTAGCCTGCCTTGCTATTACTATGTGCAGCTACCAAGTTCTGGCCAATGGCTATTGGGCAGGAGTAATGTACATCTATTCCAGGCCTGGCCCCTAACAGTTCCTGTATCATCTTCCACGTACCACCTCCACTCCTTCCCCATCAGTGCAACTACAAGCACAAGACTCCAGAACTCTAGGGAATGAGGATGTTGCTAAAATAAGGGGGCCCTCTATGACTGCATGGAGATGAATACCCCATCACCATGCTTTGGACTGTGGTGTGACTGAGTCTGGTATGTTGAGCTATTGGGAGGTGGGGGTTGTTTGTTACAGCAGCTTTCTTACCCTAACTAATACACCCACCATCACTGAACCCAACTGAATGCACAGCCCGCCCAGCCTCAGCTCCCAACACTATGTGGAGGACATCTGATGCTTCTGCCAACCCTTTCTCTCTTTGCCTGCTCTGAAGCCCGTCTAGTCCAATGCCATTACCTCACAGATAAGGAAACCAAAGCAAATATAGCTGGTCATAGCTCCCTTTATATTCCAGGAGCCAAACCAGTTCTTGGTGAAGTTCTTTCTTATGATGCCTCTCCACCATCACCCAGAGCTGGGCACATGACCCAGGTGGTCATTCTGAGCACACAGTCTTCCCGGCCAAGTGACTGGTTCAGGGATAGACACATCATGCAATCAGAGTCTTGCTTAAGATTCAAGCTATGGATGCTGGAAAGAGGATCTGTCTTCCTCTGAGTTGCTGAGTGATGACCAAGAGAGTTGGAAGCTGCTGGAACCATTGCCCAAGGATATGAGGAAGAAGCTGTTGGGGGAATGAAACTAACATGTAAAGGTGGCCATAGAGCTGGAGAGAAAATCATACTCCACCATATTGTTGTTCCAATCTTGCCTGAAGTCAGGTTTTCCTTTAATTTCCCCAGTTACAAGGGCCAGTTAATTATCTTTTTTTTTTTTTTTTTTTTTTTTTTTGTGAGACAGAGTCTCACTCTGTCGCCCAGGCTGGAGTGCAGTGGTGTGACCTCGGCTCACTGCAACCTCCGCCTCCCGGGTTCACACCATTCTCCTGCCTCAGCCTCCCGAGTAGCTGGGACTGCAGGTGCCCACCACCACACCCGGCTAATTTTTGTATTTTTAGTAGAGATGGGGTTTCACCGTGTTAGCCAGCATGGTCTGGATCTCCTGACCTCGTGATCCGCCCGCCTCGGCCTCACAAAGTGCTGGGATTACAGGCGTGAGCCACCGCACCCGGCCAATTATCTTTTTAAAAATTTTGGTTCAGTTTGAATTTCTGTCACTTAGAGCACAAAGAGTTCTAATTAATAAATAATTATTGAACTAATATTTACTGAGCCCTACTGCGAGCCAAAAAACTGGGATAAAATAGTGAGCAAATTAGACACCAGCCCCTAGGATCCCCTGTCCACCATATACAAATATATGTGACAGGTAGGTTTGATGCCAATGAGAAGTTGTTGAGAAGTCGGGTCTCATTTTTCCACTTTCTAGGTTGCTGGCTTATCAAGATAAAGGAAGAAATATTTGCTTTTTCCTTTACCCTTCTGGAGCACCTGGCCTTTGAGTTCTTGAGGTTTGAGATTTCCTTATCACGAGGAGGAAAGTAACAGTCTCTGGTCTGTGTTTCCGGCTGAATGGAGAAGTTGCCAGGCCAGGTGGGCTGCCCCTGTGATTTGAAAGGCCTACGCCCCTTAGGAGGTGGTAAACAAAGTGTCAGTCAGATTTGGCCAGGGAAGGGCCATGGCCTTCAGGGCTTGTGAGGCTCTTTGGACTGAAGGCGAGAGGTATTAGGGGTTTTGCAAGGGCACCAAAGATCTGCCCCCATCAAGTGCTGCGGTGGCAGGGCCCTGGATGGTGGTGGGGGCTGCCCTGTGCCTTGGAGAACTGGGCCCAGATGCCCAGGCTCAGGAACCTTGAGCAAGGCCCCCCAGGTCAAGCCTGCCTCAAAGTTGCCCTAATCCCTCTACTGCCTCGTGGGCAGCACTGGGGACAACCATGGTTGACAATTAAGTCCCTACTATGTTAAAAACACATGTTTTCATGGGTGGGGCAAACTCTGGGGTCTTTCTGCATCACCTTCTGCATCAACTTTCTATAACTTTGACAAAGGAGGGTTTTAGCCAGATGCAACTTAATCTGGAACGTTTAAGAAATGTAACATTTCTTGAATCCTAAATTTCGTGGCATGATATCATTGTAATATATTTAATTACAAATTGTTGCAAACTATGAGGGGAAGTGACTGGGCTCCATGAATCCATATAACAGGAGGATCTGATCAATTCAGGGGCATAAATATCTTTTGCTCAGAGGGACTAGCTCTAGAAAACCTCCTAGGATGCATTTAGGCTTCAGTGAAATGGAGTTTAGTTCCTGAAATTTGTTTTTTACCAAGACAAATGGTAACAATCGCTTAATTACGTGCAATTGCTTTAGGCTCTCTTGAGCCTCGTTGTTCAACATCCCAGAGGAAGACAGACCCCCTCCAGCATCCACAGACAAAATTTAAAGCAAGATTCTGGTTGGTATCATCAGGTCACATGTCCCTCTCTGAACCAACCAAGCCAAGAGGATTGTGTACTTGGAATGGCCAGCCTAGATCACCTTATTCAATCCCCACAACGACCTCCTGGGGTAAATATCATTAGCCCTCATTTTACAGATGAAAAGCTGATGTGGAAATAGGTTCATTTACTCCTCCAAAGTTGTGATGGACAACCTCACCAAAGTTATCTCTTCACAACCTGAGACTGGGTTGTGGGAGTGGGGATGGAAAAGATTCTGAGAAAGACTTTTCATCTCTGATCAAATAAGAAAAGCACATAAAGAGAGCTCTTGCCACATTGACCATCACCCTACATCCTGACTTTGGAAGGAGATTTAAGAAGATGTGCTATCTGGAACTGTGGCAGCCATCTTGAGACCATATGGGGATGAGGGAGAGAATTTAGAGGCATTGGCATCTTGGAGTTGCAAAGCCAACTTGAGAATTGCCTGCCTCTAGACTTCTTTTTCTTTTTTTTTTTTTTTTTGAGACTGAGTCTTGCTCTGTCGCCCAGGTTGGAATGCAGCGGCACGATCTCTGCTCACTGCAAGCTCCGCCTCCCGAGTTCATGCCATTCTCCTGCCTCAGCCTCCCGAGTAGCTGGGACTAGCCTGCCTCTAGACTTCTTAGTAGGCAACCACTTTTATATTGTTTAAGTCCCTGTTAGCTGAAGTTTCTGTTACTTCCAGAAAGACTCATAGGGTCTGTTAGAGGCCCTTTGAGGGTTGGTGGGCTGGCATCATCCTTAGAGTATAGGTGGGACCTAGAGAGGGTAAGGACTTGCCTGAGGTGTCCTGATGTGGAAGAATGTGCTCTCTCAGGGGGTGACTGAGCGAGGGGTAGGTGGTTAGGACAGGGGAACCCCTGGGGCAGGGTGGGACAGTCTGGGACACCAGGAGAGGAGCAGCGAGCCCAGCAAGTGTCTCAGCAGGAGGAAGCCTGCAGGCCTGGAGTTGGAGAAGGCACAGGGAAGGTTTGGAGGGACTTTGCCCAGAAGCATGCATGCAAACTTGCAGGTGAAACAACAAAGGCAGACCCCTTCCAGCAGTGACTTCCCGTGGCTGTGCTACAGAGAGCCTGCAGGAAGGAAGGAAAGGCAGTGGCTGGGATTCAACTGTGACTACAAGGACCTAAATTTAGATCAGACATCCAGGAAGACACCAGGAAACCCGCTAATGATGATCTCTCACTCCATGCAATGCTTTGTCCTGTGCAGGCACATCCAGCCGCAGTTTCTCATTTGACCCCTGAATAGTCCTTTGTGGAAAGCAAGGGTGAGAACATCAACAATGGCACAAAATCATGTGATGGAGTAAGGGTGAGAACCTGGTCCCATGAGCCCCAGTCCCATGAGGTCTCTCTCAGCCATCTCTCTGGACCAGCTGCAGTGCCGGCTTTCTGGCGGGGAAAACGTGGCCTGGATTTGTAGCACTTGCTGATTTCCATGGTGTAAATACTCCCACTGTGGCTGATTTTGTCAATGTTTAAACAACTTTCTTGAAAAATTGCTGGCATTTAACAATGGCTCTTGGAGCTGGTATGAATTTGCTCCAGCACACATTAGGCCCTGCCAGCCACGTACTCGCATCCAGTGTCCTGGCCCCCTGCCCTGTTCTCACATCCAATGTCTTGGTTAAGGCCCATGGGCCTGTCTCTCTCCTGACCTGACCCTGGCTTAGTGTTTTCGCTTTTGGCCCCATAACCTGAAGCCATCACGTGTCCCTGGTTTGCTACCTCTGCTCCCCGGAGTCCTGACTCCTAAATTCCTGCCTCTGGTCCCTCTTAGTGCCCTGCTGGGTGAGACCCACTCCCTCCTACCTCAGCCGTGGCTGCCTCTGGCCATTGCCCACCTCCCTGGAAGGGCTCCAATGCTTCACCATAGGGGCTAAGATGCTACTCCATGACTTGGGAATGGGATGTCTGCATGGCTGCAGATGAAAAGGTCCTGGGAGCTCTGATATGGTTTGGCTCTGTCCCCACCCAAATCTCAAATTGAATTTCCACATGTTGCGGGAGGGACCCGGTAGGAGGTAATTGAATCATGGGGGCAGGTCTTTCCCATGCTATTCTCATGACAGTGAATAAGCCTCATGAGATCTGATGCTTTTAGAAATGGGAGTTTCCCTGCACAGGCTCTCTGCTCGTGTCTGCTGCCATGTGAGACGTGCCTTTCACCTTCTGCCATGATTGTGAGGCCTCCCCAGACACGTGGAACTGTTAAGTCCAATAAACTTTCTTTTGTAAATTGCCCAGTCTTGGGTACGTCTTTATAAGCAGCATGAAAACGGACTACTACAAGCTCCTTCCGAATTTCTTTCATTTTTTGAATGCCCCACTCTTCCTGTACAAGCTCTGAGACCCCCTTAAAGACTGGCTTCCCTCCCACCTGCCTTCTTAATTGCTACCCTCTCCTCTACCTTGATTCATTTATTCTCTTTCCTTCACTGAGAGAGACGTCCTAATGTCCCAAGCTGACCTCCAGCTCCTCCAGCTCTCGGAGACCCTCTGTCTGTCCTAACCCTCCCCTCCAGATCCATCCATCTGGGGTCTGTTGTCCTGTGCCCCAAACCTACTCAGTCTCCTCTGTCTGCCTTAAGGTCTTATCGCTGTCCCACGACCCAAATTCTAACCACTACTACCAGGGCTTAGGTCAGCCCCACCACCTCCCAGTCCCACCCCTAAAGTCCCACTGGCACTTCCAGCCCAACTCCTCAGCATGCTCAAGTATCATTTCCTCCAGGAAGCCTTCCCTGACCTCCTCCCTTCTTCTCTCAGAGCTGAGTGTCCTACAGGTGAATCCTGTGCAAACCTTGATTGTGACTCCCCTCCTACTGAGAAACAGCCATTGACTCGCCGGTCTCTCCCATCAGGCCATGGTTTTGCGGGAGGAGGAGCTACGTCAGTCTGCCTTGGAGCTCAGCACCGTTTGGCCCATGGTAGATGCCTCACAGAAAACACAAGCGGCGTTGAGGGCTCCTGTGGTGAGTGGTCATTTCTCTTTTAGCATGCTAAAAGCACTTCCTGTGGGAGTGCCTCCGAGCCCCTCTACTTGAGTGGAAGTTTCTCAAGGCCAGGACCCTGTCCCGTTCCTCAGGGCCCCTCCCCACACGTAGTTTCAGGCAGGCCCTGCTGCTAGGCGCCACAGAGAGGCTGGGCAGGGTGAGGGGTGTGTCCTGTTTCTCCAGGCACACTCGGTGGTTGACTGATTAGTCTCAAGAGGCAACTAAATTTAAGAGAGGCTTTTCACCTGCTCACAACTCCGCACCCTATCTGATTATGATGTTATGCCCCTTGGAGGGGCAGAGAAGGGCAGTCATTAAAAGACAAACATTTGGGCCGGGCGTGGTGGCTCACCACAGTAATCCCAGCACTTTGGGAGGCCGAGGCAGGCAAACCACTTGAGGTGAGGAGTTCGAGACCAGCCTGGCCAACATGGTGAAACCCCGTCTCTAGCAAATATAAAAAATTAGCCAGGTGTGGTGGCATGCTTCTGTAATCCCAGCTACTCGGGAGGCTGAGGCAGGAGAATTGCTTGAACCTAGGAGGAGGAGGTTGCAGTGAGCTGTCCAAGATCATGCCACTGCACTCCAGCCTGGGCAACAGAGCAAGACTCCATTTCAAAAAAAGACAAACATTTGAAGGGGCTGTGTGCTGTCTGGGAAGCCAGATGGCAGGACAGCCACTTTGGTTTTTTATTTTTATTTGAGACAGGGCTGGAGTGCAGTGGCGTGATCTTGGCTCACTGCAGCCTCAACCAGTTCTCCCACCTCAGGTTCCTAAGAAGCTGGAACTACAGGTGTGTGCCATCAGGCCTGGCTAATTTTTGTATTTTTTGTGGAGAGGGGGTTTCACCATATTGCCCGGCTGGCCTCAAACTCCTGGGCTCAAGCAATCCTCCCACCTCAGCCTTCCAAAGTGCTGAGACTATAGGTGTGAGCCGCCACGTGTGCCCCCCTCCCTTTTTTGGTACAGATGAGGTCTCACTATGTTGCCCAGGCTGGTCTGGAGCTCCTGAGCTCAAATGATCCTCCCACCTTGGCCTCCCAAACTGCTGGGACTGCAGGCATGCGCCACTGCGCCAGGCCAGGCCAGGCCAGTCACTTTAAGCAAAGGCAGCAAGACTGGGAGCTGGGCAGGCCAGCTCCCAAATGATCTGCCCCACCCTGGGAGCTGGCGCTCCACTGAGGGGTCAGAGGTCAAAGGGATCTTTGAATTCATCTAGGGGGCTGGGGACAGCTCATGAGAGTGAGGCAAGCTCTCTTCTGTGACCCCTCTACCTACTGAGCAGCCTCCTTAGCAGGGAATATGGACTCCAGCTCCCAGCTGGAACCCAAGAGCAGAAATGTTCTTTTGGTTTTCCTGTTGGAATCCCACGAGCAGGAATGTTCTCGTGGTTTTCCTGTTGGAATCCTTCAAGCAGGAATGTTCTCGTGGGTTTCCTGTTGGAATTCCATGAAAAGTGCTTTCATTCTTCCAGCCTTGTGCCCCTGAAGTTTCAGGGGCACGGAGTCCTGGGGGATCCCCAAGCCTGGCCCCTCCCAGCGTTTGCCCTTGGCCTCTGGGCGTCTCATTAGCGTGGACACCCTCTGGAGGAGGAACTCTTCACCACATATGCTGTTGCCACCGCCAGGATTTCTGAGCTAAGCTATGGTTGTTTCTATCCCGCTGCTATAAACTGAGTCCACCAGAAAGTGGCCAGTCCTGATCTGGGGTGAGGAGGTGGGATGGGGTAGTGGTTTGAGGGAAACACAGTGCCTGAATCTGAATCTTGGCTACCCGCTAGCTGGCCATACCATGACCCAAGACGCTCTAAGCCTCCGCTTCCTCGTCTGAATGATAATAGAATCTATGCTGCAGAGTTGCTGATGGGAATAAATGAGATAACTCTCCCATTACCTGTCCCTGAGCCCAGGACTAGGCTGTACCTGCCTCACCTTGGTGTGGTCCAGCCACTCCCTGTCTTCAGCTGAGCCAAATTTCTCCTTTTTTCTTTTTGAGATGGAGTCTCGCTCTGTCGCCCAGGCTGGAGTGCAGTGGCGTGATCTCAGCTCACTGCAACCTCCACCTCCCGTGTTCAAGCAATTCTCCCATCTCAGCCTCCTGAGTAGCTGGGACTGCAGGCGCCCGCCACCACGCCCGGCTAATTTTTGTATTTTTAGTAGAGACAGGGTTTCACCATATTGGTCAGGCTGGTCTCAAACTCCTGACCTTGTGGTCCGCCTGCCTCAGCCTCCCAAAGTGCTGGGATTACAGGCATGAGCCATCATGCCTGGCCAAATCTCTCCTTTTCCTTCTCAATCCCTCATCCATCCCACAACTTCATATTCCTGGGACCCCTTCCTGCCCCCAAGAGCTCCAGCCATGTGTCAAGGGTCACAGGCAGGTCCCCAGGAGCCCTACCCCTGACCCCACTCACGTGCAGATAACTCTCCTAGCATGCTTGGCTGGCTGAGGGGCCTTCTTTGGGCCTCGGGTGTTTGAGGAAAGTGGCCAGAGGCCCAGGCCAGAGCAAACTGCTTAGATGGCCTGTCTAACTCTACTGAGGCTCAGCTCCTGGGACAGTGGCTCAGTGAGTCCCACCATGGCCCTTTGAATGAGAGCGGCCGGGAGAGCTGCCCTACCCACTTCCCCTGCCCTCCTTCATCTTTGTCTACATCTGCATCCTCATCTTCATCCTCCTCATCCCAGCCTCGTCCTCCTCATCTTCAGCCTTGTCTTCCTCATCCGAGCCTCATCCTGCTCATCTTCAGCGTCATCCTGCTCCTCTGGGCACTTGCATATTCACTTTCTTTCTGAATTCCACAAAAGTCTAGTTAGGCAGTGGCGCATAGACCACCTTCCTCATTAGGAAAGAAACCGACACCCAGAAGGAATAATAATGCTGAAAGCACACCTTTTATGTTAATGTAAACATTTTTGGGATAGGTAAATCCAAAACCCTCACATGACGAATTGTTAAAGAAGTGTACAAAAAATTAGCTGGGCATGGTGGCGGGCACCTGTAGTCCCAGCTACTTGGGAGGCTGAGGCAGGAGAATGGCGTGAACCCGGGAGGCGGACGTTGCAGTGAGCCGAGACCATGCCACTGCACTCCAGCGTGGGCGACAGAGCAAGGCTCCGTCTGAACAAAAAAAAAGGGGGAACAGTTCAGAGTCCTGCTCCCAGCCCCTCCCCTTCCACTTCCCCACCTCCCACGAGGTAACTTTGTTTACTGGTTTCTTCTGCATCTCCCCAGAATGTCCTTATGTAAAATCCGAGCAAAAATGACCATGTGGTCTGATCTCTCTGCTTCCCACCCAGATGGCAGCATGCTATACATGCTGCTGTGCCGTGCTTTTCCCCACAGAATCTCTCCCCATCAGCTCCTAGAGCGTGCCTTCATTTGTTTTATGAGCACTGACCACCTGCATTGAGCGTGGCTGTCAGGCATTGTGTGTGACGGTCGGGCATTGTGCTAAGAGATCTACGTGGATTACCTTATTTAATCATCACACAAACCTAAATGCAGAGTGTGCTAGAACCATCCCCCTTTACAGATGAGAAAACTGAGGGCTGGAGAATTTGCATAGTCCAGGTCACATGCCATCAGATTCCAGAAACAGCGCTGTCATCCTTGCTGCCACGAGGTTCTGGAAAGGCCAGCCTCTTGATTTTTTTTTTTCTTTTTTTTGAGATGGAGTCTCGCTCTGTCACCCAGGCTGGAGTGCAGTGGTGCGATCTTGGCTCATTGCAACCTCCGCCTCCTGGATTCAGGCAATTCCCCCTGCCTCAGGCTCCTGAGTAGCTGGGACTACAGGTGCACACCACCATGCCTGGTTAATTTTTGTATTTTTAGTAGAGACGGGGTTTCACTATGTTGGCCAGGCTGGTCTCAAACTCCTGACCTCAGGTGATTCGCCCGCCTCAGCCTCCCAGAGTGCTGGGATTATAGGTGTGAGCCGCTGCACCCAGCCCCAGCCTCTTGATTTTTTTTCCAACCCTCACTGGG
This sequence comes from Gorilla gorilla gorilla, assembly GCF_029281585.2. Lineage (NCBI taxonomy): Eukaryota > Metazoa > Chordata > Mammalia > Primates > Hominidae > Gorilla > Gorilla gorilla. The sequence continues at coordinate 96,810,947 of NC_073236.2, read as the reverse complement.
TGGTTTGAATGCAAATGCTAATTGGGTTCAGCTGAAAGCCACAGTTGAACCAGTGACCTTAGATTGTTGATTAACACACCAATTGCACCATTTTACCACTCACAAAAGGAACAGGTCAGAATGCTATCTAAGTGGTTACAGATATGTGTCATAGTTTCACCAGATTCCCAACGTGTAAAAATGGTTATCCTTATTTCCTGGATGAGGAGAAGGAGGCTCAGCAAATTTAAGCCAGGATTGCAGCTTGGGTCTTGGGACTGCCTCTTAGTGGCCCACATGGTTGGCTTCCCTTCTCCTACCTTGGCCCCTGCGATGCGGGAGGGGTTGGCTGCCAGGGCCCCTCTCTGGGGGGAAGGTAGTGGGGTGGGCCTAGCTCCCCAGATGGCCACAGTGGAGACAGGGCAGGCACTGGGTCAGCCCAGGTGGGTGGGAGAAGGTGCCATTGAAGGCTGGTGAAAAAGGGGTGAAGTGCTGTCACTTCCTTCCCAACTTGGGCCTCCTGCAACAGAAGGGCCCCGAGCCCTTGTGGCGATCCTGAGGGCACTACAGCAGCTGCTGAAAGTGATTCTTAACCAGGAGCTGGCCCTCGGGGGCAGCCAGCATCATGGCCTCTCCCTGGTTCCCTGCTTGCCCTAGACATGTGTTAAGGGCTCTGGGTGGGCCCTAAGCCCCAGCTGCTGGCTCATCTGGCAGCCACTGTTCTTCTCTCGGCTCAGCTTGACCATCCCATCAAAGGAAAAGCATGGCATGAATGGGAAGGCTTAGGGCTTGGCAGGAGACTGACCTTGGCTCTCAGAGTGGGGAGCCCTGGAGCCAGGGAAATCTAGCAGGAGGGATGGCCTCAGGTCCTTCAGGGGTCCTGGATACGGTCAGCACTGGGGGTGCCTCAGGTCCTTCAGGGGTCCTGGATACGGTCAGCACTGGGGGTGCCACTGGTGCCATCCAGCTTAGGGACATACGGATTCCTTCTCTCAGACTCCTCTGCCTGCCCGCTCTGCTCTCCTTTCCAGCGTTCACAACCCTGCCTCTCCCCGCGGAATGCCTGACTCCACACCACACGCATTAAAGCTGCCATCTGTACTGCCCTCATGGTGTGCCAGGCATCCAAGTATTTTACACACACACACACACACACACACACACACACACACACACACACACACACACACACACAATGTCAGTCAATCCTCGCAATACCCAAGTGAGGAAGGTATTATTACCATTATCTCCATTTTACAGATCAGAAAACTGAGAAGTGAAGAGTGTAGGGAAGTCTGCGTGGCTCCGGCCAGGCGGCTGCTGGAGGACCTCTACCTTCTCACCCCCAAGGACATGGGCATGGTGTTGATGGAGAAAGGAAACAGCTCACTCTGGGGGTGTCCCTCATTCTGGTCCTCTTGAGCAGTCACTCTTCCATCTGTCCTGATGGTCATGGCTGGGAATGGGGTCAACAGAGAAGAGCTTCCTCCCTCTTCTTCTTCCTTTATGTCTTTTCATCTCTGCCCACTCTCTACATCTTTTCCTTTCTCCCTTCTCACTTTATGTTTCTTTCATCTGCATTTCTCTCTCTCTCTCTGTCTCCTCTCTCTCCCCACAACACCCCCGCCCCCAGGGTCTTGCTCTGTCACCCAGGCTGGAGTGCAGTGGCACAAACAGGCTCACTGCAGCCTCGACCTCCTGGGCTCAAGCGATCCTCTCACCTCAGCCTCTCAAGTAGCTGGGACCACAGGTGCATAGCACTACACCCAGCTAATTTTTAAAATTTTTTGTAGAGGCAGGGGTCTCACTATGTTGCCCAGGCTGGTCTCAAACTCCTGGACTCGTGCCTCAGCATCCCATAGTGCTGGGATTACAGGTGTGAGCCACCTCTGCCAGCTGGATTCTTTCAGCCCCAGCCTAGGCAGTCGCACCTGGCCTGCACCCTCTCAGCCCTGTATCTGCCTCTGGGTGCACCCGCTGCACAGAACATCCCAACCCGTGGACTTGGGAGATGGATGGCTATCAAGCAGCCATTTTCTCTGTGTGCGACTTCTCACGCTCTTCTATTAGGGATGCCCCACTGCTCCATCACACTGGCACCCCCAGGGCAGGGTTTGTGCCTCCCTCACCAGTTGGAGACACTACCCCTTCTCCTCGGATCCTCTCTCTGCCCCCCTCACCCTTCCTTGTTTCACTGGCTATCCTCTGGGCCCTCTGGATCTGGGGCTGTGTGCTTGGTGTGGGCCAGCACAGAGCAACAGGGGCCCAGACACACCCAGAAAGAGCTCCCTGGAGGGCAGAAAGGCAAGCCAGGGAAGAGGTCAGCCTTGCAGAGTGTTGCCTTTTTGGCTTTTCTGAAAGTTGCAAAAATGTGGCTTTGTCTGAGCAAGTTAAAACAAAAAAATCAATGGTACCTCCCACAGATGATACTGTTGCTCAGGCTCCTGGAGCCACAGTTGGTAGACAAATAACACATAAAAATAGCCTGTGTTTCCCAATCTTATGGCCTCTGGGGGCTGCAGGGAGAGGCCTTGGCTGAGCGGGGTTTTCTGGCCCATTGTTTGCCTGCCCTGGGTTAGGGGTGGGCGTGGGGGCTGTTCGTGGGCACAGCAATTCCCGGTCAAAGAAGGGAGGAGGGTGAGTTCTTGGCGAGGATGAGCAAGATAACGCACACTTGAATGGGGTAGCTGTTTGATGTTTATTTTTCCTTTCCCAGGCCAAGAAATTTAGCACACTCCATTCTGAACTTCAGTTTCCACCAACTTTTCCCCCCAGCCTTTTCTTTTTTCTGAAAGTGTGCAAGGAAGACTGAGATACAAGGTCTTATTTCCATCTGGGCTCTGGCCCAGGAGCCTCGACCAAAAAGTTACTTAAGTCATATTTCCATCATTTGCAGATGGCTGTGTATTTATTTCTCACCAAAGTAAAATCCCAAATGGGATTCAGATATTTGCACGAGTCAAAACTGCTTCCTCCCGGCAGGGCTAGGAAAGGGGCTTTGATCCTTCTGAGAAAACAGAAATGTTGGCCCTGGCCCAGCGAGGATGGTGCATTTAGGGGTTCCCATAACTACCCAAGATCCAGGCCCTGATGGGGTGAAGTGAGCTCTGGGGGCTAAAGAAGCCATATCCCTGAGATGGGCACAGGGCTTTGAGAAGCAAGCTAGAGACAGCTGAGTGATGAGGGCAGAAATCAATGCAGGTGGGGTCACCGAGCAGGTGAGTGGCCCAGAGTAACCCTCTGGAGGACCAGCCACCATCTGAACTCTGTGAGCAAGCCTGTGTGTGGAGGAAAAGCCAAACTGTGGAAAATTACTTGGGGAGAAACTGCCGCTCCCAGACACAGGGCCTGCTGTTAGGCCTGTGTTGTCGGCCCCGTCTCTTTCTTTGCACCCTCATCCCCAGGGCGCTGAGCCTGGCACAGGGAGACAGCCGTGGCCTGAGTGCCCAGGCTGGTTCATCCCTGGGTCAGGAAGGGCAGCCCAGTTTGTGCTGTGGCAGGGCCTCTCCCTGGCACCAGGGGCGCCCTCACCTCCAGGGCAGAAATCCATTCAGGACTCACTGTCCCCCTCCCCATGTCCCACCTCCTGGCTCCTAGGAGGAGAGGGTCTGAGTGAGCATGGTGAGGGCCTCTCCGAGTAGGGGAGGACCCCTTAGGGCTGAGGAGGGCAAACTGGAGGAACCACAAAGGTGAAGAGAATGGCAGCAAGCCGAATGCCAAAAGCTGGCTTTCCAATCACTTCTCTCCTCTCCCCATTCCTATTGCAGTTTGTGGATGTCCAGTGCACATCTGCATCACTCCCTCTGCTTCTTGGCTCTCGTTTTCCTCTCTTTTGGCTTCAGGCATCCCTTGCAACAGTGCTGATCTCTGTAAAGTGAATCCTGTGTTCCTGTTGCCATGCATTATGAGACCTCGGATGTGTTCCCATAGCTTTGGGAAGGGGCATATGAGCCCCCAGGGGAGCTGAAGGCTGCGTAGAGGAACAGACCCTATGCATGGATGAGGCAGAATACTGCGAATGTCACTGTGCCACTTCCAGAACTTTCCAGGGTTCCACAGGGCTATCCTTCCTGAAACCCTTTTGTCAGCCCCACACAACTCCTCTTAGGCTGGGGATGTCTTGCCATCACTCTCACTACAGGGCCAGAGTGGGACCCTATGCCCCAGGGTCTGAATTTCTGGGTGGATCCCCTGGTAAATTCAGCACTACTTTGCAGGGAGCTGGGACTCAACGTCTCTTGCCTCCTGCTTGATTCTTCCCGGTTCGCATCTCTGGCTCTCTTTGGCTCTTTTCTCTCCAGGTCAGCCAGCAGGCCCTCCTCCCCACCCCGTCCCCTCCCTCTCTCCCCACATCTTGGCTCCACGCTCTGTTTTCCTTTAGGACTTGCTTTCAAAGAGCACCAAGTTGGCCACTAGCGTCTCTGGCCTGGCCCACCTTAAAGCCTGACCCTGACTCATGGTCCTGGTCCCGACAGGACGTGGTTCACACCGGTTTAGAAAACTCTGGACGGCAAAGTCACAAACCATCTGCACCCTCTTCTTCCGCCCCAGACGTTATTTATGTGTGTGGCTTTGTGTTCGTTGCTAAATGCGGCCTGTGTGAAGGCTGTTAATTAACCCTTTGAGAAATGCGCTTCCCATCGGGGCAGGGACAGGAACAAGGAGCATGTTTCTAATCACCGAAGATTTATCCTGCTTCAGACGAGGCGTTTAATGAAGGCAGGGGAAGGGGCCGGAGGAGATGCCCTTCGAAGCGGTTTAAAGAAAGCCCGTTTTGTGCACGCAGATTGTCAGAAGGGCAGGAAATTCTAAATCAACTGTGCTCCTGGGCCTCAGTGAGGGGACAGGGGGTGCATACAGGGAGGGGGAGGGGGCCTGTGGGGTCGGGGGAGGTCTAGGGGCACAGGCCGGCTATCAGAAAGCAGGGCCAGGCAGCTCTCCTGGGATGAGATGTGTAGTCACTCAACTCTTTGGCCATCTGTAAAATGGGGCCGTGTCTCGCCTGCCTCCTCCGTCCAGGGCATCCATGGAGGGGACTGTAGAACAGAGTTGGAGGAGCCACTTATAATACAAACAGTCATCAAAGAGTGACCATGCTGTGGGTGCCTTGGGAGGTGGGTGGGGGTGACAAAGTGAAAAGAGGGACTTTCTTTCCCAGTGAGGAAGGGTGAGCTCTGGGGTCAGGGTGTTCATAAGCTTTCCAGGGGGGCCCTCTAGTTCCTCACCTGTAAAGTGAGAGGCATTCTGGAATCTTCACAGCTGGCTGTAGGATTATGGGTTTCCTGACACTGAAAACAACCTTTCTTCTGAAAAAGGAGAAATTCAGTTTTGGGTTTCACTCCCTCTTGGTTTCCCAGCCCAAGGCGCATCACGGTTCCCACCCTTCCCAGATGCACTGAGGGTGGTACTGGCTGGAGGGGTTGGGGGAGGAGGGCAAGCGGGAAGTCCCAGGACATCCCAGCTGGGTGTGGGGGCTGAGGGACGGAGTGGGCCACCGAAGCCTGCTGATATTTATAACTGCGACTCTTTACATTCTGTATAAAGGCATGCCTAAAAAGCACCATTGAGGGAGGGCTCAGACGCCTGCCCGCACGCAGCCAAGCTTCCTGTCAAAGCCGAATGAGCTCAGAAAACAAAAAAATGTATTCACAGCTCTGAGCCTTCCCCGCTTCCCAGGCTTATTTCGTTTGAAAATACTCAGAGTTGGAGGGAGAAAAGGTAGAGGAAACAGAGTCCAGCCTGACTCCCTAGGGACCATGTATCTGCTGCAAGGTTGTGTAATCTCTCGGATCCACACATTTGCCTACTTGTAAGGTGGTTGTGAGGAGGAGGTGAGAAGATAGGTAGGAAGAACAGGGTCAGCAGGAGATGCATGAGCGGGCTCCCCCTCCATCCCCCTCTTCCCTCCTCCCTCCCTCTCCTCCATCCCTCGCTTCCACCCCTTTCTCTCCTCTCCCCCAACCAGTCTCTCCTGAGGTCTGCCATATCACCCTCTCTGCTGCATCCCAAAGATGCCCAGATAAAACCAACCTAATATCTTTCAATGATCTGCCCCAGACAGGCCCACACAATAATGAACCCTGTGATGGACAGAACCCAGATATCCCTATTTCGGCCTGCCGCATAGACAGTGGAAGTGTGCGTGTTTCAAGTTTGTACTTAGTTGGCTGTGCCTTAGCAAGCTTCCAGGGATTCCCATGCAAGCTGAAGTTTGAGGACCACTGTACTGGAACATGCAAATGCTCCTGAAGCCTTCAGGGAATTTTTCCAGAGGTGAGGATGGGGGAGGGCTGATGTTTCCCATTTGGAAGTAGCTCCTGGGGAGCCCTTTGCTAGGAAGAGCACCTGCTTCTGGCCACTTCCTGCCTCTCTGAAGCTTCCCCCAGTGCCTCTTCCCAGGGACCCAGGAAGCCTGCTTTCCACTCCAGGAGTCAGGATGGAAGCTGCCTCTGGGGTGTCCACACCTGTACTGGGTGTCAGGCTCCTGGCTCCCTTCATGGTGAGTCCACCTCATCTGTGGTGAGGTGGGGAGAGGAGTGAGAGGATGTCTACAATGTTTCTCAATCACAGCCCCCTGCCCCAGCTCCCCACACTAGGAGAGTAAAGCTACTAGCGTCCCTGGCACCTGGTCTTTCCTAGCCAGGGCATGCGTCTCGGTAGAACTTTCTGTATTGACGGAGATGTTCTGTATCTGTGCTATTCAATACAGTGGCCATGAGCCACCTGTCGCTACCTACTGAGTACTTGAAATGTGACTGGAGGCCAGGCTCAGTGGCTCACACGTGTAATCCACGCACTTTGGGAGGCCAAGGGGAGTGGATCACTTGAGGTCAGGAGTTCAAGACCAGCCTGGCCAACATGGTGAAACCCAGTCTCTACTAAAAATACCAAAAAAATTAGCCAGGTGTGGCAGCATGTGCCTGTAATCCCAGCTACTCAGGAGGCTGAGGTGGGAAAATCGCTTGAACCCGGGAGGCAGATGTTGCAATGAGCCGAGATTGTGCCACTGTCCTCCAGTCTGGGTGACAGAGCAAGACTCCATCTAAAAAAAAAAAAAAAAAAAAAAAAAAGTGACTGGAGTGACTGAGGAACTGAAATATTAATTTTCTTTCCTTTAAATTCCTTTAAATTTAAATGGCTATGAGAGGCTTGAGGCCACCATATTGGACAGTGAAGTTCTAGGAGCTCCTTCGATGCCTTGGCCTCTGAGGCCTTCCTTCCCTACATCCTCGGCATCTGCTCCAGCCCTGTGGAGTCCTGTCCCATTACATAGAGGGGAAGCTGAGGCCTAAGAGAGGGGGTACTCTGCCATGGATAGGAAGCGAGGGTAGGACTGGACCCCACCCCCTCCTCTGCCTTCCAGCCCAGGCCTCTGGCCAGCAGCCCCATTCGACCCTGGCCTCTGGCCGAGGTGTGGGAAGTTGAATGTGATGAAACCCAAGACCCCTTGGCTGGCACCCAGCTGTGGTTTTGCACTTGAGCTGCAGAGCTGGGTGGAGGCGGCTGGAGAGGACTGTCAGAGGATGGGAATTCGGGTGGCCTGCCCAGCAGGCCCTGTGAGCAGGAGCTGTTCCCAAGGGGGTTTCCAGGCCAAGCAGGCTTCCAGGTTCTGTTGGTGTCTCCTGGCAGCGGAGGGCCCTGAGTGACCCAGATTCTCCTAGATGCCCCACTGTGGAGAGGGACAGAGAGGGGACCATGGAGGTGAATGAGCATGTGTAGCTGTGTGTAGTCAGTGAGTGGAAGTGGGGAGGGCAATAGCACTGGCTTTTCTAGGGAGGAAACCAGCCAGCTTGCTCCACCCTCCCCACCATCACCACCAGCTGCATAATTTACAGGGCCCAGTGCAAAAATGAAAATGCAAGATCCCTTGTTCAAAAATTATTAAGGATTTCACATAACATGGGAGCATTAATCCAAGTTGTGGGGACTTTCTGACAGCAAGGCCCTGTGCAGCTGCCTTGGTCACCAACCTGTGAAGCTGGCCCTGCCATGAGCGCCTTCATCCTTTGAATCTCGAAAGAACAGAGGATGGCCAGGCTTACTTTGGGAGGCTAAGGTGGGAGGATCACTTGAGGCCAGGAGTTTGAGGCCAGCCTGGGAAGCATAGCAAGACTCCGTCTCTACAAAAAATTTAAAAATTAGCATGGCATGGTGGCATATATACCTGTAGTCCCAGCTACTCAAAAGGCTGAGACAGGACAGCTTGAGCCCAGGAGTTTGAGGTTTCAGTGAGCTATGATTGCAAAACCCTATCTTTGGGCCAGACATAGGCAAAAGCTGGCCAATTCCTCCACCCCCAGCCCCATCATGGCTTCTGGAGACCTACGGAAGTGGTTCCAAGTCTCCTCCAAGACACATATTCCATCCCCCCGAGTCTTCTCCTAGTCTGGCTAAATGGCCTTAGGCTGGAGAAGGGAGATGGTTCAGCACATGCCCTGATCCCTGCCCCAGTCAAGGAGGGGGACAGCCAGGGAATGATAGCAATGCATTTATCCAGCGTTTCCTGCGTGCCAGGCGCCTTGCTAAGGATCTCACCTGTATTATCTCATTCGATTTTCCTAACACTACGAGGCAGATAGTTTTGTTTGCTTCCTTTTCTTTGCACGGAAGGAAGGGCTTTCTGGGGTAAGAACAATGTTCCACGTCTTGACTGTGTGGTTATTACATGGGGGTATCCATTTGTCAAAATTCATCAAGCTGGGCACATAAAATCTGTGCATTTATTGTATGTAAATTATCCCTCAATAACTTTATTGAGGTGCATTTATTAAAGAAACATTTTTTTTAAAGTAAGGCACAGAGACTTTGAGAACTTGGCCAAGGTCAAATTCCTAAAGGATAGAGCTGGAATTTTAACTTGGGTACTCAAGAGTGGTGCCATGCCTGTGCAAAGACCCGGATCGAGGGGTCAGACGGATAAGATCTCAGATGTAGTGGTTTCTTGTTCTTGAGCAAATTACAGGGCCTCTCTGAGCCTCGGGTTTCTCATCTGTAAAATGGGAACAAAGATAGTACCTGTGTTACAGGGTCATGGTTTAGTGCTGTCAGGGACATGTTGGAAGGGGGAGGACCCTGGGGAGCTGTACAGCGTGCTGCTTATGTCCTGCTGTTCACCCTGTAGGCAGGGGGCAAAGCTAAGGGGCAGCCTCCCATGTGGCCGCCCTCTTCTTCACCCTTATCAGCCCCCGCAGCTCCTTCAACCCAGGGCCCTGCCCTATTACGAGGAAGCAGGTAGCATACTAGGTCATGGCTGGTGCAGGACCCAGGGCAGCAGGGGTGGCATACAAGGTTTGGGGTCCTGCCATGGGGGGGGGGGGTCACTGATGAGCTTCTATAAGGGGGAATTGATTTGGGATTTAGAAATGTGGAGGATGGCAGCCAGGTGCGGTGGCTCACACCTGTAATCCCAGCACTTTGGGAGGCCAAGGTGGGCGGATCACCTGAGGTCAGGAGTTCAAGACCAGCCTGACCAACATGGAGAAACCCCATCTCTACTAAAAATACAAAATTAGCTGGACGTGGTGGCACATGCCTGTAATCCCAGCTACTCGGGAGGCTGAGGCAGGAGAATCGCTTGAACCCAGTAGGCAGAGGTTGCGGTGAGCCAAGATCGCACCATTGCACTCAGGCCTGGGCAACAAGAGTGAAACTCTGTCCCTTGAAAAAAAAAAAAAAAAAAAGAAATGTGGAGAATGGGGCCAGGCATTGTGGCTCATGCCTGTAATCCCGACACTTTGGGAGGCCGAGGTGGGCCGATCACTTGAGGTCAGGAATTCGAGACCAGCCTGGCCAACATGGTGAAACCCTGTCTCTACTAAAGATACAAAAATTAGCTGGGCATGATGGTGCACACCTGTAGTCCCAGCTACTCAGGAGGCTGAGGCATGAGAATCTTTTGAACCTGGGAGGTGGAGGTTGCAGTGAGCCAAGATTGTGCCACTGCACTCCAGCCTGGGTGACAGAGCAAGACTTAGTCTCAAAAAAAAAAAAAAAAAAAAAAAAAAATGTGGAGAATAGGAGAAGATACCTGGAGGGAGGGTGCTAAAGACCTTGTCTTTCTTAGAAGGAGGATGAAGTTTGCTGTAAACAGAAAAAAAATATCAAGTTAAGAATGTCTTGGCCAGGCACAGTGGACTCACACCTGTAATCCCAGGTGTGAGGAGGGAGAGGCAGGAGAATTGCTCAAGGCTAAGAGTTTGAGACCAGCCTGGGCAACATAGCAAGACCCCATCTCTTAAAAAAAAAAGAAAAAGAAAAAGAATGTCTTAAAAATTAAGGGTCTCCACTAAAAGAATATAAATAGAATGTGTTACTTCTGCCTCCTGACCTCACCTCGTCCACGTGACCTCCCAATACTGGGCTGGGCTGTGTTTATATATTTACCTGTGGGCTCCTCTCCACCCTGAGGAGTTTAAGTTGTGTTTATCACTTTGGTCTCCCCACCCCTGCCCAGGGCCTGACACATACTAGGGGCTGAATAAATGCTGGTAGGTGAAGGGCTTAGAATTGGGGTTAGACTTTTCTACCCCAAAGACTTAGGCTCAAACTCTACCAAACTACCCCAGGGGTGGGCCTGACCCATTGCTCAGGTGGGAAAGTGGCTCTGGCCTCTGGCCTCTTCCTGACATAGGCCAGCTCCAGCAGCTATACTCCTCGCAGTTCTGTTTTTGGGAAAATTATGTTGTTTTTATCCCCAAGGAGCCACCTTGGTCCCCAAATCCTGATAATACCTCCATCAGTAGAGTAACACATTTCATGGATGAGAAAGTCAAGGCTCAGAGAGGTTAAGAGACTTCCCCATGGACACAAAGCGAGGTATTGACAGAGCCAGCCCAAGAACTCAGACCTCCTGGCCCCAGTCCAGCTCCACTACACACCCCATTGCCACTAATGCTGTCTCAGCCCCCAACCCCTAACACCCACCTTGGTAATGGAGCTGGGCTGGGTGGAGTTGGCTGCTGAGAGGCTGGAGGCTTGGCTTAGGCCAGTGGCTCCTGGAAATTGGGCCGTTTTCCTGGGGCGGAAATGAGAAGCAGATGTGGCTCAGAGCTGGAGTGCAGACTCATGCCGTGTCAGAGGGCTCAGGTTACATGGGAGGACACGTGACCGAGGTTCCAAAAACAGCCTGAAACCCCCAAAGCCTACAGTGGGATCCAGCCTGGGCCTGGGGAGCTCAGTCCTGCCCTGATCACCTCCTGATAGCCCCCGAGCGCCTCGAGGAGAGGGTGAAATGGAAGGCGATGGGGTGAGCGAGGCCCCGGGCCACTGTGGCTTCTCGCTCCAGCTCTGTGTGTAGGGTTGTTTGAGCCCTTGCACCAAGTCCCTGTCTTTAGAAAGACACCTAGGAAGGGCAAGACACCTTCTATTGGGGTTACCAGCAGCCTCCCTGCCCAGGGCTGGCTTGATGCCTATGCCCAGGCCACCAGAACACCTTTTGCAGTCAGGTTGCACCACTTTGCTTCAAATCTTTGGGGTAAGGGATTGATCCTGCTGACAGTTCATGCTTCTCTCGGAAACCATCAAGTTTTATGCAGTGTTCAGGCAGCCTCTCTGGAGTGGAGATGAATATCAACCACTTCCAAACTGGCAGAGGGAACTGGACCCAAGGGGAAAGGGGTGAGGCAGGATTCTGGAGAGAGTGAGGTCCTGGCACAGGTGAGGAGTCCAGGAACAATCTGGCAATAATATCACTTGGCAGAGGGATCCTCTGATCTGCACAGCCCATAAGTCTCTCCCTTGACCAATGGAGCAGGCCCCATTCATTTATTTATTCAATAGATGGTTCTTGCATACCCACTGTGGCCAAGGCAGTGGCTAAGCCCTGAGGATCCAGAGGTGACTGAGCATGAACTCAGTCTCCAGGACCTCCCCAACTGCCGAGGGAGCCCCCACAAAAACCAATGAACAGCTTTAGTGGATGGACTGATTGCTTGAACATTAAGTGCACACCGTGTACCAGCACCCTGCTAGGCTCATAGGAGCCAGTGGTGAACAGAATAGGTAAAGACCCTGCCCTAGTGAAGCTGACACTTTTTGCAAGGGAGATGGAGTATTAAAAAAATATTAAAAATTGGTTAAATAATATGTTTAGAAGGTGATGCCTGCTATAGAAAGAAAGAAAAGTGGGGCAGGGGGAGGAGGGCCAGGAAGTAGGGGCTGGTTGCAGTGGTGTCCAGGGCAGGGAGGGTGGGCTTCCCTGAGAAGGCAAGACTGCAGCAAAGACAGTCCCTGGCGAGGGAGATGAGCATGGTGTCTGGGGACGTGCCAAGGCCCAGAGAGAGGAGGTGCCTGCAGTGTTCAGGGCTTCAAGGAGGCTGGTGCAAGCTGGGGTGGAGAGAGAATGGAGGGTAGAAGTGAAGGTCCAAAGGGAAGGGGGACCAGAGGGGGAGGAGTCGGAGGCCACTGTGCAGTTTTAGCTTTGACCGTGAGTGAAATGGGAGGTGCTGGAGGGTTGTGAGCAGAGAGATGTGTATTGACTGGCATTTTCAAAGGACCATTTGGGCTGTTGGGTCCACAGCCGACTGGAAGGGGCAGGGGACAAGGGCAAGGGGCAGTCAGGAGGCGACTTTGACAGTCCAGGCCAGAGGTGAGGGTGCTGCAGCCAGGCAGAGGATGGGAGAATTGCCTTGGGAGAAACTTGAATATGGTTCCAGGGTAACTTGGAGAAGGGAATGATAAACTCTGACTAAGGATGCTTTCCCTAGGGAGGTGACTCAAGCAGGATCTTGAAAAATGAGTTCAGCAGGACTGCAAGGAGCTACAGCATTCCAACCCTGTGTGTGACAGGGGCCGAAGTCAGAGGGTGCCAGGCCCAGGAGGGGAACCCTGCAATGCTCACCTCGGCTGCAGCTGGGTGCAGGGCACTTGGGCCAGGCCAGGGAAGGATGGGGCTTACTGCTCTGCCCAAGGGTGTGAGCCTGTGGGCGCTGGAGAGTTGGTGACAGGTTTTTCAGCCTGAGGCTGCAAATCCATGAGACCCACTTTCCAATCAAGATAAGTCCCCCTGTTGCCATGAGGGGGTTGGAGGCAGGTAGAAACAGGAGGACCAGGTGGGAAGAAGAAGATAAGCCCCTGCCCATCGCAGTGTTAGAGAGAGGGAGGGGTAGTTAGAATACAGGGCCAGAGGATGAGGGATTGATGGAGAGAGGCCTGTCTCTGTCCTGGGGAAGAGGATGAGTCAGTTTGGGATGGCTGCATTGGAGATGCCTTTGGGAAATCAGACAGAGTCCTGGAGCAGCTGACCAAGGTGTCTGGCGCTCAGCAAAGGAGACTGAGCCCAGATACCCATCTAAGAGCCTGCAGGGACAGGAGGCAGTAGAAGCTATAGAAGTCCAGCTGGGCGCAGTGGCTCATGCCTATAATCCCAGCACTTAGGGAGGCCAAGGTGGGCAGATCACAAGGTCAGGAATTCAAGACCATCCTGGCTAACACGGTGAAACCCATTTCTACTAAAAATACAAAAATTAGCTGGGCGTGGTGGCATACACCTGTAGTCCCAGATACTCAGGAGGCTGAGGCAGGAGAATCACTTGAACCCGGGAGGTGGAGATTGCAGTGAGCCAAGATCGCGCCACTGCACTCCAGCCTGTGCAACAGAGCAAGACTCTATCTCAAAAAAAAAAAAAAAAAAGTAGTCCACCAGCCAGGGGCATCTCCAGTTGCTGATTTTTTTTTATCCTGAGGAGGATCTGATTAGAGGTAGCGTTCCCTCCTCTTTGCCTCACTCCCAGGGCCTTTGAGAGAAGGGGTGAGAACAATCATCTTGAGAGTAAACAAGGGATCCCCCTGGAGGCTCCAGAAGCAGGTGGGTCCCCTTGGATAATACTGAGAAGTCACAGGCAAGGGTTCCCTGAACAGGCCCCAGTTCAGCCCTAGGGTGTTTGTGGTGTGTCTCTAGTGTGTTTGGGGTCTTGGAATCAGCTTGTCTCTGGGTCTCTGCATGCAAGTGTGTGTGCTTTGGGTATGCATGTGTTATAGAAATAGCACTTATAAAATAGTAAAGGGATGTATTTTCACTTTCTATAATTCTCGTTCTCCTGTGGCCCTTCAGGGTGAAGGCTAAGGTGACATTCATTGCCCGGGGAAGTAAGCGTAGGGTTGAATCGAAGCAAGTCATCCAGGACGGATGAGACAGGACGGGATGGAGAGATACAGCTACTGAACAGCAGGACTCAAGGAAGAGAGAAGGTGAGAAGCAAAAAGCTCTGTCCCTCACCCCAGTGGACACTCAGAGGGCTGTGTGGGAGACACCCCAGCCACATTTGCAGCTAAATTTCACCACACAAGGTAGGTGGAATTTGACTCTCAGATGACAGCTGTGGGGAATTTCAGTGAACGCCTTTAAGAAAGCAGTGATTGAGGAAGGTGTAACACATTATGGCGCTGCCCAGGAGGTAGTTTAGAAATGTCTAAAGAAGCAGTCTAGGAAGTGGCTCTCGGAACTCTGCCTCTTCTGGAGGGGTAGAATGCAGCCAGGCGGTCCTAGGTCCCAGGGAAACGGTAGAAATCAAGGCCACAGGCCAGGTGTGGTGACTCACACCTGTAATCCCAGAACTTTGGGAGGCTGAGGCAGGTGGATCACCTGAGGTCGGGAGCTTGAGACCAGCCTAACCAACATGGAGAAGCCCCATCTCTACTAAAAATACAAAATTAGCCAGGCATGGTGGCACATGCCTGTAATCCCAGCTACTTGGGAGGCTGAGGCAGGAGAATCACTTGAACCCGGGAGGCGGAGGTTGTGATGAGCCGAGATCATGCCATTGTACTCCAGCCTGGGCAAAAAGAGCACAACTCTGTCTCAAAGAAAAAAAAAAAAGAGAAATCAAGAACACAGAGGTAGGATCTGCACCACCAGCCTTGTGCGGGGACCACTCACTTCATCAATACCCCTCTCCATCCCCAACCATCACCAATGCCACCAGGGATCCCCAGGGACCAGGCACGACCAGCCCTGTCCCATTGTGTGTGGGGAAGGTATGTGGGAAGAATGCAAAGAACCCCACACCGACCTTGAACTCCTCTTCCCACCACCATGAGGTCTGTAAATGTCTCCCTGCACCAGGAAGAGAGACATCTGGCTAGCAGAAGAGGGAATAGGGAGAAAACGCTGAGTATTTTGCTGAAAGGAGGCTTGCTTGAACATGCAGAAATGGAGAAACCTATAGTGGGCAAGTTAAAGATTTCTTTTCTTTCTTTTTGTTTCTTTTTGTTTTGTTTCTTTTCTTTCTGTTTTGTTTTTGTCGTTCACTCATTTATTGCCTGTCAACAGCAGGAAGTATCTCATTAGATCTAGATGAGAAGAGTACAAGAAAAATTAAGAAAGACGCAGGTTTTACTCATCTTGTGTGAGTCGTAGTGTGTGATTTTCAACTCCACCACATACATGTCTGCACAAGCTTGTCTGGCCAGCTTTGTACTTTCAATTCCACTTGTGAGACTTTTCTTTGAGACTCGCTGTGTGCTTTGCTTTGGCCAGGAGTTGAGAATCATAAAATCACCAAATTCTGTATTATCTATTGTAGCATAATAAATTACTCCAAAACATATCTTCTAAAAACAATATACTTGTTTTATCTTATAGTCTTTCTGTGGGCCAGGCATTGGTAAACAGAGTAGTTCCAGCTCAGGGTCTGTCGTGAGATTGCAGTTGAGATGACAGCCGAGGGTGCAGTTATCTGAAGGCTCAATTGGGGCTGGAGGCTCTGAATCCAAGACAGGCCTGCCAGGTTGTTCTTCCTGTTGACAGGAGGCCCCTGTTTCTCACCACATGGATCTCTCCACAGAACTGCTTGAATGTCCTCACGGCATGGCAGGTGTCTTCCTCCAGAATAAGTCATCTGAAAGAGCAAGGCAGAAGTCTCAGTGTCTTTTATGACAACCTAGTGTTGAAAGCCACACCTAAGGGCCAGTTGTGGTGGTTCACACCTTTAGTCCCAGCACTTTGGGAGGCAGGCAGATCACCTGAGGTCAGGAATTTGAAACCAGCCTGGTCAGCATGGGGAAACCCCATCTCTACTAAAAATACAAAAATTGGCCAGGCGCGGTGCCTCACATCTGTAATCCCAGCACTTTGGGAGGCCAAGGTGGGTGGATCACCTGAGGTCCGGAGTCCTAGACCAGCCTGGCCAACATGGTGAAACCCCACCTCTACTAAAAATACAAAAATTAGCTGGGCATGGTGCCACTTGCCTGTAATCACAGCTACTCAGAAGGCTGCGTAGGAGAATCGCTTGAACCCGGGAGGTGGAGGTTGCAGTGAGCTGAGATTGTGTCACCGCACTCCAGCCTGGGTGGCAAGAGTGAAACTCCTTCTCAAAAAAAAAAAAAAAAAAATACAAAAATTAGCTGGGCATGGTGATGCACACCTATAGTCCCAACTACTCGGGAGGCTGAGGCAGGAGAATCACTTGACCCCAGGATGTGGAGGTTGCAGTGAGCTGAGATTGTGCCACTGTACTCCAGCCTGGGTGACAGAGTGAGACTCCGTCTCAAAAAAAAAAAAAGTCACACCTCCCCATGTGGTCCAGGCTCTCCAAAAGCTTATGGTATTGCAGGGTAGATGTAAAGTCCCTAGGGCAAAACAAGATGTCTGAGGTCCAAGCAAAGTGATGTGGGCTTTCTGAGGACAGAGTGAGCTACCCAAGTCAGGCAGCCAGGGAGGCTTCTGAGAGTGGGCAGAAGAGCCCCCGCCCTCCATCCTGCCCTGAGTGGCTCTTCCCTGGAGAAGGAGACTTGGTACCTGTAAACTGGTCAGATGGGGAAGCCTTTGGAGGCCTGGCCAAGTGAGGGGGCTGGTTTCTGTCTGCTGGGTGACAGGGGAGTGTGGCGTGGCTACAGAGAGGCTGCTAGGGAGCTCCCAGAGGGACTTAGAAGTGAGGCAGGAAGGGAGAGACAGGGTTCAGAGAGGGAGAGGGAAGGCAAGAAATCGAGGGCTGGACCAGTCTTCTACTTGGTCAGCATGCCATTTTTCTGGGCTGTCATCCCTGACCACAGATTCATTCATTCCTGTATGCCTGTCAGGTGCTGGGGTTACAGAGACAAAGGCCAGGTCCCTGTCCTCAGAGGTCACAGTTGAGTAAGGGATGATACCCAGTACAGGGGTGACATCTGTGAAGTGTGATGGGTGCATGGGGAGCATACATTGCTGGGAGAGGCCTGGGCTGGTCAGAAGGTGAGGCCTGGGCTGCTTCTTGCAGAGGTATGACAGGCACGAGGTATCCCTGGAATGAGGTACCAGCAGGCACAGGTGGGAGAGGGCTGAGAGATGGAGCTGGGAGGGCCAGAAGAGGCGTGGCTCTGCTAGTTGGGTGGGGTGGTTTGGATTTCTTCCAGAAGACAACAGAGAGATTATGCAGAAATTTAAGCAGTGGTGTGGAGGGATCAGCTCCATGGTTTAGAAAGATTAGCTGGGCAGTAGAGAGAAGGTTCTAGAAAGGGTGAGTCCAGGAGGAGACAGCAGTAACCCAGGCTATGCATGCAAAAAGTAGGGATAGGAAGAGATGAAAAAGTTCCAGAAGTCTTTGGAAGGCCTGGCAGCCTCCAGGCATGCCTACAGGCTGAACCCAGCCCAGCTCATCTCAGATAAAGCATCTAATTCAAGTCCTACACAGAGCCCAGGCCTCTGCTCTGAAAAATCTCTTAACCCCAGCAGTCCAGCTCGGGACGGGCCCAGCGAATCCCAACCCCAATCTGCCGTCGTCATCCCAGAGGAATGCTCAGCCTACCGGACCTTGGCCTTTCTCTGGGGGACGGTGAGGCCTGTGAAGGGGGAAGCCCTGGGGCGGAACTGGCAGTTGTGGGGAGGCCCCCCAGGACACTGTGGCCACGGGGGCGGCTGGAGGAGAGGAGGCAGGGGGCTGGGGGAGTGAGCCAGTAGGGAGCCGGGCAGCACACTGGCCACCTGAGAGGTGTGATGGGGGAGGACAACAGGCGGTGATTCCTGGGGTGGGAGTTACCCCCTCCCCCAATTCTCAAACCCCCGACAGGAGTGAGCTGCGCTGCCCACTCCCCGCAGCAGGTGGCGCCGTCTTGCTGGGATTGGACTTGCGGGCCTGGCTGGGAAGCGCTCTGTGGAGAGTGACGCGACTGGAGCGCCTGGGGGGCAGCCGTCCTGTGCGCCTGGGACCCTCACGGGGCCTCCCTGCTCCAGTCACTCCCGCCCGCCTGCCAGCCTGTCCCCAGCTCTCCTGCGTCTCCACTCTGTCCCTGTTGCCCTTCCTGTCTTCCTCCAGCCCTCCATTCCTGCTTTTGGCTGGGGTCCCGGACGGGGTCTGGTGAGCTGGTTCACTCCGAAGCATCCGCACCGGATAAGGGAACTCTCAGCCCAGCCCAGCGGGCGTTTGGCCATGGCTTGGCACCGTGGGGGGCCTCTCTAAGCAGCCCCGACTCCCAGGGTTTGCCTACATTCTATGCCCTCAGGAGGTGCTCAGTGCCCCGAGCTGGGGCTTGGGGAGGAGGGGTTCCTAGGAACATATATATGAGAAAGTGTCTCACTCTGTCACCCAGGCTGGAGTGTAGTGGCGCGATCACGGCTCACTGCAGCCTTCACCTCCCAGGCCCAAGCGATTCTCCTACTCTGTCTCTACAAAAAATACGAAATTACAAAACATACAAAAAAAAAAAAGAAAAAAAACCTCACAAAAATTAGCCGGCCGTAGTGGCGCATGCCCGTAGTCCCAGCTACTCCGGAGGCTGAGGTGGGAGGATCACTTGCGCCCAGGAGGTGGAGGTTGCAGTGAGCCGATATTTCCCCATTGCACTCCAGCCTGGGTGATGGAGTGAGACCTTGTCTCAAAAAAAAAAAAAAAAAAAAAAAAAAGCTGTAACCCAGGCTGTGCATGCAGAGAAGTAGGGACAGGAAGAGGTGAACAAGTTCCAGAAGTCTTTGGAAGGCCTGGCAGGAAAAGAAAAAAAAGGAAGGAAGGAAGGAGGAAAGGAAGGAAGGAAAGAAAGAAACGGGGTCTTACCATGTTGCCCAGGCTGGTCTTGAACTCCTAGGCTCAAACGATCGTCTTGCCTCAGACTCCCAAAGTGTTAGCATTACAGGCATAAGCCATGAGCCCAGCTCCTAGGAATCTTTGCTATGGCAAGGGGGCTTACTAATGAATGACAAAATAAATTACAACAGCTCTTGGAGAACATGCCTAGCACCTCTCAATCTCCCATCTTGCATCAAGAGGGAAACCTGAGGGGCCCAGGGGACTCCCACTGGGCCTCCCGGCCCTGCTGGTTCCCCTTCTCTCCCCACTTCTTCCTTTCTTGTTCTTGGGGCTGGGTTCCACACTTGTCACAAAGGAGGGGAGTGTCCCCCTTGCCAGTGGACATATCTGTGTGGGCTGGTGATGGCAGAGCTGGCCTAGGTAGGGCACTGAGTTGGGGGTGGCTGGTGGGGGAGAGCTGGCCTAGGTAGGGCACTGAGTTGGGGGTGGCTGGTGGGGGTAGTGGGGCATGGAAACAGGATGTCCACCACAGGCCCCTCTCTGAAGAAGCTGGTGAGGGCTGGAGGGCTCAGGAGGGAAACTTCCATAGTTTCTAGGGTGGAGTCTTAGGGGCAGAGGGAAGGAAAGGGTCTGGCTGGTGTGAGTGGTGGCTGATCCAGAGAGGCTGTCACCCAGCCCAGGACCTGTGGCTCCCAGCCTGCCCTTCTCCCCAGGTGCTGCACTCCCTAAGGACAGCTGCCATCATTTGTAGACTCTAAACTGGTGTCATTGCTTTGATAAGAATGAGGATATTTATGAGACAACAGAGCAGAATATTTTAGAGAAGGGCTGTCTGGTAGCACAGAGGTGTCTGTTCCCCTGGGACACCTGAACTCCGATACTACCTGCCCCCAAGTTGTCACTCATTTCCTCCCCTCAGCTGGGGTGGGTGGGAGGTTGTGTGGGTCCCTACATCTCAGTTCGATTTCAGCCTGAAATAAAAAGCCAACTTGTCACTCTTAGTCTTCCTAGGGATGGGATGCCTTCCCTGGAAAGAGCTTCTGGTTCTGCTTGAACTTTTAGGTGGTCAGTGTAGCATAGATGGTAGTCAGTTTATGTTGACTGTGAACTTTTGTTTCAAAACACACCTGGGCAGGGACAGGTGGGTTGATGCCGAGAAGGCTGAGAGGGAGGAAGTGTGAGCCAAGGGAAGAGATGAACGTGTGTCTGAGAAGGGGGGACCAGGGCAGCCAGGCAAGAAGAGGCCGTCACTGGCAGCCGCTCTGTCACTGCTGGGGAAAGAATGCCCAGGGCGCTCTGGCAGTGAGTGTGGGGCTGCCACAGGGAGGAAGGGCTGGGAGGATGTGGGGAATGCACTTAAGGCTGGATCAGGAGGCAGTCAGAAACGTCCAAAACCTGGGGGCATGCTGGGGTGGGGGAGTGGTGGGCAGGGAGAGGAAGGGATGATGAGTTCTCAGACATCTTGGGCAGCCAGTTGGAGGGAAGCTGGGCTGGCAAGGCTGACTTTAGGAACTGCTTTGTATCTGGAATTTTCTGACCAGTGTAGAAGTTGTCTCCTGAGTTGCTGTTCTGTAAGAATGTATTATATAACTTCTTGCCTAATTTGTGGCTGAGGGTGGCATTGCTGATAAACCTACTAACATGGCCCCTTGAGCATGATAGGGGTAGGGAGTTGAGGCTCCCAGCCCACAAGGAGCTTCCCATGCAGCTGGGGAGGCAGCGCAAGTGCTCAATAAGATGCGAAACTGCAGAGAAGCGTCCATGTGGGAGGTGCCAAGAGGATGGGATCAGGGCGGGCTCAAGGTGGACTTCTTGGAGGAGGAAGGAGATTCTCAGATGGAGAAAAAGGACAGGTTTCCAAGATTAAGAGAACACTGTAAGCAAAGGCACCAAGAAGGAGTGGAAAGTTTGGGGGATGGGGAGAGATGAAAGGACACTAAGAGCTTTGCATACAGAAGACACTCAAAGTAAGGAAGGAAGGGTAGGAGAGTGGGAAGAAGGAAGAGGGAGCTGAGAGTTGCTCTCAAAGGCATGGGGGCAGGTCTCTGGTGTGACCACCCCCCATGAGCCAAGTTACAAAAGCACCCTAGCTTGAGGAGCCCCACAGTGGACCCTCAGCTCACCAGCCTCTGTCTTAGGCTTACTCACAAACATGAAGCTGGAGCTAAGAAACAGGCATGTGACTGCTTGCCCACCCTTGTTTGTCCTCCTCTAGGGCCTAGTGTCACCGGTGCCTTGCTGGGTAGCAGCTGCTCCAGTTCCCTGATGGAGATGGGGCTGTTTGTCACTCTGGGGTGACTAAGGGGCCAGTAACACTCCACCAAGATGGCAGCACAGCCAGACAGGAGGGCTTTTGTCTCATCTTGATCCTCCTGGGAGGCCTGGCCATGGCCCGAGTTTGCTCAGTGTTAATTATTGACCAGGTACCCAGGGACAGGGCCCCGCTGTCCAGCTGGATGGAGGGCACATGGGTCTGGGGCCTGGGCCTCCCAGGGCATCAGGTGGGGCTCACCTGGGGCCAGGGGAGTGGAGGGCGCCGGCCTTGAGTAAGGATCAAGGAGCCCCAAATGCCTCCCCCACTGCTCCCCAAGTCCAGGATTAAATGGAGTAGAAAGTGCCCAGGCCAGGGTGGCTGGAGATTCTGCATGGAGAACATCCTCATTCTTACCCTCAGAAGGACAGGGAGGAGGGGGAGAAACACCTTTACCCCGAAAAGGAAGGAGATGGAGGACAGAGAGAAGACCCCAGAATGAAGGTGTGAGGGTCCCTGAGCTGTGTGGAGCTGCGTGCTTAGACCCGGAGTCCCCACCCGGAGCAGCACATGGCCACAGACACCCTCCTCAGGCCCTCTGATGGAAAATGCCAGCCCAAGAGGGTGTTAGGAGAGCTGATTCATTCTAGGCCAGAGGGAAGAGGGATGAGAGATCCCCCAGTCCTGGCGGGACCATGACCACCTCTGGTTTCTGGCCCCGTGTGAATATGGTCTTGTCCACCCCATCAGGGAGGCCTCAGCTAAGAGCAAGGAGGAAGGTCCACAGAGGGCTGTGTATCAGGAGGCAGGAGGAGAGGAGAGAGAGTGAGTGATGCTGTTACAGCAGGACCAGCTCTAGTGCTTGTTGTATGCGTACGTGATCTTGTCTGATCATCCTAAACAGTGATGAGAGCAGGGTGCTATTACTATGGCCATTTCATAAACGAGGAAACTGAGGCATAAATCGTGCCACTTGTCCAAGTCCTGGAGCTGGGAAACAGCAGAGCAGGGGCAGTCTGATTCCTGACCTGGGTCTGGTATAACTCTGTTATCTGCAGGGAGCAGGGCAGAGGGGCAATGCAGGAAGGGGAAGGGGCTCCATGCAGCTGCGGGTTGCAGAGAAGAGGCCCAGCGAGACCAGGCCTCTGGCTCAGGGCATGCCTTTGAGGTGGAGGCGGGGTGGGAATCTGGCTTCTTCTCGATAGGGAAGGAGAATGTGTGTGCTGGCCTCTGGGTGTCAGGCAAGTGTGTCCCAGGCTGGCTTGCTCCCACAGCCCCCACCTCCTCTTCCCCTGGGGCTTTACCTGTGAGAAGTCAATATTGATGTTTTATGACCCAGGATAAACACACATTTTTTTCCTCCCATGGAGGGTTTATCTGGTCTAGAGGGTTAATCAGTGACCACTTGGAGGTGGGGGAAGCCTCTGAGAAGAAAGCAGCTATTCAATTCCAGCCCTTTACCCAGCCTCTCCCCTTCCCTCCTCCCCACTACCACCTCCCCTCCCACCCTCTAGTGGGGACTGACCTGGCCCTGCAAGTGGGTGGGGGCAGGACATTTGGGAATCTGACGCTGGAGTCCATGTGGGTGTGTTCGGGGGACTGTTAAGTAGGATGCATCCAAGGAGAGTGTCCCTAGAGCTGTGTTTGCCCTGAGCACGGTGTTGGCAGGGCAGGTGGGCCTTGCATGTGGCTGTCATGGGCCCAGCCTGGTTAGGAGTGGGAAAGAGAAAATAAGTCTCGTGTCACAGAGCACTCAGAGATGACACAAGATAATGCGGGTTGCTCCTCTTGAGAACAGGGGCACTGGAGCACAGTGTGGGGCCCGACCCTGCCTCTTACCTGCTGTATGGCCTTGGACAGGTGGCTTCACGTCTCCGGGCCTCAGATGCCTCCTATCTCCTCTAGGGTGGTTTTGAGAATCAAATGAGATCCTGTGCTTGCAGAGGAGAGAACTCAAATGGACTGTCACCTCCTCTGCCTTCCTTGGGAAGAGCATCGTTCATCTCAGGGCTTGTTAGCCTTCTGCCTACAGAAACACAGTGATGGGTCAAGGGTTTAGAAAACTGAGGGCTCCTGAATATGTACGGCTGAGATGAAGCAAGAACTGAACAGTTCTGCGTAATAAAGCGAAAGGAATGCTGATGCTGTGAGGGCCGCTCAGGAACGCAGTCAAGGCACAAGAAATGGATGAGAACAGAGAGATACCTGGCATCAGGAGACAGAGGGAGGCTTAGAGAATGTGGTGTGGGGCAGAGTAAGGACCGGCCAAGAAGCACTGCCAGTAAGAGATTCCCTGTGCTGGGGAGTGACCAACACGTTTTGAAGATGTGATATGTGTTCTTGAAGTTGTTTTTGACCTTGTGCTATAATCACCCTCCATTCCTCCCGAACTTGACCAAACGTTGGCCACACACAAGAGCCTTGGGTATGTGGTTCATTGGAAGGGATGAAAGAGAGATGGGCATCAGCTTAGGGAGAGGCGGTTCAGAGAGCCGATAGCAGGCACAGGCTGACAGCCACAACAAGGAGCAAAGTGACCTTGGAGAGCCCATTGAATTGAAACGCGCACCCCAAAGAACCCTCAGGGATTTTGGAAAATGGAAGGTGATTCCAGAAAACCGGAGAAGTTGAAGACATGAAGGCTAGAGGCACCTTAGTTAAATAAAGGGTGCTTTAGACACAAGTTGCACTATAAATGCCCATTATGATGGAATTGAGTCATAGTCTGAGAAAATGGAACTTGAACATATGTGGTCACTTACGCTTCTGGGCACTTGGCTGGGCCTGTAAAGATGGTAAGATGTGGTCCTTGCCCCTCAAAGAGTTCTTTCAAGAGGAGACAGACTGTAGCAGGCATGACTGATTTTCTCCCTACACCCCTGTTTCTCATTTGCTAGAATCCCCATGTTTTTAGCTGGGCACATACATGGCAGCCCAGAATAAGGACTACATTTCATGGTCTCCTTTGCAACTAAGAGTAGCCCTATGACCATGTTTTAGCCAGAGGGAGGTTGTCTTAGTCTGTTCCAGTTGCTATAACAAAACACCTAAGTCTGGGTAATTTATAAACAATAGAAATGTAATTTCTTACAGTTCTGGAGGCCAGGAAGTCCCCCTGGCAGATGCAGTATCTGGTAAGGGCTGCTCTCTGCTTTTTTTTTTTTTTTTTTTTTTTGAGATAGAGTCTTGCTTTGTTGCCCAGGCTGGAGTGCAGTGGTGCGATCTTGGCTCACTGCAACCTCACCTCCCAGGTTCAAGTGATTCTCCTGCCTCAGCCTCCCAAGTAGCTGGATTACAGGCACCCACCATTATGCCTGGCTAATTTTTGTATTTTTAGTAGAGATGGGGTTTCTCCATGTTGGCCAGGCTGGTCTTGAACTCCTGACCTCAGGTGATCTACCTGCCTTGGCCTCCCAGAGTTCTAGGATTACAGGCGTGAGCCACTGCGCCCAGCCACTTTCTACTCTTAAGATGGCACCTTCTTGCTGTGTCCTCAGACAGTGGAAGGGCAAAAGAAAGGGACGAGGGTGCTCCCTTCAACCTCTTTTATAAGGTCACTGTATTAGTCCATTTGTGTTGCTATAAAGGAATACCTGAGGCTGTGTAATTTATAAAGAAAAGAGGTTTATTTGGCTCACAGTTCTGCAGGCTGTACAGGCATGGCACCAGCATCTGTTCAGCTTCTGGCGAAGCCTCAGATAGCTTACGGTCAGAAAGCTTACAGGAAGGAAAAGGGGGAGCCAGTGTGTCCTATGAAAAGACAAGGAGCAAGAGAGAGAGAGAGGAGGACGTGCTAGGCTTCTTTAAACAATGAGCTCTCACCCCATCTCTACTAAAAAAATACAAAAAATTAGCCGGGCGCCATGGTGGGCACCTGTAGTCCCAGCTACTCAGGTAGGCTGAGGCAGGAGAATGGCGTGAACCCGGGAGGCGGAGCTTGCAGTGAGCCGAGATCGCACCACTGCACTCCAGCCTGGGTGACAGAGCAAGACTCCGTCTCAACAACAACAACAACCACCAAAAAAAACAATCAGCTCTCACATGAACTTAACAGAGTAAGAACTTACTCATTAGCATAGGGAGGGTATCAAGCCCTTCATGAGGGATCTGCCCCCATGACTCAAACACCTTTTATTAGGCCCACCCCAACACTGGAGGTCTCATTTCAACATGAGATTTGGAGGAAAGAAAATATCCAAACCATGTCAGTCACTAATCCCATTCATGAGGGCTCTGCCCTTATGACTTAATCACCTCCCAAAGGCTTCACTTTTTAATACAATCACACTGGCAATTAAGTTTCAACACATTAATTTTGGGGGACACATTCGGACCATAGCAGAGGTGAACAGAAGGAACGTATACAACTTCTAAATTGCACATTGCCCTGCATCTTCCGCCCTTCCTGTTCACTGGAATGGGAATTTGGGGGTGAATCATGTTGGATCCTGTGGCTGAGGACAACATTCTGGATGGTGGAGGTTCAAGACAAAAGAAGCTCAGAGCCCTGATGACTTTGTACAGCAGAACCATCATACCAGCTCAGCTCTCTCATGGCAGAGAAATAAAATTCTCTCTTGTTTAAGCTGCTGTCATGTGTGGTCTTCTAGTTATAGCTGCCAAAATCTTTTCCATAACTAATTCAGTATATCTGAAAGGAGAGTACTGTCATAAAAGAGTCTCACAGACATGACACTGGCTTCATAATGCACAGGAAAAATAAAATTCTAAGGCCCCTCAACCAGCTGAATAGACCCCTCCTCTCAGCCAAGGGCATTCCAAAGCTCACCTGAAAAACTAGTTCAGGCCATGAGGGGAAGGAGAAGCCAGATGTGTCTCATTAACCTCCTCTCTTTTGGAATTACTGCTAGGACAGACTCTTCAAGTTTGATAAGAAACATTTACAATCTGTTCTCTCTGAAGCCTGTGGTGAAGCTGTGGGGAGGCTTCACATGCATGGTAAAACCTTGGTTTCCACAACCCCTTATTGAAACCCAGACATTCCTTTCTATTGATAATAACTCTTTCAACCAATTGTCAATCAGAAAATCTTTAAATCTACCTACGACCTAGAAGCCCCTCCACCTCAAATTGACCCGCCTTTCCAGACCAAACCAATGTACACATTACAGATATCGATGGATGTCTCATGTCTCCCTAAAATATGTAAAAGCGAGCTGTGCCCCGACCACCTTGGGTACATATTGTCAGGAACTCCTGAGGCTGTGTCATGGGTGCATCCTTAACTTTGGCAAAATAAACCTTTTAAATGGATTGAGACCTGTCTCAGATATTTTTGGTTTACAAAAGTCAGGTGGAGAAGACATCAATATTGCAGACTGGCAAGTGGGTGACCCTCATTGTGCTCTGGCAAAAGACTCAGGAAAACTGTCATCTGTGGTCCTTTGGCAGGGAGACCACATGATCTCTGAGCCTGTAACTCTAGGACAACTTGAGAATCAGTGAGTATCAACAACTTGCTGCTTTCAGCAAATTCCTGGAAAAGAGAGGTGAATGCAGTGGGGTTAAACCTGGGCAGTCTGCAAGAAGAGAGGGAAGGGAATATAGTTTGGCCAAGAGAACCCACTGCCTGCTTCCTGTAATCTAAGTTGACTGGGAGTCTCGGAATTTGGAGCTTTGAAGAGTTAGAAGACCCAAGCGCCTTCTAGATCCCAAATGGAAGCAGCGACCTAAGTCGGTGCTGCGGAGACAGCCGTAGTGGGAGGTAAGATGATGGCCCTGAGCCATTCGCAGGCTTTACCAGTTAAGAATTCTCTACCAGACAATGGGAGTAAGCCGGCAGCCAAGATCAGATTAAGGGTGTTCCCTTTCCACCCAAGCCTATTGTCTCAGATGGCCTGAAGATAACAGCCATTCAGCTGAGAGAGGGGTCTGGGGAGAGCACAGATGCCAGTAAAAATAGAACCAGAGTTTTCAGGCTGGCAAACTCTGTCAAGACAAGACCTTTGGCTGGAGTTACCTGCACATGGAACTGACTAGGAGCAAATAGTTCGGAAGCCTGAAAGAAGTATGTTCTCCATTGCCCACTTCAGATGTAGGATGATAACCTAATGAGAGTTCCCCACAGAGGGCAAAACCAGGGGCCAAAGAAAACACTGGACAAGGGAGTGACTTCCAGAAAATGGAAGAGCAAAGAGTCTTTATAATTTCTAACTGGCATTATTTGGTAATTGCTAGACTGGGGCCATCTGTGCAGTTCCCATTGTTTGATTTTCCGAAAGAGATGTTTTTTAATTGTGGTATGTGGTTCCTGTTCCATCATTCCATCCCACGATATTCCATCATTATGTGTTAGGGGAGGGTGGGGGCAGATGACGTGTCTTTCAGTGTTCTGGTCCCCAGGCCACAGGTAGCCGCATCCAGGCCTGACTGAGGTGTGGGGCACAGGACAGTGTGGGACTTGAGATGGTTTTCCTCCAAAGGTAGCGTTTGTCTTTTGTATGTGAAAATAAAAGTGATACCTGGGTGGCTAAATTGGTGAACTGTGGCAGAGACTGATAATGTACCCCAAGATTCACTTTTCCCTTGCCTCTCATAACAGTCCAGCACCTGACTTTTAGTGAAACGCATGGACCCCTGGATAAAATGCATTCTCCTGTCTCCTTTGCAGTCATATGTGGCAGTAACTAAGTTCTAGCCAATGGGATGTGAATCAAGTGCTGGTACAAGTCTAGATCATGCCATAAAAAGGCAGGAGACACTGTCCCCTTCCCCTGTCCTGATGGCTGGAAGGTGGACTGTTGGAGAGGCATGCTTGACTGTGGAAGGAGCTTGGATCTCAACAACATTGCAGAGCTGAACAAGCATGCCAGTTAGGACTTGGATGCGAGAGAGAAATGAACTTGGTTAAACCACTGGTATTTGGGGATTTTCTTGTTATAGCAGCGGAGCATTAAACCTAATGTAGTTGCACCTTAATTACTACAATACAATGGAATAAGTGCACTAGTATGGGCATGTGCAAGGCATCGTGGGAGTGCAGTGAAAATGGTGATTAATTAACTCTGTCTGGGAGAAATCTGGGAAGCCTTCCAATAGGGGGTGATATTTGAAATTAGTCTTGAAGGGTAGGAGAATTTCCCAGATGCATAAGTAATGTGAAAGGGGAGCAGGTACTTGACAGTTGGGCAGTTTGAGCAAAAGCTTGAAGTGATGTAAGCACCTGGTGAAAGGTCCAGAGTCATAAGGAGGGGGACAGGGTCCTGGGAGACAGGACCATGAGGGAGATGGGGTGGTTGTGAGGGAGCTTGAATGTCCTGTTACAGAGTTTAGACTTTATCATTTGGAACCACTCAGGGGCTTGATGAGGAAGGAATGCAATCTGATTTTTTTCTTTTTTTGAGATGGAGTCTCACTCTGTCACCCAGGCCGGAGTGAGTTCCCCAATCATAGCTCACCGCAGCCTCTACCTCCTGGCCTCAAGCGATCCTCCTACCTTAGCCTCTCAAGTAGCTGGGGCTATAGGCATACATCACCATACCCAGCTAACTTTTAAAAATGTTTGTAGAGACAGGGCTCGCTATGTTGCCCAGGCTGCTCTTGAACTCCTGGTCTCAAGTGATCCTCCCACCTTGGCCTCCCAAAGTGCTGGGATTACAGGTATGAGCCACACCACTTGGTCTGATTTCTTTAAAAAAGGTAGGTCTGGGCCGGGCATGGTGGCTCATGCCTGTAATCCCAGCACTTTGGGAGGCTGAGGCAGGTGGATCATGAGGTCAGGAGATCGAGACCATCCGGGCTAACATGGTGAAACCCCGTCTCTACTAAAAACACAAAAAATTAGCTGGGCGTGGTGGCGGGTGCCTATAGTCCCAGCTACTTGAGAGGCTGAGGCAGGAGAATGGCATGAACCCAGGAGGCAGAGCTTGCAGTGAGCCAAGATCGCACCACTGCACTCCAGACTGGGAGAGAGAGCGAGACTGTGTCTCAAAAAAAAAAAAAAAAAAAAAAAAAGGTAGGTCTGGCAACAGTGTGTGCGATGGATTTGAGAAGAGGAGGCCCAGGGCAGACAGAGGGAACTATGTAAATATCACATAAGCCAATTCTGATTTTCCCACAGAAACAATATATTAATGAAGGATTATGTTCCTGGCCATGGAACTGATATACAAAATTTTATAGAACTGACCACAAAATCAAACTCAGGCAGCTATCAAGGGTACACCCATAATCTGTACATCACAAAATTTTCTAACTAGTATATGAATAATTAAGTAGGGCCATACAGTAATGAAATATTAAAATGCATGATGTAATACAATATCCTTAGTCTCATGTTTCTGCCTTACAAAAGCAATCAGTTATTTTTTAACAGCTTTATTGAGGTATAATTGACTTATGATAAACTGCACATATTTCAAGTGTACCTAATGTGATAAGTTTTGACATATTTATACACCCTTGAAACCATCACCACAATCAAGTAAATGAATTTTTCATCACCTGAAAAGTTTCCTCCTATGCAATCCTTCCTTCTACCTCTTTCCCATTCCCCCCATCCCCAGGAAATCACTGATCTGCTTTTTATCACTATAGTTTGAATTTTTTAGAGTTTTATATAAATGGACTCAAACAGCAGGTATTCTTTTTTGCCTAGCTTCTTTCTTTCAGCATTATTATTTTGAGAATCATCCCTGTTGCAGTATGTATCAATACTTCATTCTTTACAATGCTGAGTAATATTCCATTGTATAGATATAACACAGTTTGTTTATCCATTCATCTGTTAATGGACATTTTGGTTGTTTCCAGTTTTAGGCTATTACAAATAAAGCTGGTATAAGCATTGATGAATAAGTCTTTGTATGGACACTTTTATTGCTCTGGACAAATACCTAGGAGTGGAATGGCTGGATTGCACAATATGTGTATGTTTAACATTTTTTTTTTTTTTTTTGAGATGGAGTTTCACTCTTGTTGCCCAGGCTGGAGTACAATGGCATGATCTTGGCTCACTGCAACCTCCTCCCGGATTCAAGCAATTCTCCTGACTCAGCGTCCTGAGTAGCTGGATTACAGGCATGTGCCACCACGCGCGGCTAATTTTGTA
This sequence comes from Gorilla gorilla gorilla, assembly GCF_029281585.2. Lineage (NCBI taxonomy): Eukaryota > Metazoa > Chordata > Mammalia > Primates > Hominidae > Gorilla > Gorilla gorilla. Next base: position 96,780,709 of record NC_073236.2, on the reverse strand, counting down.
TTTTTAGTAGAGATGGGGTTTCTCCATGTTGGTCAGGCTGGTCTTGAACTCCCAACCTCAGGTGATCTGCCCGGCTCAGCCTCCCAGAGTATTGGGATTACAGGTGTGAGCCACCGCACCAGGCCACAGTATGCGTATGTTTAACTTTTTAAGAAATTGTCCAAATGTTTTCCTAAGTGTTTGGTGGTTGTACCATTTAAGTTCTCATCAGCTGTGTATGAAAATTCCAGTTCCTCCACATCCCTGCCAACACTTGGTATAGTCAGTCTTTTTTATTTTAGCTATTCTAATAGTTAGTGGAATGAGAGATCTTGTATCCATTTTTTTAGGCTGCTTTCTTCTTATTAAGTTAAAAAAAATTTTTAGAGACAGGGTCTCTTTCTGTCACCTATGCTGGAATGCAGTGGCAAGATCATGGCCCACTGCAGTCTCAAACTCCTGGGCTGAAGCGATCCCCCTGCCTTAGCCTTCCTAGTAGCTAGGGCTACCAGCATGCACCACCACACTCAGCTAATTTTTTAAAAATGTTTGTAGAGAAGGGGTCTTGGTATGTTGCCCAAGTTGGTCTTGACCTCCTGGATTTAAGTGATCCTCCCATCTCAGCCTCCCAATTAGGTGGGACTACAGGTGCATACCACTATGCCCAGCTAATTTTTAATTTACTTTTTAATTTTTTGTAGAGATGGGGTCTTGCTGTGTTGCCCAGGCTGGTCTCAAACTTGTGGCTTCAAAGGATCATCCTGCCTTGGCCTCGGAAATTTCTGGGATTACAGGTGTGAGCTACTGCACCTGGCATTATTAAGTTTTTTTGTTTGTTTGTTTGTTTTGAGACTGAGTTTTGCTCTTGTTGCCCTGGCTGGAGTGCAGTGGCATGATCTTGGCTCACTGCAGCCTCTGCCTCCCGGTTTCAAGTGATTCTCGTGCTTCAGCCTCCCAAGTAGCTGGGATTACAGGCATGTGCCACCATGTCTGGCTAATTTTGTATTTTTAGTACAGATGGGGTTTCACTGTGTTGGACAACCTACCAATTTGTTTCATTATGGATCATGCTTTTGGTGTTATATCTAAGAAATTTTTGCCTACTCCATGGTCAAAAAGGCTTTCTTCTAGATGTTTCACAGTTTTAGATTTTACATTTAGGTCTAGAGTCCACTTGAAGTTATATTTTACGTATGGTGCAAAGTATAGTTTACTTTTCTGCTTATGGATATGTTCCAGTACCATTTGTTGAAAAAGACTATCATTTTTGTTTTGTTTTGTTTTTCGAGGCAGTGTCTTGCTTTGTCACTCAGGCTGGAGGCTGGAGTGCAGTAGCACAAACATGGCTCACTGCAGCCTTGACCTCCCAGGCTCAAGTGATCCACCTCAGCCTTCCAAGTAGCTGGGACTATAGGATGTACCAGCACACCCGGCTAATTTTTGTATTTTTGTGGAGACTGGGTTTCACCATGTTACCCAGGCTGGTCTTGAAATCCTGAGCTCAAGCAGTCCTCCTGCCTCAGCCTCCCAAAGTGCTGGGATTACAGGTGTGAGCCACTGCGACTGGCCAAGACTATCCTTTCTTGCACTGCATTGCCTTTATGCCTTTGTTGGAAATCACTTGTCCATTTAAATATGGGTCTATTTCTGGACTCTCAATTCTGTTCCATTGATCTGTTTGTCTGTCTTTATACCAATATCACACTGTCTTGATTACTGCACTTTATAATAAGTGTTAAAATCAGATGGTGTTTGTCTTTCAACTTTATGCTTCTTCAAAAGTTGTTGTGATTATTCATTTCTTTGCAATTCCATATGAATTTTAGAATTAGTTTCTCAATTTATATATGTATTTTAAACTATTTTATATACAGAAAACACAAAGAAGGAATTAAAAATTATAATAATCTTGCCACTTAGAGATAATTCCTGGTAATATTTTGGGTGTATACATCTATAATTGTTCTATGCTTTGAAATATTTGCGGGGAGGAGCCAAGATGGCCAAATAGGAACAGCTCCTGTCTACAGCTCCCAGCGTGAGTGACGCAGAAGATGGTGATTTCTGCATTTCCATCTGAGGTACCGGGTTCATCTCACTAGGGAGTGCCAGTGGGCGCAGGTCAGTGGGTGCGCGCACCGTGCGCGAGCCGAAGCAGGGCGAGGCATTGCCTCACTTGGGAAGCACAAGGGGTCAGGGAGTTCCCTTTCCGAGTCAAAGAAAGGGGTGATGGACGCACCTGGAAAATCGGGTCACTCCCACCCGAATACTGCACTTTTCCGACAGGCTTAAAAAAAGGCGCACCACGAGATTATATCCCGCACCTGGCTCGGAGGGTCCTACACCCACGGAGTCTCGCTGATTGCTAGCACAGCAGTCTGAGATCAAACTGCAAGGTGGCAGCGAGGCTGGGGGAGGGGCGCCCGCCATTGCCCGGGCTTGATTAGGTAAACAAAGCAGCCTGGAAGCTCGAACTGGGTGGAGCCCACCACAGCTCAAGGAGGCCTGCCTGCCTCTGTAGGCTCCACCTCTGGCGGCAGGACACAGACAAACAAAAAGACAGCAGTAACCTCTGCAGACTTAAATGTCCCTGTCTGACAGCTTTGAAGAGAGCAGTGGTTCTCCCAGTACGCAGCTGGAGATCTGAGAATGGGCAGACTGCCTCCTCAAGTGGGTCCCTGACCCCTGACCCCTGAGCAGCCTAACTGGGAGGCACCCCCCAGCAGGGGCAGACTGACACCTCAAACGGCAGGGTATTCCAACAGACCTGCAGCTGAGGGTCCTGTCTGTTAGAAGGAAAACTAACAAACAGAAAGGACATCCACACCAAAAACCCATCTGTACATCACCATCATCAAAGACCAAAAGTAGATAAAACAACAAAGATGGGGAAAAAACAGAACAGAAAAACTGGAAACTCTAAAATGCAGAGCACCTCTCCTCCTCCAAAGGAACGCAGTTCCTCACCAGCAACGGAACAAAGCTGGATGGAGAATGACTTTGACGAGCTGAGAGAAGAAGGCTTCAGACGATCAAATTACTCTGAGCTACGGGAGGACATTCAAACCAAAGGCAAAGAAGTTGAAAACTTTGAAAAAAATTTAGAAGAATGTATAACTAGAATAATCAATACAGAGAAGTGCTTAAAGGAGCTGATGGAGCTGAAAACCAAGGCTCGAGAACTACGTGAAGAATGCAGAAGCCTCAGGAGCCGATGCGATCAACTGGAAGAAAGGGTATCAGTGATGGAAGATGAAATGAATTAAATGAAGCAAGAAGGGAAGTTTAGAGAAAAAAGAATAAAAAGAAACGAGCAAAGCCTCCAAGAAATATGGGACTATGTGAAAAGACCAAATCTACGTCTGATTGGTGTACCTGAAAGTGATGGGGAGAATGGAACCAAGTTGGAAAACACTCTGCAGGATATTATCCAGGAGAACTTCCCCAATCTAGCAAGGCAGGCCAACGTTCAGATTCAGGAAATACAGAGAACGTCACAAAGATACTCCTCAAGAAGAGCAACTCCAAGACACATAATTGTCAGATTCACCAAAGCTGAAATGAAGGAAAAAATGTTAAGGGCAGCCAGAGAGAAAGGTCGGGTTACCCTCAAAGGGAAGCCCATCAGACTGACAGCGGATCTCTCGGCAGAAACCCTACAAGCCAGAAGAGAGTGGGGGCCAATATTCAACATTCTTAAAGAAAAGAATTTTCAACCCAGAATTTCATATCCAGCCAAACTAAGCTTCATAAATGAAGGAGAAATAAAATCCTTTACAGACAAGCAAATGCTGAGAGATTTTGTCACCACCAGGCCTGCCCTAAAAGAGCTCCTGAAGGAAGCGCTAAACATGGAAAGGAACAACCGGTACCAGCCACTGCAAAATCATGCCAAAATGTAAAGACCATCAAGACTAGGAAGAAACTGCATCAACTAATGTGCAAAATAACCAGCTAACATCATAATGACAGGATCAAATTCACACATAACAAGATTAACTTTAAATGTAAATGGACTAAATGCTCCAATTAAAAGACACAGACTGGCAAATTGGATAAAGAGTCAAGACCCATCAGTGTGCTGTATTCAGGAAACCCATCTCATGTGCAGAGACACACATAGGCTCAAAATAAAAGGATGGAGGAAGATCTACCAAGCAAATGGAAAACAAAAAAAGGCAGGGGTTGCAATCCTAGTCTCAGATAAAACAGACTTTAAACCAACAAAGATCAAAAGAGACAAAGAAGGCCATTACATAATGGTAAAGGGATCAATTCAACAAGAAGAGCTAACTATCCTAAATATATATGCACCCAATACAGGAGCACCCAGATTCATAAAGCAAGTCCTGAGTGACCTACAAAGAGACTTAGACTCCCACACATTAATAATGGGAGACTTTAACACCCCACTGTCAACATTAGACAGATCAACGAGACAGAAAGTCAACAAGGATACCCAGGAATTGAACTCAGCTCTGCACCAAGCGGACCTAATAGACATCTACAGAACTCTCCACCCCAAATCAACAGAATATACATTTTTTTCAGCACCACACCACACCTATTCCAAAATTGACCACATAGTTGGAAGTAAAGCTCTCCTCAGCAAATGTAAAAGAACAGAAATTATAACAAACTATCTCTCAGACCACAGTGCAATCAAACTAGAACTCAGGATTAAGAATCTCACTCAAAACCGCTCAACTGCATGGAAACTGAACAACCTGCTCCTGAATGACTACTGGGTACATAACGAAATGAAGGCAGAAATAAAGATGTTCTTTGAAACCAATGAGAACAAAGACACAACATACCAGAATCTCTGGGACGCATTCAAAGCAGTGTGTAGAGGGAAATTTATAGCACTAAATGCCCACAAGAGAAAGCAGGAAAGATCCAAAATTGACACCCTAACATCACAATTAAAAGAACTAGAAAAGCAAGAGCAAACACATTCAAAAGCTAGCAGAAGGCAAGAAATAACTAAGATCAGAGCAGAACTGAAGGAAATAGAGACACAAAAAACCATTCAAAAAATTAATGAATCCAGGAGCTGGTTTTTTGAAAGGATCAACAAAATTGATAGACCGCTAGCAAGACTAATAAAGAAAAAAAGAGAGAAGAATCTAATAGACGCAATAAAAAATGATAAAGGGGATATCACCACCGATCCCACAGAAATACAAACTACCATCAGAGAATACTACAAACACCTCTACGCAAATAAACTAGAAAATCTAGAAGAAATTGATAAATTCCTTGACACATACACTCTCCCAAGACTAAACCAGGAAGAAGTTGAATCTCTGAATAGACCAATAACAGGATCTGAAATTGTGGCAATAATCAATAGCTTACCAACCAAAAAGAGTCCAGGACCAGATGGATTCACAGCTGAATTCTACCAGAGGTACAAGGAGGAACTGGTACCATTCCTTCTGAAACTATTCCAATCAATAGAAAAAGAGGGAATCCTCCCTAACTCATTTTATGAGGCCAGCATCATCCTGATACCAAAGCCAGGCAGAGACACAACAAAAAAAGAGAATTTTAGACCAATATCCTTGATGAACATTGATGCAAAAAATCCTCAATAAAATACTGGCAAACCGAATCCAGCAGCACATCAAAAAGCTTATCCACCATGATCAAGTGGGCTTCATCCCTGGGATGCAAGGCTGGTTCAATATACGCAAATCAATAAATGTAATCCAGCATATAAACAGAGCCAAAGACAAAAACCACATGATTATCTCAATAGATGCAGAAAAAGCCTTTGACAAAATTCAACAACCCTTCATGCTAAAAACTCTCAATAAATTAGATATTGATGGGACGTATCTCAAAATAATAAGAGCTATCTATGACAAACCCACAGCCAATATCATACTGAATGGGCAAAAACTGGAAGCATTCCCTTTGAAAACTGGCACAAGACAGGGATGCCCTCTCTCACCACTCCTATTCAACATAGTGTTGGAAGTTCTGGCCAGGGCAATTAGGCAGGAGAAGGAAATAAAGGGTATTCAATTAGGAAAAGAGGAAGTCAAATTGTCCCTGTTTGCAGACGACATGATTGTATATCTAGAAAACCCCATTGTCTCAGCCCAAAATCTCCTTAAGCTGATAAGCAACTTCAGCAAAGTCTCAGGATACAAAATCAATGTACAAAAATCACAAGCATTCTTATACACCAACAACAGACAAACAGAGAGCCAAATCATGAGTGAACTCCCATTCACAATTACTTCAAAGAGAATAAAATACCTAGGAATCCAACTTACAAGGGACATGAAGGACCTCTTCAAGGAGAACTACAAACCACTGCTCAAGGAAATAAAAGAGGATACAAACAAATGGAAGAACATTCCATGCTCATGGGTAGGAAGAATCAATATCGTGAAAATGGCCATACTGCCCAAGGTAATTTACAGATTCAATGCCATCCCCATCAAGTTACCAATGCCTTTCTTCAAGAATTGGAAAAAACTACTTCAAAGTTCATATGGAACCAAAAAAGAGTCCGCATCGCCAAGTCAATCCTAAGCCAAAAGAACAAAGCTGGAGGCATCACACTACCTGACTTCAAACTATACTACAAGGCTACAGTAACCAAAACAGCATGGTACTGGTACCAAAACAGAGATATAGATCAATGGAACAGAACAGAGCCCTCAGAAATAACGCCGCATACCTACAACTATCTGATCTTTGACAAACCTGAGAAAAACAAGCAATGGGGAAAGGATTCCCTATTTAATAAATGGTGCTGGGAAAACTGGCTAGCCATATGTAGAAAGCTGAAACTGGATCCCTTCCTTACACCTTATACAAAAATCAGTTCAAGATGGATTAAAGACTTAAACGTTAGACCTAAAACCATAAAAACCCTAGAAGAAAACCTAGGCATTACCATTCAGGACATAGGCATGGGCAAGGACTTCATGTCTAAAACACCAAAAGCAATGGCAACAAAAGCCAAAATTGACAAATGGGATCTAATTAAACTAAAGAGCTTCTGCACAGCAAAAGAAACTACCATCAGAGTGAACAGGCAACCTACAAAATGGGAGAAAATTTTTGCAACCTACTCATCTGACAAAGGGCTAATATCCAGAATCTACAATGAACTCAAACAAATTTACAAGAAAAAAACAAACAACCCCATCAAAAAGTGGGCAAAGGACATGAACAGACACTTCTCAAAAGAAGACATTTATGCAGCCAAAAAACACACGAAAAAATGCTCATCATCACTGGCCATCAGAGAAATGCAAATCAAAACCACAATGAGATACCATCTCACACCAGTTAGAATGGCAATCATTAAAAAGTCAGGAAACAACAGGTGCTGGAGAGGATGTGGAGAAATAGGAACACTTTTACACTGTTGGTGGGACTGTAAACTAGTTCAACCATTTGGAAGTCAGTGTGGCGATTCCTCAGGGATCTAGAACTGGAAATACCATTTGACCCAGCCATCCCATTACTGGGTATATACCCAAAGGACTATAAATCATGCTGCTATAAAGACACATGCACACGTATGTTTATTGCGGCACTATTCACAATAGCAAAGACTTGGAACCAACCCAAATGTCCAACAATGATAGACTGGATTAAGAAAATGTGGCACATATACACCATGGAATACTACGCAGCCATAAAAAATGATGAGTTCATGTCCTTTGTAGGGACATGGATGAAATTGGAAAACATCATTCTCAGTAAACTATCGCAAGAACAAAAAACCAAACACCACATATTCTCACTCATAGGTGGGAATTGAACAATGAGAACACATGGACACAGGAAGGGGAATATCACACTGGGGACTGTTGTGGGGTGGGGGGAGGGGGGAGGGATAGCATTGGGAGATATACCTAATGCTAGATGACGAGTTAGTGGGTGCAGTGCACCAGCATGGCACATGTATACATATGTAACTAACCTGCAAAATGTGCACATGTACCCTAAAACTTAAAGTATAATAAAAAATAAAAATTAAAAAAAAAGAAATATTTGCTTTATTAAATGTTTATGTAGCACTTATGATGTGCTAAGCATTGTTTATTCCATCAGGTTTACTGAAATATAATTTACCTACAATAAAATTCACCCTTATCAAGTGTACAGCTCAGTGAGTTTTGGCAAATATATATAGGTATGTAACCACCATCACGATCAAAATACAGAATAGTTTCATCACTCCAAGAAGTCCCCTCATTCCCTTTTACAATCATTCCCCTCTTCCTACCCCCGGGAATCTCTGGTCTGATTTCCATCCCTATACTTTTGCCTTTTTCCAGAATGACACATATGTGGAATCACAGTATGTTATCTTTTCGTGTCTGGCTTCTTTCAGTTGACATTGCTTTTGAGATTCTCCCAACATTGTGTATATGAGTACTTTGTTCCCTTTTAGTGTTAAGCAGTATTCCATTGTATGGACATACCACAGTATGTTTATCCATTCACCGGTTGATGGACATTTGGGTTGTTTCCAGTTTGGGGCAATTGTGAATAAAGCTGCTATAAACATTTGTGTGTATTTGTGTGTACATGTGTTTTCATTTCTCTTCCCTAAATATCAAGAAGTAGGATTACTGAATTGTTTGATATGTGGATATTTAACTTTATAAGAAACAAAGTGTTTTCCTAGGTGCTGTACCATTCTATATTTCCACCAGCAATGAATGAAAGTTCCAGTTGCTCTGAGTCTTCCTCAGCACTTAGTATTGTCTGTTTTTTTAATTGTAGCCATTCTGGTTGGTGTGTAATGCTGTTGCCTTGTGGTTTTCATTTGTGTTTCCCTAATAACTAATGAGGTTAAATATCTTTTATGTATTTTTTTAAATCTATGTATCTTTTTTGGTGAAATGTCTGTTCAAATTTTGGGGCTATATTTTAATTAGGTATCTTCTTTCTATTGAGGTGTAGGAGTTCATTCATATATATATATATGTACTTATATATGTGTGTACATATATATATTCTGTAGCATACAATTTTAAGTGCTTTACAAATATTAATCTTCTTAAAACCCCTATGAAGTAAGCACTGTTATTTTCCTTATTTTACAGAAGGAGAAACTGCAGTAGAAGAAGGTTGAGTAACTAGCCCATCACTCATCTAGAACTGGCCACCAGGGTGGATCCCAGATAGCCCTACTCCAGAGTTGCCCATGCTATTAGTCGTGACGCCATGCTGGCTGTCCACACACATGCCTTTTTCCTGCCTTAATCTTGCAATGATTCATAAGGTGAGGGAGCACCCACACTGAGGTGGCAGCATATAGATGTCTTCTGTTGGAGAGATTTTCAAGGAAACTTGTTTTTTTGTTGTTTTTGTTTTGTTTTGTTTTGTTTTTGAGACGGAGTCTTGCTCTGTCACCCAGGCTGGATTACAGTGGCGCAATCTGGGCTCACTATAGCCTCCTCCTCCCGGGTTCAAGCGATTCTCGTGCCTCAGTCTTCTGAGTAGCTGGGATAATAGGCGCCTGCCACCATGCCCAGCAACTTTTTGTATTTTTGCTAGAGATGGGGTTTCACTGTGTTAGCCAGACTGGTCTTGAATTCCTGACCTCAGGTGATCCACCCGGCTTGACCTCCCAAAGTGCTGGGATTACAGGTGTAAGCCACCTCGCCCTGCCTTTGGTTCAATTTATTTTGAGTCTTAGTATTCATAATGGCCATTGCTGTAAGACAGACCTTACCAAATGATAGAAGTGCATCATTCGCTGCACCCACTATTTCATGGCATTTATATTTCACTCACGATGCAATCAAATTGACATTTAGCTGGTAAATTTCCATCTTTCCCAATTTCAAACAGTTGTTCTTTTGTTTTTTTTTTTTTTTTTGAGATGGAGTCTTGCTGTGTCGCCCACGATGGAGTGCGGTGGCATGATCTCAGCTCGCTGCAAGCTCCGCCTCCTGGGTTCACGCCATTCTCCTGCCTCAGCCTCCTGAGTAACTGGAACTACAGGCGCCTGCCACCACGCCTGGCAAATTTTTTTGTATTTTTAGTAGAGACAGGGTTTCACCATGTTGGTCAGGATGGTCTCCATCTCTTGGCCTCGTGATCCGCCCGCCTCGGCCTCCCAAAGTGCTGGGATTACAGGCATGAGCCACCGTGCCCGGCCCCCAGTTGTTCTTGAAAAATAATTGGAAGGTTTTGTTTTTATAATTTTAGCAAACTGATTCAAAATTCTGCTAAACTCTTTATTTGAAAAATTTTCCAAGCTTATTATTATTATTATTATTGAGATAGAGTCTCGCTCTGTCTCCCAGGGTGGAGTGCAGTGGCACGATCTCGGCTCACTGCAAGCTCTGCCTCCCGGGTTCATGCCATTCTCCTGCCTCAGCCTCCAGAGTAGCTGGGACTACAGGCGCCTGCCACCACGCCTGGCTAATTTTTTGTATTTTTAGTAGAGACAGGGTTTCACCGTGTTGGTCAGGATGGTCTCGATCTCTTGGCTTCGTGATCCGCCCGCCTCGGCCTCCCAAAGTGCTGGGATTACAGGCGTGAGCCACCGTGCCCGGCCCCCAGTTGTTCTTGAAAAACAATTGGAAGGTTTTGTTTTTATAATTTTAGCAAACTGATTCAAAATTCTGTTAAACTCTTTATTTGAAAAATTTTCCAAGCTTATTATTATTATTATTATTATTTTTGAGATAGAGTCTCGCTCTGTCTCCCAGGGTGGAGTGCAGTGGCACGATCTCGGCTCACTGCAAACTCCGCCTCCTGGGTTCACGCCATTCTCCTGCCTCAGCCTCCAGAGTAGCTGGGACTACAGGTGCCTGCCACCACGCCTGGCTAATTTTTTTGTATTTTTTTTTTTTAGTAGAGATGGGGTTTCACCGTGTTAACCAGGATGGTCTCAATCTCCTGACCTCATGATCCACCCACCTCGGCCTCCCAAAGTGCTGGGATTACAGGCGTGAGCCACCACACCCAGCCCCGAGCTTGTTTTTTTAATTGTGTAGAGTTTTTAATAACTGACATATTTACATTGTTTTCAGAACTAAGATCACCTTATGATGGAAACATTTCCAAATAACCATTTTCAAAATGCTCTCTCCCTAGCATATGTTTCATTTGAAAGCTGTTTCTCTCTCTTATTGTTGAAATGTTCACTATAATATGGTAAGCCAGACTGTTTTTGTCTGAAATACCCACTGAGGTCACACACTGCTCATAGCCACTTGTAGAAAAGGTCAGTGATCTAGAACCTACTCACCTTTTTGTCAAAGAAAACTGCACAAATTGTCCTCAGATTTGATGATACCCACAGAACCTATTGTCTAAGGAAGAGCTTTCTGCTTTACCTCTCTCATTCATGAAGTATGGGCATATTCTGTTTCAGGCATCATTTTTGTAAAACCAGCCACACTGGCGACGCACTGGGGCACTTACACAGTTATAACGAAGCCGTTCGCTGAAAGAAAGTCAGAACCGGAAGGTGCCCCCCAACACATCCCACACTGAGGAATTCACCTTCATCCCCGGAATTCCTACAGAAACTTTTGGGGACTCAGGACAGTCTGAAACTGGGACTGAGAGGGGGCATTGTGTCAATCCATTTATTAAATATTTGGCAAGTCATTCTTAAATTTCCAGATGGAAAAAACAAACTGACTCACAATATTTTTACACCTAACCCAAAGGGTCATAAGGCGCATTTCCCTTGGAGACCAAGATAGAGGGAGGGAGCTTCCATCTTTTCCCATGGGATAAGCTGGGAGATGCCTGTCCATTTTCAAAAGCCCCAGAGTCCCACCTGCTGGGTGGGACTCTGAAGGCAAAGGAGCCGTCTTTGTGGAGAGTAACATAATCAGAAGGAAACCCAAGCTTCTGAGTTCCTCAGCATCTTGCACCATCTCCTAAAGGGGGCAGGGGATACGGCAACCCCTGGAGGGGCGAGGGGGGAACCAGTGCAGTAGGCATTATCCCTGAGAGGCTCCTCCATGCATCCCTCATGGACAGGGCCTCTAATCATGGCCAGTGGGCAGGGGCGTGGGTGCTGGGTGCAGGCAGCAGCTGTGGGTGTCAGTAGGGAGCAAAGCCGTAGGGAAGGCCTTGTTGTCTTGAACCTGGAGTCATCCCAGGAGGCAGGGCCCAGAAAATGGCCTCTCCCTGCCCCTCCCAGCTTTACAGAACCTAGTGCTTAGAAGATCCTCTGTAAATATTTGTTGGATTTAGTTGAATGGAGTTGAAATCTCATTTCCTGATTCTGGTAAGGCTGGAAGTGCAGGCTGAGTGGGTGGGATCCAATTCACTGGGGGTTGGGGTGGGAGGGATGCAAGGCCATACTAGGCAGCTCAGCTCTTGGGGCATGTCCTGAACCTGGAAGACCACAGCCATTCCTGCCCTTCTACCCCACCATTACTTGTGTGAGGGTCCCCAACCCGAAAGAGGTTCCTGATCGTCCAGGACGCTAGGAAGCAGAAAGGAAGGCAAGGCCAGAGACAAGGAGAGGCTAAGTGAAGGAGGCAGCCACGCCCAAAGCCCCAGGAGCATCTGGGCGGCCCTCACCCCACAGGAGAACCCACCCCCCCCCCACTGCCCCACCCCGCCCTGCCCTCTAACACTGTACCAGCAGAATGCAGCACCTCCACTGTGTGTGTGCATGTGTGTGTGTGCATGTGTGTGTGCACAGCCTGAGTCTCCCTTGGACAGAGCCTTGGTCCCAATCTTGGTACTTTTTTTCCCAAGAAAGCTCGGCAGCCAGTTCTGCCGTTTCTGGCCAGGCTCTTGGGGAAGGCGGCCTGTTTGGGCACATGGGCTCCCATGTGCACAGAAGCATCACCTGCCCTCCATGTGATGCGCACACTCACAGACTCACATGCTTACGTACTTGCAGACTCGCCCAGGCACACGTGTATTGCCACATGCAGACACGCAAGCATACACTTGCCTGCACTCAGACCTCCTGGTGTGAACACACGGTGTGCACCGTCGGAGATAGCCAGTGGCCCCCACGTACATGCCGTCCCTCAGGCACAGAGAACCAGCCCACAGGTCCCACTTGGAGGGACATGAAGCAGACAGGGTCCCCAGGCTGTATGCTTCTCCTAGGCCGGTGTCCACCACAGTCAGCCACATACATCTGCTGCCATGACACAGGCTCCCTTTGTGCTGCCAGGCCCAGGGGGACAATGGGGGTCTGTTTCCTCCCCGGAGCTCAACACCATCCCTCTCCCCACAACACTGCCTGGCAGCCTGGGGCCTGGGAGCCCAGCCGCATGTTTCAGAGGGTTCAGAGGGTTCGGGAAACTCCCCAAGGCCACGTTCTGCATGCGGAGCTCCAGGGGAAGCCCAGTCTGGTGGGGGCTTCCAGGGGCCCCAAGGGAACTGTGGCTCCCTCTGCTCTGTGATGGGGAGGGGAGAACCAGGGTCTGCACTTATTGTGATCCTCCGGCATCCAGTCAGGCCAAGGTTGACAGTGGAGGTCCCGCTAGAGGGGGTGGCTGTGCCTGCGGGCCTGGGAAGGCCTCTGCAGCCTGGGCTGCCCTGTCCACTGCTGAACTGCACCTGCGCCGAGGCAGGCACAGACCCCTACAATGCCCGGGAGGAGAGTCTTGATTTCTCATAAGGACATGGCCACTCTGTGAATCTGAGTTTTGGGGATTTGGAGGCTGCAGCCTGCTGGTCACTTGACTCCCTTAAATGTCCCATGACCAAAGCCACTGTCGCCACCACACCCTTCATTTCTGTTTTGACATCCTTGCTACTTTTTCTGGCATTCAACACCACCTCCCTCCTGCAAAATATTCATTCAGTCTCTCAGTCACTATTGATGGAGTACTCACTGGGTACGAGGAACTGCTCTGGGCACGGGCTACTGGATTTTTCTCGTTTTACTCTCTGTGACATCTTTGGACAAGTCTTAGGTTCCAGGCCAGTTGATTTTTCTTGCTTTCTTCCACATATACTGCTTTTTCTTTTTCTGTGCTGTTTGCTCATTCACCTATGAATTAATGCAATCCACATTTATTGGGCATTGGGTTGACAGATAAAATAATGCAATATTTCTATTCATTGTTATTATTTTATTATTACTATTCATTGTTTATCTGAAATTCAGAATTAACTGGGCATCTTGTATTTTTATTTGTTAAATTTGGTAGCCCTAACTGAGCACCTACTGTGAGCTGTCCTCCACAAATACAAGGACAGCAGACTCAGTGCCTGCCCCTCAGAGAGCTCCCAGTCTAGTAGGAGAGGTCCTACTATAGGCAAGAAAGGAGATCCATACCTCAAGGAAGGGTGGGGGCTCTTACAAGGGGATTCAGGGTACCATGGGTGCTCAGGGAAGGGGAACCCAACCTGGCCTTGAGTGGGAGGTGAGAAGGCTTCCTGAAGAAATTAACTTACTTAAGTCTTAAAAATTAAGTAGGGAGTCAGGCACAATGAACACTGGAATGGGGGCAACAGGGTGCCATTCAGTGCATTGATGCAGGGAGCCCCACAGTGAAATGGCTGCCTGCTGGGTGGGGTCAACTGGCACAGGACTGAAGGTGTGTAAAGGAGCTGCTATTAAGGCCAGCTTGCAAGATTGGGCAGACAGAGACAAAGGACCCAGAAACTGTGTGTAGCCTCTACTTTCTATAAAAGGATGAGGCAAAGAAGGATTCATGATTGGAGGTTGAGAGCTTGGTGTTCAGAAGGAGAAGAAGCAGATGTCATATTGACCTCGTGCCGGGATCACGTGGACATTCTCCAGCTGGGACCTACGTAGCCAACCTGTGGCTGCATGTGAGCAAGGGGGATATGGCAGGCACAGACCTGTGTGTACACGTGTGAGCACTACACATGAGGTACATGTGAGCATATAGGGCCGTGTAAAGGGGCTGGGTGCTTGTGTGCACAGCATTTGTTATGGCTTCAATGGTCTGGGTATGCAAAATCAGGGTAGCAATGAATGTAATGAACATAGGCATCAGCATGAGAAATCCCGGAGTATGAATCCTGACTCTATCACTTATTAGCTGGAGAACTTTCAGAGTCACGTCACCTCTCTGAGCCTCAGTTTCCCTCTTTGTAAAAATGGAGGAAATTTCATCTAACCTTTCCCTAAAACAAACAAGCCAACAAATAAATACATAGGACTAATGCTAATTTTGCATGGCTGTTATTAAGATTAAATGAGATGATGTATACAAAATAACAGGCAGGTAAGCTGCCTAAAAGTTTATTTTTCTTCCCCCTCAAACACTCTGCCTGTTATTCACTCAGCCATCACCACATGAGTAACAATATACAAAGTGAACAATATACTAGGCATATGTTGTATACACATAATGTAAATAACAATATACAATGAATAACATTATAATGTGAACCAACCAGTTAAGATTTTCTAAGGTATTCATAATTAGGAAATGGAAGATAGTATTCTTTGTCTACCCTAGCATGCTTTTTCTGTAATTACTTTTTTCCCTTAAACTAAGAAGCATAAAGACTTGCTGTCCACCAATGGTTAGGATTTAAAGAAGTGCAAACACTTGGGCATGGTCAGTTATTGCCATTACTAAGTTTCTGCTTAGTAGAAATTAATAACTGCAGAAGCTAACTCTGTTTCTTACTGATTTAAGAATTTCTCCAGCAACTGTTCTCAGGGCTCTAGGGAGCAATGGGCCCCTTGTAGCTCCTCTTGTGCTGTCAGCCATAACTGCCTCGGGAGGAAGATAGTATCTGTGAGTCTGTTCTAATCCCAGGAAAGGTCTTAACTCCTTGCACACTACGTTCTCGCCTCTACTTTGCACACCAAAGAAGGCCTCTGTTATGGACTGAATGTTTGTGCCCCTCCAAAATTCATGTCACAGCCCTAACCCCTCAGTGTGGCTGTATTTGGAAATGGGGCTTCTAAGGAAGTAATTAAGGTGAAATGCAACCAGAAGGGTGGGGCCCTAGTCCCATAGGACTGGTGTCGCTATAACAAGAGGAAGAGATATGAGAGATCGCTCTTCTTTCTTTTTTTCTTTTGAGACAGAGTCTCGCTCTGTCGCCCAGGCTGGAGTACAATGGTGCGATCTCAGCTCACTGCAACCTCCGCCTCCCAGGTTTAAGTGATTCTCCTGCCTCACTCAGCCTCCTGACTAGCTGGGACTACCGGCGCATGCCACCACGCCCAGCTAATTTTTTGTATTTTTAGTAGAGATGGGTTTTCACCATGTTAGCCAGGATGGTCTCGATCTCCTGACCTCATGATCCACCTGCCTCAGCCTTCCAAAGTGCTGGGATTACAGGCATGAGCCACTGTGCCCAGCCAAGAGATCTCTCTTCTACTACATACAGGAAAGGCCATATGAGGACACAGCTAGAAGGCAGCCATCTGCAAGCCAGGACAAGAGTACTCACCAGGAACCAAATTGGCAGCACCTTGATCTTGGACTTCTCAGCCCCCAGAACTGTGAGAAATAAATGTCTGTTGTCGAAGCCACCCAGTCTGGTATTTTGTTATGGCAGCCTAAACAGACTAACACAGCCTCTTTCTCCCATGCCTTGTCTGCCCAGGGCAGCTTTGTTGCAGACCCACAGTAGTGCATGACTTGCATGCACAAGACAGGAGGTCACCCTGTGGCTCTTTCTCATCAGTGGGTCCCCAGCAACCAACCTTCCACAACATCCATTCCCTTTCCTCTTCATCAGTGTCCAATCTTCAGTGAAGGGGCTTCTTTACTCATTGCTTTCGGGGCAGCAGATTCTACAAACTGACACATTTTCTTTCTTTTCTTTTCCTTTTTCTTTCTTTTTCTTTTTCTTTCTTTCTTTTTTTTTTTGAGACTGAGTCTCACTCTGTCACCCAGGCTGGAGTGCAGTGGTGCAATCTTGGCTTACAGAAACTTCCGCCTCCTGAGTTCAAGCAATTTTCCTGTCTCAGCCTCCTGAGTAGTTGGGATTACAGGCACCTGCCACCATGCCCGGCTAATTTTTGTATTTTTAGTAGAGATAGGGTTTCGCCATGTTGGCCAGGCTGGTCTTGAATTCCTGACCTCAGGTGATCCACTCACCTTGGCCTCCCAAAGTGCTGGGATTATAGGTGTGAGCCACCTCGTCTGGCCCAAACTGACATTTTCTAGGATTTTTCATCCTTAAAGTGATCTACTCAGCTCATTTCTTCCAAATCTGTATTTTAGAGCACACTTTAAACTGGCGTCGCAGAGTTTTTGAGTGGTGATGGCAGCTGCCCTCTATGTCTGTGGTGTGCCGGCCCCTCATGCTGGGGAAAGAGGGGACGTGACCCTACCCTCACGGCAGGCTGGCCTCCTTTCTCTCCCAGAGCTGCCGTCCCCGCTCTGTGCTAACTAGCCCAATCCTAGCCTACAGCACCAGCTTGGGGTCTAGCCCACGTTTTCCACACTTTAGCTCCCAGCTTGGATGACCAGCTGCCTGTGATTTACCCATTTGTGATACTGATTTCCAGAGGGGCCACCTGTGCTCAGTACCTGTGTGACTTCTCTCTTCCAATCCTCTATTTAACCACCTTAGGTAGTTTCTCCTGTCTTCCTCACTTTATAGATTGTGGCTGAGTCAGACAAAATTCCTCTCTTAGAATCCGCTGGTGGAGAAGGAGCTGGGATTCACACCCAGCCTCCTGGTAATAATCTGCATTTCTCCTTCAGCCTTCAGGGCCTCGCCTGTCTACCCAAGACTGATCCCCGCCTTCCCTCTGTCTCACTCGCCCTGTCCCCCCAGCTAAGTGCAGATGTTCACAGCTCTCTATTTTTAAGCACATTCCAGCAGAAGTTCAGCAACTTGAACCCCCCCAGCACCTACAACAGAGCCTGCATATTTAGGTGAATAAATGAACTATTCTTTTCCTAAATAGACTTCAAGTCCTAGGAAGCAGAATGGCTATGCCTGGTTTCCACTCCCGCACCATAATACCCAGCATAGCACCAGAACCGTGGGGCCTCTTCCCCAGCCCTTGACACTCCCAACCCTGCCTTCAGCTGCCGGAACTGACTTTTCCCATGATTGCTAATATTTCTTCCTTTTTTTTTTCTCTAAATCAACATTAGCTTTGCTAGCTCCCTACCTTCCACCTGATAAGAATGGGGTACGGGATCTGTACGAACTTGGGGTGTGCTTTTCTTGCCTTGTCAAAACAGCAGCTCCTATCTGGCTGGCGATGGGCTGGGAGCCAGACCCCAACAATGGAGCCTTGTGAGCCGGCCCCGGGGGTGTGCTGGGAGCCCACGGTTGAGCACACACACAACCCTTCCTGGTGCCACCTTCTTATCTCCTGCCACCAAGCCCTTGCCAGTGGTGGGACTGTAACCCAACCCCCTGTAATTGCATGTCCCAGATAGAACATTCCTGGGCTCAGGCCACGGTTAAACATTGACTTAGGGTGTTGGGGGCAGTCATCACAGACTGTAGGTGCTCCTGATGGGGGAGGAGCTAGCTGGGTGTCCACCACTCTCCTCCCAGTGGTCCTGGACTGACTGAGAAAGCCACGGCACAAAGCAGGCAGGCTCAGCTGCCCACATCTTTGAGTCAGTGTGCTGGAGGAGCCGCGGGCCTGTTCAAAAAGAATCATTTCTCCTGCCTGCCCTCTGCCTACCTCCCACTCTCCCTAGCTGCCTCTTTGGATTTCTCCAAACTTCTCATTCTGCTTCTCCTTCTTGTCTTCCTCTCTCCTATCTTTGATCTCAGGCCCTCTCCCTCCTTGGGCCTGGCCTGTCTCTTCCCGTCTTCCCTTGCCCTGGGGCGCTTTCCCATGTAGTGAGCCCAGATGTGCCCAGGCAAGGGGGCTCTGCTCTCTCTTCTGCACCCCTCTGCCTTTGGCCTCTCTGGGAAATGGAAGGTGGGGTGGAGGAAGCGGGTGGCTTTAAGACCAGTGCCTCCCTCTGACAGGGCGGGGGGTCAGCTCAGCCGGGGCTGGTGGGGCCGCCCCTCTTCCTGTGCTTGTGTGGGGTGAGGTGCTGGCCCTGCGCTCCTCCCCAATCACTAGGGTCAGACGGTCGATTCTTCCTCCTGCCACCTTATGCACAGGGAGGCATGGCGCTGTTCCCCAGGTCTCACAGGGAGTACGGCAGGACATGCCCAGGATGCTTGTGTCTCATACCTCGGTGGGGCCTCTTTGCATTGGCACCCTGGCTGCCCAACCCACTCCCCAGCCCACTCTCGACCTAGGAGACCCTGTCACAGGTGGGGACTTTGTGGATGCTCTGCCGCGCCATGGGGTATCTCCTGCACCCAGCACAGAAATCCTTTGCAGGCCTCCCAAAGCTATGCCCAGAGTGCCCCATAGCCTGCTTCCCTCAAGGAGTATGGGCTACAGGGCCCAGGGCACCCCCACTCCCTGGGACACTCCTGAGGAGGGTTCTGATGCCAGGGCTCCTTTGCAAGGGGTTGGCACCTTTGCAGAATCTCCCAAAGGAGGAGGCTTCAAGCTTTGAAACTCCTCACTACAAGGCCAGGTTGGGTTGACCACACACACAGCTCCCTCAGCTGATGCCCTGCTTCCATTCCCACGCAGAGCTTTTGTGCGTCAGGTTAAGGGTCACAGGCAGCAGGACAGGCCCAGGGGCATACAGAAACGGCCTTGCCTTGCAGCACCTACAGGGAGCCTGAGAGGCCCCCAGAGTTAGGAAAAGGAGAATATCCAGCAGATGCAGGGGCCAGGGAGCCAAGGAGGAAGGGAGCAGGCCAGAAGGGTGCTGAGGCAGCCTTAGGCCTGTGGGCAGCCATGGCTCCAGCCACTCAGCTAACTCCGGGGTTGGGATAAGGTGGGCCTCAGAGCCAGGGCTTCTGTGGTGCGCAACAGGAGGCCCCATGGAGGACCCACACTGCTTTCTAGGCCACTTGTATAGAGCCTGTGGAGTCAGACTATTCAGATTCAAATCCTGGCCCTGCACTTATTAGCTGGGTGGGTTTTGGCAAGCCACTTTCTTAACATCCCAGAGTCTCAGTTTTCTCATCTGTAAAATGGGTATAATAAAAGCACGTGTACACTGGGTTTTACATAAGAGTGCAAGAGACAATGCAGAAGTACTTGTTCATCGTGCTTCAGAGGGCAGGTAGCTCTTCTGGTTGTCATTATGGTTAGTAGTATCAGTAATAGAGTTGTGTTGTGGTTATATTACTGAGAGGGCTCACAGACAATTGTGTTGCTTCCTTGACCTGCAGTGCTTTCTCTTTTAATCACCCTAGTGTTTCCAAGCCCCCCAGGAGCTCTAGGACCCTGCCCAAGGACTCCCTGTATCCTGCCCTGAGTTGTTTTCCTGGTGTCCTATACCAGGGCTACTTGCTCTAGGCCCTAGACCACCCCCACCAGATCCCACACCAACCCTCATGGGCCCCAGATGGACTTAGGATGACTCTTTCTCCCCAGATGCACAGTTAGCTCCATGGAAAGGGCTTCTCCCTCTTTGCTGCCTCTAGTGCAGGTTTGGGGACTCAGCCTGTGCTATGGGTTAGGGGAGTGACTCAGTGTATTGAGTACCTCTCACTGTGTAACAAATTTCCTCAAAACTTAGCAGCTTAAAACAACAATAAATATGTATCATCTTGCACTGTTTCTGGGAGTCAGATATTTGGGAGAAGCTTAGCCAGAGGGTCTGCTCAAGGTCTGTCATGAGGTTGTAGTTAAGATGTCAGCTGGGGCTGCAGTCATCTGAAGGCTCAACTGGGGCTGGAAGAGCTGCTTGCAAGATGGCGCACTCACATGCCTGCCACTAGTGCTGGTTGCTGGCAGGAGGCCTCTGCTCCTGGTCACATGGAACTTTCTGTAGGACTGCTTGAGCATCCTTATGACATGGCAGCTGGCTTCCCCTGAACTAGTGATCTGAGAGACAAGGTAGGAGCTGCAATGTTTTTTATTATGACCTTGCCTTGGAAGTCACACATGGTCATTTCCAGAATATTCCAATGTTTCAACAGGGCAACCCTATTCAGTGTGGGAGGGAACTTTACAGGAGCATGAATACCTGCAGACATCATATCAGGTAAAAGATGTTGAAGAGAAATGAAAGGAAATACAACTTCAGTTCTGAGAGATGGCAAACTGAGGGTGCTGGGGGGCAGGAGGACATGGAGGTAGGCATCTGCCACCCTGAATAGTACACAGACGTGGCTCTGACAGCTTCCCATATGGCCCTGGGTGGCACTGCCTGCGTCTGCCAGCCCCACCAGTGGCCAGCGACAGATTTGGAACTAATTATGTAGAACTACATTTGATGGGGACATGGGCCATCGTTACCAGCTGGGCAGTGGGCCAAACTGTGGACAGAGCCCCATCATTGTGGGTTTCAGTTAGAGGGAGAGGAAGGTGAGCCTGACACATGATGGCCTCTTTGCAAAGATCCCAGAGGAAAGAGCTGTCTCCCAAAGAGTGGAGCTGGGGGTCATGGAAAACAAAGTTGAGCAGTGATTGTATCCATCTATCCATTAACTAATTAATTAATTCATCCATTCATTCATTCATGCACACATTCATTCTCCAAGTAGTTATTGAGTGCCTACTACGTGCTAGGTTTTATTAGTAAGAATAGAAATGAATGCAAAATGTGTTGAGGCCCCTGACAGTTTGTGTCTTTGGGCCGTACACTGCATATTCAAAGGGCAGCTCATCTCCTTACTCTGGGGGAAGGCAGAAGCTTGGACGCAGAGTAGGGGTGCTGCAGGGAAGAGGAGAGAGTAGAAAGAGCTATCTACCAGGTTGAATGGGTTGCCCCAACCATGGAGTGCTGGATATGAAAGGTGAGCTGAATATGGGAGCCATGTTGTTGTCCCAGTGGGGAAGCTGGGGACTGGGGGGACTTTGGCTCCTGTGGTCCCATGATGTCACCCTATCCTGCTCCTGGATCATTTGGGACATGACCCCATCTCAGCATCTTGGTATCCAGTGCTGCCATATCCCCATTGTGCAGCTGGGGAAGAACCAAAACTAAACCCCAGCAGCCCTGGCTTTGTATCAGGACCCATGGAAACTATGTAACCATCTTCCACTTTCGTCACCTAAAGCAGGGGTTCCCAAACTCGGGGCCATGGACTGGTTCTGGTCCATGGCCTGTTAGGAACTGGACTGTGGCTTGTTAGGAACTCACAGCAGGAGGTGAGTGGTGGGTAAGTGAGCGAAGCTACATCTGTATTTACAGCTGCTCTCCATTGCTTGCATTACCGCCTGAGCTCTGCCTCCTGTCAGATCAGCAAAGGCATCAGATTCTCATGGGAGCACGAACCCTATTGTGAAATGCACATACAAGGGATCTTGGTTGCGCACTCGTTATGAGAATCTAATGCCTCATGTTCTGTCACTGTCCCACATCACCCTCATATTGGACCATCTAGTGGCAGGAAAGCAAGCTCAGGGCTCCCACTGATTCTGTATTATGGTGAGGGGGCTTCCTGCCCCCGCCAGGTTCTGAGGAGGAACGGACAACTGGAGCAATGGCTGGAGATGGACATGGAAGCAAAGAACATAGGCAGAGGCTCCCAAAAGTCTTCACTTTTGCTTTTGTTCTTGAGCCTTTAGCTGAGCACATGGCTCTTCCAGGTCATTGCAATAGCGTGGCTAATTCTGGCCAATGAGACATGAGTGGGAGTGCTGTGGGGGCTTTCCACCTCCCACCGGATGGATAAACCTCATGGTAGGAATCACAGCAGCTCTGGGGGACCCTGTGGTGTATTCCCCAATACCCCATTCAAAATAAGCGCTCCTTCCCCCAACTGCTAAGAGTATTGTCAGCTCACAGCTCAGCTGAATCTTTGCCCAGAAACTTGTCTCCCAAATGTAGGCCTCCTTCCTGGAGGTACCACACAGAGCCTAAATACAATGACTGCTGGGGTAGTAAGCTCAACACCTTGCCTTCATTGAGACAACTTTCAAGACCACCCCAGCTGCAGAGCTCCTGTGGGTGGCCAACGCCTGTGTTGTGACTTTGTCACAGCTCAACTCTCCCCTGTACCCAGCCCTGTTTCTCTCATGCCTTTCCCTCATTCCATGAGGGATGACCCCAACAGATCTCCCAATAAAACCCCTGTCTGCAAATCTCTGTCTCAGAGGCAGTTCCCTGAGAAATCCAACCTATGACAGATGCTGTCTTTCTTAGACTCTGCGATGGAAGTAACATATTGAGAATCATGAATTAATATGATATGAAAAGCCCCAGTCCTCCAAAACCACTAAACCACGGTATCAGCCCTAGACCATCAACTTACATGGTAGAAAAACAAACTTCTACTTTGTTTAAGCCAATGTAGTTTGAGGTCTTTTTGTGACAGCAGTCTAAACCATATTCTAATTAACATTGAATCGTATATCTAGAAGTAGAGTGTTGGTGTGGCAAAATTCTAAATATGAGGAATGAGGGATATTGTCAGACAGTGGGCAGATATTTCAGGTTGGAAGGCTGGTGACTCATATTATGCAAAGCATTTGGTAACACTATCTCTTATGATATCTTGGAAGGCAGTTCACATGCCTACTGAGCTTCCAGTTCTGGGCGAGGTAGCTAGAAAAGGTCCAATTTTTGGTAGGTATTGGCTTTTTTCCACTTGGTACAGGGCTCTGTAAGACAAAGAAACTCAGAATAGAGCCAGGAGTTTGCAAGCAGAGATGAAAGTGAATGTAGCCTTGCTGATGGAGCTCTTCCTGCCTGTGGCCAATCATCTAAGTTGACCGAGAGTCCTGTATTTTGAGCTTCCACATGTTGAAAAAGCCAACTGCTTTTGTGCTGTGAACTGAAGCAGTGGTCTCAAGTGGCTCCAAAGAGGCAGCTGTACCAGGAAATAAGACTATGGCCCTAAGCCTTCCCCAGTCAGCTCAATTAAGAATTCCCTGACAGACAATGGGAGTTAGCCCAGCAGTCAAGATCAGATTGACAGTGTTGCTTTTTCACTCAGACCTACTGTGACAGATAACCTCGGAAACTATCATTAAGCCAAGCAGTGTGAGATGGACAGAGCACAGAGTATAGAGATGGCCAAACCAGTAAATAATATTCATATATGTGTCTGCAGACTTCAGAACTGTGTCTACCAGCTTTTTGGCTGAGTTAGTTGCTCATGGAACAGATTGGAAACCAAAAGAGTAGAAGTATGCTGTACTGTTTAAAAAAAAAAAAAAACTATAGTGACATATAGTTCACATACAATAAAGCTCATACTTATTTTACACACTCTTAAAGTATACAATTTAGTTGTTTTTAGTACATTCACAGTTGTGCAACCATCACTGCTACATAGTTCCAGAACATTTTCATTGCCACACAAAGAAATCCTGTACCTTTTAGTAGTCAGTCCCAATTCCCTTCCCTCCACTCCTCCAGCCCCTGGCAAGCACTAATCTACTTTCAGTCTCTTTGGCTCTGCCTATTATGGACATTTCATATAAATGGAATTATATAACATATGGCCTTTTGTGTGTGGTTTCTTTCACTTAGCACAATGTTTTCAAGATTCATCCATGTTGTAGCATGTATCATTATTTCATTCCTTTTTATAGCTGAATAATATTCCATTGTATGGACAGACCACAACTTGTTTATCTGATCATCAGTTGATCAACATTTGGGTTGTTTCCACTTTTGGCTTCTATAAATAATGTTGCTATAAGTATTCATATGTAAGTTTTTGTGTGGATATGTGTCTTCACTTCTTTTGGATATATATATGCCTAGGAGTGCAAGTACAGAGTTATAAGGTAATTTTATGTTTATCCCCTTGAGGAACTGCCAAACTGTTTTCCAGAATGGCTGCACAATTTGACATTACCACCAGCAGTGTGTGAAGGTTCCAGTTTTTCCTCACTCTCTTCAACACTTGTAATTATTTGCCTTTTTTATTACTGCCATCCTACTGGGTGTGGGGTACTTTCTCATTCTGGTTTTAATTTGCCTTTCCCTGATGGCTAATGATGTTGAGCATCTTTTCATGTATTTACTGGCCATATGTTTATCTTCTTTGGTGAAATGTCTTTTCAAATCCTTTGCACACTTTATTTTATTGAGACAGGGTCTTATTCTGTTACCCAGGCTGGAGTGCAGTAGCACTCATGGTTTACTGTGGCCTCAGCCTCCCAGGCTCAAGTGATCCTCCCACCTTAGCCTCCCTAGTAGCTGGGACTACAGGCATGTGCCACCACATCTGGCTAATATATATATATATATATATATATATATATTTTTTTTTTTTTTTTTTTTGGTAGAGATGGGATTTTGCTATGTTGCCCAGACTGGTCTCGAACTCCTGGACTCAAGTGATCTGCCAGCCTCAGCCTCCCAAAGTGCTGGGATTATAGGTGTGAGCCACCACACCTGGCCCCTTTGCATATTTTTAAAATTGGATTTTTTGTCTTACTGTTGAATTACAAGAGTTATTTTTATATTCTGGATACAAGTTCCTTATCAGACACAGGATTTGCAAACATTTTCTCCCATTCTGTAGGTCATATTTCTTACTTTCTTGCTGCTGTTCTTTGAAGCACAAAAGTTTTTTACCTGATGAAATCCAATGTATCTAGTTTTTCTTTCTTTGCTTGTGCTTTTGGTGTCATATCTAAGAAACCAATGTTTCATCTTAGGTCATGAAGTATTCTAGTTTTAGCTCTTACATTTAGTTCTAGGATCCATTTTCTTTTTACTTTTGGATCCATTTTCATTTACTTTTTACTTTTCTTTTTACTTTACTTTTATTTTTCTTTACTTTTTACTTTTTACTTTCATTTACTTTTTACATTTAATAACTATGTTATGGCATTTTTTCCTCTTATGAGCCATTTTGAGTTAATTTTTATATGATGTGAGGTAAGGATTCAATAATACTTTTTGAATGTGAATATCCAGTTGTCCCAGCACTATTCTTTCCTCCATTGAATTGTATTGACACCCTTGCTGAACATCCAGTTAACCATATATGTAAGGGTTCATTTTTAGAGCTCAATTCTGTTCCACTGATCTATATGTGCAGGTATATCCTTATACCAGTACCACACTGTCTTGAGTACTATAGCTTAGTAATAAGTTTTGAAAGAGAGAAGTGTGAGTCTCCCTACTTTGTTCTTTCTTTTCAGGATTGTTTTTGCTATTCTAGGGATCAGCTTTCAGTTTCTGCAAAAAAAGGCAGCTAGATTTTAATAGGGATTGCATAGACCCTGTAGATCATTTCCAGGAATATTGCCATTTTAACAATATTAAGTCTTCCAATCCATGAACACAGGGTGTCTTTCCTTTACTTAGGTCTTCTTTAATTTCTTTTAATGATGTTTGATGTTTTATAGTTTCCAATGTACAAGTCTTGAACTTCTTTTGTTAAATTTATTCCTAAGGATTTTGTGTTTTTCAATATGATCATAAATCATTCTTTTAAATTTAATTTTTGTATTGTTATACTAAGTTTTTGAGGGAGATTAATTAATGAAAGTCTGGAAGCCTGGCCTGCACAACTATGGGATTGCTCAACCCCTAAAGCAAGCCCTGAGCTTTCAAACCTGCACCAGCAGGAAATGGGCTATAAAACCCATACTCTCGCCACCCTAGCACACCATGTTCTCCAGTGGCCTCTTCAGATGTGGCCTTGGAGGACAACAAACAAGGAAGGACCTCCCAAAAGGCAGAGCCAGGAGCCACAGAGAATAATGGATAAAGGAAATGTTTCCCAGGAATTAGTACTAAGGAACTTAGTTCCCTGGGAGGCAGGGAACCTTTGGAATTCTTGCCCGGTGGGATTTACTTTATGCTTTGTGCCTGCTATGGGTTCTCCATTCGTCCCTTTCCAAATGGCAGTTTTAATTGTGGTTATCCTGTTTCTACATCTCTTGTATATTGCGTATGTGTTGTTGGCTGGTGGAGGGGGACAAATAGATGACTTATCTTTTAGTTTATTCATCACTAGGCTAATATCTGAACTTCATATAAAGATCAGACAACTACCAAGAAAGCCTGGACCTTGAGACAGTTGCAGTAATGGATAGGACCTGTGGGCTTCATGCTTGGGTAGGGGATTAGCATGTTCCATGTTTGGGAAGAGAATGTGCATTTATTTGGGTAAACAAAGGTGCAGAATATAGTGGAGATTGCTAGCTTTTTGTCAATATCCATTCTCCTCTTCTTCAATAGTGGTGGAATACTCATCTGAACACATTTAACAGCCAGCTAGAAACTCTATTTCCTAACTTCCCTCACAATTAGGTATGTCTCACGACCAAGTCTGAGGCAATGGAATGTGAGAGGACATGATGTATGCAACTTCCAGGCCATGTTCTTCAAAGGAAGAAGGTATATCCTCTTCCTCTTTTTCCCTTTCCATCTGGCTGGAAGGTGGAAGAGCTGTCAGTGGCTAGAGCAACCACCTTGGAGGGAAACCTCAAGTTAAGGGTGGGAGAGCAACAGAAAGAAGGAGCTGTCTTATCACTCTGGTTCTGCCTTCCCAGACTCCTGCAGGAGCTAACCTTCTGCTTGTTTGCAACACTGTCTTTTGGGGTCTCTTTGTTACAGCAGCCTAATTTTTGTTTATTTATTTATTTACGTATTTGTTTGAGACAGAGTCTCCATATGTTGCCCAGGCTGACGTGCAGTGGTGCAATGTCAGCTCACTGCAACCTCCACCTCCACCGCTCAAGTGATTCTCCTGTCTCAACATGCCAGTACCCGAGATTACAGACGCGCGCCACCATGCCCGGCTAATTTTTGTATTTTTAGTAGAAATGGTGTTTTGCCATGTTGCCAGTCTGATCTCAAACTCCAAGCCTCAGGTGATCCACCCGCCTTGGCCTCCCAAAGTGCTGGGATTACAGGCATGAGCCACCGTGCCTGGCCTGAAGCCTCACTTTTGCTCTAATAAAAATTTGTTTCTCAAATGGGAGAGACTGGAGCATGTCTGTGTGCAGATGGAAATAATCCATGAGAGGGGGAGAGATTGAGAAGACAAAGCGAGGGGATAACCAAAGGAACAAAGTCCTTGAGAAGACAAGAAAAGATGGGACTCAGGAAGTAAGACATGGAATTTTTCTTTGACTGAAGAAACTAGGATGCTTCTTCCATTGTGATTGAAAGAATGAGAAAAGATCGGTACAGACGCAGGGAGATAGTGGATTCTGTGGAGAGACCATGAGGAAGGATCAGTGTATTTGCAAGAGAGTAACGTAATGATAACCTATGGAATCTTTATTTTGTTGGACTCCCCACACCTACCCACAGCATTGGTTCCCTGATACACTCATCATTGACCCATGCATGGTTTACTTTTATTTAATTAGCTATTAATTTGTTTCTTTTTATTTTTAGAGACAGGGTCTTGCTCTGTCGCCCAGGCTGAAGGGCAGTAGTGTGACTATGGCTCACTGCAGCCTAGAACTCCTGGGCTTAAGCGATCCTCCTGCCTCAGCCTCCAGAATAGCTAGGACTACAGACAAGTACCACCATGCCTAGCTAATTAAAAATTTAAAAAATTGGGGGTTGGAGCAGGGCATGGTGGCTCACGCCTGCAATCCCAGCACCTCCAAGCCTGTCTGCTTCCTGGCCTGGGTGCCCTGCCACAGCTCTCTGTCCTCATGGAGCTCTTCAGTCCATTGGTACCTTCACTCCTTCTCCATCCATCAACCCCTCCTGCCTTTACTTCTCTCCTTTCCCACTAAGATTCTGTGGCTCATGAATGAATCAACTGGCAATATTCATGCAACAGAATATCTTAAGCAGGCTAAACACATAAGCCACAGCAACATGAAACAATGTGGATGAATCTTAGCAAGATACAATTAAGCCAAATTGTATCTTCCAATTGGCTTTCCAACTGGAAGGCCGAGGTGGGTGGATCACTTGAGGTCAGGAGTTCCAGACCAGCCTGGCCAACATGGGAAAACCCTGCTTCTACTAAAAATACAAAAAAATTACCTGGGCATGGGGACACATGCCAGCTTCTGGGAGGCTGAGGCACGAGAATTGCTTGAACCCGGGAGGCAGAGGTTGCAATGAGCTGAGATCGTGCCACTGCACTCCAGCCTAGGTAACAGAGCAAGACTCTGTCTCAAAATATATATAAACTTTTCTGATATAGTTTGGATGTTTATACCCTCCAAACTGCACACTGAAATGTGATCCCCAAAGCTGGAGGTGGGACCTAATGGGAGGTATTTGTGTCAAGGGTGCAGATCCTGCATGAATGGCTTTGAGTGTAATGAGTGGTAAGTAGTTCATGTGAGATCTGGTTTTTAAGAAAAGCCTGGCACCTTCTCCCTTCTCTCTTGCTTCCCTTCTTGCCATGTGACACACTTGCTCCCCACTTTGACTTCCACCATGAGTAAAAGCTTCCTGAGGCCTCGGCAGAAGCTGAGCAGATGCTGATGCCATTCTTGTAAAGACTGTAGAGCTGTGAGCCAGATAAGCCTCTTTTCTTTATAAATTACCCAGTCTCAGGTATTCCTTTATAGCAATACAAAGGGACAAACACAGACAGGGTCTTGCTATGTTGCCCAGGCTGGTCACAAACTCCTGACCTTAAGCAATCCTCTCACCTGGGCCTCCCAAAGTGATGGAATTGCAGGCGTGAGCCACTACATCCAACCTAATTTATTATTTTTAAAGATGTAATAGGCACCTGCAAAACCACCACCCGAACAAAAGTTCTGACAGTGACCCCCCATTTCACCATATTGTTCCCCTTCCCCAACCCATCCCTTTGCCTCTCTCCACTCAAAGTGGTCATCATCCTGAATTCTGTGTACAAGGTGCAACCCTGCTTTCCTTTTTATATGGTTTTATTGCATCTCTCTATATTTTCTTTTCTTTTTTTTTTTTTTTTGAGACGGAGTCTCGCTCTGTCGCCCAGGCTGGAGTGCAGTGGCGTGATCTCGGCTCACTGCAAGCTCCGCCTCCCGGGTTCACGCCATTCTCCTGCCTCAGCTTCCGAGTAGCTGGGACTACAGGCGCCCACCACCAAGCCCGGATAACTTTTTTGCATTTTTAGTAGAGACAGGGTTTCACCGTGTTGGCCAGGATGGTCTCGATCTCCTGACCTCGTGATCTGCCCACTCCGGCCTCCCAAAGTGCTAGGATTACAGGCGTGAACCACCGCACCCAGCCTGCATCTCTCTATATTTTCAAAAATTATAGACATATTTTTATATGAGCTGTCTTTACCTTCATTAAAAGGGTATCATTCTCTACATAACCTTTTGGGACTTAAGTTTTTGGCTTAATTGTATCTTGCTAAGATTCATCCACATTGTTTCAGTTGCTGTGGCTCATGTGTTTAGCCTGCTTAGGATACTCTGTTGTGTGAATATTGCCGTTGATTCATTCATGAGCCATGGAATCTTAGTGGGAAAGGAGAGAAGTAAAGGCAGGAGGGGTTGATGGATGGAGAAGGAGTGAAGGTACCAACGGACTGGAGAGCTCCATGAGGACAGAGAGCTGTGGCAGGGCACCCAGGCCAGGAAGCAGACGGGCTTGGGGGTGACATATAGTCAAAGGAGAGAATTTCTGATTTCAGAAGGAGTGAGGCTTTCTGGTGACTGTAAAGTTTTCAGGGATAAACGAATAGCTAAGGCCAGAATTCTTTGAGATGAGGGTGAAGGAAGCCAGAGGTCAGAGTGTGGACATAGGTCCCTCCATTTTTCTAGGATACTGGCAGGAGGTGGAGTGGAGAAGAGGAGGTTGGAGCTGGAATTTCCAGTGCATGGGAGCTGGGAGCTGACAGGGAGAGGAGGCAGGGCAACACAGCAGGAGGCAGGAGTGTCAGTGGTGCAGGGTTTTATAAGAGGTTGGGAGTAATGTGCTGGAAATGACAATGAGGAATAATAAGGCCAAAACTCCACATCTTTTAGCCCTGAGGTGCAGAGAATGTGAGATTAAACAGCCTGCACTTGGAGGTGGTGGTTCAAGGCCTGGAGGAGGAGGCAACATTCCAAAAAGAGCTTGAAAATACAGGGGAGTATGCTGACCATGGCGCAAGAGCTCCAGCATGCGTTGTGCAAGAGCAGAGGGGAGGGGCAGAGCCGATGGGGCAAGCAGCACATCAGGACTCAGCTTCGGCAGATAAGGAAGTCAGTCGGGCTGTCCTGGGAGGGGAGGTGACCCCAGGTCTCATGGGTGGTCAGTCTTGGCTACACCTCACAAGCTACAAGTGGCTGCATGTTTTCACAGTGGCATGGGTGTGGAAGGGTCAGCTGTCAGCATCTCGCCCCCATACTACTGTGTCACCAGCCCCATTTGTCCCTCGGGCTTAACGTACCTCACTGGAGGGAGAATCAAAAAGTCACTGCTCCTTCCTTGGCTACAGTGCTGGTGTCAGGGGAAACCAGTGTGGAGAATTGTCTTGGTTAGAGGTGGGGACAGAGGCCTAGCCTGGAAACCGAACACTGTCTTCCTGCTGGCTCAGGTGGGGCTTGTGGGCTCCTGTGGCCCTGGGACTCCCTGGGACTTCTACTCCGGTCTGAGGACAGAGGGACCATTTTGGCTCTTAGGGAGCCCCCATCTAAGGGAGGAGGCTTGAAGGAAAGAAGAAGGGGTGAAGCCAGCCACTTGGGAGCCAAGGAAGGCTCTAAGAGAAACGTGGGCCTTTTTGCCATTGTTCTTCAACACAATCAGCACAGAAAGAAAGGAAGAGCCCAGCCCAGCCTCAGCCTGTTTTTGTGGTCCGAGGCAACGTTTCCTTCTGGATTTTCCCAATTGGGCTCCACTCAATTATGCTTCTTTAATTATGAAAGCTTGGAATGAGGGTGGGGCATTGTTAGACACAGAACCATTCGATGACTTTCTGTGCCCCGTCTCTTACATTGGCCTACAGCACGTCACAGATACTGCCTCTCCCCAATCCCAGGAGCCCAGGACCTATCACACTAGTGTTCTTTTGCCCTCTGGCCCTTTCTTTTTTTAATTATATATTTAAAAAACTGTTTTAAAAATAACAGAGACGAGGTCTCGCTATGTTGCCCAGGCTAGTCTCGAACTCCTGGGCTAAAGGGATCCTCCTGACTGGGTCTCCCAAAGTGCTAGGATTACAGACATGAGCCACCACACCCGGCCCTCTGGCCCTTTCTTTTTCCTCCCTTAGGCCACAGAGGATCTGGGTGGGATCCTAGGGCTGGAACATTCCCAGGTACCAGGAGAAGAGCAGTTCTTCCTGAATGTTCCATTGCTCAGCTCTCAGTAACTGAGCCTCTAGTTCCCTATCTCAGGGGGAGACGGGCTGTTTGCTGCGCTAGCCCTTACGTTAATGAGAGGAGCACCACTCCCATACTCAGTGGAGGAGGGAGTGATACCTTTACATTTCTCCATGGCTCCAGCACTCAGGACCCCCAGCCGATGAGAGGGCCATGACCTCCACTCCATAGCAGCTCCTGAGCTGAAGCAAAGGCTGCTCTAACCCGCATGCAAAATCCTTTGAACATACCAGTGGCATGGGGTCAGGATAGAGGGGGAAAAATGAAATTAACTTCTCAGGTTAGGGTGAGCAGATCTGGCCCTGTTATGTGTCTTGCCACACTCTCAGCAGAGGGGAGGCTGGCCACAGGCAGAATTTTTCTGGATTTGGATGCAGGGAACAAAATTAGTCCTCACACAAGAGATAGAGTTTCAGCCCACAGCATTGTGTACCAAGAGAAGGTCCCAAGATGTATTAATTAGGATATAGACTTGGCCGATATAACAGAGATCCAAAATAAGAGTGGCTCAAACAAGATCACTGTTTCTTTCCTCTTGTGCAACAGTCCAGGCATAGACAGTTTGGGATCAAAATAGTATCAGGCACTTGTGCTTCTTCTAACTCACTTACTGATGTGCCATCCCTCTGGTCCTGCCCTCACCCATAGGATCCAAGATGACACTCCATCACATAGGCTTCTAGCCTGCATGAAGTCGGGGAGAGAGGGCCCCAGAAGCAGGTTCCCTCCTTTTAAGGACACCATTTGGAAGTCACAGACAATGCTTTTGCTCATATCCCATTGGCCAGAACTGTTAGACATGTAGCTATCCTTAGCTGCAAGGGAGCCTGGAAAATGTAGTTTTTATTCCGGTAAACACCTTTTGGTCTATGAGAGAAAAGGGAAAATTGTTTTGGGGGCCAACTAGCAGTTCTGCCACACGAGACCCCAAGTACACAGCAAGGAGCTTCTTGGATTTGTCTGCCGTGTGCCCCACTCTCCCTGGCCACAGGGGCAGGCAAGGGACTCAATCTAGGAAAATGACCTCTGACCACAGCAATTGCCCAGAACTGGGCACATGATTCAAGTGGATCCAATCAGGGTTCTTCCTCAGGCCTTTTGCTTTTCTTTTTTTCAAAAAAGTTGAAGCCTGGGCATGGTGGTTCACACCTGTGATCCCAGCACTTTGGGAGGCCAAGACGGTGGATCACCTGAGGTCAAGAGTTTGAGACCAGTCTGGCCAACATGGCAAAACCCCGTCTCCACTAAAAATACAAAAATTAGCTGGGTGTGGTGGTGCACCTATAATCCCAGCTACTCGGGAGGCTGAGGTGGGAGAATCGCTGGAACGTGGGAGCTGGAGGTTGCAGTGAGCCAAGATTGAGATTGCACCACTGCACTCCAGCCTGGACGACAAAGCAACACTCCATCTCAAAAAAAAAAAAAAAAAAAGTTGAGACAGGGTCTTGCTCTGTCGCCCAGGCTGGAGTGCAGTGGCATGATCATGGCTCACTGCAACCTTGAACTGGGCTCAAGCAATCCTCCCACCTCAGTCTCTGGAGTAGATGGGACTACAGGCACGCACGACCACACCCAGCTAACTTAAAAAAAAAAAAATTCATAGAGACGGGGTCTCACTGTTGCCCAGGACGGTCTCAAACTCCCCCTCAGGACTTTTTCTAAGCAAGCCTGGTAGCAGACAGTACAATTTCCTTTCTGGTCATGAGACTGGGAGGATGTAATGCTGAACCGACCACGGGCATTATTCCTGCAGGGGAAGGAGGGTGCACAAAGCCCATTTGCGGAAGAAAGGGTGTTGCTCACCTCTGAGAGACAGAGAGAGAAGAGACAGGAGGTGATAGTCTGGTGGGTGAGTAGGCCTCATTCTGGCCTCTTCAGGGCCTGATCTGTCTTTGCCCTGCTTGAGCCAATAGTCAACATCCCCCTCTCACCAAGCTGATTCAAGTCAAGTTTGAGCCATTCGCAACCGTTAGTACTGCAAGCGGCGTTTTTTTTTTTTTTTTTTTTTGTTTTTTTTTTTTTTTTGTCCCTGGGGAAATGAGTGAATGGCTGGGGGACACAGCTGAGATGGAAAATCTGGAAGGAAAGTGCGTGTGCTCCAACCACGCCGTCTCTCTCCCCTGCACATGTGCCCCGTGGCACCTCAAAGTTCCCTTCACCGCGGAGGCTGCGGAGTTTCTCCGCATTTTCCCATCCAGCCCCGCCGCCTGCCATCCAGCCCTCCTCCCAGGCTTGCTGCAGCCGGCCCAGCCGCGAGGGGGCCCGAGGAGGGCACTGCACAAAGGCCCCATTCTCAGCTGCGGGGGCTGTTATCAGCCCAGCCTAAACTCTGAATCACCTGCATCTGTGGGCAGCCCTATGGGTGGGGCTGCTTGATTTCCCCTCTGGGCCTCCCTTGGCCAGAACCTGTGAGTGGGGGCGGACTCTCAATAAAGGTTCATTGTTTTCCATCCCCTCTGCTATCGGGTTCTGTGACTGCCTTCCCGAGCCCCTTCCTCTGCTCCTCATTCAGCCTCTTCTCCCTGGACCCTGGCCCTCTGAGCACCATTCCACACCCCACCTCACCTTGATTATCAGCAGAATCCCTTCAGGAGAGCCCAGGTGGTGACCCGGGAAAGCAGGAGACGGGCATTGGCTGGCTTTGCCTCCAAGGCAGTCAGAATGAAGGCGGATCTGAACCGTTGGCTGGCTCCCCAACTTACTCGAGGTCCCCCACTGACTGCAGACAGCAACCAAGCTGTCCTGGGCCTGTGGTGTCACCTGGTGGTCAGCCTTGGAACTTGTCTGGGAGGTGGGGGTGGGGGGGTCCCGTAATCTCTCTATTCTTCCCTGTTTTTTGTTTTTGTTTTAAACTGTAATGGGTTCAGTTCTGCTCATTCTTCCTCAGGCCATCTTTAAAACACAAATTCCAAGTCCCAGAGCCTACTTTGGTCATCTCCCTTTCTTCCGACCTTACCCCGATTACCTCAAGAGGTCCTTTTCCCACTGTATGTTCAGTCTACCCAGCCAACGTGCTGACTGAGACAGGGCAGGCCCACCCCCAAGTCAAGAAAAAGGCAGACTGAAAGTCAGAGAGATAACTAGAATGATGAAGAATAGAGGTTTTCGACTTCAAAAGCCCTTGAAAAGTTTCCTTCAGAATGCCACACCCATCTGCCCATCCTCCTGTTAAGAACCCTGCTTTCCTTCAAGCATCAGTTTTCAAGAGAAAATAGGTTGACTTTTCCAGATCCGCATTGTGATTTTTCCACTTCTACTACAGGTCTTGCAACAGTAGGGTTTTCTGTCCTTCCCATGTAGCTGAATGGCAGCCCAGCTTTGAGATGGGTTTAATGGGCATTTATTATGCCCCAACCTGGAAAACTGAGCCCCATTCATAACCCTGAGTTCTCGACTTTCTATTGGCTCATTGTGTGAAATGCCAAACCACTTCATAGAAACATTTTGAAATCTAACCCATTGGAAAGTCGGGACGGCCTGACGAAGATATTTAAAGGAAAGGTCATGAGATGCTTTCTGGGCAGGATGGTGGCTGCTGCTTCTTGTTCCTGTTGCCATTTCAAACAGGCTAGTATATGAGAACTATCTGATTTCCCCAAAATGGAAATCCTGATCCTTGAAGAAGTCTTGAGGCTTCCAAAATGGGTTGTGCCAGTGGCCTAAGGTTGGGGGAACGAGGTGCGGAGTGATGAGTTAAGTAGCGATGTGAGCACAGAGACTAGGCAGAGAGGATGTGAGGAGGCCAGGTTGAGTGCAGGATCTGGAGAGAGTTTTAGTGCCAAGACTGGAGACAGACCCAACTGACTTCTACCTGACAAGAAGGGCCCAGTGGAAACACATGGAGACTCCAGGCAGGTGAATAATTTCATATCCTACCAAAGCCATATTCTTTTACTATATTCCACTTTAGTGTAGCAGAAACTGATCTCTGCTTGGAGGAACGAGGGAGTAGACAGAGAAGAGGGTCCCCGTTACCAAGTAGGCAGAGAAGAGGGTCCCTGTTAGCAACACTCCATCTCCTCTGAGCGGTTCAGCTCTCACCCCAATGAGACAAAAACTCTGCAGAGACCTTCC
Organism: Gorilla gorilla gorilla; assembly: GCF_029281585.2. NCBI lineage: Eukaryota > Metazoa > Chordata > Mammalia > Primates > Hominidae > Gorilla > Gorilla gorilla. The sequence continues at coordinate 96,744,540 of NC_073236.2, read as the reverse complement.
CCACCTTCCTTAGAGACTGATTGCTATTATACTAGCCTGCTCTTTTGGGGGTATCCCTAATCACCCTATTGCAAACCACTCATTAAAACATGCAACTGTCCCATAGAGGAGTTGCAGATATGGTTTTCTTGGTCACCTTTTATTTCCAGTGATGTTGGAGTGCCTCCGAAAGATGGCACCCTGGGAAGCTTCTGGGTGCTGGGCACTGAGCATGTTATCTCATTTCATCTCTCTGCCAGGGCACTATCATGAGCTCCATTCCACCTGGTGCAACTGAGGCTGAGGGCAGTTAGGTTAGCTGCCCAAGAGGTTAAGAGCTGCTGAGAGCTGTTGAGAGCTGCCATCCTACCTTGGAGCTGAGATCTGAATTCAGCTTCATCCATCTTAGTCTGAAGATCTTCACTTCCTCCCCTTCCTGCAGGACAAAATGGAAAGAAAAAGCCCTTGAGAACAGGAGGGTAGGACCTATGAGGGGCCATAGGGGGTGGAGGTTCGAACAGGGAGCTACGAGCCCACTCGGATATCCAGTGGGCAGCAGGGAGGAAGACTGCTTGCCCAGGACGGCCACAAAACAGCCCTCGGGGGGTGAGGGGGGTGTGAGGAGCCAGCATGGGAAAGTGAAGGAGCCTTGTTCTGTAGAGGGAAACCCCCTCCTCCGCAGCAGAAACACTAGAAGTGTCCACTGATAGAACAGGGTGGGCCTGGGTCAGCAAAAAGCCCAAGAGAGATCTTTGCAGGAGAAATCTCTCCTTCGGTGCTGGAATTGGAGAGTGAATAAAGTCCTTTGGGCCAGGTGGAGGCAGGAGTGCCGAAAGCCTGGGAGGTGGCCCTGGTTGGTCTCTCTTTTCCCATCTCCCCTCCTTCCAAACCCCAGTCCAGTGAGGCTCAGCTCCAGAGCCAAGGAGGGGCTGGCCGTCCGTTCCTGGCCTCACCAGCAGAGGTCTCCAGAGCAGGGAGCAGAGGGCTTGGGGTGGGGGAGGGAACGGAAGGATGCCCTGCACCTTCCGCCCTGCTCACAGATGTCCAGGGGTCCACATGCATGGGTGGTCTTGACTCATGCATAGGTGTGTCTGTATTTGTGTGCATCCGTGTGGGGGTACGTAAGTGTGGGAAGTGGGTGTATCTGCATTTGTGGGTGTGTAGGTGTCTGTGGGTGCATGCATGTTTGTAAGTGTGCTGGGTGGTGTCTCTGCGTGTATGTTTGCCCATTCCGTCTTCGCACATGTTGGCACTGCTTGTGGCCCTGCGTATATCTGTGTGCAAGTGAGTCCTGCATCATTTGTGCATAGTTGTCTATGCTTGGGCTTGTAAGGAGAGAGGAGAAAAATAAGTGACCTGGGGAAGGGGATGCTTTGACATCTCAACATTCTAGGAGGCAGGGATGTGGGGTCGTCTGTACTGTCCCATGTCCACACACACTGACCCAACCTGGCCACCTCCTGCCCCTTCCTTAGCACAGCCCCTGAATTTGTTTGTTAAAACCTCATTTACAGCAGGTGTTGCTGACAACCAGTTCCCAGGAAGCAAGGCCTTCGCGCGCGTGCTCTCTCTCTCTCTCTCTTTCTCTCTCTCTCTCTCCCTCCCTCCCTCCCTCTCTCTCTCTCTCTCCCTCTCTCTCTCCCTCCCTCCCTCTCTCTCTCTCTCTCTCTCTCTCACTGGTAAACATTATTCTCATTGTTGCGGGGGGCAGTGGAGCCACAGAGTATGGTGGGAGGCAGTTAGAGAGCTGCAGTGGGGGAACACATGCCCACGGCTGGCTCACCCATGGGTGAACAAAGGCAGTGGCCATGAGGGAAAGTGCAGGGGAAAGCCCTGGACAAGGCCTAGCTCTGCTCCTGGCCTGAGGCCCTGCACTGGAGCTCAGCCAGTGCTGGGGGGCAGGCAGAAAGGAGGCCCCTTACCCATGTCACGCTGAAAATCCTTGCCGCAGGGAGTAGGGCAGAGTCTGGAGTCTACCACAAGATGGGAAGGTGTGTTTACTTCCCACTGCTGCTGTAACAAATCGCCACCAACTTAGCGGCTTAAAGAAACACAAATTTATACAGCTCTGGAGGCCAGAAGGCCAAAATCAGCATCTTTGGGCTAAAAACAAGGTGTTGGCAGGTCTGCTCTCCTTCTGGAGGATCTAGGGGAGAACCCATTTCCTTGCCTTTCCCACTTCTAGAGGCCGCCTGCATTCCTTGGCTTGGGGCCCCTGCCTCCATCTTCAAAGTCAGCTGAGCCTGGGCAGTATAGTGAGACCCCATCTCTACAAAAATTTTAAAAATTAGCCAGTGTGGTGGTAGATGCCTGTAGTTCCAGCTACTCAGGAAGCTAAAGTGGGAGGATCACTTGAACCCAGGAGGCAGAGGTTGCAGTGAACCGAGATCACACCACTGCACTCCAGCCTTGGCAACAGTGCCAGACCCTGTTTCTAAACAAAAACAAACAAATGAAATCAGCTGCACGTGATATCTTCAAGTCTCCCTTCTGTCTGCTCGCACATGCTTTTTCACTGCCTTTGACCTTCTTGCCTCCCTCTTATGTGGACCCTTGTGATGATGTTGGGCCTTCCCAGATAATCCATGATAATCTCCCCATCTTAAGACCCTTAACAGAATTACATCTACAAGTCCCTTTTGCCTTTGAGGTGACATTCACAGGTTCTAGGGATTAGGATGTGGACATCTTCGGGGGGCCATTATTCTAACAAAGAGGACAATCACAGACAGACTGGCAAAAGGGGGTGACATTCCTATTCCCCCCATGGTTTCACCCAGTGAGGACCCGCATTCCTGCTGAAGAGCCCGCTGGCCCTGGAGGGCTTTCCCCTGTGCTTTCCCTCATGGCCACTGCCTTTCTCCCCAACACGGGTGAGCCAGCCATGGGCATGCATTTCCCCCACTGCAGCTCTCTACCTGCCTCCCACAATACTGGCCCTGGAGTGAGCAGCTCTTGGCACCAGGAACTAGGGCTCACTGGCTGGGTAAAGGGTCATTGTCCTCGCTTCCTACCCTCCCAGCAGCCCGTGGCCAGGCACCAGCTATGACCCCAGCTCACACCAAGCCCTTGAGCCTCCCTCATCCCCCCCAACCGGCTCCACATCCAGCCCCCGCCAGACCTCAGGCTTGTGTCCACTCTCCCTGAACGCTCCTCTCTGGCTCTCCCTCAGTCCCCTTACCCCTCTGGATTCCTGTCCTGTCAGGGCCCCCACTCCCGGCCCCAGAGGCTGTCTGCCTCTTCCTGACTGTGGGGCTCCAGCCTGCTGGCTTCAGGCCCCCCAGCCCTCTCCACGTGTGTGAAAACCACATGCATGGGCTCTCTTCGGCTCGCCACAGAAAGCCCAACGGCAGGACCCAGAGTGAGGAGGATCACGCACGTCAGCCCAGCCGGGCCAGTGCTGGGGGGCCTGAGGGCACTGCCAGCCCCCCAGCTGCCTTACAAGGCCAAACTCCCATCATGGTCAGCCTCACATCTGGGATTAGGCTGGAAATTCCAATGGCTCTCGGCTGCTAAGAAATGTGTTGAATCTTCCCAGAGATTTGGTGGAAGTGGGAAGCACTGTGTGGTAGGGGTGGGGCCGCTCCCGCCACAGGACTCCCAGAGCTCTGGGGAAGTCCAGATGGCACAATGTGTCCACAGTGGCTGTGTTGGTTCCCCCCGCCCCCTCTGCCTAGCTCCCCGCCCGCTGAAGATGAAAGGTGCCCGGGGCCAGGGTGCAGCTCATTTCTCGCTGGCACCCACAAGTCTGTCTACTGGTGTGCATGTGAAACTCTGACGTTTCTGATAGAGACTTGAGTTATTTTTTCCTGGAGAGAAAAATGTTGACATGACTTTGGAGGATTGTCTGCCTAGAAAATCCCCAATGCACGAAGAAGACAAGTTCCTCCCCTTCTCACACACGCACCCCTGCGCACTCACGCACATTCCCTGGAGGCCCTGGTCTGTGGGCCTCCTTGGGGCCTCACCTCCGCCTCTAGCCCACGTCCATCCCGTGTGCGACAGGATTCCATAGAGCTGGGGCCTGCAGGGTCCCGGAGCGGGATCGGCCGCTGGCTAGTTCTGCGTCTCTAGGCGGAACCTATACTTATTAGGTTTCTGCAGCTGCTGTAGCAAATCGCTACTAACCAAGGGCCTTAAACAACACACGTTTATTCTCTTACAATTCTGGAGTCCAGCAGCCCTTAAATCAGTCTCAATGGGCTAATGTCAAGGTGTCGGCAGAGCTGGTTCCTTCTGGAGGCTCCAAGGGAGAATCCACTTCCTTGCCTTTTTCAGTGTCTAGTGGCCACCTCTATTTCTCAGCTTGTGGTCCCTTCCTCCATCTTCAAAGAGCATCACTCTAATTTCGGATTCCTTCATCGTGTCACCTTCTTCTCTGATTCTGACTCCTTCTGCATCCCTCTTCCAAGGACACTGAGATTAGGTGGGGCACACCTGGGTTATCCCCATCTGGAGATCCTTGATTGCACGCGCTAAGTCCCTGTTGCCCTGTTAAGAGACCATATTCACAGGCTCTGGGGATAAGGATGTGAACATGTTTGGGGGCCATTGTTCATCCTTCCATAGCCAGTGTCCCTCTCAGGGCCTCAAGCTTCAAGGGACAGTCTCCCTGGGCCTCTTCCAGCTCTGATGCTAAAACAAGAGTCTCCTGCCTTATCGGACGTCTGGTCAAATGGGCACGGTCCCTCCCCTCTCTACTCAGTGCTGAGTCCTGGGACTCATCAGAATGGAGGTCCTCTCTACCCTGCAAGCAGCCCCAGGAGTCTGATGCCCTGATCTGGGGCCCTCAGCCCTCAGCCCGTGCTGAAGGAGATCCTCCATCTGTGAAGAGTTAACCCCAGCCCAACTTAGTTTAGGATCTTAATTTCAACCTTCCCTAAGGCAGAATTCTCCTCTGCCCACCTGTGATGTGGGGAGAAGAATCCTAGACCCTACTCAAGGCTGCTGGGTAGGGAGTGGAGATCTCTGAATGGGAGAGGCAGGGCTATGAAACTCACTCCTAACAATAATCCACATTGGCTTAAACTCCCAGAGCTCAGGCCACCCAGGCACAGCCTGGCCTCCCCAGCAGTATGCTGGGCACTGGTCCCTGAAGTGCCCAAGAGCCCTTTGGAAGCCATGTGAGGCTGTTTACTGTGGCAGAAGGGCTTCCTAGGGCAGATGGTCCTGTGCTTTATGCCCAGAAACAGTAAAATGCTGAGTCTACCTACACATACCCATGGGAAGATGCAGCCACAGTTTGGTTCATGTTTTTCCACTGCTTAACATTTTTTCACTCTTCTCTCCTGGATAGCTCTCAGGCATCACCTCCTCCAGAAAGTCTTCCCTGAAGTCTGCGGAAACTAAATTCCCTCCTTGATGCTCCCTGAATCCCACAGACAGGTTCACTGTGTCCAGGTGAGGAATGGATTTTGTCCTCTAGACAAGAGAAAGCCACTCACTGCCTTGGAGGTGCTGAGAGTAGGAGAAGAGCAGTGTCTGCTGAGATGGTGCTGGGCTCTGCTAAGCCCGCCCTCCCGGAGGACCCTCACCCCACCTTACCTCTCCGGCAACAGGAGGACCCAAGGACAGGAGGGAAGCCTTTATGATCTTGAAGAGTCAAAGCTTCTTGTCCCTGGGAGTAGGTCAGATCGCTTCTCTTATCACCCAGATGTTGCTGCCAAACTGCTACAGGGCCCAGACCTAGGTGGGTGGCCGCCTCACCCCCAGAGTGAGGTACCAGGTACCAGTGGGTCTACCCTGTATGCCAGACTGAAGGTCAGGACAAAGCTGGAACCAGCTGTGTGCAGCTGGAGGTAGGGCAAGTGTGCCTAGCTCCCTGGAATCTTTGCTTTCTCTGGTCAGATTATCCCAGCAGGGCTCCAGATCTCACCAGAACCCTTTAGTGGCTCCCTCTGCATTTCCTCTATCCACTGCCCACCAAAATAACCTTTCCTTGCAGAGGAAGGCAATAATAGCGTTTCAAGGATTTCCCATTGCACTAAGGACAAAGGTAAAAATTCTTGCTATAAAACTCTGATGGCTGGTGGGGCATGGTGGCTCACACCTGTAATCCCAGCACTTTGGGAGGCTAAGGTGGGTGGATCACTTGAGGTCAGGAGTTCAAGACCGGCCTGGGCTACATGGAGAAATCCCGCCTCTACTAAAAATATAAAAATTGGCCGGGCATGGTGGCGGGTGCTTGTAATCCCAGCTACTTGGGAGGCTGAGGCAGGAGAATTGCTTGAACCCAGGAGGTGGAAGTTGCAGTGAGCCGAGATTGCACCGCTGCACTCCAGCCTGGGGGACAGAAAAAAAAAAAAAAAAAAACAAGACCCTGATGGTCTGACCTCGGCCATCTTCAATATCAGTTGCTGCTCCTGGGCCCCTCCTGCCAGCTCACTCCCTGCAGCCACACTTGCCCTCATTGGGTTCCCTGGTGTCCATCCTCCCCACCTGAGGGCCTTTGCAACTCCTGCTCCCTTCGCCCAAAACACTGTCCCCACTCCCACCTTACCTCCAGTTTCCATATGGCTCTTATTCATCCTTCGGGTCTCAGGTTAAATGTTTCTCATGCCTCTGTCTAAATTAGAACTGCCCCCAATCCCATTCTTAAACTATCCTATTATTTTTCTTCCTAGCACTGACCACAATTGTAATCGATTCATGGTGTTTTCTATCTTTCTCCCCTACGAGGCTATAAACTCCGTAGAGGTAGGGCCCTCTCTGAATTCCTAGTATTTTAGTCCAGTGTCTGCGGTTATCAATAGTGCCTAATACATAATTGCTGATTATCCATGAAGGGTCACCCCACTGAACGCCTACTATGTACCAGAAACTCCTGGGTGCTGGAAGGAGCCAAAGAGGCAAGAAGCCACAGCTCATCAGCCTTGCAGGGCAGATGTGTCAGCAAGGGCCACGTGCTGGAGTGGCGGGGGGTGCCAGGGCAGTCAGGTGATCAGACTCTGCTTTTTAAGAGTGGATGGACCCCCAGAGACCACCCAATCTAGCCCCTCTAAAAGGGTGCTGGGGCCCCTTCCAGAGCTCTGGGTGGTGGCACTGGAACCAGAAGCCCTCTCTCCTGGTTGTAGCTCATGCCCTTTCCATGAACCCCCTGCCTTGATGATGGCCATGTCTCAGCCACCTCTGTGTCCCCAGCTACACAGTGACTGATGTGAGGGGAGTGAGCAGGGGGCAGCTGAAGCCCTGAGACAGAGCGAGCCCACCAGAGAAGTGTCCAGAAGGCAGCTTGTGCTGGCATGACAGTTGGGTCATGTGCTGGCCTGACTCCGGAGCTGGGGCCAGGTTTTCTCATGATCCCTTCCACGGCAGAGGAGTCAAGAGAAAGATCTGGGCCAGAGTCCTGGCTCTGCCTCTTATTAGCTGTGTGTGTGGCCACTTTGAGCTCCCATTTGCTCACCAGCAAAATGGAAACAATTGGGCACACCTCATAGGTTTGTTTTGAAGACTCAACACGATGATGTATGAGGAGTCTACAGTTCTGCAGCTGGCCCCCGGCGCTCTCTAATGAATGGTGGCCACAAGCGCAAGTTTTCATCATCCCAGCCCCCTCGCTCTTCCATCTTCTCACTCCTGTTCTATGGGCTCAACCGTCTGGAATCAGGAAAGCAATCTGATTAGACATATTTCGCACTGATTCCAGCCCAAGCCTACCCAAAGAGATTCTGATTGATTCCATCTAGGATGAGTTCTAAAACTCTTTATTTTTATTAATCTTTTTTTTTTTTTTTTTGAGACAAGAGTCTCGCACTGTCACCCAGGCTGGAGTGCAGTGCAGTGGTGCTATCTCGACTCACTGCCACCTTTGCCTCCCAAGCTCAAGCAATTCTCCTGCCTCTGCCTCCGAGTAGCTGGGGTTACAGGTATGCACCACCACACCCAGCTAATTTTTGTATTTTTAGTAGAGACAGCATTTCGCCATGTTGGCCAGGCTGGTCTCGAATTCCTGACCTCAAGTGATCTGCCCGCCTGGGCCTCCCAAAGTGCTAGGATTACAGGCGTGAACCACTGCACCCAGCCATAATCTTTATTTTTTAACAAACATCCTGGGTGATCCTGATGTTTAGCCAAGTTTGGGAGCCACTGGAATAAGTGATGATGAAATTTTATTTTAATAAAAGCCAACTTGTGCCCTTGAAAATAGGGGTTCGTCTCTTCCCATGGTCCCTGGAACCAACCACAGCAAGTAGGGCCCCCTCACTCCCCATGGGGAGGGTGGCATTCCTTCACAGCAGCTCTAATGGACGGAGTAGGGGTGGCACCAGCTGTGTCCCCTCCTGCAGCTGTTTCAATGCCATGGCCCAGTGGAAATCACTGTGAAAGTCATTCTCCACATCTCCCAAAGCTGGATCAGGTGGCAACTGGCTGGAGGAGCTGATCCCACCAGACAAGAGGCCTCTGTGAGCCAAGGAAATACACCCACCCACCTCCACTCAGCACAGGGCTCCCCCAGATCCTGCCTTCCTCAGCCAACAACTGCCTTTTGTCCCAAATCAGTTCATCCCCCTTGACTGGGAGATGTCTTTGCTCTGCATCAGGAACAGCTCTTGCTTCTCTGCACGCTCACTCAGGGCTGTTGGCTTTGGGAGGTGGTCAGGGCTGGATTCCACCTCGGCCCAGGGACACCCCCGGGCCTGGAACAGAGCTGCTCTGGGAAAACACGGGTGGAGGGGGAAAGGGAAGCTGTGCATTGCGGCCTCTGCAGACTCCACTCCTCCCTGAGAATGACAGTGGGTGGGGCTTTCCCTGCCTCAGGTAATTCAGCTTTTTATGAGCTGCAGGGAGACGCAAAGCAGGGATTTGGCCCAGGAAGAGAGGAAAGGCACTGAATGAGAGAACAGTCCTTCGCCAAGGACACAGGACTGTTGACGTGGGAGAGATGGGCGCAGCCTCTGGACCTGCGCCACGACGAGGAGGAAATGGTTTTCACTGAAAAACAAAGTTGAAAAACAGTTTACTGAAGGGAAGAGAAAGAGGAAAGGAAAAAAAAAAAAAACCCACCTCAAACTGTCTGATCATCAAAATCACCTGGGCAGCTTGTTAAAAATACAGATTCCAAAACTCATTCCAAGTCAATAAAATATTATTCTTGGTAGCTCTGGGCTTCTTTTCCTTGTGGTTAAAAAATGCAGGTCCCAACTCAGCCAGCTGGAAGACCCTTGGACGAGTGGGTGTCTGGGTTGAGGGGAAGCAAGACCTATGGAGTCAACACAACAGATTATGTTTCTAGTTTTCTAGTTGGATTTTGGGGAGAAAGGAGGGAAGGAGACACAACAGGCTCAGGAAAAAACTCCTAAAAGCCACTTCCCTCCAGGCAGGACGGTCTTCCACTGGCTGAGCCTGTCCAATCCGTGTCTCCTTTCTCGGGCCAGTCTCCTGGTGAATCCTCACTCTCCCGTTTCCTCCTCTTCCCCCCTCCCACCATGGGGCCCTTGTCACCCGTGGAAGTCTGAATGATGCCCCCACAGATGTGCATGTCTTTAGGCCCAGAATCTGTCCATGACACCTCGTTATAGGGCTTTCACCTGTGATTAGATTAAGCCTCTTGAGACGGGGACATTATCCTGGGTGATCTGGGTGGACCTCATGGAATCACAAGGGTCCTTCTGAAAGGGATGTAGGAGTCAGGCAGAAGGTGACCTGATGGAGGAGCAGATTGGAGTGATGCTCTTTGAAGATGGAGGAAGGAGCCACAAGCCGAGAAATTGAGCCAGAAAAGGCAAGAAAACAGATTCTTTCCTGGAGCCTCCAGAAGGAATCAGCCCGACTGACACCTTGACATTAGCCCAGCGAGACTGATTTTGGGCTTCTGGCCTCCAGAATTGTAAGAGAATAATGTGTGTTGTTTAAGCCCCTCAGTTTGAAGTGGTTTGTTACCATGACAGCCGCAGGAATCAAATGCCCCCGACCTCTATCCTGTCCACTTTACCAGCCCGGCCCCTGCCAGGGTCTCCCGGGACCAAATGCTTGCCAGCCCTGGGCCCTCCTTAGAGCCTGTCTCTCTTGGCCTCCCATCAATATGTGATATTTTCTCTGTTGGTCGTTCTTAAATCTTGTGACAGCCCACTCCACTGGTGTTCCTCATGCCTTGATGCTCCTCCTTAGCCCCCTTCCAGCACTTTCCAGCCCCACCTCTTACCCCACCTTCAACATGGCCATGTGGCCCAGGGTCCTCTTCTGAACCCTCTTCTCACTCTCTGCTTTCTCTACTTCCCAGTGATAATCCCAGATCAAGGCCATGGGTCCACACCCTAATAACCATGGGTCCCTTATGCTCTCCTCAGCAAACAGGTATTAGTATATTCCCTGCCTGTTGAAATCCAATTCACCTGTTCATCCCTCAATGCCCCACTCAAATGTCACCTCCTCCAGGAAGCCTCCCCTATCTGTCATGCCATATGCTTGTTAACAGTGTCCATCCGTCGACCCCATGGGATTGTGTGCCTAATTTATAAATTGAACTTAGAAGCTAGGATCTACAATATTTTGAGACATAGAGAGAAAAACTATACTCACATAACTTTCATTGCAGCATATTGTTATAATTGATCTATTTTATTATTGTTGTTGTTCATCTCTTACTGTGCCTAATTTATAAAATAAACTTAGAAGCAGAGTCATGACCTAGTCAGCCCTGGACTCTCAGCACCCGGCACAGTGGAACCCAGCTCTGGGACATGCTCTCCCTCCTCACTGCCATAAACACCTGAGCAGGTGTTGGAGCTGTGGAAGCTGCCCTCTGCCATTCTCCTGCCTTCTGGCCTAGGCCAGGCTGTCACAGTGGGGTTCACTTCCCTTAAAGAATCATAAGAATAGATGTCAAGTTTCCATTCTGGCCACACTGGCCTCCTGACTCCTACTCCAACAGGCCATCCCCTGATGTCCCACCTGGGACATGAATCATTCCTCTCTCCAGCGTATCCATGCTGTGGCTGCCACCCACCTGCGTGTCCCTTAGGGGCCATCTGTCAAGGTATCATGGTGCTTGTGTTCAAGTAACCCTTGTTTTACCTTGTAATGGCCCCAAAGCACAAGAGTAGCAATGCTGGAAATTTGGATGTGCCAAAGAGAAGCCGTGAAGTGCTTCCTTTAAGTGAAAAGGTGGAAGTTCTTGACTTAATAAGGAAAGAAAAAAAGTGTATATTGTGCCAAACAATGAGATACTATGCAGCCATTAGAAATTGTATTTTCAGGCTGGGCACTGTGGCTCACACCTGCAGTCCCAGCAATTTGGGAGGTCGAGGTGGGCAGATCGCTGGAACTCAGAAGTTCAAGACCAGCATGGGCTACATGGAGAAACCCCCGTCTCTACAGAAAACACAAAAATTAGCCATGCACGGTGGTGCACACCTGTGGTCCCAGCTACTTGTGGGGCTGAGGCTGGAGGATCACTTGACCCTGGGAGGTCGAGGTTGCAGTGAACCACGATTGCACTGCTGCACTCCAGCCTGGGTGACAAAGTGAGAGACCCTGTCTCAAAAAATATACATAAATAAATCAAATAAAATTGTATTTTCAAAGACTACTTTAATGACCCAGGAAAATTCTTATGATATAATTTATATGGAAAAAAAATCAAGATTTTAGATCTCAGATCTTAGCTCAGGTAGCTAGGATCTACAATATAACATTTTGAGACACATGGAGAAAGACCATACTCACATTACTTTTCTTGCAGCATATTGTTATAATTGATCTATTTTATTATTGTTGTTAATCTTTTACTGTGCCTAATTTATAAATTAAACTTTATCATAGGTATGTATGTATAGAAAAAAACATAGTGTATACAGGGTTCAATACTAACTACAATTTCAGACAACCACTGTGGGGCTTGGGCCATGTCCCCTGAAGATAAGAGGGGACTACGGTAACACCATTTATCAAAAACACATTGCTCCCAGACACCAAGAACTTTGCAGGGATTCACATCCTTTTACTTCATAATCCCACTTCTAGGACTTTATCCTAAAGAAATAATCAGAGGCTGGGCACGGTGGCTCACGCCTGTAATCCCAGCACTTTGGGAGGCTGAGGTGGGCAGATCACCTGAGGTCGGGAGTTCAAGACCACCCTGACTAACATGGAGAAACCCCGTCTCTACCAAAAATACAAAATTAGCTGGGTGTGGTGGCACATGCCTGTAATCCCAGCTACTCAAGAGGCTGAGGCATGAGAATCACTTGAACCCAGGAGGCAGAGGTTGTGGTGAGCCGAGATCATGCCATTGCACTCCAGCCTGGGCAACAAGAGCGAAACTCCATCCCAAAAAAAAAAAAAAAAAAAGAGAGAGAAAGAAATAATCAGAGATGTATGCAAAGATGTATGTGTAAGAATGTTTATTAAATTATTATTTAAAATAATGAACAATTTGGAAACAGTTCACATGCCTAACACTAGGAAATTGGCTTAGTAACCAGTGTACCGTACAATAGGATACTATGCAGCCATTTTACATCGTATTTTCAAAGAATATTTTAATGACCCAAGAAAATTCTTATGATGTAATTGATATGGAAAAAGATCAGGATTTTATATATACTATGTGTGTATGCACATGGTATTACCTCAGTTTCATTTAAATGTGTATGCGTATAGCAATAATGGTTATCTCCATTTAGTGTGATTATTATGGAGTATTTTCATTTTATTTCTTATACTTTTCCAGATTTTCCATATTTTTTACAATTAGCCTATATTTAGATTACAGTTTTTAATGCTATTAGTTTATTTTAATGGGGAAATAATTCATTGATTACTTGTCTGTTTTTCATTGGGGCAGGTGGAGTGGTGTGAAGGAAAGCTTGGGGCTGTCAAGCCAATGTATCTGCTCTTGGAGCCTGGGAGCTTCTTGGGTCCTGAGAGGCCTTTTATGTGTGTGAGGTGCCAGTTCTCTGAAATGAGTGCTGTGGCTTGGGGGTGCGCTGGAATATTTTTTATCAGGAGCCTGGACCAAGGGCTAGAGCACTCTCCATATGTCATGGTGGGTCCTACCTGAAAGGGGAGGTCGTTTTCAAGATCAGGTACCTGAGGAAGAAGCGGGTCTTCAAAATAGAAGGTGAACCTGAAAAGAAGGTGATAAAAATTACGATGGGACAAAGGACTTGGTGGGGTCTCTGTCCCCTCATAAACCTCCACATAGGATGGACAGGAGCTGGGAGCCTCCAGAGGGTAACTGGTTAAGGTAGGACTGGACACGCCTGCCTTGGGAAGCTGGATTGGGTTTACAGTTCTTCTGGGCACCATGTTTATGTCCTGTTGCCTTCCCTTGAGTGCCCTTATTAGTGCCATCTGGTCTGATCTTCCCAGGTTTCTTAGCTGTGCTTGTTAAAAGAAGCGAAAGACTGGGTTTCGGCCAGGTGTGGTGGCTCACGCCTGTAATCCCAGCACTTTGGGAAGCCAAGATGGGCGGGTCACTTGAAGCCAGGAGTTCAAGACCAGCCTGGCCAACCCAGTAAAAATACAAAAAATTAGCCTGGTGTGGTGGCACATACCTGTAATCCCAGCTACTCAGGAGGCTGAAGCATGAGAATTGTTTGAACCTGGGAGGTGGAGATTGCAGTGAGCCGAGATCACGCCACTGTACTCCAGCCTGGGTGACAGAGCGAGACTCGGTCTCAAACAACAACCAAGGCTGGGTTTCTAGCTATGTTTGGTCCACAGAATTAAAAAAGTGGTGCCATCCCTGGCGGCCAGCCAGAAAGAAGCCGTGGGAATGAAGAAAAGTGACCCAAAGAGGAGAGTGCACAGAGGGAGGTGGAGTGAGGGCTGACTGAGCCAGCTGTCTCTCCTACCCAGGAATTCTTCCTGAGCTAAATCTTGGAGATTCTGGTTTGTAAAATAATAGCTCTCCTTACATTTGTCTATTGTGTAAGTGCATGATTATGCTAAAAAAATTAAAAATTCAAATAAGCAAAACCAAAATAAAAACAAAGAAAAAGAAGCAATCTAAAATTACCCCTTAGCTTACCACTTGTCAATGTTTTATTGTATATCCTTCCAATGTTTTTCATAAATCAATGCTTTATTTTTTATTTTTATTTATTTGTTTTTTGAGATGGAGTTTCACTATTGCCCAGGCTGGAGTGCAATGGTGCAATCTCGGCTCACTGCAACCTCCGCCTCCCGGGTTCAAGCAACCATCCTGCCTTAGCCTCCTGAGTAGCTGGGATTACAGGCATGTGCCACCATGCCTGGTTAATTTTGTATTTTTTAGTAGAGATGGGGTTTCTCCATGTTGGTCAGGCTGGTCTCGAACTCCCGACCTCAGGTGATCTGCCTGCCTCGGCCTCCCAAAATACTGGGATTACAGGCATGAGCCACTGCGCCCAGCCCAATCAATGATTTAAAAATCAGATTATTTTATATACATCTCAGCTTTGTATTATTCTGTTCATTATGCTATCTGCTTATTTCTATGTCATTAGATGTTCTTCTACATCATTTTTAAAGGCTCAATTGTGTTTTATTTTCTGGATGTTTCACAGTGTATTTAACCCATGCCCCATTTTTGGACATTTAGGTTGCTTCCGGTTTTTCAGGCTTAGAAGTCACAGTGAAGGACAACTTTGTGGCTAAATCTTTGAATGACCACCTATGTATATTCCCTAGAATAAGTCCCAGAAATAGACTTCCTGAAAGAAAGGACACTAGGTTTCATTTCCATCCCTGGGCAGATCCCGAGGAAGGCTGGGTTGTTCTGGAGGTCTTGGCGCTGGGCCCTGCACTCCAAGCTTCAGGGCCTCCCAGACCCTTAGTACACGTTCCACTACCCTAAATCACCCCGCCCCTCCTCTCCCCATTCTGCCCCAGGCTTTGGACTCACCCAGGAGAATGAATTACACCTCCCAGCCGGACGTGAGGCCATTTGTCTTGTACTCTGGAATCCTGATTAGATAAAATCTGAACAGAGCACATTTACTTATTTAGTGTATTTCTGGGTGGATGGGTCCTAGCCCTTGGGGATCACCTTCTCCAGATCAGGGTGAAGAGTTTACAGGAGGGAGGAGCAGGTCACATATCCAGAGCAACCAGCTCAGGCATTCACCCTGCGGGGGGCCACAGGAACCCCACTCTCCCCAGCTCAGGCCCACTCCACTCCAGCTCCAATCTCCCCAGTCCTGCCTCCCCACCTCCAGCTCAGGAAGCTTTAGGCGTTGGTTCCTCATCATATGGCTGAGGCTGGCAGAAAGAAGGACTAGGTGCCCAGTGATGTGGCCACATCGCACCTCTGGCGGGAAGTGGACTCTCTCCGACCCCCCTTGGGGGCTCTGGTGGCCTCTGCGGGACCTCTGGTTGTCTGAGCACATGCACCCTCGCCCTCTCTGGGACCTGATGCCTTGATTTAGGGTCAGACCCTGTAAATGCCCCTTGAGAGCCCTCAAGGATCCAGGGTTCTCTTGTCCTCAGAGAAGCAGAACATACCTGCTCACAAGCCTGCAGCTTGTCCTGTGTGTCCCATCTCCTCAAGTACGGAGAGGCCAGGGCTCCCTGAATCTCATCAGATCCGAATCTCCCCAGATCTCATCAAGGCCTCTTCCCAGGAGACACCAACTCTCGAGGTCTGGAGAGACACCTGGAACCTGTATTTTCCCAAATGGTCCTCTTGGCTCTTCCCACAGAGCTGTCTTCTTGTCCCTGGTCTCCACTGATGGGGAACAAGGCATGTGACCCTTTGGGTCGGGCAGGCCCAAGGCAGGCGAGGCAGTGAGAAGCAGGCGAGGGGATAGGGCTGCTTGCTCAGGTAACTTGGGTTGAGGAGGTTTGGCAGCCGAGCTGCCTCTCCTGGCAGCGGGGCTTGGCCAAGGGCAATGTGCAGCCACACAAAGCCATCCTCACAAAGCCACCCTCACAGCCTCTCTGGCCGAGAGTCCCTGGGCGCTCACTTGCTGGGATGCACAGGCACGCCTCTGGCCAGGCAGGGCCTGTGGGGGTTTGTGGCCTGGAGAATCAAAGAGCCGCCCTCAGCTCGGAGAACACTTCCTCTAGAAGGCTCTGGTAACAGCACACCGGGTCTGAGGAGAAAGAGCCTCTGTGGGCCACGGTGGGTCTGTGCCCACAGAGGCTCACACACCACCCCTCCTGTTCCAACACCACCCCCTGCCCGGCCCCAGTTCTCCTACCAGCCCAGGGGACTCAGGTGGGCCAAACCTTTTCACACTGCCCACCCCCACACACACCACAGCAAGAGGGTGAGCCTCCCTCTTTCTCCGCCGGGGTCTCTGGGGCCTCCTAGGATGGGGGTGGGTGGTGCCATAAGCCCTGGGTGCCTGTGGGCGGTGGTCCCACAGATGCCCTGCTCAGTTCCAGACACAGTTGTTATTTGGACTTTTCACATCAAAGTAATTAATTAAATAATATGCAATAGAATACATTCTCTTCCTCAGTCAGTGGCAACCCCATCCCTTCATTCACTCAGGCCGAAACCTTGGAGAGCCGTCCTGGAGTTTTTCAGACCCATGTCCAAACCACTGGAGCATCTTGTCAGCAGGATTCCAACTTCTTCCAGAGCCCGCCCGCCTCTCACCACCTCTCTGTCATTTCCCACCTGGATGATTACAACAGTCCCTGTTGAGGCCCCGGCCCCACCACGCCACCAGTGGGGAGAATGCTTCCTCTAGAAGGCTCTGGTGGATTTGGGTGGTGAGGGGGAGAGGGGTAGTCCAGGGCCAAGCCACACCAGTGACCCCACGTGTGTTCAGAACCCTCCTGTCTACATTTGATTTCATCTTGGCTACTCTTGTCAAGACATGCAGTTTGTTAGTCTTGAGCAAGTAAGAGTCCTTATTTGTATGCCCTCACATGTTATCACAAATCCCCCAGATTCTTTTTCAGATCTCATGCCCTAATTTGGGGTTTATGAAATCTACCATGCTGATAGGGATTCCTGTCTGCCATGGGGACTTTGAGCCATGACTCAGAACAAGACACTTATCAATCTGGGGCCTCTCCGAAGATGCTGAGACCAGGGCCAGTCTCAGCTGCAACGCCCTGCTTGGAAGCCACTATGGGATGATTCTGCAACAGATATCATGATGCAACAGATGCCCATGAATGACATGGGAAAGCTGGGCCCCATCGCCCAGGGGGACACTCCTGCTGTGCTCTGTCAGCAGGAGGGAGCCTCCTAGGAACTTCATCAGGACCCATTCTTTCTCTTTTTCTTTTCTTTTTTTTTTTTTTTTTTTTTTTGTGAGACGGAGTCTCACTCTGTCACCCAGGCTGGAGTGCAGTGGCTCAATCTTGGCTTACTGCAATGTCCGCCTCCTGGGTTCAAGCGATTCTTTTGCCTCAGCCTCCTGAGTAGCTGGGATTACAGGCATGCACTGCCATGCCTGGCTAATTTTTGTATTTTTAGTAGAGACAAGGTTTCACCATGTTGGCCAGGCTGGTCTCAAACTCCTGACCTCAAGTTGTCCTCCCACCTTGGCCTCCCAAAGTGCTGGGATTACAGGCGTGAACCACTGCGCTTGGCCGGGACCCATCTTTGTGTGGGATCCCTGGCTCAGTGCTGGGACAGAAACAGGTTTTCCTTGGACTCTGTGGTGTGTGTTTGAGTGTATGTGAGTGAGTGTGTGTGTGATAATGCACCCTGCCCTGCCTTTCCCTCCCCACTCCTCCAACCTGGAGGTGACAGTCACAGGGCCCAGCCCCTCCCTGCCACCTTCCTGCCCCAGCCCCATCTCCATTCAGGGGCAAGTCCTGCTGTGGTGCTTAGAGAGCAGCTCTTTCAGGCTTTCCTTTCGCTTAGCCTTGATTTCCAGGCCACCATGATCAGACTGGGCTCCCAGGCAGCATCGGAGCATCCCCAAATCCAGGGCTGGGAGGAGCCAGGCCATCTTGTCCAAGTAAGGACTTGAAGTTCAGAGAGGAGAAGGCACCAAGCTTGTGTCACCCGCAGGTCCATGCAAAAGGGAGATTAGAACCCAGATCTGCTTTTCAGCCCAGGCCAGGCCTGCTACAAAAGGGCGGGAGGGGGCACCCAGGCTGAGGTGCTGGAATTAGCAGTTCTCTTTACCCTCAAATTAGCCCTGAGGCTGGCCCAAGCCCCTCCCTGCCAGCGTGCCCCTCTGTCTTCAGGAGCCCCCAGTGCCTGCCAGAGGCTTCTCCCCTTTTGCCAGCTTGCATCCATCCCCCACGGTTCCGTCTCTTGGCTGCTGCTTTTACAGGCCCCAAGCAGTGGGGAGGCTGATGGGGAGAGGGGGTCTGTGTTGGACTCAGCCAGACTTACTTCCAGCCAGTCCTCTTGCCCTCCCCTCCACAGACTGCCTAGAGACCAGGGAGCTCTCCCAACCCCACTCCTCGCCCCACTGCCACAGCTCTGACTCAGCCCATAAATTACCTAGGAATGGTCCGCTGACTCAGCCAGGAAGCCCAGAGCCCCCTTCCCCACCCTCAGGCCTCAACCCCACAGCTGGCTTTCATTCC
Organism: Gorilla gorilla gorilla; assembly: GCF_029281585.2. Classification (NCBI taxonomy): domain Eukaryota; kingdom Metazoa; phylum Chordata; class Mammalia; order Primates; family Hominidae; genus Gorilla; species Gorilla gorilla. The sequence goes on along the minus strand of NC_073236.2, from coordinate 96,726,132 downwards.
AGAGTGCTTGGCCCCCTCCCCTCAGGAAATTCCTGGAAAATATCAGGCTTCTTGGAGGGGAGATCTAACCACAGCCCCGGCAGGGAGCAAAGCTGCTGCAGCCTCATCCATCATTCTGCCCCTGCCCCTCCTCCAGCAGCTTGTGTGTTGCATGGGACTGAGCATGGAAGTGTCAGAACCCATAAAGTGATGGGTGCCTGGCTCTGAGGGGAACTCCGGGGAGGGAGGAGAGAAGTGAGGCTGGCATGGGGTAGGGCAGTCAGGGCAGGCTGCTGGGAGGTGGAGGACTTTGTTTTGGGCCAGAAAGGATGATAAAAACTGCTAAGTGCAGAAATGGAAAGCGTGCTTCAGGCCCAGGGGATGGCATAAGAAAAGGCTAGAGGTAGAAACCAACCGGTGTGTAGGGGGATGGGGAGGAAATTTGAGAATAAGCGGGGCTAGGCCAGTCGCGGTGGCTCATGCTTGTAATCCCAGCACTTTGGGAGGCTGAGGCAGGTGGATCACCTGAGGTCAGGAGTTCGAGACCAGCCTGGCCTACATGGCAAAACCCTGTCTCTTTTAAAAATACAAAAATTAGCCGGGCGTGGTGGCACACGCCTGTAATCCCAGCTGCTTGGGAGGCTGAGGCAGGAGAATTGCTTGAACCAGGGAAGCGGAGGTTGCAGTGAGCCGAGATTGTGCCACTGCACTCCAGCCTGGGTGACACAGCAAGACTCTGTCTAAAAGAAAAAACAAAACAAACAAACACACAAAAAACAAAAACAGAATAAGGTCTAGAGGAGTGGCCGGACCGGAGAACCTGGGCTGATCAGGCCAGAGGGCCAGGGCCAGGGCCAGGCTGTGGAATTTGCAGGAAGTCTCCAAAGCAAAGGCCCAAGAGACTCTGGGAGACCTGGGAGCAAAGGAGAGCGTTTGGGGGCGGGGAGATGAATCTTGGACTGAAAGAACCTTGGCCAAGGAACACTGGTCCCTGCAACATCCTTGGACCACCTTGGGATCCCAGTGCCTGCTTCGACCTGAGGGGTGGGGCAGGGCGTCTGATCATCACACTCCAGTCGGGGCAGAGGCAGGGCTCCGACTCTCAAGCAGCTCAGACTGAGGGACATGGCTGTGGCCTCAAAGAGCCCCCATTCTGAGGTGGGAACACAGCCCCTTCCTCAGGGAGCCCCCAGTTAAACGGAGACACAGAACTCCCAGGCCCTTCCTGCCCCCCAGGCCTTAGTGTCCCTTCAAATCCGTTCCTCAGAAACCCCATTTGCTTTTGAGGGAAAGCCAAGTCCAATTCTCTGATAAAACTTTTCTTTTTTGGCTGCTTCCCCTCAGACAATACAAACTTATAAATGTACAAAAATTCCTGCCCAACCTCCCCCAGGAAGGATGGCTGGGTGATGGGCTGTGGCCTCAGTAATGGAGTCACCAAGAAGGGAAGCTGGCTGAGCAAAGGTACGGCCAGGGTAGGGGGGCTGTCCCTCCTGCCATCCATGGCAGAGGGGTGGACACCAAGCCAGGGTACTGTGGGGAAAGGTCTGCTGCGTCTCTAGCGTCTACCTACCCTTCCTGGGAACAGCAATTCTGCCATGGCCTGGCAGGAGTCAGGGAGGGGTGTGATGGATTCAGAGAGAAAGGTAGGGGCGCAGCCAGTCAGACAAAAGGAAAGCAGAGAAAGAGGTGGAGAGGAGGAGGACACGGAGCAGAAACTCCTTGAAAGCAAGGTTTCCTCGTGGATTCTAGGCCCAGAAGCCAGGGAAGCTTCTTCATAAATGGGCGTCCCCAGGAAGGCCTCCTCATTCCCAGGCTGGAGCTTTTGAGGCTCTAGTGTCTGTCAAAGCCCTCAAAACATTATATCGACATTCCCGGGTTACATGTGGGACCCCCCCATGACCTCATCCTGAGCCCCAGAGACAGAGCTGCCTTGGTCACTGGTGCATCCCAGCACCTGGTGTGTGTTGGGGGGTGGGGGGTCCTTCCCCCCCGCTGTCTGTCCCAGTGCAAAAAAGAAAGAGGGAAAGACTGGGCCACCGGAGGCCAGACAGGCCCAGCACGGATGTGGCCTCTGGGAAACGGCCCTGGGGCTTGCCCTCCTTCCCAGCTGGCTCTGGGAGCCTGAGCAGGGGCTGGCCCGCCCTCCCCTTTGTGACAGGGCAGGAGGGGGTTAGCCAGGTTACCTCTGTGGGCCCCAGCCCCTGAGGGGTGGTGGGTCTCTCAGCCAGGCTGGTCTGGGGAGCGGGGAGGGCATCCTGCCTCATTGTCACTGGCCCAGCGCATTTCCAGAAATTCTTCCCATCAGTAAGAAGAGGAAAGAGAGGCCAGGGCAGCCTCGCAGGCCAAGTGGGAACCAGGTTTCCCGGAGCTCTCACGGCCCAGCCCGAGCTTGGGGCCTCCTGTCTGGGCCAAAGGGCCAGCTCAGCCCTGGGACAGGGATATGTCAGGAATAACTAGCCAGTGGACCCAGGACTCACCTTATCCATGCTGGGCCAGGCCGTGTTTGTGTTTGCAGGACAGAGACAGGAAGAAAGAGGCCTGGAAATGCCTGGGCTTCCCACAGGACTTATTTAACTCTAGCGTCAGGGAAGACTAAAGCTTATATTCATTCCACAGTATATACTGCCTCCCCTCTACCCTCATTTTAGTAGGTAGGTATAGTGTGAATGTGTGCAGGACATGTGTGCATCGTGTGTGTGCACCGTGTGTGTGCACGTAACCTGTGACATGTGTATTTTGGGCTAGTATAGATAGGTCTTGAGGGAAAGACAGAGGGCAATGTTTTTTCTTTCTCTTTTTTTTTGAGACAGGGTTTTGTTCTGTCACCCAGGCTGGAATGCAGTGGTAGGATCATGACTCACTGCAGCCTCCAACTCCTGGGCTCAGGTGATCCTCTTGCCTCAGCCTCCTTGAGTAGCTGGAACTAGAGGCACACACCACCACACCTGGCTAATTAAAAAAAAAAAAATTTGTAGAGGCAAAATGTTGCTTTGTTGCCCAGGCTGGTCTGGAACTCCTGGCTTCAAGCAATCATCCTGCCTTGGCCTCCCAAAAATTATTATTACTATTCTCCAGCAAAAAACATTTCCCTAGTGTGTTCTGCCTAGCACCATCCTACAGGGATGGCCCTCAATAAAACAGGTAGGTTCACAGGACCCTACACACCAACCGCCCTCTTAAGACTCCCAGTACACAATGTAAATATTCAAATCTCTAAGAAATCCTGAAGAGACCCAACTCACTTTGGTTAATCCAGTGTTTCTCAAACTAATTTGACCACAGAACCCACCCCCGCCCCCAACTTTCTTTTTCCTTTGAGACAGGGTCTCGCTCTGTTGCCCAGGCTGGAGTGCAGTGGCAAAATCTCAGCTCATTGCAAACTTTGCTTCCCAGGCTCCAGTGATTCTCCAAACTCAGCCTCCTGAGTAGCTGGGATTACAAGCATGTGCCATCACACTTGGCTAATTTATATATATATATATATATATATATATATATGTATATATATATATATATACATTTTTTTTTTTTTTTTGGAGAGATGGGATTTTGCCATGTTGGCCAGGCTGGTCTCGAACTCCTGACATTAAGTGATCCACCTGCCTCAGCCTCCCAAAGTGCTGGGATTATAGGTGTGAGCCACCAGACCCAGCCAGAACCCTTTTTTCATGGAACACATAGTCATAAAACAGATTTTCTAGAAATACATTTTTGGGGAAAGCTACAATCAAGCTTTTGGGGTGGTTTTCTATCTTTGCTCCAGCCAAGGTGCCTCGAGGGGCATAAAGAAAAATGGGGAAATTAATCAGCTGGGCTCTGTGTCTTCATCTCACCCTCACCCACCCCAACTCAACCAGCAGGGCCTTTATTCTGCTTTCAGTTTTCCACAATACATTTTTATTTTATGAAAGGGCTCTGTTGCTAAGTCTGAGAGTTGCTATGGTGTGCATGTTGGTGTCCCTGCCAAAATCATTATGATCATCATTTTTCTGTCACCTTTCAGTGTGACCGTGGGAACATCCCTGTTCCTTTCTAAACCTTGGTTTCCTCACCTGAGGCTGTACCCCTCAGATGCATTTGACATCCAGTTCTTTTCCTCCTCAATCCCTGAAGCTTTCATTCCCCCACAATCTGCCTTCTCTTTCCCCTTTTCCTGATCCAATGAAGGGTCTGGGCTGGCAGAGACCTGGGCCCAGATAACAGCCAAACAATGGCAGCAGAAGCCTCCGAGCCGGGGTGTGGGAACCACCCAAGGTTAGGGGGAGAGGGCCGGAAAGAGGAGGAGGAAACGGGGCAGCTGGACCGGCAGACATGTTGCCCCCAGCCCTGCCCTGGAAGCCCCGCTCCAAGGTTGGTGGAAATCAGCCTGTTTCTCTTGGATGGTCCCTGCTGGGCCACTCATTCATTCAACAGTTATTTACTGGACACCTACTTGGTGCCAGGCCCTGTGCCAGGAACAACCTTGCCCCTGGGGACTGTCCCTTCTACTCTGCAAAAACATTCATAGCTGCTGCCTCTGCACTCGCCCCGCCGTCCTGTGTGGCAGGAAGGGCTGAGGTCACCAGTCCCCCCGGACACATCAGAAGCTGAGGCTCAGCAAGCCGCCATGACTTCTGCAGGGCACATGGAGAGCAGCCTGCACTCCTGCTCTCTCCGCCCCACGCCCAGCCTGGGGCCCTCTGCAGGGGAATAAAATCCTCTGGACATCTTGCCTGCAGGCAGTTAAAACAGATTGTTTTGCACCTCTCTATCTCTCTCTCTCTCTCTCTCGCTCTCATTTTGTGGTCTTCGATGTACTAATGTGCTGGGCGAAGCAACCTTTACTGAGAACAGTTGTTCTGGAAGCTCCAGTTGTCTGTCAGTTAATTATTACTTTTCTTAAGCCTTTGCTATCACCAGTGAAGCGCTCCAAATCTATCATGGAAATTGCTCTACTTCCCAGTGAAAACCCATTGGGAACTTTTCCCATCTTTGCTGAAGGCGTGAAAAGGTCTGGGAAGGTTGATGAGCAATTTTTCTTGGAAACTGGAAACAGCAAGCTTTTTTTTAAAGAACTTTTTTTATTACAATAGCTTTTGAGGTACAAGTGGTTTTTGGTTACATGGATGAGTTGTACGGTGGTGAAGTCTGAGATTTTAGTGCACCCGTCACCCGAGTAGTATATGTTGTACCCAAAATGTAGTTTTTCACCCCTCACCTTCCGCCCCTCCCACTTTCCGAGTCTCCAGGGTCCATCCTACCACTCTGTATGCCTTAAGCTGCAAGCTTTTTCATCAGGCACCATGAGCTGGCAGCAAGGTTTCCACAGGACCCCAGTCGCTTTCTGCATGTCTGGATTTCGCAGGGTGTGGGAAGCAGACCCCTACAATTCCTCACTTCCTCCTGGAGGGGCAAGCCCTGGGAAAGTCACAGGCCTCTTCTCTTTCATTTCTCCATGCAGCTCCACCGGGAGCTGTTTCAGACTGATGTTACTTCACGTCATTGCTGGGCCCTGCTCAAGGCCAGTGTGTCACAGAGCAAGGACACCTTATACTAGCCCGAAATACACATGTCACGGGTTACGTGCACACACACAATGCACACATATCCTGCACACATTCACACTATACCTACCTTTTCTATGTTTGTTGCATGCAATAGGCATACTGCATGTACCCACACCAAACACATGTAAACATACCTACTGCATACCACACACACACTAAATACACATTCACATCACATTTATACATGAACCTATGCCTTGTGTATCAACAGTCTACACACATATGCTACATTTACAAACACACATTGACAGACACACAAAATACACGCATTTCACAAAACTATTCTTATTTTCTGATTAAAGTTCTTCTCAAGATTTTAGGCTCTATTTAAACCCAATTATATAACTCATCAATTTCTCTTAATCTGTTCTTTTGTTTGTTGACAATTTTTTTCTGTTTCAGCAAAACACAACAACCGAATTTTCCTTTTTTTTTTTTTTTGAGACGGAGTCTCACTCTTTCGCCCAGGCTGGAGTGCAGTGGCGCCATCTTGGCTCACTGCAACCTCCACCTCCCAGGTTCAAGCAATTCTCCTGCCTCAGCCTCCTGAGTAGCTGGAATTACAGTCACGCACCACCACACCTGGCTAATTTTTGTATTTTTAGTAGAGACAGGGTTTCACCATGTTGGCCAGGCTGGTCTCAAACTCCTGACCTCAGGTTATCCTCCCGCCTCGGCCTCCCAAAGTGTTGGGATTACAGGCGTGAGCCACCACACCCAGCCCAAATTTTCCTTCTTATTAGCTATAAATAAATGCAGCTGGGTACCAATTTCTCCACATGCCAGAAACGCAAATGGACCAAGAACTCCGATTTGTGGGTATTTACCCTTCCTCTAATTTTTTTGTTTGTTTGTTTGTTTTGCTCTTGTCACCCAGGCTGGAGTGCAATGGCCCAATCTCGGCTCACTGCAACCTCCGCCTCCTGGGTTCAATCGATTGTCCTGTTTCAGCCTCCCGAGTAGCTGGGATTACAGGTGCCCACCACCATGCCCGGCTAATTTTTGTATTTTTAGTAGGGATGGGGTTCCGCCATGTTGGCCAGACTGGTCTTGAACTCCTGACCTCAGGTGATCCGCCTGCCTCAGCCTCCTAAAGTGCTGGAATTACAGGCGTGAGCCACTGCACCCGTCCACCCTTCCTCTACTTCCTTATGAAACTGCAGCTATGCCTCTGTCTACATGAGACCAAGTGTCAGCTGCTTGGAGACACATGCCTTCTATCCAGATGTTTGGCCCTGGGGGAACACACAGATTTGTCACAAGTAGTGGAATAACCACTTCTCATGGGGGGTTGGTCCTCTGCCTACTGTTAGAGCACAGGATGTCACAAAGGGTGTGATGAAGATGGGAGAGGTGAAGCACATGTGCCACCCAACCACCTTGGGAGGCTACAGCAGACATCACTAATCCATCACAGCATCCATCCCTCTGATCCTGGACTTGGCTTCACAATCCTCCACACAGCCTTACCAGTTAATCAGGACTGGCAAGTGAGGTAGGTAGGAATTATTTGGGATCCCATAGAGCCCAACTCCCTTGTACTAGGGGCAAGAAAACTGAGTCTCAGAGAGGGTGAGTGATTTGTTTGAGATCACACAGCACAACTCAAGCTGCTTAGCCACAATGAGACAACCCTCACAGAGCCCCCTGCTCAACTCTGTGCTCCACAGATGTAGCCTGTGTGAGGGCAAGGGCCTCCTGGGAGCTGAAGAGGGGCCAGAGGGAGGCTCCCCAGACTTAAGTCTCCCAAGACACACTGAATCCATATTGCCCTGGTCTAAGCCTTAGCTATCTTTGCTGGGACAAGCTGAGGGTCCCTGCTGTCCCAGATATCACAGCCGTGGGCCCCAGTCCCTGGGCGTCTGGCCTTCAGGATCAAGGCCGGGAGTGAGGGGCCCTTCTGGGTTCATAAATGGTATCTTCCTTCCGTGTTCCTTTCTCTCCCCTGTCTCAGACCTCCCCTCTTCTCCAAAGCCTTCCCAACCCCCTAGGTCTCACCAGGTGCCTCTCCTCATAATTATGACACTTCAAACACAGATATTTGTCCCTATGCTGGCTTTTACTGGCCTCTTGGCTGGGCACGAGCCTCAGTCCCACAATGGAACCAGATGCGCTTTAGGGGCACACACCTTTGCTCATGCTGTGCCTCTGCCAGGATCACGCTTCTCCGCGCTCTCCTCTGCTTCCCACCCATCCTTTAATGCTCATCACAGGTGTCACCCTACCTCCCCACTCTTACTCCCAAAGGACAAACGTGCCTCGCTCTAAACCACTAAAACCATTTATGGGCTTTTCTCACAACCCTGGGCAAGTCCTACCTGCTGCTGTCACATGAGTTCGTAGTGTCTGGTTTTTACCCCTAGTGCAGTGGGTCTTGCACTTCTCAGAACCACAGGACCGTTTTCCCAGAGGGGGCCCTGCCACCGCCCACCTGGCAGCGCCCAGACAACTTAGGTTTTGGTGGGAACTTCTGCCTGCCTGCACTGAAAGCTCCTAGGCCAGGCCCCAGCTCCTGCCACGTTGTAGGTGCCGAGGATGTATCTGTTGATGGGGTACCAAGGGATGTACAGGGAATGGAGCCCTGGCCCCCAAGGGTTCCCAGCCAACCCCACTCCCCTGGACTGGACCTGAGGCAGAGCCCAGGATGGGCTCCCACAGACAGGCTGCCTGGCCTCCAGGCACTTCCTCTTGGGGCAATCCTGTCCCTCAAGGCAACAGGTGCTTGCAGGCAGCACTGATAGGGGGGTGCTGGGGGAGACTCTTCTGGGCGGCCCTGTCTTTGGGCCAGCTGGACACAGTGTCCCACCTGTGCTGCTTTCAGCCTGGGGTGGGCATTGAGGCTGCCAGGAACATTCCTTCCCTGGGAGGAGAGCGGGGAATACAGCTGCTATGAGAGGGGAGGGGAGGGACGTGAAGGGGTGCGGGCGGCAGGGGTTAAGGAGGAAATGTGAGACTCAGCATTTGAGTCACATCACACCCAGACCAACAGATGCTTGCTGGCACAGACAGACATGCCATGAGGTGTGTGTCCACACTAATACCCCCACCCAGTTACACATCACACAATGGCACCCCTCACATCCACCTCCACCAGGAGTTTGGGCAAATCCAACACTGGGAGAGGCTGAAATTGTTTCAGACAATAAAGGAAGAAAATGCAGCAATGCAAGGCAGAGCAGGAGACACTGCGCCTTGCTCAGCGGGAGAAGCTGCAGATCCTGCTGTTTCCATCTCAGCTCAACCACAGAGACTTGAAGGATTGTCCTTAACTTCTTTGGACCCCAGGGCCCAAGTCCAGAGCTCAATCCCATCAGCCTCACAAACAGCTCCTTGATGCGCCCACGTGATGAAAAAAAATGTTGGATCGGGACCCAAGAAGTCTGAGTCCTCCAGGCCCAGGCAGGACCAGCTGGGTGACCTTGGCCAGTCCCTTGACTTCTTTGCTTCCTGGTCTCTGTGCAAAGGGCAGCTCCAAAACCCTTTCAGCCTTGAAGTTGTGTAAAAGGGCAGTGGCGTAGGATGGGAAGAGGAGCCTCTGGAGGATGAGAGCTTAGAAAGGGAGATCCTCAGACTGGGAAGTCTGGAAATCACTGAGCACATCATGAAAGGCCTTTGAAGATTTTCTAGGGAGAGGACAGGTGAGGATGATGGAGGAAAGGAGGCTATGGGGTGGGAGGTAAATCAAGGCCACAACCTCCCACCTGGGGAAGGAGGAGTGGGCAGCGTGCCCTAAGAAAACACACCCTCCCTGCAAGGTTGCTCTAAAAGATCACTTCCTGGCCCTACCCCTCACAAGCCCCAGCTGGGTGAGCCACCCATCGGTACTGTCATTAGGCATGTCTGTGTCTTAGAACAGACTCCTAGGCTTGTTACGATGATTCAGTGAAATAATATGTGATAAGGGCTGAGGCGTGCACCTGGCACAGTAATGTTAGCAATCGCTGTTGTTGTCCTTATACCTATTATTCTATGTCTCTTGTTTGTATTTCCAGGAACTTGTCTGCCCCCATCCAAGGCTGAGAATATCCTGATTTTAAAAATACACATGGCTAGGGACAGTGGCTTGCTTCTGTAATCCCAACACTTTGGAGGGCCAAGGTGGGAAGATCACTTGAGCCAGGAGTTCAAGACTAGCCTGGGCAACATAGGGAGAACCCGTCTCTACAAAAAAATTTAAAAAGTAGCTGGGCCTGGTGGCATACACTGATAGTCTCAGCCACTTGGGAGGCTGAAGTGGGAGGATCACTTGAGCCCAGGAGGTCAAGGCTGCAGTGAACTGTGATTGTGCCACCGCACTCCAACCTGGGTGACAGAGCAAGATACTGTCTCACAAAAGATAAATAAAAAATAAAAATAAAAATACATCATAACTTAATTAAGCTACTTCTTGCCTCCAGAATCTCTGAAATACAGGATTTTTATGACTTTTTTATTCAAAAAGATGCCTGCCTTTTGTGTAAGTTAGCTTTTCCTACCTAGCGTCTCACCCCAAAACTTAGTGACTTAAGCACTTAGTAGCTCATGATTCTGAGAGTTGGCAATTGGAGCTGGGCTCAGCAGGCTGGTTCTTTGGCTGGCCTCACCTGGGCTTACTTAGGTAGCTACAGTTAGCTTGTGGTTCAGCTGGGGACTATTTGGTTAGGATGATCTCACTCACGCATCTGGGGTTTGGAACTGCTATTTTTTGGTTATCTGCTGGAGTAATGGGAGTGACTGGGACATGTCTCCAGCAGTCTAGCCTGGGCTTATTCACATGGTGGCAATCATAAGAGCAGGAAAGGAGGGCAAGTCCAGTGTGTAAGCTCTTTTCCAGCCTTTGCTTTCTTCACATTTGTTAATGACCCATTGGCCAAAGCAAGTCACAGGGCCAAACTCAGGTTCAAAGGACAGAAAAATAGACTTCACTTCTTGATGGGAGGTGCTAAAAAGTCACATTGGGAAGAGGTGTTCTTGCAGGGATGGGAGGGAGTATTGCTGCTATTTTTGCTAAGTCTACACATCCCTTTTTTGTTCCTCTCCACAAACTTGCTTATAGAATTTCACTGCTAGCATATAGGATTAAGATTCTAGTCTTAACTCTTGTCCATGTGACTCTGGATATATCATGTGCCCTTATCACCTGACTTTTTGAATCAGAGTTGGAAGGAATCTTGATGACAACCCATTCAATATCCCATCAACAGAGGTTCTTTCTCTGATGAGATCCATCTTGTTTCCTTTTGCTTCTCTTTCTAATGACGCAGAATAAGTTTGAGACCTTATTCATATGGTAAGCCGTCAAATCCCTAAATATATTTGCTTCTAAGTTGTCTCTTTTCCAGGTTAAATATTCCAAATTTCTTTAACTGTTTTCATTTCAATATTCAGAATCCACATAATTAACAGATTTTCCTGCCTTATCACTTATAGTCCTTCAAAATGTGGTGCTGAGAGCTATAATATTTGATTTCCTTATCAATGTGCCAATGAGTTATTTCTTATCTCTATTCAATGGTTCCTATGCACTTTGTATCTTTTGCACATTATTCAGGGTAATTCCTACATTTTGTGTTAGCTTAAAACCCCACATTTTATGTTAGTTTTGGAGTTTCACCAAAAAAGAGCTCATGAGGGAAGCCCTAGATGTCCACAGAATTTTGCAAGCTGCTTTTTACATTTACTTTATTTTGAACATAATTCCAGATTAATCAATATAGATCTACATTATTTTCCCTCTTTTAGTATATATTTAAATTTTTTCTATGAAGTATACATTATATACAATAAAATGCAAAGATAAGTTTGACGAAATTGTACATGTATATACACTTTTAAACCACTACCTAGAACAAAGTTTCAGACATTTCCAACACTCCAGAAATTTCCCTGATCCTAGTCCATACCTCCCCATCCCAGAGCAGGCAACGGTTTTGACCTCTATCACCTTACTTTCGCCTGTTTTGGCAATTCGTATAAATGGAACCATACAGTATGTGCTCTTTTGTGTACACATTTCTGTATAATTGTTTTTTGAGGTTCATCCATGTAGTTGCATGAATCAGTAGTTCATTCTTTTTAATTGCCATGTAGATTCCCAATTTGTTTATCCATTTTTCTGTTGGCATATATTTAGAAATGCAGATTTAAACCACAACGCAACACTTTTATGCATTCACTAGAAGAGCCAAAGCGATACAGGCTGACAATACCAAGTGTTGACAAAGATGTTAGGACAATTGGAGCTCTCATAAACTGGTGGTGGGAGTCCCATAAACTGTTTTGCAGCATCAACTCAAATGGAACACACATAATCCTTTGAACCCATCTTAGGTATGTACCCAAGTGAAAGGCGTTCATAAGCCCACCAAAAGACATGTACCAGAATGTTCATCGCAGCTTTATTGATAATTCCATCACTGTGTAAATGGCTGCCACGTGCTCCATTGTGTGAATGTGCAATCTGCCATTGACTGGTATCAGTTGTAAACAAGGCTGGGATAAGTGTCCTTATACTCACGCCTTGTATGAACTTAATATTATTTCCTTAGGATGAATTCCTGGTAGATTGCTGGGTCAGAAGGCATGCACATCTTTAGGGTTTGAGATCCACATTGCTAAGCTGCCCCCAGACTTGCATCAGTTCACCCCTCACCATTCATGTGTGCCCACAGGCTGGAGGCTTTCACAAGCCCAAAAGCCACTCATTTAAACATGCCCTGCCTCCTCCCTGGAGTCCAGAGAGCCATGGCTTTCCTGGCAGTGAGCAGAAGGAAAGTGTGCAGTAAACGCACAAGATAGCACAATGGCCACAGCTCTCTGGGCCAGGCTGCTGAGCCAGGGGCCACCACCCTCCTTCCGCCGGCTGAGCCTGAGCTTCAGCTGCTGGGGCCAGGGTGTTGCTGGTGCTGGCGACCCCAGCCTTTGCAGCCTCACCACCAGCTGAGCACCGGAAGCAGTGGCTGCAGTGCATAAGTGACCAGCTGCACTGGCCCAGGAGTGTCAATGCAAGCCCAGCCAACATGAATGGGAATATGAACGGGTCATTAAAGCATGCAGCACTTCCTCCTCCTCCTTGGCCTCAGCCCTCTCTGCTAGGGCACCTGGCCTCTCCCCGAGGCTCTTCCAGACTCCCCTTCCCCAAATGCCAAGGGGGTGTCCCAATGTTCAGGCAGGCTGTGGTGTGTGCAGGGGTGTGGAAGAAGGAGGTTGGAATGGTCCAAGTGTCAAAGGCTTTCCCCGCTCTTTGAGATGAGGGCACAGTGTACATGACTTGGTGATGTGAAGAAAGCCTCAAGAAGTCCTCTATCCTGAGAGTGTCCCTAATTTCACCAATGATGGTGCCTGAAATGTCCCCATTGTACCCCTGCCTTTGTGTTCAACACTGAGCCACCCACCCATGCACATTCAGGGAAGGGTAGAGTCAGCATGAGGATGGGAAGTTGTAAGACCCCTTCCTCCTGGCAGGAAAAGGGAAAGAAGCTCTGCAGGAAGCTTGCTCCCCAACTTCCCAATCCAGCTGCCCGCCAGATGGGTCGGGTCAGCTGCTCCAGCCATTCTAACGCAGTCAAGCCCTTTCCCCACACCAGGGGAGACCCAGTACTCAGTTTTCCCCCAGTTCCTTCCTGCCAAGGGCCCGGCTTCTGCCAATGCCTCCAGGGCAGACACTGTGCAACTACTCAGGGGCAATGAGCAAGACACAGGCACTGGAATCCAGCAAAGGCACTCAATTTACTGGGTCACCTACGGTTTAGAGACTTAGTGACTGGTCTCGGTCTGGTCTGGTCTGGTCTCGGCGGCCACCCCTGTAAGACAGGACTAATAACATGTGCCTCCCAAGGGCCAGGCTCAGGGTGGGGGCCGGGGGAAGGGTGAGCGAGGCTGGACAGCTGCTCCTCCAGCCTGCCTCCCCTGCACAGATCAATGCCCCTAGCTCAGGCTCCTGAGCTGCCACACTTCCCTCACCCACTCTGAGCTCCTACAGCCAAGGACAGCTCGTGCCTTGACCTGCTTCATCGCCGGACCAGGGTCAGGTGCTCCTGGAGCCACAGGGCCCTAGAGTTCTTATAGGTCATGCCTGCTGTCCTAGAAGCAGAGCCTGGGAGGGGACCCAGTGAATGTGGTTTATTGGGGAGTGTTCTCAGGAGCAGGGCAGTGAGGGAAGCGGGATGGGGCCAGGGAGAAACCAAGGCAAAGATGTGGCCTCTAGCTTCAGCTGGATCCCAAGGAGCTTGGGAGCACCATGGGATTGGTCCGTCCCACCTGAAGGCAAAGGGGCCAGCTCTGCTACCCTGGGTCAGACATTGGTTTTGGGGAATGGGGATGAAGTTGGGGAATGGGCATCTGGGAGGGGATAATCTCCCAGCTGGTCAGACAGGACAATTCTTCAGAGAAGCAGGCAGCAGTGAGCCTCAGCAGCCAACTCTCCCATAGCAGCTGGGATCTGCATCATGGGCTGGTGAAGGGACCTGGGCAGGCACCCACAGCAGTCACTGATGTACCCCACTCAGAGCTGAGGGGACCCCAGTGGGCCAGCCAGGTGCCAGTCCACACACTCACCTGCAGTCCTGCCTGGGAAGGGCAAGGCCCTGTCTCCAGATGGGCAAATGGGGGCCCTGGGAACTGGGGGGATGCAGGAGCAGCTGAGCCGGGACCAGAGTCCAGGCCGAATGACTTCACATCCAGAGCAGGGTCTTCAACCTCCCCTGAAACCTCATGAAGCTGTGGGGAGTGCGTAAGTGGAGGTTTTTGGGGGAGAAAGTCCAGGAGAGTCAGGGCAAGAAGAACTAAGCAGGGTTTCTAGTCCTCACCTGGTTTTTCCCATGGACAAATCACTGCCCAGGTGGCTGTGACAGGGATTCTGGGCTTGGGAAAGCCCAGGGAACCCCAGACACGTTCCACACAGCCACCCACCATCCTCCCCTCTTGGGCTTGGTAAGGGGAGAGTGGCTGGCTGGGAGTCTGGGAGGAGAAGGTCCTGTCTCTCCTCATCTTGGAGGTGGGGCTGGGCACATCCAGAATCACGCACCACAGGAGATTCAAGGGCCAAACCCCACAAGCTGCCAGAACTCCACAAGCTGCCAGGTTTTTCCCATGGATAAATCACTGACCAGGTGGGTGTGAGAGAGATTCTGGGCTCAGAAAATGCCCAGGGAACCCGAGACAGGTTCCACACACCTGGCCACCATTGACACATATGACACTTTTGTGTAAATTAGAAGAAGGCACCCTCACCAGGGAAGACAAACCAACAAAAAAAATTCCCTTTATGCCGGTGAACTTCAGAAAGGGCCCTTTCTTCAGCGTGGGCCTGCCCTGGCCCTCCCCAGCCCCCACACCCTGCCAAGCCTTGGTTCTGCTAGGTCTGTCCCAACTCAGCCAGCCAGCACTGCCCCCCACCCATGCCCTACCCTGCCCTATGGGGACAACCCCACCATCCACCCTGGGCCGCCAGAAACTGAGACCTGTTTCCAGGGTGACAGAGGGAGCAGGAAAACACTGGGATGTGTGCCTTAAGGCTCTGAAACCCTGAACTAGGGCAGAGATGGGGCAGCATCTCAATGAAGCCGCTGACAGATTCTAGGCCTCACGCCAGCTGCACACCAGACCTGGCAGGGGACCCAGGCCGTGCCAGGCTGACAGGGCTGGTGGAATCAGGGCTGGGGAGCACACGGAGGCCACCCAGCCACCCTGGCCACAGAGGTGCCCCAAAGGCAGCAGAGGCTGAGGGACATGAGGGTCCTGGGAGACAGAAAGCCCGAGTCCTCACTTAATGCAGGGGCATCCTCTGAGCCCTGCCAGGGGCCAGTGGCAGCTGGAGAGGCATCCAACTCCACCCTGCCCCAAGGGGGCTGGGCACCTCCTTCCCTCCACCCAGCAGCCTGGTTGCTCACCTCAGCACGGCTGTGGGGACGGCAGAAGGCACTAGGGGAGGGGGTCCTCTACTGAGTGCAATCCCGCGGTCCTCGGTCCTGCCTGGCCATCAGTCACCCAGGCAGCGTCAGGCTCCCACTGGATTCCATCAGCCTGCAGTGGGGTCCAACATCGTTTTTTGTTTTCTTTTTAAGGCTCTAGGAGATTCAACTCTGCAGCCAGACAGGTCAGGAACTACTGAACTGATCAATATTGTCCCTATCGGAATGTGCCTGCTGTCATCACCACAGTGAGTGTCATGGTGTGGATTCTGACTCAGGGCTCTCTCCGCCTCACACTCCCCACACACTCAACATGGCCTGAATATCTCCAGAAATGGGATTCCTGAGACTCCACCGGGGGATCAGGTGGCCAGGTGGTGCTGCGGCAAGCCTGCTTCACATACTTCCTCTCCCAGGTGAACTCCTGCTGCTCTCTCCCTGCAGCCAGCCCCCTGCTGCTTCCTGAGCAACCCCCGCGTGCCCAGATCCTCTCGATCCTCCCTACTTTCTGTCTCCTGTGAGGGGATGGAGGGAGGGATATGGTTCCAAATTCTATTCCTGCAGGTCAACAGCATCAGCATGGCTTTCCCAGCATGAAGTGGGTCGTTCTTCCAGGCCCACTGGGGGAATTGGAAGCAGTAGGGCAGACTCAGGGAATCACTGGAGATGGTGCAGTGACCTTTAAGTAGCGCTGCAGGACCACCAAGCTCCGGAACTCAGGCTACCCCCATGGACGCCCCCCAGGTCACTGTTCTCTGTTTCTCAGGCTGGGGCAGTGGCTCCCCATTTCAAAGGTCCCTCTGCCCCAGGGGACTTTCAATCCCTTCCTCAGTGCCCACCCTGGTTTGAAAAGCTCTAATGAGGAGGCCACTGTGTTCCTGCTGCAACAGAGAACCCCTGGAGCTAGTGAAATCTGAGTCCTGGGCACAGCCTGGATGCAAAGCTTTTCTGAGTTCTCACAACCTGCACGAACACATACGTGGGAAAGTGTCTTAGAGCATGTTCATTTTTCTCTGGCAAAACCTAATTAAGATGCAACACTACCTTCCTCGGGAATCTGCTGCGTGCTATCATTGCAATTCCTAAGAAAGATTTAGTGAAAATTCTCTGGCTTTCCACGGCAGGCCTTGCTCATATTGTGAGCGTGTTTCTTACTCTCTGGACTCATTTCGGCAAGAAAATCAATGTCTTCCCAAGAGATGTGTGGATGATAAGGCTTCTGTTTCCCAGTAAAGTTTATGAACTAAAGCTCCCCCAACACACCCACCAGTGCACCACCCTCTATGGCGGGGGTCCACCTCCACTTCACCACTCTCTCTTTTTCCCCAACAGCCCAGCCAAAAGGAAGTCAGAATTATACCAGCGCAGGGAAGGACCAGGGGGCAGAGCCAGAAGTGTCATGGGAGTGAGCAAGACTGGCCTAATGGGCAAAGCCTGACACCAGCAGGAAGAGTGATAGTCCGAGGAGGTAGGCTGGTGGCACCTGGGAAGTCTGGGGCCTCAAATGGCCAGGTAGGGATCATCTCAAATGACGGAGGCCCCAGGGAGTCAGCACCCCAGAACCCAAGAGGGCTGGGGCCTTGGCTTGGCAGAATAATTGTACACATGCCCGGTGCTTTTCTACGTGCTTTATGTTGCTTAGTTCATTTAATCTTCCCAACAATTCTGTACTATCTACTTTCACCCCCACTTTACAGACACGGTAACTGAGGCACAGAGAGACTACGTTGCTTCCTTAGAGTCATACAATTGATATGTGAGAGTCAGGATTTGAGCCCAGGTAGTGTGGCTCGGTGCTCACCCACTAAACCACCACACCACAACCCACATCACAACTCAAGCACACGGCGGAGAGGAGGAGGAGGAGGAGGTGGAGCAATAGTAACAGTCCTCGGCCCAGTTAGCAGATGTTCAGGTTACTATGGCTTTGTAACTCCGAAACTTAATGGCCTAAAATATCATCAATGACTAATTTCGCTCCTGAATCTACAGTTTGGGCAGGGCATGGTGGGAAGGTTCGTTTCTTCTCTGCAAGGTGGTAGCTAGGGCAGCTCATCTGCGGACTTGAGGGCCCACTTGTAAGATGATTCAGGCAGTCAGCGACAACTGGCTGCTGGCTGGGAGCTCAGCCAGGGCTGAGAGCTGGGGCCTCCGTTCCTCTCCACATGGGCCTCTCCACAGGCTGCTCACCCTCCCTCTCAGTACCGTGGCTGGATTCCAAGAGTCAAAACCCCAAGAGACAGGAAGTAGAAGATGACAGTTTCTGAAAGCCTAGGCCCAGAGCTGGCAGCAGCATCACTTCTGCCATATTCTATTGTGTGAAGCAGTCACATATTCCAGATTCAACAGGAGGGGATATAAAATTGACCTCTACGCAGGGCGTGGTGGTTCACGCCTGTGATCCCAGCACTTTGGAAGGCTGAGTCGGGCGAATCACCTGAGGTTGGGAGTTCAAGACCAGCCTGACCAACATGGAGAAACCCCGTCTCTACTAAAAATACAAAAATTAGCCTGGCGTGGTGGTGCATGCCTGTAATCCCAGCTACTTGGGAGGCTGAGGCAAGAGAATCACTTGAACCCGGGAGATGGAGGTTGCAGTGAGCAGAGATCGCGCCAAGCAGAGATCGCGCCATTGCACTCCAGCCTGGGCAACAAGAGCGAAACTCCGTCTCAAAATAAAAAAGCAAAAAAAAAAAAAAAAAAAAAAAATGCTGATCTCTAGATGGAAAGAGTGTTGGAATTTGGGGGCCAGGTTTTAAAACTGCCACACTGGGCCTGGGATCCAGAGGAAGGGCTGGGTTCCAGGTATGAGGGCAAAGTGGCTGTTTGATCTTGCTCAAAGCTAGACTAAAGGGAAGATAAATTGACTGTAACACTCACCAAGTCCCCAGTATGTACCAGGTGTTGGCCCTCATGGGCATTATCTCAACTTACCTTTGCAACAACCCTCTGACACAGATTTTTCACCACTCTTTGTAGATGAGTACTCTGAGGCTCAGAGAGGGTGTAAGCCTTATCCAAGGTCACATGCTGGTGAGTGGCCAGCTTTTCCAATTCCAGAGTTGACCCTTTAACTCCTCTGATGGGTTGCCTCCAGATGAGGAGCAGGGCTGGCCCCAGAGATGTGGCAAGGTGGGTCAGGATAAGGTAGGAGAGCAAAGAGCCAGGCTGTCACTCCCCATCCACTCACCTCCTCCTCCAGAAGCCCTCCCAGGCAGGGAAGGGTCCCAAGACACCCTGTCCCAAGGACCCTTTCCCTCTGACACCTCCTCAGTCTGGGACGTGCACCAAGCTTCCCCTCGGCCCTGTCTCCCAAGCTGTATTTCTCACCCCTGAGCAGTTCCCCAAATCCTCCCTTGCACTTCCTTGAAACCTTCCCAGGGCATTCTCCCAATTCCACCTGTCTTAGCCATAAGCTGTGAATAATTACCAATGTAAGGCTTTCAATTTTCGATATAAAATTTTTATTTTAGAAAAGTTTTAGATTTAAAGAAAAATGGCAAAGATAATATACAGAGTTCCCATATTCTCCACACCCAATTTCCCCTATTATCATCATCTTACATTAGTACGGTACATTTGCCACAATTAATAAACTGCTATTGATATCAGCCCTACAAGATTAACATTATTATTAAACTATGTTCATACTTTATTCAGATTTCCTTAGTTGTTTTTTTTTTTTTAACCTAATATCCTTTTTCTGTTCTAGGATGCAGCATTACATTTGGCCATCATGTCTTCTTAGGCCTCCCTTGGCTGTAACAGTTTCTCAGACTTTTCTTGTTTTTGATGATCTTGATGATTTCAAGGAGTATTGGTCAGGTATTTTGTAGAATGCTCCTCAGCTGGGATTTGTCTGATGTTTTAGGTTATGGGTTTGAGGGAGCAAGACCTCAAAGGTGAAGTGCCACTTTCATTACATCCTATCAAGAGTATATGCCACCACCATGACCTGTCACTGTCGATGTCAACTGTGTTCACAGTTAACAGAAGTAGTGTTTGTCAGGTTTCTCCACTATGAAGTTATTCTTTCTTCCCCTTTCAGTGTATGCTGTTTGGAAGTAAGTTGCTATGTGGAGCCCACATTTAAGGAGCAGGGAGCTATGCTCATCCTTGGGTATCTGTGAATATCATCTGCAATTCTGTATTTTTGTATCTTCTCCCCCTTTTCTATATGTAGCCATTTATTTATATAAGTTCAAACTCATGGATATTTCTCTTTTTTTTTTTTTTAGGTGGAGTCTTGCTCTGTTGCCCAGGCTGGAATGCGGTGGCATGATCTCGGCTCACTGCAACCTCTGCCTCCTGGGTTCAAGTGATTATCCTGCCTCAGTCTCCTGAGTAGCTGGGACTACAGGTGCCCGCTACCACACCTGGCTAATTGTTTGTATTTTTAGTAGAGATGGGGTTTCACCGTGTTAGCCAGGATGGTCTTGAACTCCTAACCTCATGATCTGCCTGCCTCGGCCCCCAAAGTGCTGGGATTACAGGCTTGAGCCGGGATATTTCTCTTCTACTTTGGGTAATTATCCAATACTACTGTATTTATTTTATTGCTCAGTTTGTTCCAGCTTTAGCCACTGGAGCTCTACCAGTTGTCTCCTGTGTCCCTTTGACATACTCCCATCATTTCTTCCTCGGATCTTCCTTACTTTCTGGCACTACAAGGTGTTCCAGGTTCATCTTGTACATTTCCTGTTCCAATCCGAGAATCAGCCATTTTTACAAGAAGCCCTGGTTTTTGTGGGGGTTTTTTAAATTGGAGAATGATATTAGAAGCCAAAATCTGAGCACTAAGTGTGCTCATAGCTACTGGGCTGTCATTGCTTCTAGGCCCTCTTAGCTGACAGAGCATAGAAATACATGTGTATCTACTAACCTGTATGTATATCACAACAGATATACACAAACATATAAATATTCCTATATGTCACTATCTGTATCTATATTAAACTTGATTTCATACTAATATTACAACTCTAATAAATTATCACAAGGATCATTCTAGCCTTCTCCCCTTGCCTGTCTGTAACCTTCCACTCCCGCAGTGAGAAACCTGTCTGTTACCATCCACTATCCATTGACTTACTCATTCAGTTCCAATACACATGTATAGTGGTACTGGAATTGTTAACCACACTCCATAAGAAGCTACTTTATCAACTAGAGTATAGTGCTTAGGCACAGTTTCTTTAGCCTTTAGTCTTATAGACTCCACTCATTTCCAAAGTTACTTAGATCAAAAACTCCCACCCCTCCCCCACTTCAGTGAAGTTGTTTTACATGTTTTTAACCCAGTTAAATAGTTTTGTCACATTTTGCATTCCATCTTCATATCCTCTGATCTCCTAAATGATTTTTTTTTGGGTAAAAATGTACTCTTTGTGCTATACATTTCTACAGGTCTTGACAAGTGCATAGTGTCAGGTATCCACCTGCAATATCATACAGAATAATTTCACCCACCTAAGAAAACCCCTGTGCTTCACCTATTCAACCATACCCCATCCCTCAAGAACCCTTCCATTTTAAGCATATTTAGAAGGTTTTTCAAAGCCTACTTGATGCACATTATCTCATTTAATTTACAAAGCAACCCTGTGTGTTAGGAAGAACAGAAAACATCATTCCCACTCTATAGAGAAGGAGACTGAGGCTTAGAAGTATTAACAGGCCTGCCTTTGGCCACATGGTCAGTATGTGCAGACTTTAGACTGGCCCTGCTGCTTTATTCCTGCTCTGCTCAGGCCAGGAGTGGTTCCCGAACCCAAGACATAGAGAGAAGGGGGGATTGGGTTTGCAATCAGGCAGATAACAAGGCAGTAATGAAAACAAGCCTTGGGCTGACAGAGGGACATCTGAACTCTAGTTCTGGTTCTGCCACCCATTCACTGGGCAGCCTTGAATAAGTCACTTTCCTTGGCTGGGCCTCAGTTTTCTCCTATATAAAGTGAGAGATGAGGTGACCCTTGAGGTCCCATCCAAGTCTCGCAGGCTATGTCTGGCCTTTGGCATGAAGATGACTACAGTCAACAGGGAGGCTTGACAGGCAAGCAGGGGAGATGGCTGGAGCAGTAAGGTTCAAGTCCACCACAGAGGAGCAGGCCCACATAAGGCCAGTGATGAGTGGCACTGGGGTCACCATTGGTGTGCCTAGGGTGGCAGCTCCCAAGGCTACTCCAGGCCCCACTTCCAGCGAGCTCTCTAGGTGATGAAACCACAAATGCTTTTATATCCCCTTCCATAGTTTATGACAGTGTTTCTGAAACTGTAGCTCAAGACCCAATGCACTATGATCTGTGATTTTTTTAAAAATAGAAAGAAACAGAATAGGATAGACTACATCAATACATTCAACAGAATATAACAGATAAGTATAAACTTTTGTTTCGATTATATGTGTGAGTAATAGGTCAAAATTTTACATGTATTGGTCAAACAAGATGTGATCACTGGCTGACAGAATACATTTTACATCTCAGTCTCATCTATCCTTACTGTAACCCTGTGAAGAGGGACGATTATTAGTACCATTCCTATTCTCCAAGTATGGAAAGTGAGGCCCAGAGAGGGCAAATGGTGCGCTTATGGCCCCCAGTTAGTGAGGGGCAGGGCCATGAGGAACACACCGGCTCCCGGACCCAGCTGGGGATTCTTTCCTTTAGCCCCACACAGAATTGTGGCACTTGTCTGCTTCTCAAAGTCCCAAGGGGAAAAGGTCCAGGTGTGAAGGTGTCTGGGCCCATAAACCTGGCCAGCCCCACCTTGGCTTGGCAGGATGAGGGGTCACATAAGCTCAGTGGTAGTTCAGCCAGGACCAGGTTCTGCCCGGTGGGGCACTGAGGGCAGGGGAGCCAGCTGGCGGGAGAGGTTGAGGAAGGTCACACGGGCCTGCTCCATCCTCCCATATGCCATACACAAACCACGTATAGCCAACACACTCGTGATGGCGCCCGCTGGCTGGCTCTCAAACTCCTTCAGTGCCCTAAATCTCAGCCCCAGCACCTCTGGGTCCTACGGTGTTTCCTTTAGTTCCGCCTCGGCTACGCTCCAGGTTCTCTTGCTTGGTCCAAAGCCAACATGACCCCACCAGAGTGTTTTTGTTCGTGGTTTTTTTTTTTTTTTTTGCCCTTTTCTGTCTTTCTTGCGCCCCTGATTTGGACACCCACAACACCACTGGGTTGTTTTGTGATTTATGAGCTCAGAAAACTCACTAATCCTTCTCCCTCAATTACCTTGATGTAAAGAAGTCCTCACTTTCTCTGCAGACAGGAGGGCTCTACTTCTCCCTGGGACACAGACCACCAGGCCCTGGTCAGGACCCCTCCCATGTGGCTCAGTGGTTTATTTGTGGCTCAAAGGTCATCATTGTCAGAAAACCCCTGACAGTGATGAGGAAAAGGGAAGCAAAATGAGGGACAGGAGGAGTTTTCCTGCAGCACAAGTCTTTCAGCCAACCTCTTCCCGGCCATTGCCCCTCAGTGAGCTGGGGGCCACCACCGGGCCTCAGTGGGTCTTGGCGTCTCCCAGCGACTGGGACCTGAGGACACAAGGAAGAGCCACCTGGCAGCTTTGGTGGGAACTTGCCTGCAGACCAAGCCACTGCCCTGGAGGGAGGACACCCTGACATTACTCAGGTCTTGCTCCAGTGTCACCAACCCAGATAGGCCACCTCTGACCCCGTTCCAGCTCCTGACACCTCCTTTTTTTTTTTTTTTTTTTTTTTTGAGACAGAATCTTGCTCTATTGCCCAGGCTGGAGTGCAGTGGCATGATCTTGGCTCACTGCAACCTCCGCTTCCCAGGTTCAAGCCATCCTCCCGCCTCAGCCTCCCAAGTAGCTGGGATTACAAGCGTGCAACACCACGCCCAGCTAATTTTTGTATTTTTAGTAGAGATGGGGTTTCACCATGTTGGCCAGGCTGGTCTCAAACTCCTGACCTCAGGTGATCCACCTGCCTTGGCCTCCCAAACTGCTGGGATTACAGGCGTGAGCCACCACGCCGGCCGACCTCCTCCCGGTTTTGCATTTTTCCTTAGCCGTTCCCACCGTCTGTCAATCCGCTTCTCTTACCTTTCACCCATGTGCCTTCCCTGCTAGAATGCAGCACAAGGATCTTCATTTTGTTCATGGCTTTCTCCTTGCTGCTTAGAACAATCTCTGGCACATAGTAAACATTCTGTAAATACTTGCTGAGCGAATGAGTGAATCAATGAATGAATTTCTTGGGCCCTAAAATGAATGAATGAATGAATTTCTTCTGCCAAAAAGACCCATTCTGTGGCCTGTCCAGCACCCTTTAGACACATATTCACAGTGAATTCTAGAAAAGCAGTTGTCTGGACTCTATGGTGGCTGGTCTGGAACTAGTCAAGCACAAACCAGACTCTCTCCTTGGCTGTCCCCAAGGCTGAGATTACTTCAGAGTGGCTCCCCTTTCTGACCTGGCCACAGCACACCAGCAGGAGCTGCTGCAGGAGCCCTCCCCGCCCTCTCCCCCAACACCTGGGCCAGCACCGGACATCTTGAGGCACTTCTCTGTTTTGGAGCTTTCCCCAAAACCATTTAGGAGGCATGGCCCGGCCCCAGAGCTTCCTTGGTTTCCTTAGAAGGGGCCAGGACCCTGGGGTCCCCAGCGGGGAGAGAACGGAGGCCCGAGGCTGCTGGGCTGGGGAAGCTGATGCTCAGCTTAAGCTGGGACCCCACGTGGAGCCAGTGAGGGGCAGGCTGAACCCCCGCCATGGGAGAGGCCCAGGGGACAGAGACACAGAGGCAGAAGGCCTCGGGGCAGAGGGGCAGAGAGAATGGGACAGACAGATAACAGAACGCCGGGGAGAGACAGAGATAAAAACACAGAGAGGGAGAAAGATGGGGAGACACAGAGAGGGAGACCAAAAGAGAAACAGCCGGTGGGTGGAAGGCCCGGAGACCGACAGACAGAGGTAGAGGACAAGGGAACGGCAGAAGACGCAGCGAAGGGTGGCCGCGGCAGCAGCACGGCGCAGGGCGCAGCTGAATCGCCGCTCTGTTCCCGGCGCGCACTGAGGGGCTTTCTTCGCGGCCGTGGGAAAGTGGTGGGCGAGCGCGCGCCCCGGCCGCCGTGTAGACCGTAATTAGCCGGATTAGGGCGGGAGCCGCGCGGGCCGGGCGGGCCCGGCCAGAGAACAAAAGGCCCCTCTTTGCCCGCGCAAACGGCGGGGTCGCGAGGTCACCGGGCAGGGTCCCCCAGGAGCGGGCGAGGGGACGCGCGCCTGGAGAATGGGGCCTCTGTGCACCTGGAGGGGGCCGGCGGGGGCCGCCCGTGGGCCTGGGACTCCAGGGAGGCCGCAGCCCGGCTTCAGGGTGCAGACTTAGGGCCTCTGGCAGAGAGCAGGGAGGAAGAAGAGGGACAGAAGCCGAGAATGGAGGCCAGAGAAGGAGAGACACCAAAGGGGCAGGAAGGTGGCCTGTTCTTACTAGTAATAGTGCCTGTGACATGGACAACATTTATTGAGCGCTTGCTGTGTACGGGCTCCACGCCCAGCCTGGGAGACATACATCATCTCATGTAATCCTCATAACTACCTCCTAAATCAGATACTGTCATATCCGAGTTTTACAGATAAGAGAGGTGAGGTGCAAGGATTGTGGTTTGCCTGAGGTCACACAGTCAGAAGGGGTGCCTCACGTCTTTGCTGGCACACAGTAAGCACCCAACAATTATGTGATGAATGAATGACAAGGTTGGCAGTGTCTGGAAAAGGCAGAGACACAAAGAGCCCTGGCCTCACCCCCTGGCCACCAACAGCCTGGGGATGTTTGGGAATAGGGAGCTCCCAGCCTTCAGGGAAACTGCCTGGGAGATCTGCAGAGGCGGGTGTCAGTGCTGACACCTCATCCACTTGGGGCAGTGTAGGGGATGCCAGTCACTAGGGTCAGGGGCTCAAGGGATGGGACATGTTTCTTTCCAGCAGCCCCAACAGAACTGTAGCTCTCTCAGGGCTCTCTGCCTGCAGCCCCAGGTCCCTCCAAAGCCCAGGGCAATGTGAAGGGCTGACGGTGCCCCATGGGAGTGGGAAGAGGAGGCACTGGGGCCTTCCCCCGCCAGCTCTCACCAGCCATGCCTGAGGGTCAGAAAGGCTCTGACTTTCAAAGAGCGTTCTCTGGGCTGTGGGGGTCATGCCCCAGCTGACCAAACGTCTCTCCTCACGGGAGATGTCGTCAGAGACCACACACTCCAGCCCACAACCACCGGCAGGTGATGGGCATGGGAGAAGTGGACAGGTGTGCCTTGCGTGGGGCATTAGGGGCCGTGGGGCCTGTGGCAAAGCCTGCTGTCGACAGGACAGTCACTGCACACTGTGGCCTGTGAGTGCCATATGGGCCGAGATGGTCAGGCCTGAGCTTTTCAAGAGAAGTACGAATTCCAGGCTGGGCACAGTGGATCACCCTTCTAATCCCAGCACTTTGGGAGGCCAAGGTGGGTGGATTACCTGAGGTCAGGAGTGCAAGACCAACCTGGCCAACATGGTGAAACCCCGTCTCTACTAAAAATACAAAAATTAGCCGGGCATGGTGGTGTGTATCTGTAGTCCCAGCTACTCGGGAGGCTGAGGCAGGAGAATTGCTTGAACCCGGGAGGTGGAGGTTGCAAGAGCCAAGATTGCGCCACTGCACTCCAGCCTGGGTGACAGACTCAGACTCCGTCAAAAATAAAGAAAAGAAATCCATCCTTTTGGGTGGGATTTCCAAGTTGTAAAGTCTGATGTGGGCCAGGCTAACTTAGGTACGGGCCAGCTTCAGCAGCAGGTTGGCAGCTCACAACCTTCTTCCTGATGCTCTGAGCCTCCAGAAGAAGGAATGCCCTGTTCCCTCCCCTCAAACCCTCTTCCCCCAGCTTCTCCAGGGCCAGTGAATGAAAGGAGCAGGTAGGAGTGCTTGGGGGTGCCCAGTCCCTGCCCACATACCTGTGCCCTGCCTCAGGGCTGTCCCCTGTTGGAGACACTGCACCTGCCCTGGGAGCCTCAGCCCAAAGAGGCTCAGGCAGGAAGTCTCCAGGCCACTGGGATCTGGGTGACCAGGCACATGGCCAAGAGCTGGAGATCGTCACACCCAGCTCAGCTGGGGGAAGCCCAGTGACCCACTCAATGAAGGTTTCCTCTGGGGACACAGCACTGGAGTTTGCAAGCTGCAGGCCCAGGAGGAGGAAAGGCCTGCTTCCGCCCAGCTCCGTCCCACCCCACCTCCACCCAGCCCCACCAGCCTTTCCTCATACGTGGGGTTAACACTACCCCACTTCTTGGCCGAAGAAACTGAGGCACAGAGGGCTGGTGTATTTGAAGGGAGTGGAGAGTGAGCATCCGAGGGAGTAGCTTCAAGGGGCTCCAATGGTGTGATTTGTTGGAAAAGTGGTGTTTTCTTAAAAATTGATATGTGTTTTGCATCCTCCTTCATGATATACACATGGCTACTTCAATATAAAAATGATGGTGCTTTTCTTCCTACAGTCTGGCAAACCTGATGCTCTCGAGGATGAGCCATGCTTGTCCTGCAGCATCTGGAACCTCTGGCACGACCCTGTGTAACCACACAGTCCACATCCACAAGAGAGAGAAGCCCGGGTGGGGGCCTGTCCCCTAGAGTCAGCTCATGACAAAGTGGACCTGAACCCAGGCCCCACGCTTTCTTGGGGGGCATAATATGTATGAAGAGGGTTCTGTTACTGCTCATGCCTCTCCTTAGGTGCCCCATTTCCACCTCATGGAAAACCAGAGGTGGGGGGAGGCTGCTCCTCCTTCCACAGGGCAGGCACAGCTGTGGGTCAAAGCCAAGCCCCCGAGGGGCGATTGTCTGGCTCCAGATCTGGACATGGGCAAAGATGGATACAACTTTTGTTTTCTCCTCCTTCTGCAACCTTCACTTTCTCTCCTTTTTCTGATGGAAACTTCTATCATAGCAGCGGCTTCTTCCAGCTCCTGAGAGGGGCAGGCATGGGCAGCAAAGGGCTCCCAGCCCCAAGCATAGCCTGGGGTGTGAGGAGGGCCTCAGGCGCCAGGCTAATGGCTAAGAGGTGGCAGTGAAAATCCAGGGGTCAGGCCTCTCTCTCCCATGGCCCCTGAAAGAGCAGGAGTCAGGGAGCAGAGGCCAAAGGGGTGGACAGCTAGAGAAAGGGAGGGGCGAGCTGCAGGACAGCTGCCCTTGGAGGGCAGGAGGCAGCTCCGCTCAGCTTGAACTCAGAGGAGGAGCTTTAGAACCAGGGCAGAGGGAGGAACATAAATCTCTGGACCTCAGCAGCCCAGCGGAGTGAGTTGGGGTTGCTGGGAGGTTCTTGCACCTCTTCTGCAAAGCCTCCCCTCTTTTCCCTTCTAATGGCTGATGGTAATTTCAGAGACAAACAGCCCAGGATCGCTGATGGCATGGTAAATGCTTGCTTCCCGTCCCAACTCCCACCCTCTCAGGGTGGGGGACAGGTTTAGGGGGAAGTGTTATTCAAAAGAAAACCCAGGTTCTGGTGAGAATGCCTCCATTTCCAAGAAATGTGGGAAACATTTGGAGTTGTTTCAGTCCCCGATCAAATTTCTGTGCTCAGCATTCCCAGCCAGGCCCAGAACATTTTGGTTAGAGTCCCCTCTTCCCCTCTTTCCCCACTTTGTACACAGCCAGCTGCGCGGCTCAAGTTCCAGCCTGGGATGTGCAAGGCGGTGGCTCAGCCCTTTCTGCCAGTGGGAAAGGAGGAGTTTCATTCCAAGGCTTACGGCCAATTACATTGACCACTTATTCAAAACTCCAGCCTTAAGGAAAACCAAATTCCCACGTGTCTTACCTCTCCCCAACTCTCCACCCCTTGCCTACTCCTTGCCTACCTCCACCCTATCTTCTGTGTCACAGGTATATACATACATAGGTCTCCCGGCCTAGAGATTGCCAAACTGCAGCATAGTCACCAAGGAGGCCTGAGTCTCAGGAAGGGGCACGGAGAGAAACCTGCTCTACCTATCTGTGAACTTGATACCACAGTTCTGGACATGCACTGAGAAAAGATGGGTTTGTCTATCCAAAATGCAGTAAGCCATGAAGGAGTTCAACATCTGATCCAGGTAGCCTCCGTGTCCGGCTGATGGGCTGAGGGAGGACACTAGAATGGCCAGGCTCCCGTGGCTGGATTCCAGCAAGCCTTTCATAGCTTCCTCTACCATGCAGGCCTGGAGGGTGAAGCAGTTCAGGTTGCAGGCTTTGTGACTCCTCAGGCGCTGGGCCTTGAGGCCTGCCTGTGGTGGTGTGGCGAGAGCTTCTTACACAGCTTTGGTCCTGGCCCCTTGGACATGTTTATCAGGAACTTGGGTGGATATGTGGCTGGTAGAATTTGCAGACCATCCAAGCTGAGAAGAGTGGGAAATGCACTGAATAATAAAATTGGGATCCAAAAAGATTTGGTCAGGCTGGGTGGATAGGCCACATTTAAAGAGATGAGTCTGAAAGGGGTTCAGTGTAAGGATCTGCTCGTGGAATCCAAGAAATCCACAGCATCAGCACAGGTTAAAAGAAAAAAAAATGAAAGATTTTAGGTATTCAGATGAGTGCCATTTAACTGTGGAATGTATCCGCACTAAACAGTGGTGTGATCTTCAGGTGCATTAAGGGAAGTCTTGTTTCGTGCCCATTTCTTGTGAGTCCTCTGACAATGCACGTCAACAGCCTTTGGGGCTTGTTAAAAATTCAGACTTCTGTTCCCATCCCAGATTATTTAACTGAACTGTATAGGGATGGGGCCCCAGAATATGCATTTACAGCAACCTCCCAGGTGATTTTTGAGAACACTTGCAGCTCTTTCTGTCATGCTGGACCCTCTTACCAGGATTATCCTCCCTCTTGGCAAAGTAAGAGGGTGCCTGCCCAAAAAAAGCTTCTCTCTCTGCTAGAAATTCCACTGGTGAAGCTTTGCTCCTTGGGTTAGGAGCTTGCCCCTACAAGTGGTCTTGTCAGCAAAGATGTTAGAGGATAAAGACAGCTGGCTGATGGCCAAATTGTGGCTGGGGCCCCTGGGTGGAGACACAGGCTGAACTTCCCTGACAAGAAAAAGGCTTAATCATATTGCCCAAGGGCCATGATCTAGCTCAGCCTGAAGCCAGGGAGAGGCTGAGAAATAAGCCATTTGTTCTTCACTGGCGTGGGAAGAGCTCGGGTTTTGGAGAAGCAGCCTGGACATTGGACTGTGACCCTGAACATTGCCTTCAACTTCTCTGAGGCTCCGCCTCCTCCTCTGAGATACGTCCCTCACGCAGCTGTTGTGAGTAGATGAAATAATGTATGTAAAGCTCCACAAGGCTTTGGCATACAGTAGAGGCTCAATGCTGCTTGTTGAATGCATGAACAGGTAAGTACATAGTGAAATGGACAGATGGAAGAATGGACAGATGGATGGACAGACAACCTCTGTGGACTCCTCTTCCTTACTTGCAGACAATCAGCCTATGCCTCTGAATTGATTATCCCCACAATCCTCCACCCCAGCCCCCCAGTGTAGTACCCTGACATCTCACAGATGTCTCGCTTTGGGGTCCAAGTCATGCCTCCTAGGAAAAGCCCCTCTCCTTTCCCCATCCCTCTCCCCTTAGTGCCCTTTTCCAAGCCCCTATCTAACTCCAGGGCACTCCTGTCTGGCATTAGGTCTCAAATTCAGAGCAGGGGCATATCTCAAGGCACAACCTTGACTGGTTCCCCCCAGGTCCACCTACAGTTGCTACTGACTCCAACTCCGTTCACCTTTCTGACCAGCTTGCAGGAGCAGCCCCATCTTCAGGCTGGCTAGGACTTGTGGAGGAAAATCAGCTGAGAGAGGCACAGATCCTGCCCTCTTGGAACTTGGAGTCCAGGAGGAAAAGGAGGACACTGTTAAAAGGCGGTCACCACTGAATGTGAGAAAGCATTCCTAGCTGGCAGAATTAGGGAAGACTGCATGAAGGGGGCAACATTTGGATCTTCAAGACCTGATCCATTTGGGCATGCAGAGTTGGGGAAAAGCATTCCAAGAAGGAACAGCCTAAGCAAAGGCAGAGAGGGCCAAGTAGAAGATGGTTGTGTCTGGCAGGAGCATGGGTGAGGGGAGGTGGACCAGGAGAGCCCAGATCCATTTGGGAAAGCCATTGTCCAAGACCGTGAATGCCGAACTGAGGCATTAACTTGACTCCTTGAATGTCAATCCAAGCAGAAGCAGGGGCTGTAGTCTGCCTGTGGCCTCTATCCCTCTCCCCTGGGGGATCTAGTCACAACCTCTCTCTGTACCCTGCTACTGTTCTCCCAGCAGGCATCCCTGAGCTCTGGCCTGGGTGCCCAGGGAAAGGGTCATTCACTGAGCCTTCCATGATTCATGGCAGCTCAGTGGGCCATCTTTTCTGGGGCCATCTGCATTTACAAAGCAGCACAGACTCTGTCCATCACTGGTTCCAAGGAGTGAATGGAGGAAGTTCAGGCCTTACACAGGCTGTTGGGGGTATAAGGCCCGAACTTACTCCTGAGTGTTGTCTGCTGATACCTGTGTAAGGGTGAGGGGCTACTCAGCCCCAGACACATGCTGCCAGTCCTTTGGTTGTAGGCCACCCTCTCTTCCTCTACTCCCTACAGCCTGCAAGTGGCAGGTCTGGCCTCTGCACTTTCCCCAGCTAATCCAAGCCACACAGAGTGCAGCCAGCCCGCCAGCGAGTCTTGTTTCACTGGAATGTTGGCATCAAACTTGAGATCAGAAATGAACTCATTATCTGATTATTTTTATTTATGAAAATATAACTGCTCTGGGAGAGGCCTTTCTAAGTGGATGAGTAATTCTCTCCCCTTCACACACACACGCTCAGACTCATATGTTTCGACACACACATACTCAGAAACTCAGATATTCAGACCTCTCTTCAGACACACACACACAGGCAGCCACATGTTCCTTTATGTACACACGCATTACATGGAGATGTGTGCTCTGGGTCTAATAACACCTTTGGGGACAGGGACCTTGCCTCTTTTATTTACTGTGGAATCTCCCATGGCACATTATAGGCAACAGTAAATATTTGCAGAATGATTGAATGAGTGAATGAATGTCTAAGTCATAGATGCATGCACCCACACACACGTTATTACTCAGACATACACACTTACATGCATACATATATATCTGGGCTCTCTCCTTCTCTGGAATAAAGTCAGTGAATCGCTAATTCTGCAGCCTGAAGTCTTCACACCATGAACTGCATCATGAAGGTACCATCCAGGACCTTCCAGTGGAGATGCCTGTTGGCAGTTCCCAGGAGGCCAAAGCAGCATTCCCCCTGACCCACTAAGGCCTCACCAGATGCTCACAGCCATCCCAGGCCTTGCCAACCTGAGACCAAATGTGTTGGTATGGCCAAGAATGCCTGAGAGGGTTACTAAGGGCAAATTGTTTTCCAGGAATGTTCTCTGTGTGCTGCCCCCACTCATCCATGGCTGGCTCACTGGAAGGTCCTGGCATGGGGTCTTGGATAATACCAGCCCCCAGGCTCTGTCTCTCTCTCTCTCTCCTCTAGCTCACAGCCATGACTCAGGCTATTCAAGGCCTGCAAATGTCTCCCTGGGAGGGGACTGGGCCAGAGGCATGTCTGGTGGCCAGGCAGAGGTGAAGATCCCAAGAAAGAACTGCCTGGAGGCTGATCTCAGGGCAGAGCACCCAGCAGGTCCATAATGCTGAGCCCTGACTATCTCTACATTCCTCCCCACAGAGAGGGCAGTCTTTGTGTGGTCAGAAGAACTCTGGGCTAGAGGAAGACTCACCTGAGTTGACATCCCTGCTGGCCACATACTGGCCATGTGGCTTTGGACAGGTCATTAACCTGGAGCTTCAGTTGCCTCCAGCACCTTGTGCAATTGCATCCTTCCTGACTTGCTGCCCCAGGCCCCATGCTTTCCTGACCTTCCTACCAGGCCTTGAAGAAGAGCCCGCAACTCCCTCCGTAGCATTTCAGGCCTCTTCAAGTGGCTCTTTATGTTTCTTTGTTTGTCTGTTTTGAGACAGGGTCTCACTCTGTCACTCACGCTTGAGTGCAATGGTGTGAACATGGCTCACTGCAGCCTCCACCTCCAGGCTTAAGCGATCCTCCCACTTCAGCCTCCTGAGTGGCTGGGACTAAGGCATATGCCACCACACCCTGCTAATTTTTGTATTTTTTGTAGAGATGGGGTTTCACCATGTTGCCCAAACTGGTCTTGAACTCTTGGACTCAAGCAATCTGCCTGCCTTGGCCTCTCAAAGTGCTGGGATTATAGGTGTGAGCCACCATGCCCGGTCTCAAGTGGCTCTTTAAAGGCATGAACCCTCTAGGATGGGTCTTTCCATTCCTTATAGCCAACAGCATGAAAGAGCACCTGACCTTCCCAAGAAGCTGCACCTGGAACGGGGAGGGCACTGGGAGGTGGGGACAACTATTTCATTAACACTATTGTGTCCCAAAGCCTGGCCAGTGAGAAGGACGGACTTGACCTCTTAAAACTCCAAGTCTCCTGGCCAGGCGTGGTAGCTCACGCCTGTAATCCCAGCACTTTGGGAGGCCGAGGTGGGCAGATCACCTGAGGTCAGGAATTTGAGACCAGCCTGGCCAACATGGTGAAACCCCACCTCTACTAAAAATACAAAAATTCGCCAGGCGTGGTGCTGCATGCCTGTAGTCCCAGCTACTCAGGAGGCTGAGGCAGGAGAATGGTTTGAACCCTGGAGGCGGAAGTTGCAGTTAACTGAGATCACGCCATTGCACTCCAGCCCGGGAGGCAGAGAGACTCTGTCTCAAAATAAATTTTTAAGTTAAAAAAACCTCAAGTCTCCCAGGAATTCCACTCCTACTTGTCCACCCAAAAGAAATGAATGCATGTGTGTATGACTAGGTATGCACATAAATGCTTTATTCATAGTACCTCAAACTAGAACACCCAAATATCCATCAACAGAGGAGCTAAACAAATCGTGGCATACTCATATAATGGAACACTACACAGTGATTAGAACACAACAACAAAAAGCATCTGCTACACACAACTGCATGGGTGAATCTCCCATGCATTATATTGAGTAAAATAAGCTGGACATAGACAGACTGTTTGATACCATTTGTATGAAGGTCAAGAACAGGTTAAATGAATCTAGGATGTCAGAAGTCAGACTAGCAGTCACCACTAGGGATGGTATTGATTGGGGAGGGGCACAAGGGAACCAACTTTGGAGCTAGAAATGTTTCAAATCTTGATCTGGTGGTTCCACGGGTCTAGACACACATGTGGCTATCCATCGAGCTGTACACTTCTGCTTTGTTAATGCTATTGTATATAAGTTACAATGGGGAGGGACCAAGTCACAAAGGATCTAATCCATGCAGAAAGGCAGAAAGGAGGATAGCTAAAAGGAACTTGCAGGGTTTGGGGCAGGAGGGCCAGGGAACAAGAATAGAGTGGAGCTAATAGTGGAAGAGAAAGCTTAGTGCATTCTTCCCAGAGACACTGAGCACCCACCTAAGGAGGGGCTGTTGGGAAGGACGAGGCAGGGACTAGACCTCCAGCAGACTCCACACATTGCCAGATCAGGTCAGGCTGCCCATCAGTGGGTTTCCTACAGAGAGCTGGTGCCTCGAGACTGGAACCCAAGGTGGAAGCAGATCTCAGTTGTGTACTATCTACCCCTCATTCCTTCTTCCCTGCCCACAGCTGTAGGACCAAGAAAAGGCTGAGCCCCAAGTCCCTTTTAACTCTAGTTAATAGGCAAACTCAATCTGCCCAAATGTGCTTAAATAAAAAGTGTAAAGGAGAGGGCCTTGCTTTATCCCCAACTAGACTCCTGGATAGAGACTCTCATAAGAGAATATTCTAGAAACCTGCAGGCTGGCTCACTACTCTCTGAGCCTCTTGACGATGGTCTGTGGGCCCATGGGTGCAAGAACGCATGTCCAGGTGTGTGTCTGCCTGTGAGTATTGTGTTTTCCTATAATGGGGTCCTCAGAGTTATGGCCACATCCCCCAGCCCCTCCTCACTCTGCTCTTTTGCCTCTATTTAGCACCCTCTGCCCCTCCTCCCTGGATACCCCTGGTCTTCCAACTGCCCCTGACCCTCCTGCCTTGGCAGTGGAGTCTGATGACCTTTTCCCAATGATGTGGAGAGGCCAAGCCCCCATCCATCTCCGGACTTTTTTAAAGGAAACCAGGGAAGGCAAAATGTAACCTTAAGTCTTGCTTTCAAGTGCCATGTTGGCAACTCAGAATTTCACCATGCTGTGGGTCTTGCAGGCTGACTGTGAGCAACTGGTGGCATTCTGAGGGCATTCTTAAGGGCATAGCACCCACTCCCAGCCCTGAAGCTCCTAAGGAGGGGCAGTCCCAGCATCTCTATGAGGGACCAGATGAGGCTAGTGAGGAGAAGCTGCCAAGCCACAGGCAGCTCTGGCCACGTGGACCACATCTGCCTCTCTGGAATGATGGAGGGCACTGGGGCTCCCTTCCCCAGGCCTAGCCTTGTCCCTCTCTCCTCCCCTGGGCGGCCTCTGCTCCAGCCAGGCCCATTTCCTTACATGCCCTGAACAAGCCATTGTCAGACCTTCCCCATCGGTCCCCACCCAGCAGCAGACGTGCATTGCACATTCACTGCGATGCCATGTGAATCAGGTTCCCGTGAATAGGTGCCCTCACTGCACTCGCTCCACAGGTGAGGAAACCTTGGTGGAGAAATCGAGCAGCTTCCCTGAAGTCACACCGCTGACAATCACTGGAGTCAGCATTCAAAAGACCCAGCTGATCAAACGGGATGCAATCAAGAAGCCAGCCAAAACCTGAGAGTGGGACTCCAGAGCCGGCCTCACCAACCCCTGATGGTCTGTTAACTCCTGCCCTGGAGCCGAGCATGTCCTTTCGTGGGAAACTATGGAGTATGGTGGCCAAAGGCACCGGCCAAAGAGCCTAGCTGCCTGGGTTACTCTCCCAGTTCCTCTTCCTGTGTGGATGCTTGAGTGCGTTACCCAGCCCTCTGTGCCTCAGTTCCCTCCTCTGTATCACATGAAGGTGCATGGATGGGACTAGGTGGGACAGGCACTCCCGCCCACTCAGAGCTCCCAAGTCCAACTACCTCACGGAAGGCCGCCTTTGTCCTTGGCCCCACACTGGGTCCAGTCTGTCGCAGTGGAGCACAGGCCTGTGGTACAATGCAAGGCGACCACATGTAGTTCCTGCACCAGAGAGAGCCATGGGATGGGGGACGGAGTTAAAAACTCATAGACCCCTCATTAACACAGTGGCCAGCACATGTGCAGCCCTGTGCCAGCGACCCTGGAGCTTACCACCCATGCTCCTCCAGCCCATCTGGAGCTCCTGCCCCCAACCCCAGCACCCTATTTATCTATAGCTACTGCACCCTGGAATGCACCCTAATACATTTTCCTGGATCTCACCTGTGAATTTCCCCAGTTAGGCTGTGAGTACCCTAAAAGCAAGGACTCTAGTTTCCTCATCCTCCATCTCTGATACAGGCTGGTCCGGCCGGGCATGGTGGCTCACGCCTGTAATCCCAGCACTTTGGGGGGCTGAGGCAGGCAGATCACGAGGTCAGGAGATCGAGACCATCCTGGCCAACATGGTGAAACCCCGCCTCTACTAAAAAAAAAAATACAAAAAATTAGCCGGGCATGGTGGCAGGTGCCTGTAGTCCCAGCTACTCAGGAGGCTGAGGCAGGAAATGGCGTGAACCCAGGAGGCGGAGCTTGCAATGAGCTGAGATTGTGCCACTGCACTCCAGCCTGGGTGACACAGCGAGACTCCATCTCAACAACAGCAACAACAAAAAAGGCTGCTCCAGACATCAGGCCCTCAAAACACACTTGAAATGGATGGAATTGGGTTTGGGGGCTTAGCTACTCTAACTTTGGAGTGGCACGTTAAATATTCATTCTTACTAGAGGTGGAAA
Organism: Gorilla gorilla gorilla; assembly: GCF_029281585.2. Lineage (NCBI taxonomy): Eukaryota > Metazoa > Chordata > Mammalia > Primates > Hominidae > Gorilla > Gorilla gorilla. The sequence goes on along the minus strand of NC_073236.2, from coordinate 96,689,772 downwards.
AAGGAACAGTATGGAGGGACTGGATGTGGACTTGGATGCAAATGTATGCAAACCACTGTGCAATGATATGCAGATGTGCATCCTGGATCTGTGGGAAGGAGTTCTATGACTTCAGAACCCTGGTTCTGGCGGGCTTTGCTCTCTGAGGGGCTCTGCCCCTGCTGGGGATCTTGCCATCTCGCATGGCAATGCTGAGAGCTGGCTGCCGTGCGGCATTCTGGCGCCAGTGGAAACCATTTGGGGATCCATGTCATCTTCTGATCCTCTGTGAAGCAGCTCCCACCCACCAGGGCAGATGAGCCAACAGGAGGCTATAAAGACAGAGGCCTGCATGAGGAAAGGCTGGCATGTAGCCAGAGCTGGAGGCTCCTGGGTTCCAGGGACACAGCTCTGGGGGAGCACGGAGCATGGGACCAGGGAGGAAAGATCACACTTGGTCTCATTTCCAGCTCTCTGCTGTGGCCACCACTGGGGAGCCCACGGCTGCCTGACACTCCTCACCACCACTCCCAGCCCTAGGCTGTGCTGCCCACCAGTCCTCAGCCAGTGCCCTGCATGGCGGGCAGGCCATGGTATCTGGGAGAGCTAAGGGCTTCCTAGCACTGTAGCCACCATGTATGGGGCACCCTCTCTGGCCAGGCACCGTGACCAAGCACTTTAACCATATTATATCACTTAATCTTTGACAGCCCCACCACGTAGGCAGTACTGTTATGATCCTTATTTTATGGATGAAGAAACAGAGGCCAGGGTCATCCAACCTGCAAATAGTCGAGCCGGGATTCAAACCCAAAACTGTTAGACTCCAAAAGTGGCCCTCTCAACTGCCACTTCCTGCCTCCTCTCCCACACCACAATGGCCACTGTACCCGGTTCCCATAAGGGACATTTGGGGAGGGGGACAAGTCCAGGGTTGAGAGGGGGAAAGTTCCAGTGTAGTGCTTGGGGTTCCCGGCCCCGCGCAAGGTAAGGTAAGCTGGCAGCCACCTAATTGAAACACACACCCCCGCCACACCGCCCCACACCCCCCCATACCCCCCTGCCTCACCTAGAATGTCCCCCACTCAACTACAGCAGCACCTGGAGTCCCGCCATTAGAACCTCATGCTTTTTTTAGAGAATGCTTTTTCTGTGGGACAAGAGCTGCTGTCTTTAGTCTCCTATTTTAAAAGACAAATCCTCTTGGAAGGCAGGAGAGGCTGAGGTCAGCAGGGAGGTCCTAGAGAAATGTATGCAAAAGCCAGGAGGGCCCAGAAGGCAAATTCTGTGATCAAATTCAGTGATGTTATGGCGCTGGGATGAGGATGACAGTGAGGGTGACCCTTGGCACCCTACCTAGGGCACCTGGTACTCTTTCCCACTAGTTGCACATCATATTCCACACCCAGCAGACCCTCAATCAACGGCATTCTAATTAGTCATAGCAGGAGGGTAACCCTAAGAGATGTAGCAGAACTGCAATTTTCACCCCACTTTAGAGTCCAGCAAACTGAGGCCTGGAGAGGCTGTGAGTAGCTCCAACTTGACAGTGGGTCAGAGAAGAACCAGATCAGTACTCAGGAGTCCAGAGTTGGTGGTTGGAGGGGGTGGCGTGCAATGAGAGGCTGGTGGGTGGGGTCATGCATGGCAATGCAACCCTGGAGGCCCCATCTCCTTCAGAGAAGTCAAGGTGGCGAGGTCAAGGGGAAGGGGAGGGAGGACAGGAGCAGAGAGGTGATGTGAGGTAAGCAGGGTGGGCTGGCAGGGGCCGAGAACCCCAGTGCCTGGGAATCTTCAGGGGCTCTGCGAGGCGGCCCAAGGCCGGGGTTCCCACAGCGGCAGGTGGTCACCAAGCGGGCCAGGCCGGACAGGGCTGGCACCGACTCTAGCAGGGGTGGAGGTGCCAGCTCTCACCCGCCAGCCGGCCTGCCAGCTGGGGAAGCTTCATTAGAATTCCTCAGCCCTCCAACCCATTTCCTTCCTGGTGAACAGGACAGCTAATGGCCCCAGTTGCCTGCTGCCAGGGTGAGGTGGGTCGGGCTGGCAGCTTCAGGCCAGGCTGGGGGTAGGGGTGACCTCTAACAACCCAGGAAGCATGCCTCTCCCCTGCCCTGGGGGAGGGAGCAGCCCACAGTGTGACCTGAAATTTCCCCAAGTTAAAGACCATCTGCCTGTCTGTCTATCCATCCCCCCAGGGCCCAGGGGGCTGGTGAGTGTGGACAGACAGACACAGGCTGTGGGAAGCTGCAGTGATTAATGAGTGATGAAAACCAGACTTCGTCAGGATGGGGGTGGGGACATAGAAGCAGAGAGAGGCTGTCTGTTTTATGCTTGGCTCAGCTCTAAGCCCACAGCTCAGGGGAGGAGGGTGGAGGCAGCTGAGGGCAGTACTGGGCCCTGGCCTCAAAATCCCAGTCCGAGCATAGGGCCCCAGTTCATGGACACCCCCCTCATCCCCCAGTACCTCCTTCAGCCTCTGCCCTGGAAGGTTTCCCTAAGAGGAACTAGCTTTACTCCCAAATCCCAGGGACTTGCACTGGCCCTCAAATACCATCCATCCCAGAACACCCCAGAAGCCACGGGGAACAGCAGGGAAAACAGCCTCACCAACCCTCCAATCTTCTTGTCATGGGGCCAACGATTCTGGGGCCCAGAGCCTGAAGCTCCTCTCACCCTTCACCCCGACAAACACATGACCACTCCCACATTCCCAAACTCTGCCCCCAGGACCTGCTGAAGTCAAGCAGATTTTTCTCAAATGTCAAGGACAGCAAAAGCTACTTCTAAGAGGATTCAGCTCAAACCTCCAAACCTGCAAATAGACAGTCAGGATAAACCCAAGCAGGAGAGAGGCTTGCACAACCACTGCTTTTGGTCCCCACCCGACAGACACCTTGAAGGACCTTGGCAACATCCTCCTCCCCTGCCCGAAAATATTCCCACACTGGCCCATCTGCTCCAGGGCCTGGGATTCCACCATTCAACCCTGACCTCCCTTTGCAATACTGAACTCGAAGAGTCTTGCCGAGGTTTCAAGTGTGTCCCCCCTCCCAGGGCCTGGGATCTGGCCAGGGAGGGCTGGAAAGAAGGAAATGCGCCACAGATAGAGGAAGTAGCTTCGGCAAGGTGAAGCACAAAGGCAAACTTTGCTGACAGAAGACTCTTGCTGCTGGCCGACCAGGCCTGCCTGTCATGAGAATCAAAATTGTTTTCTTTTGTCGAAAAAATATTTCCAAGGTAGTTCTTGTGTTGTGCTCAGGCACGCGGGTAAGGAAGCAATAGTGAGTGCTTCCTTCTTGCCTGCCAGGGACCTTGTGCATATCTGTTGGCTCATTGCATCTTAGAAACTCCTGAAGAAACTGAGGCTTGGGGAGGTTGCCTGCCCCCATGCACCCCTCAGGGACTAAGTGACAGAGCTGAGATCCCCAGTCGGCCAGACACAAAGCCCTCCTACTTTCTGAAGCCCCACCCTGCTGGGGAGGGAGAACTGGACGCCATCTGGGAAGAATTAAGGAGGTTTTTAGAAAAGGCCTCTGCAGGAATGAGAAAACCTTCATTAGGGCTTTTTAATCAATAAAGCAGGAACAAAACCTCCCTCCCTGCAAACATTTCTGGACTCCTAGGAGATGCCCAACTGTGCCCAACAAATGATTCAGAAAGCGAGTATAAAATTCAAAAAATCCCCATCCCGACAAGTCAGAGAATGCTTTTTACTGGATGTGGGGGAGGGGAAGCCGAACCTCATGGCTCCTTGGATCTCAGTTCCTGTCTCTTGCCTTAACAGAGCCCAGACTTGTCATCTGAGAGGAAGGGGGAGGCTGAGGTCACTGCCCTTCTCTGGTTTCTGCCAAGAGCTCTGCTCTTCTCCAGGGAGGTGGCGGGGCTGGGATGGCTTTGTACCCTGCAGGCTCCAGCAGGATTGCATCTGCCGAGGTGCATCCTAGAAAGGGGAGTGTGAGATGCAGGTCCCCCACCTCTGGTGCTCCTGGCCAAGGCTGAGTGCCTGTGGTTCCTTTGTGGCTGTTCAGGTGGGAAAAGCGTTTGTGATACCAAAAACTCGGCTAGGCTCAGCCCTGAGCCGCAGCTGGGCACCTGCAAACCGAGGGCCTCACTTAGCCTGTCCCATCTGCAAAGGGAGTCATCAGATGCTTCCCAAAGACCTTCTCAGGGTGAAACGAGAAAGTGGAGGATATTCGTTTTCTATTGCTGCATCACAAATTATTACAAAGCAGCTTAAACACTACCCATTTCTTATTTCACACTTCAGGTGAGAAGTCCAGGTGGGCTCAGCTGTAGTCTCTGCTTAGGGTCTCACAAGCTGAAAATCAAAGTGTGAGCTGGCTGGCTCCTATCAGAAGCTCTTTTCCAGAAGCTCTGGGAAAGCATCTTCTTGCAAGCTCATTCGGGTTGTGGCGGAATTCCACTCCTGCAGTTGCAGGACTGAGGTGGCGGTCAGCCAGGGATCTCTATCAGCTCCTCGAAGCTGCTCTCTCTCGGGTCCTTTCCACATGGTCCCCTCCTTCTTCAAGTCATCAAAGATGCATCGAACCCTCCCTCACACTTCACATCTGTGACTTCCTCTCCTGCCCCCAGCCAGAGAAAACCCTCTGCTTCTAAAGGGCTCATGTGATTCGATTAGGCCCCTACCAACTCATCTTTCTTTTCTTGGACTCAGAGTCAACTGATTTCTATCCTTAATGATGTATTTGAAATCCCTTTGCCATATAATTTCACATGATCATGGGCTTGATGTCTTATCATGTTCAGGGGTTCGGATGGAAATATTGGGGGCCATATTTAGAATTCTGCCTACACGGGAAGCAGAAGTGCTTTGTCACCTCTAAAGTGCCAGACTTAGGCTCTCATTAGAGCCTAATGAGGGTCTAACCCTTAGGGAGGGTTTCCTTCCCTCTGCCCCAGGAGCGCAAAGAAAAGGGTGACACTGGATTAGGGGTGGCTGCCTGTGGCCCCTGCCCCTTCCCCTCCTCCTCCTCCTCCTCCTCTTGAGCCTACCTCTGGGCTTTTCATGACTTGGAGAGGGAGCCCTGTCTCAGGACCCCAGGACTTAATCTGTCCGTCACCTTCCCCTTCCAGATCTTCAGCCACTCCACACCCCCTGCAAGTTCCTTCCTGGGCTCTGCCCTTCCTTCACACTCTCTGGGTACCACTCCTTCCCGGGATCTACGACGGCGGTCTACACTCGCCTGCTCCCATCTCTGTCCACTGGAGCCTGGCGCCTACCAGCCCCCACTGCCTTAATCTGTTCTCCCTCCCTTATCCCAGTGGACACCTTCCAGGCCATCTCTGCCAGGCCTTCCTGTGATGGCAGCCATAGAGTCTGTCTTGTACCTGCGGTATTATTCCCAACACCCACCCGGGTGCCAGGAGCATAGCAGACACTCTAGCAAACATTCGTCATTGTTTGTCTGGATCCGCGTATCTATGTGGTCCACGTGCTAATGTGCTCCCCTGCCTGCCCCAAACCTGAGCATACGTCTCCCGCTGCCGCCTCAGCAAGTGACACCCGTGTCACTCTCTCCCTCAGCCCGAGGGCAGTGACCACAGTGAGAGGAAGCATGAGTGTGGGTCCATCAGGATAAAAGGCCAGCACTGAGTCTGTTTCACGCCCCCTGCCCCCACCCCACCACACACGTGCACACACCAGAGGCTCTGCGTTCTCCTTGGCCTAACGCTGGGGAGGGCAAGAGCCACCACCCACCAGCTTTCTACCCTTCACTATACCTGGGCCTCAACTCAGCTGGCCTCTCTAGGAGTTACTTGTGCTGGCCTTAATCTTTTTTCTTTTTTTTTTTTTGAATCGGAATCTTGCTCTGGAATACAGTGGTGCAATCTCGGCTCACTGCAACCTCCTCCTCCCAGGTTCAAGTGATTCTCCTGCCTCAGCCTCTCAAGCAGCTGAGATTACAGGCACCCACCAACACATCCAGCTAATTTTTGTATTTTTAGTAGAGACGGGGTTTCACCTTGTTGGCCAGTCTGATCTCGAACTCCTGACCTCAGGTGATCTGCCCGCCTCAGTCTCCCAAAGTGCTGGGATTACAGGCGTGAGCCACCACGCCTGGCCAATCTTTTTTCATTCCGTCCCTGCATTTAGGCCTATGTTCTCTTCCCCCAGAGACCCACCCACTTCCTCTTGGGAGTCCAGCCGAGGACAGTGTGGTTTGAAGAACATTCTAATCCCAGCCCGAGAGCTCTGAGAGAAAAAATGACTACAAACCCTGGAATGTGAAGCCTGCTGCTTCCTGCAAAGCATTTTGAATGAAACACGTAACCAACAGCTGCAGCACAGAGAATGGAAACTCTGAGGAACGTCATGGCTCCAGGTTCCAAATAGCAGGGTTGTGAGCAGGACAGGCTCTTCATTTCAGCCCAACCTGGACACCCTCAGCAGCACCCCTCCCTGCTCTCCTTCCAGGAACCAGGCCCGTCATGCCAAGGATGTGCCGCTGTTGCTCGCTTATTCCAAACACCCCTGGCCCCCAACACAGCCAGACATCCCCGTGTATAGGGGTGAGACCCCCTTCCCACTCAGCAGCCCCCAGAGACATTGAGGACACCCCAGCCCAGCCACTCTGCCCTCTCAGGAGCAGGTTAATGCATCCCTCAACATGACTCCCATCCTGGAACTCAGCCCCAGGCCAGGCTGGGCAGTGCCAGCCAATTCATGCAATGCAGGAAGATATCATTGCCAAAGCTGCTCTAGGGCAGACTTGGGGTGAGGGGGCAGGACAGAGAGCCCATGAGGAGCAAGAGGCCCTAGAATTGGAGAATTCGTGAAGATCACTCCTGCATGAAGGGAAGACATGCGAACATTTTTTCAACTTCTTTAGGGAGATATAACACACTCAGTAAAACACACTCGTCTTAATGGTGTGGCTTGATGAACTTTTACATACAAACACACCTGGTTGAAATGTAGAACACTGCAAATACCCCAGAAGATTCCCTGGATCCCCTTCCCAGTCAACATTCGTCCCCCTCAGAGGTGACCGTGATTTTGAACTTCTCTCACCATCAATTAATTTTGCCTCTTTTTGAACCTCATTGAAATGGAATCACCAACAGCATGTGCTTTCATGACCAGCTTACCTAGTTCATCCTGTCTATGAGATTCATCCACGTTGCAGACACACTAATGACCCCATGGCACCTCCCACACTCCAGGTGCTGTACCAAGGATGTCATGGTTACTTGTTTACACTAAGGCCTTGACATTGAACCCATTTTCCAGATAAGGAAGTTGGTTGAATCAGCAGTTCATTGCCACATAGTCAGGACTTGGAGAGACTGGAATTCAAACCCAAGAGAGAACCAGAACAGATTCTCTCTTCTATTTTCTCTTAACAAACTTACAGAGACCTGCCTCCATTATACCTAGAGATCTACAGCCTGGAATTTCCTCACAAGGGAGACCTGTTTCAGGGTTTTGTGCACTTGGGAACCCAACAGGAGCACCCATTTTACTTTAGTCCCCTATTCCTTGGGGGACATGGGCAAGGCAGAAGAGGAGGGGTGAGCAGCAGGTGAGGAGGGGTGAGCAGCAGGTAAGGAGGGCGTCTCAGGAGGCCCAGACCCAGGCAGAAAAGGTTTCACAGGAAGAGAATGAAGAGGTTCATTCATTTAGTCAGCCAATATTTATTGAATGCCTGCTGTATGGCAGGCGCTGTCCTAGGCACTTACTTTTTGGTTATCTACCTGTATGTATCAAACCACTCTAAAATGCAGTGGCTTAAAATGGACAACACACATTTATTATCTCTTACAACTTTATAAGTTGGCTGAGCAGTTCTTCCACTGATCTCACCAAGGGACTTTTATGCTGCTGCAGCCAGATGGCAGCTGGAACTGAAGTCATCTGGGAGCTAGACTGGGCTGGCTGAGTCAAGATGGTGGCCTCACATGTCAGGCACCCTGGAAAGAATCTGGAGGGCTGGGCTAGGCTGGGACTGGTGCATTGATGGGATTCCTTCTCTCCTGCTGTCCTGTATGGGCTCCTCCTTCTCCATGTGGCCTTTCCACATCTCCTCTTCATGTGGATTTCTCCAAGAGGGTATCCAGACTTCTTACATCACAGCTAAGGGCTCCCAGAAGTAATAAAGTGGAAGTCACCAAGCCTTTTTAAAGCTTAGGACTGGCAATGGCTTGGCACCACTTTGGCCATATTTTGCTGCTTAAGGTGAATTACAAGCCTGGACCAGATTCAGTACGGGAAGGAACTCTAGAAGGGAATGAATATCATCCAGGGCCATCTTTGGAGAGTAGCGACCATCCCCCCAAAAAGAAAATCATTGTCTTTTTTCATTTATTCAACAAACATTCACTGTCAGGCACATAGTTCCTTCTTAAATAGAGTACACTTAAAGTAAACACCACTTTTGTTTGACTCACTATCATTCAAGATACCAGCCACTGAGAAGCTCTGTAAAGGGTAAATAGCATTCATTGAGAGTTTACTGCATACCAGACCCTGAGCTCAGTGCTTTACAAAGTCTAACTCATTTACTCCTTACTTGTTTTCCCTCCTTTGAAGTAGGTATTATTGTTTGCCCTGTTTTCTAGATCACTTAGAAAAGAGGTTATGTATTGTTGAATAACAAATCACCTCCAAACTTAGTGGTTTAAAACAACAATAATCATTTATTATCATTCGTGGTTTCTTTGGATCAGCTGGGAAGTTCTGGCTTGGGGTCTCATGAAGTTGTAGTCAGACTGTGACTGAGGATAGGATCAGTTTCGAGGCTTCTTCACTCACAGGTCTGGCGCCTGGGCTGGGAGGACACAAACAAGCGGAGGCTGCGAAAGCCAGGGTCTTTCAGGCATCTCTCTATCTGTGTGGCTTCTCCACATGAGCTCTCCAACACGGCAGCCCCAAAATAGCTGGACTTTTTTGTTTTGAGACGGAGTTTTGCTCTTGTTGCCCAGGCTGGAACGCAACGACGCGATCTTGGTTCACTGCAACCTCTGCCTCCCAGATTCAAGCAATTCTCCTGCCTCAACCTCCCGAGTAGCTGGGATTACAGGCGCCCACCACCACGCCTGGCTAATTTTTTTTTTGTATTTTTAGTAGAGATGGGGTTTCTCCATGTTGGCCAGGCTGGTGTCGAACTCCTGACCTCAGGTGACCCGCCCACCTTGTCCTCCCAAAGTGCTGAAATTACAGGCATGAGCCACCGCGCCCGGCTATAGCTGGAGTTTTTTACATGGCCACTCAGCAATCCAAAGGCATATATCCAGAGAGACAGAAGCTGCGTCACTTTTCCTGATCCAGAACTTGGAAGCCATGCAGTGTCATTTCTACCTCATTCTATTTGTTAAGGCAGTTAAAAATGCCTGCCCAGGTACAGCAGGAGGGAGAAACAGTTCCATTTCTTGATAGGAAATGGGTCAACAATCTGAGCAATATTTAAAATCACCATAGTCTATCCTCTGGACATAAATTATTTACATTCCTTTCACATACAAAATATACTCATTCCTTTGCAAAGATCCCCCAAAGTCTCATCTATTATGGAATCAGATTTAGGCTAGAGAGGTCTAGGATCCCATTATATCAACCATTCAGGTATGGAGGAAGTTCCTCAGATGTAATTCCTCAGGCATATTTCCTTAAGTACTATTCATCTTTATTCAGAGACTTGTGAACTAAAGAGACAAGTTATCTGCTACTGGACCGGGTGCAGTGGCTCACACCTGTAATCCCAGCACTTTGGGAGGCCAAGGCAGTTGGATCACCTGAGGTCAGGAGTTCAAGACCAGCCTAGCCAACATGGTGAAACTCTGTCTCTACTAAAAATACAAAAATTAGTTGGGCATGGTGGCAGGCACCTATAATCCCAGCTACTCAGCAGGCTGAGACAGAAGAATCGCTTGAACCCAGGAGGCGGAGGTTGCAGCGAGCCAAGATCACACCATTGCACTCCAGCCTGGGCAACAAGAGTGAAACACTGTGTCAAAAAAAAAAAAAAAAGTTATCTGCTACTTACACACTGAACATCCAATGATGAGACAGGCATAGTGTAGCCACTATAAACACTCTTATTCAAGAGAGGGGAGAGGAGGCACAGAGCCATGATTGGTCCATAGCAATTCTGAAATCCATTCAGGCTCATATTGTGTTGCCAATTTCTTGATTAGGGCTCAGTTCTACTGCCTGGGAATGATTCTTTGTGGCTTTTGGCTCTGTTCTCTAGATTCTTGGTTCCACCTTCTGAATCATCCTTCTTTCTCTATAAAAAATGGCTGGTGATATGGTTTGGCTGTGTCCCCACCCAAATCTCATCTTGAATTTCCACGTGTTGTGGGAGGGACCTGGTGGGAGGTAATTGAATCATGGGGGCAAGTATTTCCCGTGCTGTTCTTGTGATAGTGGATAAGACTCACGAGATCTGATGGTTTTAAAAAAACAAGCACAAGCTCATCTTCTCTTTGCCTGCCACCATCCATGTAAAATGTGACTTGCTCCTTGTTGCCTTCTGCCATGATTGTGAGGCTTCCCCAGCCATGTGGAACTGTAAGTCCAGTTAAACTTCTTTCTTTTGTAAATTGCCCAGTCTCAGGTATGTCTTTATCAGCAGTGTGAAAATGGACTAATACACCTGGTGTTTCCGACTGAGTAGTTTTCAGCTTGTTTCCTTCCCATAGAATTTTGGGGGTCCAAAAGCCTTTTTTCATTTCACACTATTCTGACCCTTTTTGCCCAAGCTGGTGGTGCTTCTGACAAAATAATTCTAGTAAAAACTGTGTGAGTTTCCCATGAATCCTATTGGGGCTCACTCTGTTAGTCAAAAGCTATAACCAAACATTTCATCAAGAAAACATTCTCTACATTCTCAATGTGAGGCTGGTGTAAAACGATTTACTTAAGATACTTAGAAGCCCTGTTGTTTAATGAAGAGGATCTGTGAGGCACACTCTTTTTTATTTTATTTTTAATTTGTTTTTATTTTAATATGAAGTGCTTCGTGAATTTGCATGTCATCCTTGCACAGGGGCCATGCTAATCTTTTCTGTATTGTTCCAATTTTAGTATATGTGCTGCTGAAGCGAGTACTGAGGCACACTCTTGAAATACTTAGAGGGCCTTTGTCTATTCAAAATATTTTATGAAGCCTTAGATATTTCTGAGATTTTAACAAAGGTTCTTATAGTCCCACTCTGGGTTTTATCTTTGTCCTGAAGCCCTTTCATACTTTGAGAATCTTTTGCCATCTGGGAGGCTGAGAATGAAAAGCAGATTTATTTTCAAACCCAGCAAGCCCCTGGCTCTTGTATATGTTTTATAAATTTTGCTTGAAAGTTAAAGCTTCCTTTTAACTCATCTTTCTCTGTCTTTATCGTATACAGCTAAAATAATCCAACTAGCATTTTCTAATCCAACTAGCATTTTCAACAGTCTGCTTAAAAATTGTTTTAGCCCAAACCATTAGTTCATTAGGCATATTTTATTTTTCATTTTTCTTTTTTTTTCTTTTTTTTTGAGACAGAGTCTTACTCTGTCACCCAGGCTGGAGGGCAGTGGCACAGTCTCAGCTCACTGCAACCTCTGCCCTCTGGGCTCAAGCGATTCTGCAGCTTTGGCCTCCCGAGTAGCTGGGATTACAAGCATGAGCCACCAAGCCCAGCTAATTTTTGTATTTTTAGTAGGGACAGGATTTCTCCGTGTTGGCCAGGCTGGTCTCGAACTCCTGACCTCATGTGATCTGCCCACCTCGGCCTCCCAAAATGCTGGGGTTAGAGGTGTGAGCCACCGTGCCCAGCCTTCATTAGGCACATTTTCTATTGCTCACATAGCTTCAAGGGACAATGTTACTAACTTTCTTCCACCACGTAATAAGGGTTTGTCCCCTTTCCTTCTGCTTCTAATAAAATTTTCTCACTTTCCTTTAAGCCCTCACCAGCAACTTCCTTGAGAACTATCAGACTCCCATCAACAATATCCTCAAAGTCCTTACAATCTCTACCCATCTCCCAGTCCTAAAGCCACATGACTTAGGTTCTGTGATGGCAGCATTCCGTTTCTAGGTTATAGAAAAGTCTGCATCAGCTATCTATTGCATGATAAGAAACCATCCCCAAACAGTGGTCTTAAGACAACAACAATCATTTATTTTGTTCATGAAATTTGAGGGTTGACAGGGACTAAGCTAGGCAGTTCTCACTCAGGGTGTCTCATGAGTTTGCAGTCAATTGGTGGCTGGTGCTGAGGTCAGCTCAAATGCTGGGGTCTAGACTAGGAGGTTCACACTGCTTGGGGCTGGATGGCTGGGGCTCCTCAGGAATCTCTCACTTTAAATGCAGTCCCTCTACAAGGCAGCCTCAGGGTAGCTGAGTTTCTTTCACAGCAGCTGAAGCCTCCCGACATGAGTGTCCCTAAAGGAATCATCAGAAGCTGCAGGGTCTTTTCTAACCTAGCCTTGGAAATCACACAGTGTCACTTTTGCCACATTCTATTTATCTAGGCACTCCCACATTTCCACCCAGGTTCAAAGGGAGGGGACATAGGCTCCACTTCTTGATGGAAAGAGAGTCAAAGGATTGTGTACATGTTTTAAAACACACAAATGTTTAAGTAATATGTCCAAGGCCAAATAGCTGGAAAGTAACAGAGTTGAGGTTTGAACCCAGGCATTCTGATTCTAGACTCACATTCTCAACTGCTAGTCTACACTGCCTACTGTAAGTTGTAGACACAAATGGTCTACATGATGCAGAAGTTGGGGAGACAGGGGTTCCCTGGCTTGGGAAAGTTACTGTCTTGCTTTTCTGTACTCAGCTTCCTTTCAGAAAGGTAGTAGGACTCATACTACCTTCTTCGGGGGTGGAGTGGCTTCCTGACTGTAAAATGAATGAACAAATCAGAGCTGGAGCAGCCTCCTCTCAAGGAATTATCTCTTCCTTGAGATCATTTTCTTCCCATGGCCTTCAGTGCCTTGGCTGGTTTCCATGTCACTCTCATTGTGGCCTTCAGACACCTCCTTGTCATCTGTTCCTGTGATCTTGCTCTTAACTTCTCACCACTAGTTTTTTAGTTTTTTTCACAGGGGGATGGAGGAGTACCCTTTGGCATTTCTTTCTTTCTTTCTTTCTTTTTTTTTTTTTTTTTTTGAAACGGAGTCTCGCTCTGTCACCCACGCTGGAGTGCAGTGGTGCAATCTTGGCTCACAGCAACCTCCGCCTCCTGGGCTCAAGTGATTCTCCTGCCTCAGCCTCCTGAGTAGCTGGGACTGCAGGCGTGCACCACCATGTCCAGCTAATTCTTTGAATTTTAGTAGAGATGGGGTTTCACCACATTACCCAGGCTGGTCTTGAACTCCTGAGCTCAGGCAATCTGCCCACATTGGCCTCCCAAAGTGCTAGGATTACAGGCGTGAGCCACCACCCCTGGCCTATCCTTTGACATTTCAAGAACGTCTGCCAGCCTGTTTGGAGGAAGGCATCCTTTCAAGCCTGAAGATCATTCATCAGAAGAAGATGAGGCTTCTGTGGACTTTATCAGGCCAGAGAGTTTTCCTACATTTCCTTTAAGTCTTGACTTTGAGCAGGTTTGACTTTGAACATCTTTGTCATGAGCCTTAAAGTCCAGAATAGGACTTGCATGATAGACCATGTCCCGTGAATCTTGTCTGGAATAGCCCTTCATATTCTGAATGATGCCTAGCTGCAGAAGACAGATCATCCCAAAAGCACATGGTGGACAGGTGTAAGGCCGCCATAAATGGGGATGTCATCTGTGCAGTGCACAAAAGGGCTGGGCCAAGGAAGTGAGCGGAGTATGGCCTGAAACCCAGCCTGTGCTCCACTGGCCAAACCTTCCACCCTGGTTAGAGGCTGTGTCCGCCTGAAGGAAAGAACAGCTTTTCCTTGCTTGTCCACCCAGAGTCAGGCATCTTTTTCTAACTCAATAAAGATACCATATGTATTAACAGCAGCACCAGGGGAAGGTGAGAAGACAAAAATATAGTAACCTACTCCATAGGACAAGTAATAGAAATCAACCCTGACAAATCACAATAATATGACAAAATTCACAATAATGAATAAAACATTACAACTACAGTCAAATCCCTGCCCCAAGCCCTTCTCTCTCCCACTCACACAGATATGAGTGCCATCCTAAAGTCGGTGGCATCATTTCTAAGAGTGATTTTGGTTTTGACCTTTTGTTTGGCCCTAAATTTCATGAAAAGGTTGAACAATTGAGCCTCAGGAAAGGATGTAAGCATCTGGAGTCAATGCATCTCCTCACCAGAACATTCCCATTAAAGCAACCGCATTCCCACAACTCCCTGTCTCTGCCCCAGTTCAGAATTCCAGAATCCTGAGACAGATAATCTGATTGGCCCAGCTTTGACCCTCTATACCAATCAGCTATGGCTAGGGCCAACAGGAGTCATAGAATATAGCATCTATACCATAGACAACTGCTCAGCCCCCTTGCCATGGGTGTCAGGTTGGTGCCCAGAGAAAAAGCCCTAATTGTGAGCCTTCCAGCCCTCCAGGAATTCCTAGAGCACTGCAGTACGATTGTCTAGGATTTGTGATCTTCCCAAAAAGTCCTGGGAAGTTGATCTGACCCAACAAGTGAGAACAAAATGCTTCTATAGCTCTTTAGCCATTTGATTTCACCCTACAGACAGCAGGCAGTGACATTTTCCATTTTCCACATTTTTCCAAAGATCTTATTTATTAATGCTTTTAGCATCAATAAAAAGTCAAATTCTTCATATTCTTCTCCTTATTAAGACTGTGTCATCGGGTATGGTGGCTCATGCCTGTAATCCCAGCACTTTGGGAGGCTGAGGTGGGTGGATCACTTGAGGTCAGGAGTTCAAGACCACTTGGCCACATGATGAAACTCCGTCTCTACTAAAACTACAAAAATTAGCCGGGCATGGTGGTGCATGCCTGTAATCCCAGCTACTCGGGAGGCTGAGGCAAGAGAATTCCTTGAACCCAGGAGGCAGAGGTTGCAGTAAGCCGAGATTGAGCCACTGCACTCCAGCCTGGGTGACAGAGCGAGACTCCGTCTCAAAAAAAAAAAAGAAAAAGACTGTGTCACAGAAGACTAGAGCATTCAGCTCTGTAAAACTGTTCAGAGGCCAACCTAGCAACAGAAATGAATTCTACTTTGGGAGGCCAAGGCAGGAGGATTACATGAGGCCAGGAGTTCAAGACAGTCTGGGCAACATAGCAAAACCTTGTCACTACAAAAATAATTTAAAATTTAGCCAGGGCGAGGCACAGTGGCTCACATCTGTAATCCCACTTTGGGAGGCCAAGAAGGGAGGATTACTTGAGTCCAGAAGTTTGAGACCAGGCTGGGCAACATAGCAAGACCCCATCTCTATTCAATAATTAAAAAAAAAAATTAGCCGAGCGTGGTGGCATACATGACTGTAGTCCCACCAACTTGGGAGGCTAAGGCAGAAGGATTGCTTGAGTGATCCCTGTCTCAAAACAAAAAAAAAAAAAAAAAAAGAAAGAAAGAAATGAATTTTGACAAAAGCCACAAAATTAGTTTA
Source organism: Gorilla gorilla gorilla (assembly GCF_029281585.2). Lineage (NCBI taxonomy): Eukaryota > Metazoa > Chordata > Mammalia > Primates > Hominidae > Gorilla > Gorilla gorilla. Next base: position 96,674,251 of record NC_073236.2, on the reverse strand, counting down.
TAGTGTCTTGATTGGCAACCTCTTCAAATATTTTTTAAAATTATGATATACAGTCATGAACCACATAATGATGTTTCAGTCAACAAAGCATTGCATATACAACAGTAGTCTCATAAGACTACGATACCACATTTCTACTGTACCTTTTCTATGTTTAGATACACAAATACTTGCCATCGTGTTACACTTGTCTTCATTATTCAGTACAGTAACGTGGAGTATGGGTTTGCAGCCTTCAAGCAATAGGCTAGACCATATAGTCTAAGTTATATAGTCAGCTATTCCATTCTAAGTTTGTGTAAGTACACTGGATAATGTTCACACAATAACAAAATTGCTTAACAACGTATCTCTAAGAATTTATTCCCCATCATTAACTCATGCATGACTGCATTTAAAATGTACACAAAATGGTTTAACAGAAACCCTCATAGCCTCTCCCCAGATTCAACAGATATTAACATTTTGCTTCAGATTATCTTATCTTTTTTAAAGGGATAAAACATTACAGCTACAGTCAAATCCCTGCCCCAAACCCTTCTCTCTCCCACTCACACAGATATGAGTGCCTTCCTAAAGTCAGTGGCATCATTTTGAGCTTTTGTTTGGCCCTCAGGTGCAAAAGTTTGAGTTCATCATTCTCCTCGACTGCATGCTGTCATCACCATTCTATACAGAGGCCCTCTCTTGTTTTATTTATTTATTCCTTTAATCCTCATTCACCAGCCCAGTCCCCCATCCATAAATGAGGCAACCACATTAGTGTGTTTGACATCACATCTTTGTCTGTGTCTCTATAAAACATACGTTGCCGACTGGGTGTGGTGGCTCACGCCTGTAATCCCAGCACTCTCGGAGGCCGAGGCACGTGGATCACCTGAGGTCAGGAGTTCGAGACCAGCCTGGGCAACATGGTGAAACCCCGTCTCTACTAAAAATACGAAAACTAGCTGGCCATGGTGGTGGGCTCCTATAATCCCAGCTACTCTAGAAGCTGAGGCAGGACAATCGCTTGAACCCTAGAGGTGGACATTGCAGTGAGCCAAGATCGTGCCATTGCACTCCAGCCTGAGTGACAAGAGCGAAACTTTGTCTCCAAAAAAAAAAAGTGGCCTTTCTCTGCGCATGTATTTTTAGTTTATATGAATGATGTGCTGCAGATTTCATTCTGTTTCTTGCCTTCTTCAGGCAGCACTGTTTTAAGGTTCATCCACATTGTTGGGTGTACATCTAGTTGGTTCTGCATTCGCCTCATTGTATTATACTTATCCCATTCTTATTCCATTCCCCAGGTGAAGTGGGAAAGAGAGGGGCAAACTGAGGAGATGATGGGCCTGTCCTTGAGACTCCATCCTAGGAGAGAGATACTAATACCCCCTTTCTAACCACACGTGTACATGTGTGCAGGCACATGTACACACACACACACACACATACCCCTTCAGCTGGGGACCCGGGAAGGTTGGGGTGGGAGAAAGAAATACGGAGTTCAGTCAGAGGAGGATCTATCCTGGAGCTCTGGTACTGTTAAATCTAAGTCTTTGCCTCCTCCAGGAGGCCTGCCTTGACCACCCTGTTCCATGCAGGTCTCTCCCTCTTCTGGGGATGGCAAATGTCATTTAATCATACACTAGTCTAGTCTAGTCTTTCTGTTACTATCTCCCTGATCAGACTGAAATCCCATTAAAGGGAAAGATCATCTCTTGTTCTTTTTGTCTCTCTTGCTCAAGGCCTGTCCCAGAGGAAGTGAGAGCAGGGAGTGGGAAGTTGGATTTCGCTTCATTCAGGTTCTACTTCCTCTGTTTTAGGAACATGCCATCTTTCAGCAAACAATTATGTGCCAGGTTCGTAGAAGTCTGGAGAGGAAACATGCACTGTGCCAGCTCTCGGGGGCCCTTTTCATGGGAGTTGTGGACATCCAAACACAAAGCTGGAGGACAAAGTGGAGGGTACACAGATCTGAGCATGTACCTGGGGTGCAAAGGAGGAACCGCCAGCTCAGTGCACAGGGAGGCCAGGGAGGGCTTCTAGCAGAGGTCACAACCAAGCTGAACCTGAAAGAGAAGAGTTAAGCTTAGAGCTGGGCTTGGAGCAAGGGGAATATGAATTAACATGGGGAGGATGCAAGAAATCTTGTGTGCGTTCCAGTCATTATGGCTGTGTAACAAATTATCATAATATTGGCATAAAACACCCCTTAATTATGTTTGGTATCCAGTCAGGGTCAGGAATCCGGACAGGGCACAGCAGGAGGAGCTTGTCTCTGCTCTCTGTTGACTGGGGCCTCCACTGGAAACACTGAAGGCTGGAGTTTGGAATCATCTAAAGGCTCATGCACTCACAAATCTAGTGGTTGAGCCTGGTTGCAGGTTGGAGGCCTCAGATCTCCTCCACATGGGTCTCTCCATGGGGGCTAGTTTGGGCATTTCCATAGCACAGTGTTTAGATTCCTACAGCACACATCCCGAAGAAGAGAGAGAGAGCTAGGTGGAAGTTCTAGCTTTTATATGACTTAGCATCAAAAATCATCCCTTTTGCCATAGTCGGTTGGTCAGACCGGTCTCAAGCCCCTATCCCAATTTGATGAGAGGAAACAGAGACCCCCTTCCTCTCAGTGGGAGGAGTGTCAGTCACACTGCAAGAGCATTTGGGTTGGGAGATATATTGTGGTGCAGTCATCTTTGGAAAACACAATCCCCACTGCCTGCGTTGATGGGGATGGGAGGGGGTGGGGGAACAACAATAGACCAGTGTCCACTATTGCTGGAGCACCACGTGCAAGGTGAAGGCAGGCGGAAACAAGGCAACTGGGATAGGACAGGCCAGGTTCTGGAAGGTCTTAAAAAGCACACGTAGAGGTTGGGTGCGGTGACTCCTGCCTGTAATCCCAGCACTTTGGGAGGCTGAGGCAGGCTGATCACAAGGTCAGGAGTTCCAGACCAGCCTGGCCAACATGGTGAAACCCCGTCTCTACTAAAAACACAAAAAATTAGCTGAGTGTGGTGGTGCGTGCCTGTAATCCTAGCTACTCAGGAGGCTGAGGTAGGAGAATTGCTTTAACCTGAGAGGCGGAGGTTGCAGTGAGCTGAGATCGCGCCATTGCACTCCAGCCTGGGCGACAGGGTGAGACTCCATCTCAAAAAAAAAAAAAAAAAAAAAAAAAAAGCACATGTAGGACAATGCTTATAGGCAAAGGAAGACTTTGGAAGCCCCAGGACTCCTGCTTACTTATTCCCATCCACCTAGCATCTCCTCTGTGTTTGATCAGAAAACATGCAAAGCCCCCATGAGTACCTGAAGCAGAGGACCTCTCAGGGTTTAGGCTTTCACGTAGGCTGGCTCTTCAAATGTATGGTAAGATGGTGGAGAGCAGTAAAGCCAGGTCTGTGTCCTGGGAGTTAGAGTCAAGAGTAGCTAGCTAGCAGCTTCCTACCCCTGTTCCTATGTTCGCATACACACCATATGTACCTGGCCAAGCCCAGTCTCTCAACCTGAGTCCCATGGATGCTGCTGCTTGGGTGGCAGGTGGGGACTCTTCAGAAGTGCCCTGCCAGGTCCACTTTGAATGGTCCTAGGCAGAGCACGATCCATGCTTCATACACACAGGCTCAGGAGGTGTGGGCCAAAGGGGTAGCATGATACCAAGAAGAGAGCTTTAGCTTGGGATGGGAGTCCTGTGGCCTGATCCCGCCTCTGCTCAACCAGCTGTGGGCCTCAGGGAGGACATTTCCTCTGCTGGACCTTGCAGGCAAATGCAAGGATTGGACTAGACAGGAGTTTTCTCCAAGTGTACTCCTTGGAACTCATGCATTAAAATCACCCACCCAGAAAACTACAGTGAGATACCACCTCACACTCACTAGAATGCTAAAATCACAAAGGCTGACAATATCAAGTGCTGACAAAAAGGTAGAACAACTGGAACCCTCATATATTGCTGGTGTGGATACAAAATCATATAGCCACTGTAGAATCTAGTAAAGCCAAATACCTTCTCTATGACCCAGCAATTCCACTCCTAGACATTTACCCAAAAGACAAAAACACGTGTTCACAAAAAAAAGTCTTGTACAAAATGATCATAGCAGCTTTATTTATAACAGCCAAAAATTAGAAACAGTCCAGGTGTCTGTCCATCAACAGGTGAATGGATCAAAAAAACTGTTTAATCAAAAGAAAGAAACTAAACTATTAATACACACAACATGAATGGATTTCAAAAACATGATTCCAAATGAGAACAGTCAGAAACAAAACAAATGTATACTGTATGGCTCCATTTATTATGGAGTCCAAAAACTGATGAAACTTTAGGAATAGTGCTAGAAATCAGAGCAGTAGTTACCTGGGAGGATGAGCAGTGGGGTGGAGAAACTGGAAAGAGGACCCATGGTACTTTCTGGAGTGATGGAATTGTTCTATATCTTGATGAGATGTGGGTGACACGGAATTGCACACTTAAAATCTGTGTATTTCATTTCCCCGCTATATCTTATATTTTATTATATATTATTAAAAATATTTGGACTGGTAAAATGCAGTTTTCTGGGCGCCCCAGAATCCCCGAGTCAGGGAGTCCTCTGTGGTGAGGCCCTGGAATCTGAATGCTGAAAGGGCTCCGGCTTTGGAGAGAGCATTAGACTTGAGGCCGAGGTCCCCAGGGGCGATACCCACACGCCGCTCCCTGCCCCCCACCCCGGGACGCCCTCCACTGCACACGATCCCACTCGGCCCTTGGCACTTCCCCCTCTCCCCAAGCCCCCAGCCCTCTGCCCAGTCGCCCCTGGTAACCAAGAAAGGGCCTGAAAATCCTCAAAGTGCAGCCGCCCGGGGAGGGGCCGTCCACAGTGTCAGCGAGACAAGGGCACATACAAAATGCGGGGTAATTGCCGCTTCTCTAATTCGCGGCCCTTTGTGCGGCGGCGCGGAGCCGGCGGCCGCGCTCCCAAGCCCGGGCCTTTCAGCCGCCCAGGGGGGGCCCCGGCGGCCGAGCTCCCCGCGCTCCGCCGCGCATAATTAATCGGGCTTCACAGGGCCCGGGACAAAGGCGCCCATTCACCCCGCCGCTCCTCCCCCCGGGGATATTGTTATTTCTAAAAACTGCAGCCAGCTGGGCCGCAGAGAAACGTCAGCTCTGTGGGAGAATGAGCGCCCGGCCGGGCCGCGAGGAGACTGGGAGCTCTGTCTCTCGCGCCCCGCGCGGGATTAGAGCGGCCAGGCAGCCGGGGTGGGCAGGGGGCCCGGGGTCTTTTCTGAAGTCTGCACGACTCCTCAGAAAGCCTCGTGATTTCCATGGGGCCCTGGAGGAGGGCGCCATGGAAATGGTAATGCGGGGCATTGAAGCTGGCTCGTAGGGAAGGAGGGGGGTTGCGTCCAGGCTGCCCGGGCTGTGGCACGGCTCCCGGGTGGGAGGGGCCGGTGGACGGCCCAGTGGCCAGGCCCGGGTGCCCCCACCTGTACCAGGCCCTCCCGGACACCGGAAAAATGCATCCAGGAATAAAGGCCCGAGTCTGGGTCCAAGGAGCCTGCAGTTAAGTTAGGGGCGGGGGATGTGGTGCCTCCACAGTAACCCAGCTCCGCTCCAAGGACCACCAGGAGAGCTGGTTGAAAGCAATGCCTACACACGCCTGGGCCTCACCACCGGGAATTCAGGCTCCCAACTTCCCAGGCATCTGCATAAGCTCTCCAAGCACCTCTGAAGCCCACCAACATTTGGTGACCACTCAGCACTGTCCCGGGAAGGTGGCTCCAGTGCTCCACGTCCCATTTCACAGGCGGGAAATGGGCCCAAGGAGATAAACGGACTTGTCCAAGATCACAGAACAGAGCTGGAACTGGACCCTCGGCATGCTGGTTGTATACAAAAGCAGAACAGAAGAAGGGAGAGGGTGCTAGAAAGGGGGGCTCAGGCCTCACTTCCTCCGCTAAGCATCCCCTGGCAGCTCGGGGCATCTGAGCTCTCCCTTCCCTGGCCTCTCCTTGCAGGAGACGTGTCTGCCTGGTTAAATGCCTCCAGCGTGTTCTGTTCTGCCTGGTGGATTTGCGGGGGGTTCTCCTACCTGCTCCATCAGAGGCACTGTTGAGTGCAGGCCCAGAGGCCCCACTGGTTTTATGCCAGGGTTGGTGCCCAGAAGAGCTCCAGCCAGGGCTTACTGGATGGGAGCAGCATCTCATGACTCCAGGGTCCAGGCCTTCTAGGCTGCATTCCCCTTCAAAGTCCAGTGTCCTCCCCAGGCCCAGGAGAGGCCCAGGTCCCAGGTCGGCAGTGCTGGTCTTCACCTTTGCCACTGAACCCGAGGAAACGAGCACCCGTCTATTCCTCCTCCCAAAGCTGGGAGCAGTTGTGAAGAGCCGCCATGGATTTCCAAAACCTCAGTATCCTGAACGCCTCCCAGAGCAAGCAGAGGCCTTTCCAAAACCCTTTCCCTCCGAGCCCGTCTTACTGAGACATTCTGTCCCTCGGCTATACTCTGGAAAATGTTCCCTCAGCCTAAGACTGCCAGTCCCAAGCAGGACCACAGGCCTCAGAGGCAGACCGCACCACAGGGCCTGGCTCCTCCAGGCAAGTCAGGGAAAGGAAGCTGCCTGTATTTTCAGAGGAGCCCAGGCTTGCCTCCAAGGCCCAGAGAGGGTGCCCAGCCAAGCTCGTTTCTGCTGCTACCACGCCATGCAAGACACTGGAAAGCCAACATCACACGACATTCACATCTGTGGGTGGAAGAATGTGCAGAAAACTCGAGAACAAAGTAGAGGGAAGGAGAGCACAGAGTTCAGCCAAGCCTCTAAGGGGACAGACCAGCTGTCCAGTAACAAGCAGACTCAAGCATAGCTGCGGAAGTCAACAGATTTTCCCTGGGGGACTCTGTGACCTAGGCAGCCCCCAACAGCCAGGCCACCAGCACAGCATCAAGCAGAAAACCAATCCAGCTCTCTCTCCCATTAAATCAGCTTTACTTAAGATATAGAGTGACCCAATACTGTCTGAAAATGAAATGACCAAGGCTCAGCTAAGAGGAAGCCAGACTATGTAAAAGAATGTCCTTGAAGTATTTTAAGGGTAAAGGGGCAAGATTTCTCTAAATTTTTCTCAAATGATTTCATAAATGTAAATAATTGGTGAATCTGGGGAAACGGTATACAGGAATTCCTTATATAGTCTTATAACCTTTCTGAAGTTGGAAATTTAAAAAACAAAATGGTAGGCAGCAGACATGCCAAAACATGATAGCACTGATATTCCAAATCCCATACCCAGTGAAGGGACTCAACTCTTCTGTTACCTTCCCCCTGCAACACACAGTCACACTCACACTCAAAATACTTGGAACCGCACGCTTAAGATCTGTGCATTTCATTTCCCTGTTATACCTTATATTTTATTACATATTATTAAAAATAAAATATTTGAACTGGTAAAATGCAGTCCAAAGATGCATGCATCTTTCACTGTATTCTGTCATAGCAATCTGTGAACCCAAGTCAGGCCCAGCGTCCTTAAGGGGAAAGCCAGTGTTGTTTACCTCTGAATCCTACAGCAGCTAGCAATGTACTTTGTAAATGGTAGGCATTTAACCAAACCTAGAATCCAATCATTTGCCATGGAAGGTTTCTAGCTCTAAGTGAGGTGGAAGGAGGAAGGGAAGGGGCTAGATAGCCAAATGGAAGAAGAAACCAAGAAAGACGGCAGAGTCCACATGGATTTTCCAGTCCAACACACTCATGTCAAAACTAATTTTTTTGTTTTTGTTTTGGGTTTTTTTTTTTTTTTTAAGACAGGGTCTCACTCTGTCACCCAGGCTGGAGAGCAGTGGCACAACCTCGGCTCACTGCAACTTTTGCCTCCTGGGTTCAAGCTATTCTCCTGCCTCAGCCTCGCGAGTAACTGGGATTACAGGTGCGCGCCACCACACCTGGCTAATTTTTTGTATTTTTAGTAGAGACGTGGTTTCACCATGTTGGGCAGGCTGGTCTTGAACTCCTGACCTCAAGTGATCTGCCTGCCTTGGCCTCCCAAAGTGCTGGGATTACAAGCGTGAGCCACCGTGCCCAGCCAAAATTTTTTTTTTTCAAGGTTGGTTAGTGGTCAGGCCCACCTAGTGGTTACCAGAGTCAACAATGGACTTATTAAACTTTGCCTCATTCTCTGAGTGTTTTGTGTATATGAATATAGTCTCTCCAGTGAGACCACAGAGGTAAGGGCCTTTCCTCTCCCTACCCTCCCATGGCCATCCTCATGAGCTTAATGGAGACACAGACCCGTGATATGCCCTTAAGTGCCTCTACCAGACTCGAAGCTCCACGAGGGCAGGGCTGTGTCTTGTTTGCTCTCTTCCGCATCCCCAGCACTTAGCACAGCGGTTGACACATTGTTGGTGACTAGTACATAATAGTTAAATCACGGAGTGAATGAATGGGAGTTTTGTTGAGTTTAATTGAGTTTAGTTGAGTTGGGTTGAGTGGGGTTGAATTGAGTTGGGTTGGGTTGAGTTGAATTGGGTTGAGTTGGATTGGGTTGAGTTGAGTTGCCTTGTTCCCCAGGGTACACTGAGCAGGCTCTTTGGGAGTCATGCTTCTGACATCAGATGCTCAACCACAGAGTCAGAACCAATGCAAACCTCCCCTCTTTTCTTTAACTCCCACCCTCAGAGTAGATCTCTCTGGCTGCTGAATCTATCACCAAAGGTGGTGGAGCTTTCTATGGCCAGTGTAATATGATCAAAGTTAGGATAAGGTCTTCTCATGGTCCTCTTGGGTGGGGCTACTTTGGGAAGAGGAGCTTTGCTAAAGCACTTTTCTGGTGAAGGCAGGATCTTCTGTAGGAAAGCTCTGGATTGAAGTTATGGTACCACCACCCCCCCACCTCCACCACCCCATCACTCTATCCCCACATATACAGTAGGGACAAGGCTAGGGCATGGGGGGCAGCAGAGAGCAGCACCCTGCAGGTGCCAGTGACTGAGGGAGAGCAGTAGGCCTGAGGGAAGCAGTGGGAGTGTGACCCACGATCAGCAGGAGCTCCATGTTTCTCCCTGATGCTTGGGGCAGGGCACTTGTGATAGGGCAGGGGGGGTACATCTCCCTGTCATTAACAGGAACAGGAGCCTGAGGCATGGGGATCTTCAGTCAGGGTCTCTGAGGTCTTCCAGCCTCCAACCCCTGGGCTAGGAGCCTTGTGTAGCAATCTTGCTGTTGCTACCATGGAGACCTGAGCCCCAGCTCAGCCCTGAGAAGGGTTGGGTGCATTCCTGGCCATAGGGATGGTGCATTTCATTCAGGCTGTCCAGATGTTTATATCCCCCCCAAATTAATATGTTGAAATCTTCACCCCCAAAGTGATGGAGGTAGGAGTCGGGCCTTTGGGAGGTGATTAGGTCCTGGGGGTGGAGCCCTCATGAATAGGATTAGTGCCCTTATATTATGCCCTGAGACAGACCCCTAACCCCTTCTGCCATGTGAGGTTAGAGTAAGAAGGCACCATTTATGAGGAGATCGCCCTCACCAGACACTGAATCTGCCGGCCCCCTGATCTTGGACTTCCAACCTCCGGAACTGTGAGAAACAAATGTCTGCAGTTTACAAGCCATCCAGCCTATGATATTAAATGTCTGCTGTTTATAAGCCATCCAGTCCATGATATTTTGTTATTGTAGCCTAAATGGACTCAAATATCAGATATATTTCTGTATAGCTTGGGGGAAGGAAGAGTTCCTCCTCTCACATCCCCTTCTGTGGGCTGGACTATGTTGAGAAAACCTTCACGTTTCCAGCACCTCTCACCATCTCCCTGCTCCCCTTTAGAGGAAACCCTTTCCTGGGCCTTCAGGGCATGGCTGGGCATGCTCCCAGCACACTTCATGTTTGCTTCCAACCTAAGAAAAGCCAGGCTTCCCAGCTGGGAGCTCTTTTCCCTCCCCACCTCCCCCTTTCTTCTCTGTCTGCCTCCCTTTCACTCTCCCCTATCTCCATCCCCTCAAACCCAAGAGTTTCCACAGTGACAACATGTGGGCCCCAAATCAAACCCCTGTCCACAGGTCCTGCCTGTGTCCCTCCTCCTCCTCCTCTAGCTCCCCAGCCTGGCCACCCTTGTCAGCCCCACCCCCACTCCCACACCCCCACCATTCCTCCTTGTGGACAACTTTCTAAATGCAGCCACACTTCCCCTTTTGAGCCACAGGGCCTATAAAACAGCTGCAGACAGTCAGCGGCACTGCAAAAGTCCTCTTGCCAAGTTTGGCTGAGACCAATACCCTCTAACTCTAGCCATTGCTTCCCCACTATCAGGCACTGAGAGAACAGGTTCCTTTTCGAGTAAACAGTGGGGAGACATCATGTTCCCAACATTCTAATCTAAAGAGGACTCACTGAGGGGCCCAGCCAGTGGGAGGAGGCAGCCCAAAGCCTAGCCTGGCTTCCCACACCCCCAACCCTGCCAGTGCCCTGTGAGACCCTGGCTACTCCACCCCCTCCAGTCTTCTGTTTTGCAGGATGAGGGGTAGCTTGGTTGGTTTCCTGGCCCTTTCTGAGTCTAAAACTCCACACATCTGTCACTTCTCCTTAGGGTGCTCCTGCCCAGTGCCTGGAGAGGGAAGGGGCTTTGCTGAGAGACATGCTGCCACCTGAGGGTTGTCCAGACGCGAACTCAGTCCCCCACCTGCCTTCTGTGCTCTTTCTGCAACACTCTGGCCTCAGTGAAACAGTAGCTCTCAGTCCTGGCCACATAGCAGAATCACCCAGGGAGATTTTACAGCATCTCAATCCCCAGCCACACTCCAGACCCACAAAATCTGAATCTTGGGTTGGGGCCTGGAAATCAGTCTGTTTGGAAAGTTACCCAGGTGATTCTGCTAAGTGGTCAGGGTTGAGAACCACGGTGGGAAAGGCTTCCGGGAAGTAAAGATGAAGCTATAAGCCAGAGGTGATACATTTCCATCCCACATTCTCCGCTGAGAAGGATCTTGAGGCTGGTAGGAAGAGATCTGGGATGAACTAGGCATGTCTGTCAGGGATGGGTAGGGAGTGGCTGTGGCCTGAACTAGGTATTTGTCCTCGGGCTTTGGTGGCTCAGAGGTCCTGCCCTGAGGATGCAGGAGAGGACCAGCCTCCAGGCACTGGCTCATTGGCCAGCTTGCTTCCTCCCAAACCTCCCACCTCCCAAGTCTCACTATGGCCCTTGAAGTCAGACAGCCTCAGGGCTACCGTCCAGGAACTGGAAACCAACCTCAGCCAGAGCCAAGAGGCCCCAGGTCAGCCCCAGGCCTCCGAGGGCTTTGTGCAGATTGAAAAAAGGAAAATAGAGAAGGGAAACCAAAGCAGGGCAGAATGCAGTGAAGGAGAAAAAGACAAGAGAAAGGGGAAGGACCCTGAGGTCAGCGAGTCATGTGAATGGCATTTAGGCAACAAAACCTGGCTCCCCTCCATCCATCATCCCCTGGGCCCGGAGAGAAGCACTCTTCTGCGAGGGTCCAGGGCACAGAGATCCAGGCCAGAAAATCCAAATCCAGAAATCTGCCCAACCATGTGTCTGTGAGCACCATGCAGAGCCAACAGAGGAGCCTCCTCGCACAGACACCCTCAGATCCCCACCTCTTCTTCTCACCAGAGCCACAGCCTCCTGTTGGACATTTAAGCGAAATCACTTGGTCATTCCTCAACCAAAAAAAAAACAACAACAACAAAAAAACCACATTAAATCCAGTTCCCAAGACACTTGGCATCACATCAGGTTGACCTGGGTGATGCTGCTGTCGAGCTGCATGACCTGGAGTGAGCCACCTCCCTTCCCTGCCCGGGCCTCAGGGCCTGACCTTGCCTGCCTGCCTGCCTGCGAAGTCATATTTGAATGGAAGGGACACTGCTGTAGCCCAGGGGTCAAGAGCCTGGGCTCTGGAGACAGAGGCCTGGACCTGGGTCACCACTTACAAGCTGTGTGAGCATGGTCAGCTATGGCTGTGAACTTCTGCTTCCTCATCTGTAAGGCAAGAGTTAGCAGACTGATGACAGAAAAGGAGAAGAAAACACAAGCCACACCAATGTGGGACTCATATTTAGAAAACACAAGGACTGGCCAGGTACGGTGGCTCATGCCCTGTAATCCAAGCACTTCGGGAGGCCGAGGTGGGTGGATCACCTGAGGTCAGGAATTCAAGACCAGCCTGACTGACATGGAGAAACCCCGTCTCTACTAAAAATATATAAATTAGCCAGGTGTGGTGGCGGAAGACTGTAATCCCAGCTACTCAGGAGGCTGAGGCATGAGAATTGCTTGAACCCAGTGGGTGGAGGTTGCAATGAGCCGAGATCACACCACTGCACTCCAGCCTAGGTGACAGAGTGAGACTCCATCTCAAAAAAATAAAAGAAAAGAAAACACAAGGACTGCCCTTTGCAGATCCAAAGAAGATGGCAACTCCAATAAAAAGGTGGGCAAAGGATATGAATGGGGCAGTGAACAGAGCTGCAAGGGTGTGTGCAAACAGGAGGACACACAGCAGATGCATCAGAGAGGCTTCTATTGGGAGAGGAGGGGAGTGAGGAAGGGGATAAGGGGATAGTGGTTCTCAGCCTGAGATGATTCTGCTCCCTTTCCCCAGGGGACATTTGGCAATATCCAGAGACATTTTTGGTTGTCACAGTGGAGGTGTGGGGGTGGGTAATACTGGCATGTAGTAGAGAGGCCAAGGATGCTGCCAAACATCCTACAATGTACAGGACAGCCTGCATAAAAGGGATGATCTGACTTGATATGTCAATAGTGCAGCCAATGAGAAACTCTGGGCAAAGTAAATGGATAAGCAGACAAATGGGCCAGATGTGGTAGCTCATGCCTGTCATTCCAGCATTTTGGGAGACTGAGGAAGGAGGACCACTTGAGCTCAGGAGTTAGAGACCAGCTTGGGTAACATAGTGAGACCCCATCTCTACAAAAATATTTAAAAATTAGCCAGGCATGGTGTCATGCTCCTGTAGTACCAGCTACTTGGGAGGCTGAGGGAGAAGGATAGCTTGAGCCCAGGAGTTCAAGGCTGCAGTGAGCTATGATCACACCACTGCACTCCAGCCTGGGTGACAGAGCAGGACCCTGTCTCAAACAAACAAACAAATAGATGCAGGAGCCTTGTACAAACAAATAATGAACATGTACCATGAGCTGAAGCATAGGACAAACTTAAATAAGTAAAATTAAATGGCAATAATAATGGTTCCTAAGTGGCACACAGTAGAGTTTTCAAGTAGTATTTGCTGCTCTATTGCTACTCTTTCGATGAGGATCTGAACTGCTTGACCCTCTTCTGTTTGTTCCAGCAGCAAATTGTGGGCCTCAGTCCAGAGAGACTCCTGTCTTGCCGGGAGATGGAGGAGCAGTCACAGTGGGCAGCCCATCTCAAACCCCTGCACCAGTGGCCACATGAAGGGAAGGAGCAAAACATGGTTTAAAAAAAAAAAAGAAATGGGTAGGAGTGACTGAGTTGGGAGAGAAGAGGAAGAGAAAGGAGACACTGCAAGTTTCAATGTTTCACAACATTACAAAAATACCCTCCAAAGCCTGGGGGCCATGGGGAGAAGTGCAAATTGAGCAATGACTGCAGTTCTCTTTTCAAATTCATGGAAAATCCTCTTTTCACACCCCCTGGGTCAGTGAAGCCAGACCCTTCAGCATCACCACAGTGGCCTAGAAAGGGACACTTGTCCTGTCACCACCAGGCCCTACACCATCTCTCCCCTTGGCCGCCTCCTCCTTCTCTCACTCACCCAGACCAATTCTTCATTCCTCTTTTGTTTTCAGGATGAGGATGATTTTATTTACTTACTCCCACTCCGGTCCCACTAAAGCCCTGAAGCAATTGACAAGATACATACAAAATAATAATTATAATCTCATCTGTTAGAAACCAGCACCTGGAAAGTAATCATCTCCTTTAAAAACAGCCCAAGAGAACCTCTAAGATTCCTTTTTTTTTTTTTTGAGACAGAGTCTCGCTCTGTCGCCCAGGCTGGAGTGCAGTGGCACGGTCTCGGCTCACTGCAAGCTCCGCCTCCTGGGTTCACACCATTCTCCTGCCTCAGCCTTCCGAGTAGCTGGGACTACAGGCACCTGCCACCACGCCTGGCTAATTTTTTTGTATTTTTTTAGTAAAGACAGGGTTTCACCATGTTAGCCAGGATGGTCTCGATCTCCTGACCTCGTGATCTGCCCACCTCGGCCTCCCAAAGTGCTGAGATTATAGGCATGAGCCACCATGCCCAGCCTACTAGAGTCTCTAAGATTCTTAAGGATGAGTGCCAAATTTGGCTCAGAGCTTCCCAGCAACCCAAGTAAAGTGGGAATTGGGATTAGTTTCATGAATCACATTGCCCATAAGTCAGAAGCCCCCTAATTCCTCTGAAGATGCAGAATTTTGCTGGAAACTGCAGCCTAAAATATATTCATTCCACTCATAGGACTTACAGAGAACACTAGCTGAAGCAGCAACATCCCAAAATAAACATAATGGCCAGACCCCTTCAGCCATTTTCCTTCAAGTCTCCATCATAAGGGAGGGACGTAGTAGAGATTGTGTGGAGACTAAATACTGTGCTCCAAGAACGACTCAGCTTCGTGAGAGTCCGACTTGGTTCAGGGTTAAGTCCCATCTGGAAGAATGGATGGAATGCATGACCTTTAAATAACCCCCATGAACTTTATTTCTCTCAACTGAGCTTTTGATAAAAGTCGGGCAGCGGGAGGCAGTTGGAGGTTGTAACCGCTGACAAGGTTCTGGCAGGCAGCACTTGCACTGGGTGAGGGTGGAGCCGTGGGTCCCTGGCACCTGCAGAGGCATCATTCATGGATTCAGCTATTCACAGACTCCCCCGAAGACCCAGAACAAGCAGGGCTTTCGTATTTTGCCCTGGCCTGAAGTGGACTGGGCTGAGAGGCTGGTAGAAGTAGGAACAAGCCTCAGAGCTGGCTGGGGACATTGGCCTGCGCCCAGCACTGAAAGCCCCCACAAGCAGCTTTGGGTTTTCTTTTTTCTTTTCTTTTTTTGGGGAATTTTTGTTCTTTTTTTTTTTTTTTTTTTTTTGAGACAGGGTCTCACTCTGTTGCCCAGGCTGGAGTGCAGTGGAGCAATCTCCATTCATTGCAACCTCTGCCTCCTAGGCTTAAGCAATCCTCCCACCTCAGCCTCCCAAGTAGCTGGGACTACAAGTGTATGCTACCATGCCCGGCTAATTTTTGTATTTTTTTTTGTAGAGATAGAGTTTCACCATGTTGCCCAGGCTGGTCTCAAACTCCTGGGCTCAAGCGATCTGCCCTCCTCAGCCTCCCAAAGTGCCGGGATTACAGGCATGAGCCACCACACCCAGTAGGGTTTTCATTAAGTGTAATAATAGTTCTTATTTATTGTGGGTCCAGACATTATGTTACTACCTCAATGAGGCTTCACAATCAAGCTACTAGGTAGATACTGCAATTGTCTTCGTTTTACAGATGAGTAAACTGAGACTCAGAGGACTTTGCCAGACACAACATGCCAGTAAGAGCAGAAGCTGCAATGCCCACTCAAATCTGTCCAGTTCCAAAGTTCACACACTTTTTTTTTTCTTGAGATGGAGTCTCGCTCTGTCGCCCAGGCTGGAGTGCAGTGGCACAATCTCAGCTCACTGCAACCTCCACCTCCTGGGTTCAAGGAATTCTCCCGCCTCAGCCTCCCAAGTAGCTGAGATTACAGGTGAGCACCACCACACCTGGCTAATTTTTGTATTTTTAGTAGAGATGGGGTTTCGCCATGTTGGCCAGGCTGGTCTTGAACTCCTGACCTCAGGAGAGCTGCCCACCATGGCCTCTCAAAGTGCTGAGATTACATGCCTGGCCAGTTCACACACTTTTAACAACTACACTGTAAGACCCTGCCACACAGAAAGAGAGATAAAACCTGTGGGAAAAGTGAAAAGGCAGTTAATTTGTGGCATGAGAGCACAGGAAACATATAACTCTCAAGAAAACACCATTCGAGAGAAAGCCAGAAGCCCATACCAACATTTTGCATTCAAGACTGTGGGGCTTGTGGAAGGCCAGTGGACAGAGCCCTCCCAAACATCGAGAGCCTGCTGGATTGTAAATATCAGTTGCACCCAAGTTTCTGCAAAAGTCAGAGGGCAAGAGGTGTTGCAGGGAAGGGCCCAGGTTAAACAAAGGCTGCACATTGTGGGTGATGGACACTCCACAACCAAGCTCAAGACACTCCTGTGGGTCCCTCCTGACATCAATGAGTGAGCAATGCAGAGCCCAACACTCCCTGCCTGAGCACAGGCCAAGCTGATTTGGGCCAGGGATACCTGCTGGGCACAGCCATATGTGCCCCCGTCACTTCCCCAGGAAACCAGCAGGCAGGCGTTATCAGGGACAAAACAGAACCCAGGAACTTGTCCACTGTTGAGCTCCTGAGCACTTCACAGCAGGGCCAGGAAGAATGGATGGACTGTGACTCTCTGGTACTCAAGACACTGAAGCCTGGCCAGGCGCAGTGGCTCATGCCTATAATTCCAACACTTTGGGAGGCTGAGGTGGGTGGATCACTTGAGGTCAGGAGTTTGAGACCAGCCTGGCCAACATGATGAAACCCCGTCTCTACTAAAAATACAAAAATTAGCCTGATGTGGTGGTGCGTGCCTGTAATCCCAGCTACTTGGGAGGCTGAGGCAGGGGAATTGCTTGAACCCAGGAGGCAGAGGTTGCAGTGAGCCGACATCACACCACTGCACTCCAGCCTGGGTGACAGAGTGAGACTCCATCTCAAAAAAAAAAAAAAAAAAAAAAAAGACAATGAAGCCCCATCTCCTTTGATTGGATACACAGGACAGTTCCTTTAGAAGAGGGACAGGAGTGTCCGAGCCACAGGAAAGCTTTTCTCAACATGAGCAATATACCCAGGCTCAGCCCCAGGAAATCTGATGACTCAGGACACAGACATGTTTAACCAGGTGCTAGGGATAAGCTGTGCCTGAGCCCACTGTAAGGGTAAGGCCCATTCTCTGCCCTCATGGGGCTTACAGTCTATACAAGAGCACAGAGGTAGAAACACTTTAGTGTGTCTTCACAAGTCACTCCTAGAAAACCAAGAAAGGAAGAGGAGGAAGGAGGGAGGTACCTACCAAATAGATGCAGAAGCTAACCACTTCTTCTCTCTTACCCACTGTTACTACCATCATCTCTGGCCTGGATGAAAGCAAGGGGTCCAGAACACAGCACCCCTGCTCCTACTACAGGGACTTGGCGCCTGTTGTTCCCTCTGCCCTTCCTGAAGTATCCTCATGTTTTAGCATCTTCATGTCTTTGCTCAAATATCCCTTCTCAATGAGGCCACCCAAGTAAAGTTCACAACAATGCTCCTCTCTCTGGCAGTCCACAAACATTTAATTATGTGCAATACAAGAGGCTTTGCTCACTGGCTCTGCACAGCCCACTGTCTTCAGAAACTTGGGACAAATTCCCCATTGGCCTTGGCCACAGGCTATTTCTGTGGCTCACAAAAGTGTACCCAGAAGGAGCCTTCCTGCCACCCATTCAGCCAGTGCATGGGATCAAGCTTGGTTCCTTCAGCTTGCTTACCCCAAGGCTGGTCCTGTCCCCTCCTGGAGAAATCCCAGCAGAGCCTGGACAGCCTTTCTGTCCCCTCTCCTCCACCTTGACCAAAAGGCCTAGTCCCAGATGGACCCTGGGAGCCTGGCCTGGAGCAGTTCAGGTTCCTGTCCAGTAAGATATGTCTCTCTTTACCAGGCTCCAGAATGTAATATTTAGGATGTAGAAATCAGCTCTGACCTGTTACAGCAGGACTGAGAAGCTTATCACCAAAACTCCCTTTCCCTTCTCCCTAGGCACCCATCTAGACTACAGTTCCAGCTCCCTTGCCATCCAGGGTGGCTAGTGGAGTGTGAGCAGAAACAATGTGTCTCGCTTCTGGCCTAAGGATGTTAGGCAGATGTGCCTCATCCACCTCTCTTTCCCCCACTGCCTGACCTCATGGCCTAGAGACAGCAGAGCCATAAGGTGGAAGGAGCCTGGGTGCCTGAATCTCCACTCAGAGGAAGGCTGCCTGCCAATCACAGCATCTGAGCCTTTATGTGAGTGAAAAAAGAAACTCTGTGAGCAGCCCACATTTGGGAAATTGGCTACGACATGAATTTGGTGCTTAAAATTAAATTTCACCCTGCTCACTCCAACACTGCTCTGTCCCCTCCCCTAATTGCAGTTCTCACCTGAACAATGTTCCCTCCTCCCCACCCATACCAGACCTCCAGTGAAGGCTGAGCAACTTATGGATGAATAATTTCTGCTCTTAGGCTCTGTGAGCTGATGTTGAAAGCAGACTGGCAGGGAGGGAAGGCTCCTCCCACCACCTGCCTGTAAGCCTGGTTTCAAAGTATGTGGATTTGGGCAAGATTCCAATCTTGCAGACTCAGCTTCCTCATCCTTAAAAATGGAACAATAGCATCTGCCCAGGCTACTTCACAGAGGAAAAGATCAGGAAGCTTGATATGCAGGAGCAGCTGCTCTGAGCAGATCCTCTACAAATATCATCTCACATCACTTATCTCAGATGGGGAAACTGAAGCATATAGGGGCTTAAAAGTAACCTGTCCAAGTTCATGCAATTGGTAAGTAGCAGCCCCCAGCCCTAACTTGGTCTTCCCCATCATCTCTCTATAATCAGATGGCACCACCACACACCTGGCTACTCAACCCAGAAACCTCAGATCATCCCTGCTCCTCTCTTGTCCTCACCTCCTATAGACAATTGGGCACCAAAGTCCAGTTTTTTGCCTTAATAAATCATTCTCCAATCTTGCCCTTTCCTCTCTCTGTTGCCACCACCCTAGTCCAAGGCCCCCGCATGCCTCTCCTGAATCCTGCAGGAGCATCCTTGCCAGTCCCCATGCAAGTCTTCTTCCACTCCACCACGCTCACCCCCATGGCAGCCTCGAGCACCTTTTTGGAAATGCAAATCTAGCCATGCCAACTCCCAGGTTAAGCCAGCTCAATGGCTTCCCACTGCTCTTATGACAAAGACCTGGGCATGGTCTGCCCAGCCTGGGCCATCCAGCCTCTTCTCGAGCCCCTCCCACTCTGCTCTTCCTCTCTCCGTTTCAGTCATGGCAGCCTTCTTCCAGTCCCCTGAACACCCACCAGCTTCCTCCTTGGTAGAAGCATTCTTTGCACATGCTGTTTCTTCTGCATGGAACACCCTTCCTCCCCATCTTCACCTGGTTGACTCCTAATCGCCCTTTTTGTATCTCAGGTCTGGTGTCACTTCTTCAAAAACTTTTCCCTGACCTCGTTGACTAGGAGACATCCTCCTAGAGCACTCATTGCTCCTATTATTTTATGTCTCTTTGAGTAATTATTTGACGAATATGTCTCCCTTACATGATTTTAAGCTCCTTCAGGACGAGAACCATGTGCATTTTGCTCACCATTGAAACCCAGTGGATGTGGAAATCAGTAGACACAGTGTCCAGCACATAGCAGAACTTGAATATTGGCTGAATGAATGAATCAGTGAAAGCTAGAATTGAAATCTAAGTCTTCATGACTCCTCTGCAAATTGCTGTGGGGAATTGTATTTGTCTGCTTGGGCTGCTGTAACAAAATACCACAGATTGAGTGGCTTAAACAAGAATTTGTTTTCTCACACTTCTGGAGGCTGGAAGTCCAACATCAAAATGCCAGCACGGGGCTACATATGGTGGCTCATGCCTGTAATCACAGCACTTTGGGAGGCTGAGGCAGGTGGATCACTTGAGTTCAGGAGTTCAAGACCAGCCTGGGCAACAGGTGAAACCCCCGTCTCTACCAAAAAATACAAAAAATTAGCCAGGTGTGGTGGGCGCCTGTAATTCCAGCTACTCGGGAGGCTGAGGAAGGAGAATCACTTAAACCCAGGAGGCAGAGGTTGCAGTGAGCTGAGTTCACACCACTGCACTCCAAACCTGGGGACAGAGTAAGACTCTGTCTCAAAAAAAAAAAAAAAAAAAGAAAATGCCAGCAGAGTTGGTTTCTGATAAGGCCTCTCTCCTTGAATTGCTCCTTCTCACTGTGCCCTCTCACAGTCTCTTCTCTCGGGGCATGCATGCAGAGAGGAGGGCTGTGGCACTTCCTCCTTTTCTATAAGGACACCAATTTATCAGATTAGCACCCCACACTTAGAACCTCACTTAACCTTTTTTGTTTGTTTTGTTTGTTTTTGAGATGAAGTCTCACTCTGTCATCCAGGCTGGAGTGCAGTGGCGCCATCTCAGCTCACTGCAACCTTTGCCTCCCGGGCTCAAGAGATTCTCCCACCTCAGCCTCTTGAGTAGCTGGGACCATGGGCAAGGCCCACCACACCCGGCTAATTTTTGTATTTTTAGTAGAAACAGGGTTTAGCCATGTTGGCCAGGCTGGTCTCGAACCCTTGACCTCAAGCGATCTGCCTGCCGCCTCCCAAAGTGCTGGGATTACAGGCATCAGCCACCACGCTCAGCCTCATTTAACCTTAATTACTTCCTCAAAGGCCTTATCACCAAATAGGGTCACACTGGGGGTCAGAGCTTTCACATGTGAATCTGGTGGGGAGATACAACTTACTCCAAAACATTCCATCCTCTGGCCCCCTAAAATTCATGTTCTTCTCTCATGCAAAATTCATTCAGCCCATCCCAGCATCCCCAAACGTTTTAACCCATTCCAACATCAATTCCAAGTCCAAAGTCTCACTGAATATCTAAACCAGGTATGGGTGAGACTTGAGGTATGATTCATCCTGAGGCAAAATTCTCTCCAGCTGTGAACCTATGAAACCAGACAAGCTTATGTGCTTCCAAAATACGATGGTGGGGAGGCATAGAATAGACATCCTTATTCCAAAAGGGATAAATTGGAAAGAAGAAAGGGGCAATGGATCCCAAACAAATCCAAAACCTAGCATGGAAAATTCCATTAGATCTGCAGTCCATTAGGCTGTAGTCCCAGCACTTTGGGAGGCCAAGGCAGAAGGATTACTTGAGCTCAGGAGTCCAAGACCATCCTGGGCAACATGGTGAAACTCTGTCTCTACAAAAAATACAAAAATTAGCCAGGCATGGTGGTGCATGCCTGTATTCCCAGCTACTCGGGGGTAGGGGTGCTGAGGCAGGAGGATTGCTTGAGCCCAGAAGGTCAAGGTTGCAGTTAGCCATGATCACACCACTGCATCCTAGCCTGGGTGACACAAGGAGACCCTGTCTCAAAAAAACAAAAAATAATGAATAATCCTCTTTGGCTGAATGCTGTGCCCACTGGGGCAGCTTCATCACCCCCACCACCCTAGGTGGTAGATCCCATTCTGCAGCTCTGCTAGTCACCTTGCCCCTGAGGCACTGGGCAACATTTTGGCCCACTGAAACCAAGAAGGTGGCCCCGCTCTCTGAAAGCAGGAAAAAACAACCATGCCCCTGGGCCTGGGGTGTGAATGGCAGCCCTGATAATCTCCAAATTGTCTTCAGGGGTCATTCTTCCCTTTTCTTGAAGGATAACGTATGTTCAAAGCTGGATAACTCTATTGTCCTGTCCTGTAGAATCCCAGAAGTCCAACAGCCTTCTTTCATTCTGTTCCATTTTCTCTGTTTTCTTTAGTCCCAGCTGGAAGTGTTTCTGCTAATATAATCCCATCTCTATTCCTGGCTTCAACTGAGATGGTTGATTAAGTTCATGGGAATCTTTTTATGGAGTGATTGTCCAGACAGGCCTTTGGTATTTGCACCAAGCAGAGAAATGTGTTTTCTCTCTTTTTGAAATATGGACAGGCTGAGCATTTCCAAATCTTTAAATTCTGGTTCCTTTTTGCATAACAATTCCTTCAACTTATCTCTTTCCTCTTGCATTTTATTATAAGCAGTAAGGAGAAACCAGGCTACACTTTCACCACTTTGCTTAGAAATCTCCTGTGCTAAATATCCAAGGTCATCACTCCCAAGTTTTACCTTGACTGAACACAATTCAGCCAAGTTCTTTACTACTTTATAACAAGGATTGCCTTTTTACCAGTTTCCAACATCATGCTCCTCATTTCTGAGACCTTACCATAAGTACATTTAATGTTCATATTTCTACCAACATTCTGTTTATGATGATATATGTATTCTCTTAGATGATAGAAACTTTTTCTACAACTCTTTTCTTTCTGAGCCTTCACCAGAATCACGTTTAATATTTGTATTTCTACCAACAGTCTCTTCAAGGCAATCTAGGCTTTTTCTAACATGCACCTCAAAACTCTTCAGTCTTTGCCCATTACCTAATTCCAAAGCCACTTCCACATTTTTAGGTATTTGTTATAGTAGCATCCACTCTTGGTAGCAAAATCTGTATTAGTCAGGGTTCTCTAGAGAAACAGAACCTATAGGAGATATATACATCTCCTATGTATAATAGATGGTCCCCAACTTATGATGGTTCAGAATTATGATGTTTTTCACTTCATGATGGTGCAAAAGCAATATACATTCAGTAGAAACCATTCTTCAAATTTTCAGTTTGGATCTTTTCCTGGGCTAGCAATATGTGGTATGATACTCTCTCATGATGCTGGGCAGCAGCAGTGAGCTGCAGCTCCCAGTCAGTCATACAATTATGAGGGTAAATAACTGATATTCTACAGTTTACTGTATTGCCCGATGATTTTTGCCCCACTGTAGGCTAATGTAAGTGTTCCAAGCACATTTAAATTAGGCAGGCCAAGCTGTGATGTTTGGTAGGTTAGGTGTATTCAGTACATTTTTGACTTATGATATTTTCAACTTACGATGGGTTTACTGAGATATATCCCCATCATAAGTCAAGGAACATGTGTGTGTGTGTGTGTGTGTGTGTGAGAGAGAGAGAGAGAGAGTATAAGGTATTGGTTCAAGCAATTATGGAGGGTGGCAAGTTCAAAATCGGCAGAGCCAATGTCCCAGTTTCCATGTGAAGGCCAGCAGGCTACTGCAGAATCAGGAAGAGCTGATGTTCCAATTTTAGGTTTGTCAGGCAGAATTCTCTTTTATTTAGGGCAGGGTCAACCTTTTGTTCTATTTAAACTTTCAACTGATTGGATGAGGCCCACCTGCATCATGGAGGGCAATCTGCTTTACTTAGTCTACAGATTTAAATGTTAATCCCATTCAAAAACACCCTCATAAAACACCCAGAATAATGTTTGACCAAATATCTGGACACTTCGTGAACCAGTCAAGTTGACACATAAGATTAACCATCATAGGAATCATACCAGAAGATAGATGTGATCAAGGCTTAATGAGTATCCAAGACCAATGTAAGAGATTAGCACCAGGGCTAGAATTGTGATTTGCCATTCAGTCATTTCATACACATTTACTACACACATATTACAAGTATCTCAGTTGTCTATTGCTGTGTAACAAATCACACCAAAATGTAGTGGCTTAAAACAGCAATGATTTATTATTTCTCATGATTTTGCGGATCAGGAATTTGGGTAGGGCTCAGCTGGTTGGTTCTTCTGCTCCAGGTGGCATCTTAGTGCCACTTATTCAACTCAGTTAGCCTAGAAAGTCCAAAATGGCTGCACTAAAATATCTGATGCCTTAGCTCCTCCACATGGCCTCTCTCTCTCCATGTGCTGTCTCATCATTCATGAATCTACCCACGCTTCTTTTCAGCTAGGTGGCTAGATTCCTCGAGAGCATTCCAATAGGACAAGCCCCAAGAGGAGAAGCAAGTGCTTATTAGATCTATACTTGCATCATGCTTATCAATGTTACATTGTCCACAGCAAGTTACATGCTCAAGCCCATGAGGGGAAGACAACGATACAAGGGCATGAATGCCAAAAGATATAATTCACTGGGAGCCACCAATATAACAGTTCACCCCAAGATATGAGGGGCCACTAGTCCTGACTCTTGTCTTCAAGTATCTCACAGACCAGTACAGCACTTCTGAAATGTATTAGAGATCACAGAATTCTCAACATCATTCATGCATTGAGCAAGCCCTAATATGAATTCCTGACATCTGATAAAGTGTCCCATTTTGTAAAGGCAGATTATCATATGGTGATAAGTGTAGTCACATATTTATACTTTTCATACATATATTAATACATTTTTTAACATAATTTTTTTTTTGAGATGGAGTCTCACTCTGTCGCCCAGGCTGGAGTGCAGTGGCATGATCTCAGCTCACTGCAAGCTCTGCCTCCCAGGTTCACACCATTCTCCTGCCTCAGCCTCCAGAGTAGCTGGGACTACAGGTGCCTGCCACCATGCCCGGCTAATTTTTTTGTATTTTTAGTAGAGACGGGGTTTCACCATGTTAGGCAGGATGGTCTTGATCTCCTGACCTCATGATCTGCCTGCCTCGACCTCTCAAAGTGCTGGGATTATAGGCGTGAGCCACTGCGCCCGGCCTCAACATAAATTTTAAACTAAAAATGTTACTAGTTTTGGCCAAGCACAGCAACTCACACCTATAATCTCAGCACTTTGGGAGGCCAAGACAGGAGGATTGCTTTTAGCTCAGGAGTTTGAGATCAGCCTGGGCAACATAGTGAGACCCCATCTCTACAAAAAAAATATAAAAATTAGCCAGGCATGGTGGCATGCACCTGTAGTCCTAACTACTCAGGAGGATGAGGTGGGAGGATCACTTGAGCCTAGGAGGTCAAGGTTGCAGTGAGCCATGATTGGGCCACTGCACTCCAGCCTGGGAGATAGAGCAAGACCCTGTCTCAAAAAGAAAAAAAAAAATTACTAATTTTGTGTGTTTGTGGGAGGAGACTTTTTACATTCCATGGTATGGTAACGTTGCTCAAAAAGTTCTGGAAATGCTGGCCTGGTAGGAATTTAAAGCTTATAGAGAAGGGCTTTAGGTGTCTAGGACCATAAATGCAGGCTGCCCACAGTGGATCAGACACAGTTTGTTCCAGAGGAATGGAAAGCCCTCCTTTCTGTGGGACTGCCTGTGTCCCTTGTGTCCCTTGGCCTTGAGTGATGGGAGGTCAGGAGCATCATTGCTACACCACCTGAGGAGTGTCTGGGACAGCCCCTGTCAGTCGACTCCAACACATTCTACTGCATCAACACTGACCCTCTGCCACCTGGCACGAAAGAATCCCATGTCTTACACACTGGGCAACACCCACCCCACTCTACCCCACCCCATCTCACTGCACTTCAGAATGATTGCGGCTATCAAGAGGCAGTTTTCAAGAGCTCAAAAGTTCTGTCCTGAAGCCCCCTCTCTGAGGCACTGCATAAAGAAAGGCCCCCAACACGGACCACCTCCAGGAGCTCACTGAGAAAGCTGCCAGC
Organism: Gorilla gorilla gorilla; assembly: GCF_029281585.2. Taxonomy (NCBI): domain Eukaryota; kingdom Metazoa; phylum Chordata; class Mammalia; order Primates; family Hominidae; genus Gorilla; species Gorilla gorilla. Next base: position 96,648,922 of record NC_073236.2, on the reverse strand, counting down.
CAGGGACAGGGGCTACCCAGGGTGGACTTCATGCACCAGCTGCAGTAGAATCTCCAGAAGCTGCTAGGAGATTCCAATTCATTCAGTTGGAAGGGGCCTGGGAATCTTCATTCTTAGTCTCTGCTGTGAGGATTATCACAGGTCACAGGAGGCTAGGCCCTTTCCAAATTCAGGGTTTCTAGGTGGTCGTTTCTGAAAGGTCCCCATGGACTGGGACCACTTTAGGACAGGAAGGGGCAGGTGAGGGAAACCAACCCTGAGATGTGGCCCTAGCTGATGTCCAGGCAGGATGCAGGTGACCGGCAGCCAGAGATTCAAGTCACTTCATGTGCCGAATGAGCTTTGTATTTTTCAGAGCTTTTTATTTTTATCTTACAACCTCAGAAACAACTTGCTTCCACAGGTTCTCCTCACAGAACAATCCTCTGAGATTAAATCTGTTTTGAGTTGTATTTTGAAAAGAGAGGAAATTGGATCCTGGTTCCAGATGGGATGGAAGGAGAGGAGAGAGAGGGAGTTCAGGAAGGAGGCAAAAGGCATAGATTTCCAGAATCTTCCTCATGGTTTCCTCTCACGTGCATCTCATCCTGGCACTCCTACCCATGAAGACAAAACCCAGCTCTAGCTTGAATACACCCCCCCACACCTCCTGCCTCCCTCCCCCGCATTCCAAAGCTGCCCACAGCACCTCTCTGAACCAGGGCCTCTGGTCTCACCTGGTCACCAGCTCTGCCTGAGTCCTTCTCTCCAGGACCTTCTCTCCAGAACAGCCCAGATCCCCCAGTGTCTACTCACAGCTGGTTGCTCAGGAAGGACAGGGTCTGCCCACACAGCAAGGACCTTGCAGAGCAATGCTTAACCCAAGGTCTGCAGCACTGAGTCAGGCAGTGCAGGTAGGAGCACACTTAGTGTCTTTCTTGGGTCCTGTGGGCAGCCACGGAGCCCCCTACACAATGGCCCATGCCTGCTGGTTGCCCATCATTCTCCTGTCTGATTTCACCCCACTTCTGTGCATGAGTGACTCTTGCCTGAACTCTTTTCTAATCCCCTTGTGGGTTTTCCTCAAGAGCACATGCTGTTAACCTGGGGTCCACAGATGCCCCTTCTCACCCAGAGGTCTGGGAATAGAATTCAGGGGTCCATGAATGTGGGGGTTGTTTTATTCTTTTTTTCTCTTTTCTACCTTTCCTATGATGCTGCCATTCATGAGCTCAGATGGTAAAAAAAAAAGTCTCCTTATTTTCACTAGGCTCCAACTGAAAGGTAGCCTCTCCTTTCAACATGGACGTAGGAAAAATCTCCAGTTGTATTTGCAGAACCTCAAGCTTTGTCACCAGTCCAGCCAAAATCACAGGCATTTTTAAATCACATCCAAGTTGTTGCAGGTCTTTTCAAATATCATTTATATTATCACCACTTTAAAGTGATCACAATTAAAGTGTCAATAAAGAAGCACACATATTACTATATCAGACCTGTTTTCTTAATGCTTTGGTAAATGTATTTTAGTAGAATTGGTTTCTTCTGCAGCCCTGTGAATTTTGTTTTACACATTTGAAAACATTATTCTGAGAAGGGGTCCATCCATAGGCTTCACCACATGCCCATGGGGTTTATGCTACGTGAAAGGTCAAGTCCTAGAATTCTCACATTCTTCAGTAGAAAATCACACCCCTAAATGTGTCCCTCTCCACTAGTAATTATGCTTTTGGTGTTCTCCTGATTGAGAAAAAGTTTCTCAACAGCCATTATGCAATGCTTGCCTTGGAACAAATGTGCATTTTATTCATTACAATAGTATCTCCTAACATTTGAAAAACAGCAGCCACATCAGTAGGAAAGCTGTCCTAAGCCAGTCTGGTTCCCTGGCCCCACCATTCGGGTCCACTGAGTTAGACCATGTGGATCTACTAGGCAGAGGCCTTGGGCCTCAGATTGAGTAAGCCCCATGCTCCCGGCACGAGGCTGAGCCCCAGGAATCACTGAACAGGCATGAGCTGATTGGAGCTGCCCTGAATTTGCTGGCCAGGGTGGAACATGGCTGGCTGGGTCTCCTTACTTCTCCCCCAGCCTCTTAGCCCATTTGGCGCTAAGTTGCCAGACTTTGCAAATAAAAATAAGAATGCCAGGTTAAATTTGAATTTCAAACAAATAATGAATAATTTTTAGTATAAATATGTTCCATGCAATATTTATGACATACTACACTAAAAAGTTATTCATTGTTTATCAGAAACTCTATGCTCTAGGAGCCCGTTCCCAGAGAAGTCCCTGCCAGGCCCAGCAGAAGCTGTGCCGAAACCCAGATTCTCTGCTGAGACTTCTACCTCTGCCCCGGGTCTGGCCCCGGAGAGACACCATTCAGGGTAGGGAGTAGGGCCAGGGAGGTGCCCAACAGCAGCCCATAGCCCCCACGGCCCACACTTCAAGCCATGCCCCACCCCTGGCTAGGTCTCAGATCCCCAGCCGTAAAATGAGAGAACTAGTCCAGGGTGGAACTCTAAACTCCATCGTGGCTCAGAATTAGATTTAATAACCCGAAAGTCTTCACTGCAGGAAAGAATCTTTAACTTCCACTAGCATGAGGAGGATGTTTCCAGACCCAGAAGGCCTCCGCACTCAGCCCTCCTGAAGCAGCAGGCCTGTGCTACCTCCATTCACCTCAGCCCTGGAGCCCCCTCATGCAGCAGAAGCTCCCACAAATCAGCCCACCAGGGCACTGTTAGAAAGGACCCAAGGGCCAGGTACCCATACACAGCAGCAGAAACACAGATGCACTCAGCTGGGGAGCAGGGGGGCAGAGAAACCCAGAGGCGGGTCAATGCAGAGAAGCCCTCACACACACGGACCGAGAAGCATTCCTACATGGTGCACACCTGGCACACACGTGCCCTCACCCAGAGCATGCATGCATGCCCCACACAGACACACGCCCAGACACGGTGCAGACCACACTCGTGCACCCTCACACACTCACCACACATGATCTCACACACATTCCCCGAAAGCAACAGGAACACAGCCGATCTCAGCTGCATCCCCAGCCACCCCACATCTGTGGTCCTTATCCTGTACCCCAAATGTCCAAGGTGTTCCTGGGCTAAAGCTTCTCCCAACTGCCTCTGCAAGCTGCTTGGAGGGCGGTGGGGTTGTGGGGGAAAGCCAGGCAGTGCTTTGTTTTTCACATCAGGCTAAAGCAATAGATCACCTGAAAGTTGGATTCTGGAAATCAAGATGTTAACTTGAATGGTGATAATGATGACAACAGCAGCAGCAAAAGCCACACATGCCAGCACCCATTGAGCACAATCTATGCCCCAGCAACCACGCTAAATGCTTAACATACATTCCCTCATTCAACCCTCGCAACAATCCATAAGGTAGGAACTGATACTGTGCTCATTTATAGATGAGGAAGCTGAGGCTCGGAGGAGTTCAATGTCTCTGTGGAGATTCCAGCATCTGACCCAGGGCCAACTCCAAAATGTAGCCTTACCTGCAGAGCCGCACGATAGGACCCAGGGATGTTTCGGCCCAGTCGCGGTGCAGCCAGTGTGCACAGGCACATGCGCGCACACACACACACACCCCACTTGCAGAAGGGGCTGCTTGGGCAACAGTTTCCTTGTGGAAAGTGCTAAAAAGGCCTTGACTGGCAGAGAGGCTTATTCTCCTCCAAGGCCAATCCTTTCCTGGTGAGGTGTGGACCCCGGATAGAGCTCTCCCCCATAAGGCAGGTCTGTGAGATCCGGAGAGGGAGGTGCTCCAGGTCCCCTTGATAACCAGAGACTAGGTTATCTCTGAGAGGACTGACAGGATATCTGTGGGCTCACTTTCCCCTGCCCTCTGTGTGGACCCCTGCCCCAGAGAGCCAGAGCTAGGCCCCTCGTGACACAAGAGGTTTCCATACCAGGAGAGTGCCACCTCCGCTCTGCAGCCAAGCGCCCTGCGCCACTCGAGCCCACCCCAGGAGGGCACAGAGACAGCCCCTGAAGAGCCCTCAGAGAGGCCCGTCTCAGGGTGACCAGCCTCTGGGACATTCTTAACCCCAACCGAAGTGGGGCCACCCTGTGGAGCCTCCACCTCTGCATGGGGGCCTGGCTAACAGCTGCTCCCAGCTGGAAGTTCTTTATGCGCCCCCACCCAGTCAGTCCCCAGGAGACGTGAAGGAAGCTTTGATGGAACCTATCAAAGCATTCTTGTTCTCACAGCTGTTTCCCGGAAGGGCAATTATAGCCACAATAACCCTACACATCTGGTGAAGGAGCCTAAAGCCGGTACTCTACCCTCAGCTCTGCTGGAGGGGTCCTGCCCATCAACAGAGGGAAAAAGGACTTGTGCACATCAGAGACTCAGTTTAGAACCCTAAACCATTAGAACTGGAAGGGGCCACCCTATCCCCATTTTACAGATGACTAAACTGAGGCCAAGCCTGTTCCCAAAGAGCTCCTCACACAGAGCCCTCTTCCCCCACGGACTCCCTCTCTAGACAGACCCTGGCTCCTCCTCCTCTAGCTCAGGTGGGCCTCCACTTAGACACTACCAGCCCAAGAAAGGGCGTGGGAGGGACCTGGGACTGCGATGGTCATATGGAGGGGAGGCTCCTGCTCTGTCTCCTTCAGAGGGATGATTTGCTCCTGCCTGAGCCATTGCCTCTTCTTGGATGCTATATTTATACCTCAATCTATGAATTTATTTCAATCAGGATTTCTAACCTGGGCACTGCTGACACATTGGGCTGGGCAGTTCTTTGTTGGGTTGGGGCTGGCCTGTGCATTGTGGGGTATCACAGCATCCCTGACCTCCATCCACTAGATGCCAGTAGCACCGCCCCCTCCCCAAGTTGTGACAATCAAAATTATCTCCAGACATTGACGAATGTCCCCTGGGGACAAAACTGTGCCCAGTTGAAAACCACTGACTTAAATGGGCTTCAATGAGCATGCTGAGACTGTCCCCTGGGTCTTCCCAGGGGTGCAAGGAAGAAGGTGCCATAGATCTTCCTTCCTGAGGCGTGGAGCATCTACTATGGGCAGATGGGATAAAGCAGCGTGTGTCAGGAAATCCTGCGAAAGTCTAAAGCTGGGAAAAACCACAGAGGCTGAGATCCAGCAAGGGAGGCTTCCTGGACAAAGTGAAATTCCACTGGGGACTTATGTAGGCAGTTGAAGGAGAAGGGATTTTGAGGGGAAAGTCTCAAACACAGTAAGCAGAGCCCAGGATGTGAGATGACTGGGAGAGCATCCTGGAAGGATGGCACTGCTGGCTGGATTTTACTCTGGGGGGGGGGGGGGGGGGGGGGTGTCTGTTTGCCTCAGCTGCCTTCCTCCCAGAGCAGGTCCCCGAGCCCAGGGAGCAGGGAAGACACTGAGGAGGAAGGAGGGAAGGGGGATGGTAGGGTAGGGGATAAGGGCATGTCTGAGATCCCAGAGGGCCAGTTAGGGGCTTCTCCTCCCAGAATCCCCAGCACCCAATACAGAACCAGCCTAAGGAAAAGCTGAGATGATGAAGCCACCGACTTGAAGAAAAGGTCCGACGGGGAAGGAAGGCACCTGGGATCCGGAGGGCTGGGAGCACCGCCACTGATGCCAACTGGGGCCCAGCCTGAGGGCGAGCCAGGGACCTTACCAGCCCCAGCCTGATTTCCCAGGGTCTGTCCTTGCCCGATGTCCCTCCCTCACAGTCCATGTGGGATGGGAGCGGGGTGGGGGCAGCCCTAATCAAGGGATGGCTGCTGGACTTGGAGCTGACCACTGGCTCCCTGGCAGGCCGTAGACCTTCCGCAGAAGGATTTCAGCAGGTTCCTCAGAGCAGAATGGTATGCTCCTTGGCCTCGGGAGCTCCCTTCTCAGACAAAAGCCCCGGTTCCCCACGCCCCGTCTGGGCTCCCTGAGGCCTGGCTGCACGTCCCTCCTCCGATAGGGCTCCCTGAGGGCAGGGTGCGCTCCTTCCGCGTGGTCCCTGCAGGGAAACGCCGTGTGGGGCTGGGGCTGCCCACAGGGAGCTTCTGGGACGACTAACCAGCAGGGGGCGCTGTGGACTCAGACACGCGGCTCTGGCCAAGGATGGGAGGCGGCTGGATGGATGGTGAGGTCTCCCTACAGCAACTCTTGTCATATCCCCCGCCCAGCCAGGCTCTCCTGCCTTGTACACAGCGAGGTCTCCACCTCCTCACAACTTCCCAGCCCAGCCCCATCGTTCTCCCTGTCCTCTGGCTGAGGAAGCAAGAGAAGCAATTATTATGCCCATTTTGCAGATGAGGAGACTAAGGTCATTCAGATGCCAAAAGAAAGGCGGAAGGGGCAGCTGCAGGGCAGAGTGGATAGCATCTGGACTTTGGAGCTAGAAGCCACTGGTGTACTGTGTGCCACCTCAGCGGCTCAGTCCCCGTGTGGTTGCAGCAACCCTTGGGGCCTTATTGAGCAAAGCACTGCAGTTGCAACCAGGGAGAGGAGTGCGGCAGCCCACACAGTCCCCGGCTGAGAACGAGTCTGACACTGGACCCTGCCGCCGGTGTGGACAGCACAGGGTCCTGGGGAGGAAGTGCTGCAGAGGGGAAGAGGCGGCCTCGCCCAAGCCCTCTGCTGGGTGGAGATCACAGACAGCCAGAAAGGGGAAGAACAGGAGGACTGTGCTGGAGAGACCTGGTCCCTCTGCACTTTCTCCCAGGTCCTAGCAATTCATCAAAACAGCGGGTGCCGCATGGACACCCTGTGCTGCCCTTCACGGTGTGCCAGGCCCAACCACCCACCCTGGGAGGCAGGTTATGTTATCCTCCCATTTGACAGATGACGAAAGGAAGACCGAGAGAGAGAAAGTCACTTGTCCGAGGTCCCCAGTGGGAAGTGGGTAAAACAGGATACCCACACCCAGGTCTGCCTGGCATGTAGCCACAACATAGGGTTGGTGGGGCTACAGTCTAGGTAGAGAGAAGAAGGCCCTGTCTGTGGCCAGGGTCGGGGCTGAGTCTGTAACTGGGAAGGCACCCCAGGGAGGAGCATGCTCAGCAGGAAGTGGACAGAGTAGGGGCATGGAGGAAGGAGCACCAGCCATGTGTCTCCAGTCAGGGAAGCCTCCTAGAGGAGGCAGTGAAGGGGGAAGAGGAGGAGGGGAGGGCCTTGCCAGCAGCCTGAGCACTGGTAATGAAGCAGTTAGGCCCAGCTATTTCCAGATGCGCATGGTCTGCACCCAAGAGGGTCAGAGCATGAAGCTGGAGGGGCAGGCAGGGAGACACTGAGAGGAGGGCACCACGGCATCAGAAAAGAGCCCCTGGCAGCTGTGTGAGGATGGCCTCGGAGTTCTGATTGGTTCCACTGGCTGTTCTTAAGGAAAGAGATGAGGATCTAAATTACTATAGAAACTGAGGGGTGGAGAGGAATGAGGAAGAGGGGATGAAGCCTTAAGACACCAAAGCATTAGAACTCACCAGATGAGAGGGCCAATAAGATGCACTGGACAGAAGGCAGTGGTCAGGGGTGGCTCAGCCTCTGGTGTGGATGATGGCTCACAGCATGACTGTGAGCTAAGATGTAGCATTCAAGTGGAGGAATGTGCTGGTGAGAGAAAGACAAGTTTGGTTTGGGACAAATGAGTGTAAGGTATGTATGGGCTATGGAAGTGGACGGGAGCTTTGAGCTCAGAGTTAAAGAGGGATTAGGGGTCAGGACAGGAGTGGTAGTTCTCTGTGAGGCTGAGGCGGGAGGATCACCTGAGGGCTGGAGTTCAAGGCTAGCCTGGCCAATATGGTGAAACCCCCTCTCTACTAAAAATACAAAAATTAGCCAGGCACATTGGTGCACACCTGTAATCCCAGTTACTCAGCAGGCTGAGGCAGGAGAATCGCTTGAGCCCAGGAGGCAGAGGTTGCAGTGAGCCAAGATCATGCCACTGCACTCCAGCCTGGGTGACAGAGTAAGACTCCATCTCAAAGAAAAAAAAAAAAAGAGGAATAAGGGCTCAAACTAGAGCTGAAGTCAGGCTGTACACGTCAACTGAGAGAAGCAATCAGGGTGGACTAGAATTTGAGCTCAGTCTGCAATCAAGGAGGGAAGTACAACAGAAAGAATACCCATTAACTCTGGTTAGGTTGTATTCCAGAACTTGGAGAAGGAGCCAAGGGTCTGAGCAGACCACAGGCCAAGTTCAGCAATGGTGCCAATCACTCTCAAGGTGTGCAGTTCACTAGAAGCATTCATAAGAACTCAGCTCAGGACTCAAAGGGACCCTATCAGCTCTGAGGCCAGATGTTGTCAACTGACCTTAAATCATTGAGGTGGGATCTCTTCTCTGAAATGTTCCCTCTCCCCTTTCCTTTCTCTGCAGGGCCCCAGCCTCTTGGCTGGCCAGTGAACACTTCCAAGAACCTTCATACTTAATACCTCTATCACTCCTCCACTCAACAGGTGAGGAAACCTCAGTCCAGTGAGAGCGACATGTGTGGGGAAGAGCCCAGGCTTGCTCTGACCTCTCTCTGGGGCCCCCCACTCCAGAAGGTTGGAACAGCATTCCAGGATGTGGAGGGGGCAGCAATGTTTGTGTGCAGAGTGGCGAGGCCGACCTCCGATGCGCTTCCCATAGGAAGGGTGCAGTGGGGGGTGCTCACCCTGCCCAGGGATGCTATCTGCTCCAGGACTTGTTTATCAGCCCACGGGGTGATCGGCATGACCTCAATGGTGAGGTTTTTTGGGTTTTGTGGTTTTGTTTTTTTTCTTTTTCCTTCTAAGGAACAATTCGTTTTGGTCAAATAACTAGAGCAAAAGTGACTGGTGTTTAGACACCTCTTTCCCCAGCCTCTGGCAGTGCCATTGGAGGAACCGTCCCCTGAGGGTCATAGAGGAAGCTGTCTGGCAGCTCAGAGGGTTGCCTCTTGTCCCTGCCCAGCCCCACTGGCTTCCCCTGGCTGCCTCCCTCACATGCCAGGCTTGGGCAGCTTCCCATCACAGACCGAGGTCCAGCCAGAGAGGCCTGTGCTCAGCCCCTCCCTGGGGCCTCTCAGTCTCCCCCCTCTGCTGTCCCACTCAAATGGTGGGGAGGGGGTAGAGTAGGACAATTCAGAGAGAGGAACTAATCCCCTCCCTCATCCCACTGGGATGCAGAGGAGGAGGCCAGGCTGAAAGGGAACCACACACATCTCCAGTCACTTCTGTCATTGCTATACTGACCCTACAGCACTTCCCATGTGCCACTGGGCCTGCAGGTCGGTATTGGGAAGGGTGAAGGTGAGGGGACGCAAAAGGGAATGCTAGGCTGTGGCGGGGAAGGGCTGGCCTGGGCTCCCAGGAGGTGAGGGGCTGAGTCCCAGGTCATGGTGGCCGGACACAGAGGCGGGTAGAAGGCCAGCAGGGCTGCCCCATCTGAGCCTGGGAGAGCCTGGGAACCCAAAGGCCCATCACAGAGGCTCTGAGGCAGCTGTGTCCACGTGAGACAGAACTTAGGCTGGACTTGGGGGTACAACCCCAGGATAAACTTGGACACATTGAAGGGCAAGCAGCTTGGCCTCTGTCCAACAGGAAACCCCCTCTGCACAAGGAGAGAGGGAATGAGCACAGAGTAGGGGCGCCATGTGTTTCCCAGGGCTTCACTGCAGACAGCATCTCCTGGGAGGTAAACTGAGGCCCCTGTGTGCAAAGCAAGAAACTAGGGCAAGCCCCTTGGGGCTAAAGGTCAAGGAACTGAAGGTTCCAATTTACCTGCCCTGGTAGTTTCTGGCAAGAGACCTCCACCGCCTTCCCTGCCAGGATATGCCAGGCTGCAGGCTACAGTGCCGAGAAGGAGAAGACGGAGGCGGTGGTGATGTCACCCAAGGAATTAAGTAAGCAGGGGAGCTGATAACATCGTCCAGCCAGGCTCGCTGTGGGCAGGGTGACTCACTGAAGACGGCCTGCGATCGCCAGGTGATTGTTGTTGTGCCCAGCCTGTGGGGCTGGGGAGGAGGAAGGGGGGGAGGCCCACAGAGCTGTGACAAGTTCCTCACCGAGGCCCCTGCTCAGGGGAGAGACCTCAGTACACAGTGTCCTCCACCTCCGAGCCCGGGGCTGGCTCAGGAAACAGCCCCCCTCTGCCTGTGCGATTATCTTTGTCCACAGTGTTTGGTGTGTGTTTGTGGGGTGTGTCAGGTGATTTTCCTGCCCGAAGCCTGCTGGGTGCTCCAGGTACTAGCGATTGCTCACAGCAGAGCAATAGCCCCCTCCCTGGTTGGACAACTGTCTGTGGAGACAACACCGGATGGCAAACTGCTAACCGCAACCACGTGGCGTCCTTACAGAGGGAACAGCCTGTTCCTCCCGCTGTGGGCACCTGCAGACCTGCCCCATTCATGGCTCCCTTCTCCCTCAGTCCCTGCTGAGGGGATGGTCCTTTCCCACCCTTAGGGGCGCCATGGACTGTTGTCCAAGTTGAGAACTGTCCAACTGCAGGGGGCACCATTCACTTGGCAGTCTTCGTGCCAGATGCTATGGCTGTCCACAGTGGCCCTGCCCCTTCCCTTTTGTAAATTACTTCTCAGTTCCCTCCTCCACCAGAATTCACACACCAAACTTTCTCCCATGTATGCTTGCTTCTTTATCACCTGACACTCTCATTCATTCATTCCACAAAAAAATTGTTGAGTTTGTGCAAGGTACTATTCTAGGCAAGGGAACAAGACAGACCCTCCTGGAGCTCATGGAGTTCACATTCTAGCATGGGGGAGAACCAATAAATAAATAATTGGATACATAAAACTGCAAGTGACAATAAGTGCCACAAAGAAAACTAAAGCCAGCCCAGGGTAGAGGGTGATAGTGCCCTACTTCAGCTAGGACTGCCAGAAAGGCTTCTCTCTGGGGTGGTGGCCTCTGAGGGGAGACCTGGAGGCAGCAAAGGAGGAAGCCTTCCCGGCAGAGCCCCTCCCATTGGTACCCAATGCCAAAAGAAGTTTCTATAACCCGTCCTGGTTCTGCCAGGAGCCTGCGGCGTGGCCTGGGGCGCTCAATTCCCAGTGCGGGGTGTCTATTTCTTCCCCAACAAACAAGAGGCCTAGTCGCATAGTCTCTTCCAGCACAAATTCACCCACCTGTCGGCTTGAGGAACATGACAGGAATCTGGGTTGGAAGGCCAACTCAGCCACCCACAAGCTGTGTCATCTTGAGCAGGTTACTCAGCCTCTCTGAGCCAGTTTTCTTTCCTATAAAATGTCAGGGAATTGTGGAGGATTAAATGAGGTTGTGGAACGGAAACCACCTGGCACAGGTGCTATCTATGAAGTGAGTGCTTCATAGATATTTTCTGGGGCTGCGCCTAGGTGAGGTGGGGCGAGGTGGGGCCTGGGGGTGCGGTGAGGAGGTGGTGGTAAACGGCTTCCACTGGAGGAGCCTGGAGAAGGCAATGTTGACCCCAAGACGCAAAGCTCTGGTGGCTGCCCAGGTCTGCAGTGGCAGGGCCCGGGGAGCTGGCCCAGGCTGGGACCCTACCTCTACCCACCCCAGGCCTGTGCACTTCCCACTGACAGCAGCCGGTGGGGCGGGCAGGGAGCTACAGTGGGGCCCCCAAGAACTGTCACTCCGCGGCCTAGCTTTCAACTTCCTTTGGGGCCCAAGCCACTCAGTTCAACCTCTCTTCCTTCCTCCTTCACTCAGGCTGTTTTTAGTGAGGGCCAGCCACACTCAGACCCCAGCCATGGTGCTCCCTCTCAGCTCCAAGAGCCCAAGGCAAGGAGGTGGAAGGTTAATCAGAGTCCACCCTGGTCAACACAACCTTCCTAACACCTGATGTGAGTTTAGGCATTTAGACCCTGCCGGGAGCCCAGAGGAACATGCAGGTGCTCAGCAGGTGCAGGGTGCGGGCAATAATACCAATAGCAGTAATAATAACTAGCCTTCTCGGCTGCCATGGGCCAGGTGCTTTTCATCTAAGACCTCGCTTGATGTTAATCCTGAGATGTGGGCATTTTTTATCCCCTTTCAAACTTGAGGAAACTGAGGCTCCAGGAAGGAGGGGTTGTGGGGTGTCGGCGGCAGGGTTTGTGGGCCTACTTCCTGCAGGACAGGAGCCTTGCAAGGCACAGGGGATCTGGAGAAGCAGAATTGGAAAGACTCGGGTGGGTGGACCAGCCTGAGGCTGGGGAAGGGCCTTGCAGGGGATTCCTGTCCCACAGATGCCTGCAGGCCCAGGTGTGAGGCCCCTAGCCCCACCACCCCAGCCCAGCCCACAGCTGCTGTGTCACAACCCCTAGAGCGGCTTGGGACTCTGAGTCTCCAACAAGCTCCCAGGTGACCTGGAAGCAGCTGGCTCAGTCTGGGAGGCCAGAGCTGGGCTGCAAAGCCCTGACAAAGCCATTTCTCAGGCCCTCCTGACTTTGAGGCAGGAAATGATCATCATGGCAGCTAATATTAATTGACACCTTACCTGCACAGTAGGTGCTGTGCTAAGCACTTTGCATATGTGAACCTACTTAACTCTCACAATAGTTCTGCGAGGGAGAGAACCTGGGCACAAAGAGGCTAAGTGACTTGCCAGTCATACAGTGCTGGCATTGAACCTGGACACCTGGCTCAAGGCCACACATCTTCCCGCAAAGCAGGATGCCTGGGGTAGGGAAGGCGGCAGGGCAGGGCCTCGAGCACTGGGTCTGAGTGCGGGGCTGGACCTGGTAGGCCCTGGGCAGCAGCAGGTTTCTGAGCAGGGGACCAGCATGCTCCCCAGGACTGGCCACATGGTGTGTGCGTGAGGGAGGCCTGGGCAGACAAGCTCAACACCACTAAGGGCTGAATGTGAAACCCTCCTGCAGGGATGTGGTTTTGACATGAGAAGGCAAAAGAAATAACGCTTCCCTCAAAGGAAAGAACTGACAAACAAAGCTGGGCGCCCATGTGTCGGGCACAAACACTAAAGGTGGAAGTTCAGACGCTAGGAAGGGCGCCCGCAGCCACTTCCTCTGCCGCCCCTCTTCCCCTGCAGCAAGGCCTAGTACAGATAGGTGCACAGCTCCTGGGCCTGAGGTCTAAGGACAGCCAGCCTGGGGGACCACCTGTCTGTCCACATGTGTGTGCAAGAGGTCAGGGAGAAAGGGCCTCTGTGTGCTTGCTTGCAGGGAGTGCCTGTCCCCATCCCACGCTGCTCCTGCAGCCGAAAAGGACAGACGCCCTGACTCTAATCTGTACCTCTGGGGCCTCAAAACCACAGCCACGTCAGCCGCGCATGCATTTGGACTAGGTGGGAGGTGGGGCCACCTGTGCAGGGTACGCAGGTGTGTGCCAACATGCGTGTGCAGGGCAGACATGCCCCCCCACCCCCGAGGGAGGAGGGCAAGTGGGGTGGAGGGGTCCAGAGATCCAGTGGCCACCCGGCCCCGCTCCTTCCCCTGCCCCTGCCTCCCCTCTGAGGGGCAGCCATGGCTTTGAGGACCCCACTTCTTCCCTCAAGCTTCTCTCTGCTCTCAGCTCCAGTGCCAGCGACAACCTAAATAAATGTCTATGGAGCACCTAAAATGGCCTAGCAAGTTCTGGGCACTTGGGAGACATCAGCGAGAAAAGTAAAGATTCCTGCCCTCGGCCGGGTGTGGTGGCTCACGCCTGTAATCCCAGAACATTGGGACACCGAGGCGGGTGGATCACCTGAGGTCAGGAGTTCGAGACCAGCTTGGCCAATATGGTGAAACCCCGTCTCTACTAAAAATACAAAAATTAGCTGGGCGTCGTGGCATCTGTCTGTGATCCCAGCTACTCAGGAGGCTGAGGCAGGAGAATTGCTTGAACCTGTGACGCAGAGGTTGCAGTGAGCCGAGATCATGCCATTGCACTCCAGCCTGGGTGACAAAAGCGAAACTCCGTCTCAAAAAAAAAAAAAAAAGATCCCTGCCCTCTTGGGGCCCACATTTTGTTGGGGAGGCACAATAGACAGAATAAATACATTCCTTTCTTTCTCTCTCTCTTTTTTTTTTTTTTTTGAGATAGGGTATCCCTCTGTGACCCAGGCTAGAGTGCAGTGGCAGGATCACAGCTCACTGCAGCCTCAAACTCTTGGGCTCAAGTGAACCCCCTACCTCAACCTCCTGAGTAGCTGGGACCACCAAGCCCGGCTAATTTTCGTTTTCTTTTTTGTAGGGACGGGTCTTACTATGTTGCCCAGGCTGGCCTCAAGGGATCCTCCTGCCTCAGCTTCCCAAAGTGCTGGGATTACACGTGTGAACCACTGCGCCCAGCCTTACATTCTATAATCCTTATGTAGGCAGTGGGTTCCGTGGAAAGAAAGAGGAAGCACATAGGGCTGGGAGATGAGGAGTGCTGGTGGGTGTGAGGGTGTGCACTCACTCGGGTCACCGTACTAAGCTGGGTGCTCCAGGGAGGCCCCATGAAGAGGCCAACATTTCAACAGGAGCTTGGGGAAGGAATAGCCAAGCAGAGTCTGGGGGAGAACATTTCAGACAGAGGAAACAGCTAGAACAAAAGCCCTGAGGCAGGAGCCTGGCCAGGACTGGGGGAAGGGCAGGCTGTTGGGGTGGGGACTAAAATGGCCCTACACCTCCAGGATTTCCAGTGCGGTCCATGTGAGGATGGCTTGGCTCATGGCTGAAATGATTCTCTAGTCTGTCGGGCAACTCAGGCTAACAGCAAAGGCCTGATTTCCAGTGGATTAAAGAGAAAGGACCCTGTAGTACCTACAGAAGAGGCCACAGGGTTCACAGAGGAACCAGTGCCCTGGGAGGAAGAGAAGGAGAGGGGTTTACATCAGAAGGAGCCCTGCTTTGGGGCCCAGTGTGGGGGCCCCTAGAGGGTGCAGGGGAGGGAGCAAAGGATGGGACCAGCTACCCTGAGGCCCGCAGGTCTCTCTAGAGGGCCAAGTCTCTGCGTTCCCAGGACCCCCACGAGCCCACCCTGGGAGCTCACTGACAGAGTGCAGTGTAGACTTCCATTCTACAGCCTGGACTCAGCTGCTACCCACAGGGAGGAAGGGAGCCTGGAACACAGCCACCTCTGCGCACCTGCCTCGGCCTGCTGGAGGCCACCAGGCCTGCTTACTAGACCCTACTGAGGCTGCTGCCCCTCCTTCTCCAAAGCACCATTAAACAACTCACGTGGGGGGCTGGGGGAGGTGACCCCAGGAGGTCTAGCCTGATGGTTGAACAGGGGCAGGGATGTGCGCCTGCATGTCCACCTTGCCCTGCAGCATGTGGGCAGCTGGCATTCTAGGAGGTAGATCCACTCGAAAGCAATCAAAGCCATGGAGTGTGTGATTCTGACAGAGGGGGTGGTGGGATGTCAGCGGCTGGGGGCTTCTTATGGCCTAGAAAAGTGAGGGGACTTCTTGCAGAAGTGGGCTTGACCTGGGCTTTTCAGGATGGGAGCAAATTTGAAGGAGGAGAGAGGATACCTCCATGTGCTCACACATTTGCACACACATTTACTCTCGTGCACACACCCAGTCCCTTAAGCCCCCCATCTATAGGTGCTCACAGCCAGCAGTATGCACACACACCTCACACACAGCCAAAGTAATGCACACAAACTCAGAAACACACACACTGGGGCATTCACACTCTTATGAGGCATGCTGATGCTACAAGGGTCGCCCACATACACTCTGGGCACCAGAAACATACAGGCCCCTGAGAAATGGGCTTAGGAGAAGATGAAGATGTGTCTGCAATGCGTAAGAAGAGCAGAAGCTGACAGGTGGCAGTAGGGGGTGGAGATGGGGTGACAACAGATATGGAGACCCAGAGAAAGGCAAGACTTACAGACACACCCACGTGCAGACCACATATCCGTTACTGTCAGCTTCAGACAGACCCCGCAACCTTCCTGCCTTCAGAAAGACACCGCTTAGTAACTACGTGACACGATGCACGTCATCCAGCCTCACCAAGGTTTGATGCTGTCTTCTATAACATGAGGATTTGATAACACCTGCTTGTCATGCCAAATTGATTTCCTGTGATTTGACAGGAAAGTCCTGTCTAACACCAAAGCACTGTTCAGAATTCAGTTACCTCTCCCACCTCCAGTGGGACGCCCCTGGCCAGGCCACCCTCCCACCAGTCTCCCTGCCTCTTCTTGCTCCCACTATAGTCTTTGGCCTACCCTACAGCCACTGCTCTCCTCCTCCACGCCAGCCTCTGTGATTTCATCTTATTCAGAGTAAAAGACAAATTCCTTTGCGGGGGCGGGTAGTGGGGATGCTTCCTGATCTGCCCTCCCTAGTTCCCTTATCTCTCCCCTTCTTCCCTCCTTCAGCCACCTGGGACCCCTCACCGCCCCTCACTCACCTGAGACGTGCTCCCCTCTCGGCGCCCTTGCACTGGCTGTTCTCTGCCTGGAACACCCCCAGGGCTCCTCCTTTAGGATTTACTCAGATGACTTCCTCTCAGTGAGGCCTTCCCAGGCCGCCCTAGCGAACACTGGGCCCTCACCACAGAACTCTCTAGCCCCCTACCTTTTTTTTTTTTGCTTCTCCTTGGCCTCTTTACTTCCCAACACAATATGTATTTTATTTGTTTGCCTCATTTATTGTCTGTCTCTCTTGTCAAAACGAACTCCATACGGGCAAGGACTTTTGTCTGTTTTATTCTCAGCTGTGATCCCTGGCTCTCAGAGCAGAGCCTGACTCATAGGACTCAATAAAGATTAAGTGAATGAATGACTGAAATGAGACAGCAAATCAGTAAGCATTTATAAAGCACGATTAAGAAATAGAAGCGGGGCTGGGCGCAGTGGCTCACGCCTGTAATCCCTGCTCTTTGGGAGGCCGAGGTGGGCGGATCACCTGAGGTCAGGAGTTTGAGACCAACCTGGCCAACATGGTGAAACCCTGTCTCTACTAAAAATACAAAATTAGTAGAGCGTGGTGGTGCACGCCTCTAGTCCCAGCTACTCGGGAGGCTAAGGCAGGAGAATCGTTTGAACCCGGGGGGCAGAGGTTGCAGTGAGACCAGATTGTGCCACTGCACTCCGGCCTGGGCGACAAAGTGAGGCTCCATTCCCCGCCCTCCCAAAACAAAAAATAGAAGGGGAGGGACCAACCCTGAATGAGGCATCACCATGTTCCAGGAAATTGCAAACACAATATTCCCTTATTCTCCATCAACCCTGGGGAATCATTCCCATTTTACAGATAAGAAGATGAGATCAGAAAGGGGATGACCTATGGTGGTTGTAGATTGTCTGAGAAGATGGTCACCGACAATTCCTCTCCTCTCTGTATTAGAATGCTGTTCTTCCCTTCAAAAGGTGGAGCCAGTTCCCCACCACACACACACACACACACACACACACACACACACACACACACACACCTGCATACCCCCACCTCTTCCTTGGCTCTAGGCTGCCCTTGTGACTTGCTCTAACCAATAGAATGTGGCAAAAGTGATACTGTGTCGGTTCTGGCACAGGCTTTAAGAGGCCTATGCCTAGGCTTATACAATTTTTGGAATTCAAAGCAAAATGAAAATGTGGAGCACCTTATTCAAAAAGCAAGAAAAACATTGTTAGAGGCACTAAAATATAAAGCTTTCTCTTTTGATAGTCTCTCTCCCTTAACTCACCATGGTGTTTTTAACTTGCTATTTAATGCTACCCTAATAAAAAAGCTAAAATTTGTAAATGTTACTATGAATTTTGCTGTTCAACTTTATATGGTGCAAAGCCAGTTTTAAATGCAAAAAGAGCATTTAGCTCATATGTACAATCATCAGAATTATGCAATTCATATTTCATAGGTCATATATGCATATATATTTCATTCCTACCAGAAGAGTGGGAACACCACACAAAACTAACAACTTTTTTTTTAATTTTTTTATTTTTTAGACAGAGTTTCATTCTTGTTACCCAGGCTGCAGTGCAGTGGCGTGATCTCGGCTCACTGCAACCTCCACCTCCCAGGTTCAAGCAATTCTCCTGCCTCAGCCTCCTGAGTAGCTGGGATTACAGGTGTGTGCCACCACACTTTACTAATTTTTTTTTTTTTTTTTTTTTTTTTTTAGTAGAGACGGGGTCTCACCATGTTGGCCAGACTGGTCTCAAACTCCTGACCTCAGGTGACCCACTTGCCTCGGCCTCCCAAAGTGCTGGGATTACAGGCATAAGCCACCGTGCCTGGCCAAAACTAACACCTTTTAATTTCTCTTCTTGCTATACATATATTCTACCAATACTCTCTTCCTTTGGTTTACTGATGAGTAAGGACAGATGAAAAGAAAAGGAATGATCTATACAGAGATGAGAGACCAGGAACAGGGTGGACATGCATTTTATGGACTTCCTCTGCTCATGCACGTGCACCATTGTCTTAACTTACAAAACACAACACCATGGGCAGGGCGCCATGGCTTGTGCCTGGAATCCCAGCACTTTGAGAGGGTGAAGAGGGAGGAAGCCCAGGGACTCGAGACCAGCCTGGGCAGCATAGCAAGACCCTGACTCTAAAGAAAATTTAAAAATTAGCCAGGCATGGTTATGTGCACTCGTAGTCCTAGCTACTTGGCAGACTGAGGCAGGAGGATCCCTTGAGCCCGAGAGTTTGAGGCTGCCATGAGTTATGATCACACTACTGTACTCCAGCCTGTGTGACAAAGTGAGACCCTGTCTCAAAACACACACACACACACACACGCAAAATTCCCTGCAACACTATGTAGAGAAAAAGTGAGCTGTCCTGTCAAGCCCTGCCCAAATTTTAGAATCGTGAGCAATAAACAGTTGTTATTTTGAGCCACTAGGTTTTGTGGTGGCTTGTTACACAGAAGCTGATGACTGATGTAATGGTTGAGATCACAAAGCTAGTAAAAGACCAGGCTGTGGTTGAACCCACATCGGTCTGAATCTCAAGTTCACACTCCTCTCTACCCCACCCAGGTTTCCTTACAAAGCTTTCATAGTGTTACTCCTTCTCTACTCCATGGTGAGTTGGTAAGTTTAGGGTTGAGCTAGGGGGTGAAGGTTGCTTCACTGCAACAAATCAAAATTATTATTAGAACTTGGAAGAAGCCACATCTGGACTTGATGTGGCGGACAGGAGGTTGGTGGATGGGTCAGGGCTGAGAACAGGCCCAGCCTCTGTCCAGGGTGAATCTGGGCCCAGCGGGGTACTGGGACATCTGTTTTCCATCCTGATTCGGAAAATAAAGCTGCTTTCCTCTGCCTACCCCATCCTCCACCTCTGCTGACCCTACAGGAAATGGGAGTTGGAAATCTGGCTGGCCAGCAGCGGCGCCTCCTCCGATGGGAGCTCTCTGCCTGCCACAAGACTCAGAGTGCGAAGGCCTCGGGCCGCCTGTGCTTCTGCACGCTCTCTCCCTCTTCCCCACTGAACCAGCGGCGAAAGGAATTCTCAGGGCCCCCCTTGGTCAAGGAGTCAGGTTTTCCCCTTTTAACTGATGGCTGTTGTTCCTGCTGCAGCTATTAGCATACCAAATTAGTAAGGATGTTTTAGCGACAAGAAACAGAACTCCTATTCAATTGGCTTAGACAAGAAGAAAAGTGTGTTATCTCACAGTGATAAAATTCCTTTTTGAGAGGAGTCTCGCTGTGTCGCCCAGGCTGGAGTTCAGTGGCACTATCTCGGCTCACTGCAAGCTCCGCCTCCCAGCTTCACACCATTCTCCTGCCTCAGCCTCCTGAGTAGCTGGGACTACAGGCGCCCGCCACCACACCCGGCTAATTTGTGTATTTTTAGTAGTGATGGGATTTCACCATGTTGGCCAGGCTGGTCTCGAACTCCTGACCTCAGGTGATCCACCCGCCTCGGCATCCCAAAGTGCTCGGATTACAGGTGTAAGCCACGGCACCCAGCCTTTCCTCTGTATTTTAAATCATCTTTAGATTACTTTAAATACCTAATTATAATGTAAATGGTATGTACATAGTTGTTACAGTATATAAATGTACATACTATATTGTTCAGGGAATAATGACAAGAAAAAATCTGTGTATTCAGTACAGACACAACTTTTTTTCAAAAACTTTTTTTTTGAGACAGGGTCTCCTTCTGTCTCCCAGGGTGGAGTGCAGTGGTGTAATCTTGGCTTACTGCAGCCTCTGCCTCCCTGACTCAAGTAATCCTTCCATCTCAGCCTCCCAAGTAGCTTGAACTACAGGTGTGCGCCACCACACCCAGCTAATTTATTTTTGTATTTTTAGTAGAGATGGGGTTTCACCATGTTGCCCAGGCTGATCTTGAACTCCTGGGCTCAAGCGATCTGCCTGCCTCAGCCTCCTCATATTTTTTCAATATTTTTTTTATTTTTTTTTTAGACAGTCTCACTCTGTTGTCCAGGCTGGAGTGCAGTGGTGCAATGTCAGCTCACTGCAACCTCTGCCTCCTGGGTTCAAGTGATTCTCCTGCCTCAGCCTCCCGAGTAGCTGGAATTACAGACGTGTACCATCATGCTCAGATAATTTTTGTATATTTAGTAGAGACGAGGTTTCACCATATTGACCAGGCTGGTCTTGAACTCCTGGCCTCAAGCAATCTGCCCGCCTCAGCTTCCCAAAGTGCTGGGATTACAAGCATGAGCCACCACGCCCGGCCCGCAAATGTTTCTGATAGCAGTTGGTTGAATACACAGATGAGGAACCCACAGACACTGAGGGCCGACTATATAAAAACTCAGGGATTGAGGCAGAGACTTTGCTTCCTCATCTGAGCACCTGTTGAGGTTAAGAGCATCAGTGTCAGAGTTAGGCAGACTTAGGTCTGAATTCTGACCCTGTCCCTTTCTGGTTTTCTGATCTTATTCAGGTTGTTTAATCCTCCTGTAACACAATTTCTTTGTAGGTAAAATGAGGATAATACCCATCCCTGGACTGTTTTATTAACCAATACATTGCCTGGCATATAGAAAAGGGTGAAAAAGGCCGGGCACGATGGCTTACACCTGTAATCCCAGCACTTTGGGAGGCCAAGGTGGGCGGATCACCTGAGGACAGGAGTTCAAGACCAGCCCGGCCAACATGATGAAACCCCATCTGTACTGAAAATACAAAAAAATTAGCTGGGTGTGGTGGTGCATGCTTGTAATCCCAGCTACTCAGAAGGCTGAGACAGGAGAATCATTTGAACCTGGGAGGCAGAGGTTGCAGTGAGCCAAGATTGTGCCACTGCACTCTAGCCTGGTGACAGAGCAAGACTCCCTCTCAAAAATAAAAATAAAAAATAAAAAAAAAGAGAAAAGAAAAGGGTGAAAAAATATTTTAAGCATGTGGAACCATGTGACCCAATCTGGCTATCTCCTTCTGCAATGCCACCCTCCTCTTCTTCCTGAGTCCATCTCTCTCCTCCCAGTTCAATCCTCAGTCCCCAGCTTTAGGCTCTCCCCTCTTGGATCCCTCTTACCCCTTACCCACAGCACTCCTTGTCTGGGCTTCCCCACCTAGCACCTAGACAGGGTGTCCCATCCACATTTCAGATAAGGCAACAAGATTCCTCCATGGCTGCCCATGCCTCAGAATCACTGCTTATCAAGCCCAGATGTGTCCACACTCCAGGCCCCCCTTCCTTGCCATCCCCATGAATACTGACTTCTTTGTACTTACTGGTCAGGGTTCTTGGTTGCAAGCAACAGAGAACTAACTCACGGACTTCTAGGGCTGGCTAGAGAGCCAGGCTCACAGCAACCAGGGAGGGCTGGACGGCAGCCAGAACCCCAGCCCAAATCACGCCTTGAGGACAGACCGGGGAGGACAACTGAGTAACCAACCTGAGGACTGGCCCTGTGGCCCCACTGCCCCGACACCTCCCTCCTGCTGCTGCTGCTGCCTCCACTTGGGGCAGAGGCACTCCATCTCTGCCTCTTTGTGTCTTCTGCCTAAGAGTCAGGGTTGCTGAATGTGTGTGTCTGATTGGCTGAGTCAGGTCACAAGCCTGCAGCAGCTGCAAGGGAGGCTGGGAAAGTGAGGCCTGGTGCCTAGAGTCTGCCTCTTGGGGAGACTCACAAGGTCAGGAAGGTTCCAGACAGAGGCCAGAGAGTCTGGAAAACATAAAGGTGGGCCAGGCGCAGTGGCTTACACCTGTAATCCCAGCACTCTGGGAGGCCGAGGCAAGAGTATCACCTGAGGTCAGGAGTTCAAGATCAGCCTGGCCAACATGGTGAAACCCTGTCTCTACTAAAAATGCAAAAAATAGCTGGGTATGGTGGTGCGCGCCTATAGTCCCAGCTACTTGGGAGGCTGAGGCAGGAGAATCGCTTGAACCCAGGAGACGGAAGTTGCAGTGGGCCAAGATCGTGCCACTGCACTCCAGCCTGGGCCAAAGAATGAGACTCCGTCTCAAAAAACAAAACAAAACAAAACAAAAAAACATATAAAGGTCCCCTCTGCTGGGTAAGAAACCATTTGCTCCTGGGGCAGGGCCTGTGTCTGCCTATCCCAGTCCCCACCCCAGCATCAGGAGTGGCTGTGCTCTCAACAGGGCACAGGAAACCTTCCTCAGGTGAGGGGTCCCAGAATTAGAGACCACGGGAGCTGGAGGGGCCACATGGGGGCATCTCTGCAAAAGAAGTCTGTGGACTAACATTCAACCACCCAGTTTTTATTTTGTCAAGTAAGAATATCAGAGAAATAATAAACCATTTTTTTTTCTTTTTTGAGACAAGATCTCACTCCGTCACCCAGGCTGGAGGGCAGTGGTGCAATCTCAGCTTACTGCAACCTCCGCCTCTTAAGGCTTAAGCAATCCTCCCACCTCAGCCTCCCAAGTAGCCGGGACTACAGGTGCACGACACCATGCCTGGCTAATTTATTTATTTATTTTTTTGTTGCCCAGGCTAGCCTGGAACTCCTGGCCTCAAGTGATCCTCCTACCTCAGCTTCCCAAAGTGCTGGGACGGCAGACATGAGCCTAGGCTAACAAATCACTTTATCCTGGCACCATCATTTCATCAAAAAAGAGACAAGCGACATCTTAAACACCAATAAAAATAAAAAGAGAGGAGAGCAGGTTTTAGAATAGAGCATAATCCTTTAAGCTAAATACATGTTGGCTTTAAGAAAACTCATTATATTGCCCTGAATTTCCAGGACTTTTCAGGACTTTTGCTGGAAAGCTGTGAAAAGATCATGACACAGCTGAACTTGAATACGGGCTGTGGATTAGATAATAGTATTGGATCAATGCTGAGTTTCCCGTGTCTACCATGCAGGAGTTACGTAAGTCTTGCACTGTAAAAGAGCATCCTTGTTCTTAGGAAATACACCCTGAAGTATTTAGAGGTAAAAGGGCACGATGTCTGCAACTTATTCTTAATTGGGAAATTTCAGGAAAAAATTACACATACACACATACACATTCACACACATAAACATATATAAAGAAAAATAAAGTAAAAGGGGTAAAATGTAAACAATTAGTATATCTGCAAAAAAGTTATACTAGAGTCTTTGTAGTATTGTTGCAACTTTTTGGTAAATTTGAAATTATGTCAGAATTAAGTTACCCAAAAAAATGTTAGCAGCGAGTTAGCAGTGAGCCTCAGGGTTGGTTTTCCCTTGGTACATTACCTATTTGGAAGTGTTTGAATTTTTATGAGCATGTATAATGTTTGTAGTCACAAAGAAGAAAGACAAAAATTACAAAAATTAAAGCGAAAAAGAAAAGGCCATGAAAGACTCAGTCTAGCTTTTTTTTTTTTTTTTTGAGGCAGAGTCTCACTCTATTGCCCAGGCTGGAGTGCAATGGCGTGGTCTCGGTTCATTGCAACCTCCACCTCCCGGATTCAAGTGATTTTCCTGCCTCAAAGGCACCTGCCACCACACCTGGCTAATTTTTGTATTTTTAGTAGAGATGGGGTTTCACTATGTTGGCCAGGCTTGTCTCGAACACCTGACCTCAGGTGATCCACACGCCTCAGCCTCCCAAAGTTCTGGGATTACAGGCATGAGCCACCGTGCCTGACCCAGTCTGGCATTCGACACTTGCTGATCTGGCCTAAATTCCCATTCTACAGGAAAGGAAACTGAGGCCCAGGCAGGGCTTGCAGCTTGCTCAATGGCACACAGTGAGTATCGTCAGTGAGGACTTGGCCAAGGCTGCTCCCAGCACAATTCCTTCCATGCTAGGATGTTGCCCATGAAGCAGAGTGTAGGTCTCAAGGGTAAGGAGGGCCAGGCAGGACTGGACAGGACGTTGGGACTTGTCCCTTCGAGAATGCCAGGTCCCATAGGGATGCATTTCTTCAACATTTTACCCCGATACGTTCCCTTCAAGCCAAGGAGGATGATCAAGAATTGCTCCCTACACGTTTACTTATTTCTCATATGGGGAAACTGAGGCCCTGAGAGGTTCAGGGACTTGCCTGAGATCGTACTGCAAGCAAATTCCAGGCTGTAAAGTCGAGGCGTAGTGTAATTGGCCAGATCTGGCTAAGTTGCCTCAAGCCCAAGTTAGAAAGGAATAAAGGAAAGGGCGAGGCCGTAAGAACAGGAGGGAAAAGGGAGGGGAAACCCTGCAGTGTCAGAGTTAGGAGATCCCCATTCCCTGAGCCCTTTCACTCTTCGTGTGGATTAAATTCGCTTGAGTTTAGAAGAGGAAGAAACAGTGTTTTGCAGGTGCACCATGTCCCACAGCTTCAGGAGGCATCACTCACATGACAGTCTAGGAAAATAGTGCCTCCTGGAGTTGTGCAGTGGAGAGTCTGTACAGCTATCCATGGCAGCTCTGAGAAAGTCATCTGTTGTTGTTTGTGGGGGGATGTTCGGGTAGGAAAGGGGAGTAATTAATTCACTGTCGCCTGAATTAACCAGTGACTGATTCCATCAGTTCGATCAACCACTATTTATTGCCATAGATCGTATGCCAGGTACCACGCTAGGGGTTGGGACTTCCCAGGCTTGACATATACTCAAGGGAGGAGCCGCAGGTGGGGGCAGGGGAGAAAGGAAGGCCTCCCAGAACAAAAACCCACAAACCACCCCCTACCATTCCTCCTTCCCCTCGGCTCAGCCTTCTCCATTCTTCAGGCCTCCTAGGAAAAGCCCTCCTGACTCCTCCAGACCCCTCCTCCCACAGTTGCACAGAACATCGGGTTCTCTGCTCTTTCTGTGTCTCCTCCACCAGGTGGTGGGAGCTTCTTGGGCTCCAGGATGCAGTGCAGTTCTTCTTATTATTATTATTTTATTATTATTATTATTATTAGAGACAAAGTCTCGCTCTGTCTCCCAGGCTGGAGTGCAGTGACTCCCAGGCTCAAGCGATTCTCCTCCCAAGTAGAATTGCCTCAGCCTCCCAAGTAGCTGGGATTACAGGCGCCCACCACCACACCTGGCTAATTTTTGTATTTTTAGTAGAGATGCGGCTTTGCCCTATTGGCCAGGCTGGCCTTGAACTCCTGATCTCAGTTGATCTGCCCGCCTTGGCCTCCCAAAGTGCTGGGATTACAGGCGTGAGCCACTGCACCCGGCCTTTTTTGTTTGTTTGTTTTTAAGAGACAGGGTCGAGGTCCGTCACCCATGCTGGAGTATAATGGCGTGATCATGGTTCACTGCAGCCTCAAACTCCTAGGCTTAAGCAATCCTCCTGTCAGCCTCCTGAGTAACTGGGACTACAGGTATGTGACACCATACCTGACTAATTTTTTTATTTTTTGTAGAGATGGGGGTCTTGCTATGTTGCCCAGGCTGGTCTTGAACTTCTGGCCTTGAGTGATCCTCCTGCCTCAGCTTCCCAAATTACTGGGATTGCAGGCATGAGCCACCACACCAGGCCTTCAGTGGAGTTCCTTCCCCAACCAAGCACCTAAAATTCATTCATCCATTCATTTAGTCATTCATTCGTTTGTTTTACTTCTTTTATTCCACAGGCATTTGTCTATTTGTTTGCTAACTAGATTTGTTTAAATAAAAAAGAGATATGCACTTATAATTAAAAAATAAAATTAGCCCAGACGTGGTGGCTTACGCCTGTAATCCCAGCACTTTGGGAGGCGGAGGCTGGTAGATCACCTGAGGTCAGGAGTTCAATATCAGCCTGGCCAACATGGTGAAATCCCGTCTCTACTAAAAATATGAAAACTAGCTGGCCATGGTTCCACACGTCTATAATCCCAGCTACTCAGGAGGCTGAGGCAGGAGAATCACTTGAACCCAGGAGGCAAAGGTTACGGTGAGCCGAGATCATGCCACTTTACTCCAGACTGGGCAACAGAGAAAGATTCCATCTCAAAAAAAATTAAAATTAAAAAATTAAATTAAACAGAGCAAGCAAACAGTTCCCCTCTCAGAAACAACTATTCTTCTCAATTTCTGAGTCTTCTTCCAAGTATTTCTAGGCAGTTCCTAGTATATAACTATAAATAAACACAAACGTGTGTGGTGTGTATTGTTTTCCTTTTTTCACAAAAGAAATCATACATTACACACAGCTCTGCACCTTGAATTGTTTTCACTTAATTCTGTATTGAGGTATTTGTTCCATATCAACACATGCACACCTTCTTTCATGGCTGTGAACTATTCCAGAGTGTGATGTCTTGCCATCTGTGTCAGTTGTCCATCAGTTGATATCTAGTCTGTTTCCAGTTTTTCACAGCAATGAACATCTTTCTACAGGCATCTTTGTATATCTGTGAGTGTATCTGGAGCTCAGCTTCCTTGAAGTGTAATTGATGGGGCAAAGGAATGAGCAATTTGCGTTTTGATAGATATCATCCAATAGTCCTCCAAAAATTTGCACCAAATTGTACAAAAAATCACTTTTTGGTCTCTGCCAATCTGAGATATGAAAAAAACAGTATCTCATTTTAATTTACATTCTTTATGATGAGAGATGTTAGCTTTTTTTTTTTTTTTCATGTTTCCAAATCATTTGTATTTCTCTCTCTCTCTCTCACTTCTCTTTAACAATATTCAAGGAGCCACTCTCGGCCAGGCTGTTTGTTCTTTAAGTCACATAGGCAGTGTCTGGGGCCTATCAAAATTTTATGGTCCTGCAAAAAGGTTTGAGACTTGGAAGGTGAGAGGGGACATACTGGATTCAATTTTTTTTTTTTTTTTTGAGACAGAGTCTCACTCTGTTGCCCAGGCTTGAGTACAGTGGCATGATCTCTGCTCACTGCAATCTCCACCTCCCAGGTTCAAGTGATTCTCGCCCCTCAGCCTCCTGACTAGCTGGGATTACCAGACACTCGCCACCACACCCAGCTAATTTTTGTATTTTTAGTAGAGACAGGGTTTCACCATGTTGGCCAGGCTCGTCTCAACTCCTGACCTCAAGAGATCCACCCGCCTCAGCCTCCCAAAATGCTGAGATTACGGGCGTGAGCCACCGTGCCCAGCCCAAAGTATTTTTTAAAAACCAGAAAATGAAAACGAAAAGTATGTCATTTAATGTCAATAAACCATAATTGTATGACAACTTCATTAATTGGAAAGCCTGGAAATCATGACTATTTCATTACATTTTAAAGCTAATGGTTGGTTTAGATATTCTCATTTCAAAGAAGTCTCAAGTTTGCATGATGCTTTTTAAGAAATTAGAGTCAATCTTTGTTTTTTTTTTTTTTTTTGTGATGGAGTTTCGCTCTTGTTGCCCAGGCTGGAGTGCAATGACGCGATCTCAGCTCACTGCAAACTCCGCCTCCCAGGTTCAAGCGATTCTTCTGTCTCAGCCTCCGGAGCAGCTGGGATTACAGGCACGTGCCACCATGCCCGGCTAATTTTGTATTTTTAGTAGAGACAGGGTTTCTCCATGTTGGTCAGGCTGGTCTCGAACTCCTGACCTCAGGTGATCCGCCTGCCTCGGCCTCCCAAAGTGCTGGGATTACAGGTGTGAGCCACCATGCCTGGCCCAGAGAGCTTTCTGTCCACAAACAAGCCAACATTTCAACAAAAGTAGGAGACAGTGAAGGAGATCAGATCTAAGTCTTGGGCTAGCCAAGGACCCCTGACTTCCCTCCCAACCCCCAAGTGTCAAAAAGAAGAAACCCTCTTGTGCGTCACCCCCCAAGTCCCAGCCTAGTGGCTCAGCACTGGACACCGGGATTTGGGGAAAGCTGGTGCAGGGAAGGATGGGTAGAAGTGATGCTCTCTGTGGTCTTAGGACCAGTCTGGGTTGAAGGTGAGGGAGGAGAGAGATAGAGATAGGGAGGAAAAGGAACAAATTGCCCCCAAATGACAACTTGAAACTGCAGAACAAAACGTTTTTCTCTATCATACTCTCTCCCTCTTTTAAAGGGAAATAGAGCTCATTTCTTGAAAGGGACCATCTGGGAGTCTAAGTCACAAGTGTGAAGATTTTAAGACTGGGTGGTGAGTAATTCAGCACCTACCACCTCCTCCCTGTCTGCTTTCCCTCCCATCTGAAACTCAGAAGGGAAAGGGCAGAGAGGACCAGAGGACATCCCACCACCTGCCAGCAGGAAATGGTATCAGAACCACGCGCACGCGCGCGCGTGTGTGTCTGTGTGTGTGTATGTGTGTGTGTCTGTGTGTGTCTATGTATGTGCGTGTGTCTGTGTGTCTATGTGTGTGTGTGTCTGTGTGTACACCTGTGTTTGCATCTGTGTGTCTGTGTGTGTCGATGTGTCTGTGTATGTGTGTGTATGTGTCTGTGTTTGTGTGTGTGTGTGTCTGTGTCTGTGTGCATCTGTATATGCGTCTATCTGTGTGTGCTGTGTGTCCGTGTGTCTGTGTGTGTGTCTGTGTACATGTGTGTCTATGTATGTGTCTGTGTGTGTGTCTGTGTGTGTGTGTGTGTGTGTGCGTGTGCATGCATGTGCATATACATTATCCCTCTCCCCTAATAGTCTGTATCCCCGATCCTTAGCACAGGGCTTGGCACTGGGTTACGCTCAGTAAAGATCTATGAAATGCAGCTGAACTGCATGGCACACTGAAGTCAGGAGAGCCTGCTCTGGAATCCCACTTGTGCTCTTTACTAGCTGTGTGACCTGGGGCAAGTTGCTGTCCTCTTCTGAGCTCAGTTTCTTCATTTCTAAAAAACAAACAAAAAAATGCATAAGAAAACCTAGCTTGTGGGGACATTCTGCAGATTGAATGAAATGAAGTGGGTAGGGTGCCTCAGCTTGAGGCAGGAGGGCAGCGAGAGAAGAGGCCACAGGCCATGGGCAGAGCAGGAGCAGTGTCTGCCTGGGTGAGAGGGTGCTTGTGGGGAGGAGGAGAGGGAGGCTGTGCAAGCAAGGCTGCCTGCTGGACAGAGGACTTGGAGCTGCCCTGGGAAGCATCTGTAGGGAGCCATTGTAGGTTCTACAGCAGGGGAGGGACCAGAGGATGGGAGGTGGCTGGGATCCCCTGGCTGCCACCATCTTGCATGGCTACAGCCTGGACCCCACATGTGCTTATTGCTCCTTCCTCCCTCTGTGCACCCCTAACTCAGTCCAGGGAGTGCACAGAAGAAGAGGAGCCAATAAAACACATTTAAAAAAATAAGTCATTATTATTACTTTAATTTGACTTCTGGGTACCTTCTTATTCAAGACATAGTTGTGGCTGGGCTCAGTGGCTCACACCTGTAATCCTAGCACTTTGGGAGGCTGAGGCAGGTGGATCACTTGAGGTCAGGAGTTCAACACCAGCCTGGCCAACATGGCGAAACCCTGTCTCTACTAAAAATACAAAAATTAGTTGCTTGTGGTGGCATGTGCCTGTAGTCCTAGCTACTCGGGAAGCTGAGGCAGAAGAATCATTGGAACCCAGGAAGCGGAGGTTGCAGTAAGCTGAGATTGCACCACTGCACTCCAACCTGGGCGACGCAGAAAGACTGTCAAAAAAAAAAAAAAAAAGAGACACAATTGCATTTCACAGTGAAAAACACAAAGCCTCTTCAATGTATTCACACACATTTAGAGCAGAATTTGATTCCAATACTCTAATCAATGAACATCTAGCAAAGTGTGGCGAATATTACTAATGCAGTAATGGGAAAATGCTAAAGTAACAGTCTGAATAGTTTTGTGCATCCTGAGTTTTCTGAACTAAGACTTTTTTTTTTTTTTTGAGATGGAGTCTCGCTCTCACTCTGTTGCCCAGGCTGGAGTGCAATGGCGTGATCTCAGCTCACTGCAACCTCCATCACCCAGCTCCAAGCAATTCTCCTGCCTCAGCCTCCTGAGTAGCTGGGATTACAGGCACACACCACCACACCCAGCTAATTTTTGTATTTTTAGTAGAGACAGCGTTTCATCATATTGGTCAGGTTGGTCTCGAACTCCTGACCTCATGATCCACCCGCCTCGGCCTCCCAAAGTGCTGGGATTACAGGCGTGAGCCACCGCGCCCGGCAACTTTATTTTTAATTAAAAGCAAAACTTACATTTTCTTTTCTTTCTTTCTTTTTTTTTTTTTTTTTTTTGATGCAGAGTCTCACTCTGACATCCAGGCTGCAGTGCAGTGGCATGATTTTGGCACACTGCAACCCCCGCCTCCCAGGTTCAAGCAATTCTCCTGCCTCAGCCTCCCTAGTAGCTAGGATTACAGGTGCCCGCCACCAGGCCTGGCTAATTCTTAGTAGAGACAGGGTTTCACCATGTTGTCCAGGCTGATCTGGAACTCCTGACCTCAGGTGATCCACCCTCCCCGGCCTCCCAAAGTGCTGGGATTATAGGCATACAGCACCTCGCCCAGCCAAAACTTACATTTTCAAAAGAAGTTTGCCTCTCCAAAAAAACCAGATTAGATAGCTTCTAAACTATATTAAATAAGACCAAATAAAGATTTTAATTATTATAAAACAAAAGTCAGTAATTCAGGGAAACACCACCTCCACAAATGTTGAGCCAATTCAGGTGTTGCTGGTAGAATCCTAAAGAGTGATATCTCTGGTTCCTGTGAACAATGTCCACAGTCCACACCCCTCGAGGACACAGCTCAGCTCCCACCAAGGGACCATGGCTGAGAGGAGAGCAACAGAGCGTGATCCCAAGGCCGCAGTACAGCTAAGGGCTCTCCAGAACCTGGGCAGGAAGCCCTACTCTCTGCCCTCCTCACTGGGTGATGTGGATGCCTCTGAGCTGCGGCTTTCTCCCTTCTAGTGGAATAACAATTGCTGACCTCACAGAGTTGTTCTGAGGACTAAAGGAGAGCATACATGCAAAGCACTTAGCATCATGCCTGCTAACAGATCAATGCACGACTGTTATTAACTCAGAGTAGTGACAAGGGCGAGAGAAGATCAGGTAAATAGGACACACGGTAGAGAGAGTGAGGGAGTGTCAGACGCAGGGGAGGGCGACACCCAGGCAGCCCTAGCTTCTGCCTACCTGGACTATCCACTTGCAGCCAGGGAAGAAGACCCCATGGAAGGAGGGGGTGATGGAGGGGCTCAGATATTTGATAAGATGGGAGGTCATCCTTGATCTACTTCCCTCCTCACCTCTCACCTCCAACCCTGCCTGGCCCACTTCTGAGGGTGATCAGGCAGGGCACCATGGGCCAGCGGAGCCTTGGAGGGTTCCAGAGCTGTGCCTCCCACACAGGGGCTATGCTGGGAGGCAGGAGGTAGGGCTGCAGGTGTGAGGCAAGGCAGCTGGGGTTCCCCCATCGATCAGCAGGAACCCAGGCACATCCCACCCCGGTTACCTGGGGGCCAGAGGCTGCTCCATTTGAAGTGTGGGCTCTCTCTGCAGATAGGCCAGCCGGGCCCTCCCTAGAGGCTAGGCACCTGAGCAGGTATGGGATAGGGATGGGGGTGGGTGCGGGGATTTGCAGGCTGTCGCTTCTGAAAACAGAGCCCCACAGCCTGGGAGTCAGCCAGGTGTGGTAGCCACACAGCCTCCCAAACTGGCTGATAGGCACATGTCAATTCTGGGCCTGCACAGGCACACAAACTCCTTGGCACAGACCCCAGTGGACACTCCTATCCACCAAAGACAGACACTTGAGTCTGAACACCCATGTCCTGACTTAGACCTGGCCCTGTTCCTGTACAGGCCCCTTCTCCACAGGCTCTCACCATCCTCACACTCACTCACACTCCCTGACACTCACAGGCCCTGCAGCCTCCTAGGTCTCCCTGGCTGGGACATCTGCCTCCTGGGGGCAGGGGCCATTGGTTTTGTTCACTGCTATCTCTCCAGTGCCTGTAACGGTGTCTGGCACGTGCCAGTGCTCAGGAAATGTTTGTTCTATAAATGAATGCCACACACACTTGCACACACACACACAGACACACATTCCATGATTAATTACCCCACCCTCACCCCTCCCCACCCTGGCGCTCTGAGTTCTCTGAGGCCCTGGAGGGAGCGGCACCTGGAGGTCTGTCCCTCTCTGACCAGGTCAGCCCCTCGAAACCATTGTCCAGGCAAGGGAGGGTGGGAGGTGGCCCAGGGAAGCAGAGCTTTGGGAAGCAGCAGCTTTGAGCCTATGTTTGGAAGGTGAGCGGGGATCCTGGTGTTCTACAGGAAGAACCTCCCGCGGCGGCCACAGCACCATGCTGGAATTCCAAGTGGGAAAAGGTCTGGCTGGGTCCATGTCATGGGTAATCCCTTTTGGGAGAAAGGCCGGGTTTCCCACAGGCTGAGCCTGGCTGCAACAGATTGAGACCTATGAGTAGAGCATGCGGTGGCCGCAGAGCCCATGGGTGGGTGGTCAGGGAGTCCTCCCTGGAGGAGAGGAACCTTGTCCAGGTGAGAGACAAGAGGACCATCTGGGAACAGGACTGAAAGGGGAATCTGAAGCTGTTGGTATGATTATTTCAGGACTGGCAAGGATGCATCAGATCTGTTTTAGGAGTTCATGACACCCTCCAGAGTAAGGCAGAGGCTCACCGGGCAGGCTCACACACTAGGGATTGGGCAGGCCCAAGCTGCAGCCACAGGGGCTATTGAGGGGCCAGAGTGAAGCCCCTGATCGTAGCCTGCATCAGACGACTCGAGAATGAGATGCCTGGGGGAACAGGCAGGTGACGGAGGGGACCAGAGACAGACAGGGGGCCAATGGGAGGCCAAAAGGATAGACTAACAGATGGACTGAAAGACGGAGGAAGACGGATGGACAAACAGATAGACTAACAGATGGACAGAAAGGCAGAGGAAGACGGACGGACAAATGGATAGACGGATGGACAAATGGATAGACTCACAGATGGATCAAAAGGCAGAGGAGGATGGACGGACAGACAAATGGACAGACTAACAGATGGACTGAAAGATGGCTGAGGACCGACGGACAAATGAATAGACGAACAGACCGAAAGGTGGAGGACGATGGACGGACAAACGAATAGACTAACAGGCCGAAAGGCGGAGGAGGACAGATGGACAAATGGAGAGACTAACAGATGGGCTGAAAGGCAGAGGAGGATGGATGGACAAATGGAAAGGCAGAAATGGGTGGATGAAGGAATGGACATTTGGAGTGGGGATGGATGGAGGTTGGAGAGGCTGGGAGAGAGGGCTGCTGGACCTTTATCCCCACAGTCACCCTCAGGAGCCTTAAGACCCAGCTACTCCCACTCCAGAACTCCCACCCCTGCACATCCCCGGGCCAGGCTCCAGGGAAGCCAACGCCTGCTTGGCCTGGTGCCCAGAGATGCACATTCCAGCCAGGTATGATCCTGCTGCTGTTACTACTGCAAGCCCAGATGTGGAATCACCTCCAGATGTTCTCACCATAACAGCTGTGCCTAGGATGGGATTGGGGTAGGCTGTATCTATGGACTAATACTCGTCAGCCCTCCAGCACCTGGGGATTGCCCCAATCATGGCAGACACCCGCACCACGCACACACACACACACACACACACACACACATACACACACACACACATACACACAATGGCTGAACCACAGCCCACAGACACTCACTGACACACACAAATGGGCACAGTCACTAATGCCCAGACACCAGGCCCCAGATGCCACAGAGATGCCATGTTGCACAACTCCACAATGAGCCAATCATGTGGTCTGCGTTGTATGGGGTAACCTGGACCCTCAGACCCACCCAACACTCATGCTGTCATTAACTAGCCAAGGGTCACTGAACAGCTCCTGGACCAGGCCTCGTGGGATGACAGGAAAGTCACCTTCAATCTCTGGATATTTGAAGTTGCACTTTCAAGGGCTCCTTCCAGAAGATGCTGGACCCCTGAGCCTGCCTCACAGGGCCCTTCCTCATCTCAGCCCCAGCCCTGCCTCCTGCCCTGCCCTCCTCCCATTTGCCCTCCCTTCGGCCACATTTCCCACCTTGGGCAGGCTTTCCCTTTTCACTGTGCCTTGGTGCACACAATGCCTGCAGCCAGGAATCCCTTTCTCATCGCAATAAGCCCATCCTTCAAGACAGAGACCTCTGTGTACCTCCACTTTAATGGTGTGACATGCAATAGGGCCTCCAAAAATGTTTGTTGACTGACTGACTTGCTGGATGAAATCATTAGAAGTATAAGTTAGCTCAGAATTAGTGCCAGACAGACTGGCCTGGACTTGCTGCTATCGGTTCTAGTCAGAGCAGGAGAGCGCCCATGGATTGGAGGATTTTGAGCCCCCATAAGCACACATGTGTGACTACAGCCCCCCTGGAGTGAGTCCTGCACCCTCGTACCCTCCACATGCCATGGAAAACATGCGCCACTGCCCCGTGCCAGGCCTGGACACAGAGCGAGGGCTGCGGGAGGGTCTCAGCCACGGTCAGGGGCTCCCAAGCTCCTCTTCCCTCTACCCACTGACACCTAAGGAAGCCCCAGGCACTTTTCTAGAGTGTTCTTTGGGGCTGAGGAGTGTCAGGGCAGGCCCTCTGCCAACTCAGCAGGCCGGGGACTTTGGATGTGCTGACACTGGCTGCCCTGACACACCCTATGTGGGCCCGGTTGGCCAGAGCTCTGGCCGGCCTGGGCCTGGGCCTGGCAATAATCGATTGACTGACATGGAATTCCATTCCTTCAGCAAGGACCAACCACGCCTGCAAAGAGTTGACGTAAGGCCCGTTTCTAAACACTTCACTTATATTTGCTCATTTCATTCTTGTAATGACCCTGTGAGGTAGATACAGTTCTGATGCCCATTTCACAGTTGTGGAAACTGAGGCACAGAGACAGATAAACTGACTTCCTACCATCAAAGCAGTTAGGAGTGGGCAGTCACGGTCCACACCCAGGCTATTGGGCTCTGGAGTCTGCACTTTCCTTTTTTTTTTTTTAAGATGGAGTCTCACTCTGTCACCCAGGCTGGAGGGCAATGGCGTGATCTTGGCTAACTGCAACCTTCGCCTCCCGGGTTCAAGTGATTCTCCCACCTCAGCCTCCCAAGTAGCTGGGATTACAGGCATCCGCCATCATGCCTGGTTAATGTTTGTATTTTTGTAGAGATGGAGTTTCACCATGTTGGCCAGGATGGTCTTCAACTCCTGACCTCAGGTGATCCACCCGCCTCAGCTTTCCAAAGTGCTGGGATTACAGGTGTGAGCCACGGCGCCCAGCCTGGAGTCTACACTTTCTTTTTTTTTTTTTTTTGAGACAGAATCTCGCTCTGTCGCCCAGGCTGGAGTGCAGTGTCGCGATTTCCGCTCACTGCAACCCCGCCTCCTGGGTTCAAGCGATTCTTCTGCCTCAGCCTCCCGCCGAATAGCTGGGAGTACAGGCACATGCCACCACGCCCAGTTAGTACAGACGGTATTTCAACATATTGGCCAGGCTGTTCTCAAACTCCTGACCTTGTGATCCGCCCACCTCGGCCTCCCAAAGGGCTGGGATTACAGGCGTGAGCCACCACACCCGGCCTGAGTCTGCACTTTCAACCACTACATTCTACCATGTCTCTTCTTTAACATTTTTTACAAACAACAACAAAAAAAGTGAGGCTGGCCATGGTGGTTCTTGTCTATAATCCCAGCAATGTGGGAGGCCAAGGTGGGAGCATCACTTGAGGCCACAAGTTTGAGACCAGCCTGGGCAACATGGTGAGATTCCCGTCTCTACAGAAAATTCATGCCTGTGGTCCCAGCTGAGGTGGGAGAATCACTTGAGCCCAGGAGGTTGAGGCTGCAGTGAGCTGTGTTCGCACCACTGCACTCCAGCTGGGTGACAGAGTGAGACCCTGTCTCAAAAAAGAAAAAGAAAAAGTAATATTACTTGCACCAGGCAGCCTTTGGCATTAGGGGCATGGACATGTGACATTCCAGGTCCCTTCCAGCCCTGTGTCTCACTCGCACACACACTCTTACCTGCCTCATCCTGATGTTGCCAGTTGCACCCCTGTGACCTCCCGGTTCCTCCACAGCCAGGCATTGGCTCGTGGGAACTCGGTGCTCTCGGGTTTGGGTCCCAGTGGATTCTGGAACATCCCACCCCACGCCTGTCCTTCCCTGCCACCCCTGCTCCACCCCAGGCCAGCATTCCTGGAAAGTTCAAAGGCACTTCGTTCAGGGGAGATGTTTCCACACAGCTTCTGTAGCTGGAACTGGGCTAGGCAGAGAGGGGGCCCACCCACAGCCCCACGGCGACTGCATCTTGAGACCAGAAAACTTGGAGTGGCCCTGGGGGAGCAGTGCTGTTCCCATTCTCTGTGGCAGGGCCTTGGCAGGTGCAAGACCCAGAGTGTCCCCCCACAACCTGAGGGGGCTGCTTCTGGACACAGAGAGCTCAGGCCTCAAATGCATCTTTTCACCAGCCTTCCTGGGTCCTGCCCATTCCTAGAGACGGAGTTCACTACGCTCCTAGCCATGTGCTGGGTGCGGGGCGAGCCCCAGATGGCTCATCGCCACGAGGTGCAGGCACAGCCTCTCCATGAGCCATCAGGAACTTGGGGTTGCATCAAATCCCCAAAGACTTCACTGGGCCCACACTAGGCATCAGCCTGGGATTCTCCTCCCAGGCCTCCACCAGCTGCTGAGCACAGCGGAGGTGGGGAGGCAAGAGCATGTCCTATCCTGCCTCCTGGCCCCCAGCCCCAGTAACACAGAACTAGGGTGCCTATTGTTTCAATGGCAGAAATCCCCCTCCCCTCCGACCCCCTGCCCCCTGCAGCACTGCTCCCCATCACTGGGCTAAACGCATGACCCGCCACTCAGCAGGTGATGACCTACTCCTCCTTGGCTGGCCCTTCCAGCTCCTCCTCCTCACCCATCCTGACTCAGAGGCCTGTCAGCTGCCACTGCCCCCGAGGCCTGGCAGATTTGGGTGGGAAGGAGCTATCTGGGTGCCAGAACCTGAGGGGCTGGCCATGCCCTCACTCCTTACTGACCTGACCTTTAGCAGGGCCTCTGAGCATTCTCTGATCTAGAAGTGCCACATGTACACGCATGTGTGTGCACACACACACAAACACCCACACACTTACACCCAGCCGCTCTATGACCTGATGAAACAGTCTGGGTGCAGGGCTGAGGCAGGCCAGGGAGGAGAGTTAGACTGAGCAAAAACAGGGTGTGTGTGGAGCAGCCTCCTGGCCTCTCTCCCGCAGAGGCCCCTGCTCTTCCTGGTACTGGAGGGCAAAGCGGCCCAGGGTTGGGAAAGAGACCGGCGCTGCTTGCTCCCTCTCCAGAACAGGCATTAATTCTGGCTGCCTCTTGGTATTGGCCTCCAATTTTATAGTTCTCTCCCTTTCTTTCTCTCTCTCTCTCCTACACACACCCCTCTAGACTCCTCCCCTGCAACTCCTCAAAATTTCTCACCCACCCTCACCCCACAGAAGGAGCATCAAAGCCCCACACAGCCTCTGGCCTCTCTCAACACCTAGGAGTTGAGATCAGGCCCTTGTGGCCCAGTCTTGGGGACTTCCCCCTACCAGGGTTGGCCCTCTTGGGTCCACGCCTCTTTGGCTAGACTTCTGATCGCTCTGGCGGCCACTCCGCAGTTTCACCACGCCTGCTCCTTCCTGCAACACACAGAAGTTGGCAGTGGCTCTGCACTGCTCCCAGCACCCCGGATGGCTCAGGGCTGTGGCATTTTGTTTTCTTTCGTTTTTCGCCTTCATGTCTGTGCTGTTCACTGTGCCTGAAATCCCCTCCCCACTAACCCTCCTGCCCATAGCATCAGTGGCCCACATGTCAGCACCCAGCACTTACCACTAGCGAAGCTGTGTCCTATCCTCCTGACCAGGCCGATGAAAAAAGTCCCATTAATTATACCCACTGTTGGCTGGGTGCGATGGCTCTCACCTGTAATCCCAGCACTTTGGGAGGCCGAGGCAGAAGGATCACTTGAGCTCAGGAGTTCAAGACCAGCCTGGGCAACATGGCAAGCCCCATCTCTACAAACAATGCAAAAATTAGCCGGGTGTGGTGGCATGCACCTGTAGTCCCAGTCCCAGCTACTTGGGAGGCTGAGGTGGGAGGATCACTGGAGCCCTGGAGGTGGAGGTTGCTGTGAGCTGAGATCACGCCACTGCACTCCAGCCTGGGCAACTGAGGGACCTTGTCTCAAAAAAAAAAAAAAAAAAAAAAAAGATACCATTGTTCAGAGGAGGAAGCTGAGCTGACAGAGGTCAAGGAAGATGCATTTCTACCCAACTTTCAAGATTCACTTTGGACATCACCTTCCTCAGACTCTGCCTCCTCCTCTTCACCGCCCCACTACGCCCCAGGCAGGAGAAACTGCTCCCAGCCTAGAGCCACTGCCCCTTGTAGTGACTTCTGTTTGAGGCTGAGACCTCAGCCCCCAGGTCCTGATTTGTGCCCTCCTCCCTCAGTTTTGGGGCCTGTGAGAGTGGGTGGCTGGGCCTGGGGCTGAGTCACTGCCTAGCCTTGCCTGCCCAGCCCCGAACCAGGCAAGCTTCGATGCAGGTGACCCTGCTGCCCAGAGAGTGGGCAGCAGGAAGAATGGTCAGGCCCTCCTCCTTTTTCTCCTCCCTCCTACTCACCCACCTCCTGGCCACTTTCCTCCCTTTTTTTTTTTTTTTTTGAGATGGAGTCTCACTCTGTCACCCACACTGCAGTGCAGTGGCACAATCTTGGCTCACTGCAACCTCTGCCTCCCAGGTTCAAGTGATTCTCCTGCCTCAGCCTCCTGAATAGCTGGGACTACAGGCATGTGCCACCATGCCCAGCTAAATTTTTGTATTTTTAGTAGAGACGGGGTTACACCGTGTTAGCCAGGATGGTCTCGATATCCTGACCTCGTGATCCACCCGCCTCAGCCTCCCAAAGTGCTGGGGTTACATGGTTAAGCCACCGCTCCCGGCCCCTCCCTGTCTTTTCACACCCACTTCTCTCTCTGCCCAACCCTGTCTACACCCTTCCTGCCAGTTCCCAGGAAAAGTGACTTGGACTTTGCTGATGGGAAGCAGAATCTGGGCTAAAACTAGGACAGGAGCGGGGCTGGTTCCTCCAGCAACTCCCCCAGCTCGAAGGAGGCCCAGCCTGAACCACATCGCCAGGAGCCCTGGCTCAGCACTGGGGGTTACCTATGGGCGGCCACTTCAACTTGTGTGTGTGTGTGTGTGTTTGTGGTGGGCAGGGCGGGGGAGATGTATACTGATGAGGGAGGGGAAATGGACCATTGGGCCCCAGCTCCAACGCCACATTTATTTACTGGGCACTGAGTTAAAAATAGACCTGAGTGCCCCTAGTGCAGGCTGCAGATAGGGAGAGGGATTCCAGGACCCCTGGGAACTAGCTATGTCTTAGGGCCTCCACATGACCTCCCTCTCCCTGTGGGGTGGATCTGTGATTCTGTCGAGTGTCACACACACCCCTGTGTTACTGGGTGGCACCAGGGCAATGTTTTGTGCACTTCACAGATTGCAGTGTTGTGTCGCAGAAGAGCATGGACTTTAAACCTAGACGGGATCCCAGCAAGGGATGACTGCACACCTGCCCCACTTCTGGCCTCCATTTTACAGAGAGGGAGACTGCGGCTTAGGGACAAATGACCAGCTCAAGGGCAAGCAGAACCAGGCTGGACTCGGGTTCCTTGGCTCCCAATTCTGGACTTTTTTTTTTGAGACGGAGTCTTGCTCTGTCGCCCAGGCTGGAGTGCAGTGGTGCGACCTCGGCTCACTGTAACCTCCGCCTCCTGGGTTCAAGCGATTCTGCTGCCTCAGCCTCCTGATTAGCTGGGTCTACAGGTGCCCGCCACCACGCCTGGCTAATTTTTGTGTTTTTAGTAGAGACCCGGTTTCACCGTGTTGGTCAGGCTGGTCTCAAACTCCTGACCTCATGTGATCCGCCTGCCTCCGCCTCCCAAAGTGCTGGGATTATAGGCATGAGCCACCACACCTGGCCCCAAGTCAGGACTCTTTCCACTGTGTTATATGGCACCCATCACATTGGATTCTGTTTTATTCCATCTTGTTTCATGTTATGTTATATAATGCAGGCAGAGGGGTGGGAGGTAGTGGTTGGAGGTGGAAAAGTAGCCAGAAGGTGACAAAAAAGCAATAGGCTAAGGTCCAGGCAATGAGCCCACATCTTCCCCCACCTGAGATTTCTCCTCCATCAGGTGTAGGGGGCGTGGCTCGCCCCGGCACCCAGTGCCCTAATTAGCTCCTGTTGACAGTTTCTGGTTTATGTGTTATCACCTTGAGCCTGCTTATCTTTATCAGAGCCAAAGGTTGATTGGGGCATTCTGGCCAGAGCTCAAAGCAACTCCACTCCAATTTCACAGGGCATTTATGACTACTGTGAATAATAACCCTCTTTCCTCAAGATAGCAGCCTGATCCATTCAGGACCTTCCCTGCAGAGTCCTTGGTGTGAGCCTTACCATCCTCACCAGGAAGACAGCACAGAGTCCTTCTCCCATTGGCTGGGGAGAAAAGCGATGCACAGCCCCAGGGTGAGCTGGCCGGGGACCCAGGTCTCCTGAGCCCTGTCCTCAGCACCTAGCAGCAATGCCCCAGGCTCTGGAACCTGACAAAGTGAGACCTCCCTACTAGCGCCATGGCCCCTGCTTCTCCAGCCTCGCTCGCCGGGACAAAGGTTACCGGGCCTTATCAACCAAGGAGGTAGAATATTAATCTGGCCATCTATGCCCCAGCCCTGACCTGCATAGCCAAGCCGCCATCATCCAGGTGGTGGGAGTATCTGTGCATCGGGACAGAATGAGGTGGGGCTATGTAAGGGGCCCCCATGAGGGCAGGGCCCTGCACATGGCCTTTGTGGCCGCTGGAGGGGCTCACCCTAGGTCTTTTCCCACATCAGCCTTGGAGCCACGACCTTAGGTTCTCACCAGCTCCCCTCTGAGCCCCAGGAGAGATATCTTGTCTGAGAAGTGACCCAAACCCTTCCTGACCCCTGATATTCCTACTTGGACCCCCTTGGGGGCAGTGACCAGAGGGTTTGTCACTGTCAGAGCAGACCTGGGTCCTACTCCCAGCTCGGCCATCATCTCCATCCTTGGTACCCGGGGCAAGCCACAGCACGCACAGACCTCAACTGCATCACCTGTAAAATGGGAGTAGACTTTGATCTGTCCCAGAATACCCTCCTTCCCTGGAGATGTGGTACCTAAGTCTGGGTGGCGACCCCTCCCCA
The DNA here is from genome assembly GCF_029281585.2 of Gorilla gorilla gorilla. NCBI lineage: Eukaryota > Metazoa > Chordata > Mammalia > Primates > Hominidae > Gorilla > Gorilla gorilla. Next base: position 96,607,586 of record NC_073236.2, on the reverse strand, counting down.
TCTGCATAGATACACCTGGAACAGGATCCAGGCCCCTGGATGTCACTCTTTTGTGTTTTACACTTCACCGGCCTCACTTACGGCCACCTAAACCCCTTAGCTCCTGGGCCAAGTCTTCAGGGACTCCAAGGGAGATGGAGATGCCTTGCAAGGATGTCTTTGGAGACCTCAACTGGGACAGGTCCCTGCCTGGCAGTTGTGTGTGTGTGTGTGTGTGTGTGTGTGTGTGTATGTACACCCACCCTCCCGAGGCATTGTCTAGAGGGGGCATTGTCCAGAGGGCTGGGCGGTTGCCTTTATGGCCAGGCATAAAAGGTAATCATTGACCACATCAATGCCACCCTGCGCGTCAGTGCCTGCCCAGGCTCGACCCTGCCAGGCCCTGGATTACTTTACAGTCACATAAAAGGAGCCTCCAGACTGGCCCCTGGGGACTTTGGCCCTCAAGGGGCAGTGGGAGGGGAGCCGTTCCCTGGAGACAGGCTTTTCTTCTAATATTTACTTGGCCAGAGAAGAGCCCCCCGCCTTTTATCAAACACCACTGGGATGTCTCAGCTCAGCCTGCCAAAGTCACAAGAGTCCCCGTCACCTGGTGCAGCTCCTCTTCCCCTCCCTTCTCTGCCTCTCCTGTCAGGACCCACCAGCAGTTTGGACGCACCCAACAAGGCTCTGCCCAGGCTGGAACTCAGACACATCTGGGAGGCACAGATGTGTCTGAGTTTTATCCAAGCTTTATCTCACCAAGGCCCCATAACCTCATGAGGTAGGCACCAAGATAATTCTCGTTTTATAGGCAGGAAAACTTGAGCTCAGAGAGGCTGAGTGACTTGCCCAAGTCACACAGCCAGTAAACAACCAACTTCAACAACTCTGCACAGCAGTGGTTTCCAGACTTGTTTGATTATGTTCTGCTATCAGGAAGAAACAACTCTTGGCACACACCTTCAGGATAATTGTGCTTCCACAAATCATATACATGTGTGACTGAAATCTGTGTATTAAATGTTAGCAAATATCTGCACTCCTATTCTCATCCCATCATTCAAACCAGATCATTCAAACAGAACACACTCCCCAAGTCTCCATTCCAGCCGGGCCATCTCAACAAAGAGACAAGGGGGGGGGAACTGGGCTGAGCTTAGGAGGAAAAGCAGGCCTCAGGCAGAAGGATATATTTGGGAAAGGGCATTCCAAACACAAGGAACAACTTGAGCAAAACTGAAAAAGCAGGAAATGGGCTGGGCTGGACATGGTGGCTCACGCCTGTAATCCCAGCACTTTAGGAGGCCTAGGCAGGAGGATCACTTGAGCCCAGGAGTTTGAGACCAGCCTGGGCAATATAGTGAGACCCCATCACTACAAAAAAGTAAAAAAAAAAAAATTAGCCAGGTGTGGTGGCGTATGCCTGTAGTCCCAGCTACTTGGGAGGCTGAGGTGGGAGGATGACTCCAGCCCAGGAGGTTGAGGCTGTAGTGAGAGGATGACTCGAGCCCAGGAGGTTGAGGCTGTAGTGAGCAGTAATCACTCCACTGTACTCCAGCCTGGGCAAAAGAGAGAGATCCTCTCTTGGGAAAAAAAAAATTTGATGCAAACAACAACAAAAACCAGTAATACACGCATCATAGATATTGTAGATCCGACAGAAGGGGAGAATTGGAAAACTGCGTGATTCAATATCTGGCACATAGCAGGTGCTCAGTAAATGGCAGTTGCTCTCATTATTAGAATGCTCCATTCTCCCTGCTCTGTCTAAAGAAACCGAACTAACCCTTTGATATCTAGTATCTCTAGTTCAGACTTCACTTTTGAGGACGTCAGTAAACATACCTCCCCTGGGCTTGCCTAGCTCTGCACTCACAGTGGTAATATAGCACTTAGCACATCATGTGATGGTCACTCGCATATATGTCTGTCCCCCCAGCCACCCACCACTTCTGTGCTCCTATACTATTATACACACTTAGTGGGCCTGGAAAGCTTCCTGTGACTTGGTTCGAAGTGGCAGAAAAAGAGAAATAACATTAGAAGAGAAAGGGAAAAAGGAGGAACAAACAGCCGCGTATTTCCGGGCACTTTGCTAAGCTCTTCACTTGTGTTTTTTAGTGAATAATCTCATCACTAGGTAATCTCTTCAACCCTATGAGGTAGGTGTATCAGGCAGGAGACGCTAGTTTATGCTGCAGTAACAAACATCCCAATGTTTTGGGGGGTTCGTTTTGTTTCAGAGACAGGGTCTCGCTTTGTCGTCGAGGCTGCAGTCTGGAACTCCTGGCCTTGAACAATTCTTCTGCCTCCCGAGTAGCCAGGACCACAGGTTTGCGCCACCATACCAGGCTAATTTGTTTACTTTTTGTAGAGACAGGGTTTTCCTATGTTGCTTGGAACACACAAATCCTAGGCTGCTCTCAAACTCCTGGGCTCAAGTAATCCACCTGCCTACACCTCCCAGCGTGCTGGGATTACAGGCATGAGCCACCGGGCCTGGCCCATCCCAATGTTTTGGTGGCTTAAAACAGCAAAGATTTATTTCTGTCATGGCAAATGAGCACTGCAGATGACTTGGAGGATCCTGAGCTGTGTTGTGCTAGCTCAGAGACCCGGGCTTAAGGAGGCTTCATATCAACAGCATTGCGGATGATCACATGGTGGCAAGAAGGGGCTATGGGGATTCACACATTTGCTCTTATTGCTGCTACCTGGAAGGGAGATGTATCCATTCTACTCACATTTCTTTGGCCAAAGCAACTCACATAGCCACACTTACTTCAAGGGGGTAGTGAAGTTACCAGGCGAGTGAAGTTACCAGGTAATGAAGTTGCCAGGCCTGCACCCCCAACTCTGTGTCATGAAGGCCACCATCCCCAGGTGTGCTAGCAGCCACTCCAAACTGTGCCACCCAAAGCCCCCTTGTGGCAAAGAGTGGACCCTACCCCTCCAAAGGCTGTCCATCTCCCCCTTTCCCTGGAACACTTCCCCCATAGTATCAGCACACAAGAATCTGGGTCAGTCCTTATCTTCTAGCAAAACTGAACTCATCAAGGAATCCAGCCTTGACTTTGGTTAAGCATAAAATCACAACCATATTTCACAGACACTGTGGGTCCGGCCACCAGCAAGGGGGGGCGGTGGAGAAAACCAAGGACAGCTGGCTTGGGGTTGGAATGCGATTTTTTATCAAATAATCACATGCTATGTGCAGGCTGGGATCACACGCTTGAGGTTGCACCACGAAGAGAGTCTGCCCCATGCGTTTCCCAGCACCCATTACCTGTTTTTCCCATCATTGCTTACAAAGGAGATTCTGTGGGCTCTGAAGGCAAATCAGCTATGGTACGTGTGTGTGCAAGGGACGGTCAGCCAGAGAGGTGCAAACCCACAAGGAAAGCCTCTTGGGAACACAGCCCCTGCTGGTCCCTGGAGAGGGAAGGACAGGTTTCTGTCTAGCTTCTGAGTCCAGGTTTAAGAAAAGCCTTGCAGGCTGGGCGCGGTGGCTCACGCCTGTAATCCCAACACTTTGGGAGGCTGAGGTGGGTGAATCACGAGGTCAGGAGTTCGAGACCAGCCTGGCCAACATGGTGAAACCCCGTCTCTACTAAAAATACAAAAAAAAAAAAAAAAAAGAAAAATTAGCTGGGTGTAGGGGCGGTGCCTGTAATCCCAGCTACTCAGGAGGCTGAGGCAAGAGAATCGCTTGAACCCATGAGGTGGAGGTTGCAATGAGCCGAGATCACGCCACTGCACTCCAGCCTGGCAACAGAGTGAGACTGTCTCAAAAAAAAAAAAAGAAAGAAAGAAAGAAAGAAAGAAAGAAAGAAAGAAAGAAAGAAAGAAAGAAAGAAAGAAAGAAAGAAAAGAAAAGGAAGCCTTGCACACTTTGGGAAGCTGAGGCAGGTGGATCACCTGAGGTCAGGAGTTCGAGACCAGCCTGGCCAACAATGGCAAAACCCCGTCTCTACTAAAAAAAATACAAAAGTTAGCTGGGCGTGGTGGTGCATGCTTGTAATCCCAGCTACTCGGGAGGCTGAGGCAGGAGAATTGCTTGAACCCAGGAGGTGGAGGTTGCAGTGAGCTGAGATCGTGCCACTGCACTCCAGCCTGGACAACAGAGCAAGACTCTGTCTCAAAAAAATAAATAAATAAATAAGGGGGCCAGGCGCAGTGGCTCACGCCTATAATCCCAGCATTTTGGGAGGCCGAGGCGAGCGAATCACGAGGTCAGGAGATTGAGACCACCCTGGCTAACACAGTGAAACCCCGTCTCTACTAAAAATACAACAAAATTAGCCGGGCGTGGTGGTGGGCACCTGTAGTCCCAGCTACTCAGCAGGCTGAGGCAGGAGAATGGCGTGAACCCGGGAGGTGGAGCTTGCAGTGAGCTGAGATTGCACCACTGCACTCCAGCCTGGGCGACAGAGCAAGACTCCGTCTCAAAAAAACAAAGAAAGAGAGAGAGAGAGAGAGGGAGGGAGGGAGGGAGAGAGAGAGAGAAAGAAAGGGAAAGAAAGAAAGAAAGAAGGAAAGAAAGAAAAGAAAGAAAGAAGAAAGAGAAAGAAAGAAAGAAAGAAAGAAAGGAAAAAGAAAGAAAGAAAGAAAGAAAGAAAGAAAGAAAGAAAGAAAGAAAGAAAGAAAGAAAGAAAGAAAAGCCTTGTGGTGGCTCACGCCTGTAATCTCAGCGCTTTGTAGGTGGATGGATCACCTGAGCCCAGGAATTTGAGAACAGCCTGGGCAACGTGGTGAAACCCTGTCTCTATTTTTTTTTTTTTAAACCACCACATCTGGCCTACCTGTCCCTATGATTATTATTATTATTTTGAGACAGAGTCTTGCTCTGTCACCCAGGCTGGAATGCAATGGCGTGATCTCGGCTCACTGCAATCTCTGCCTCCCAGGTTCAAGTGATTCTCCTGCCTCAGCCTCCCAAGTAGCTGGGATTACAGGCATGTACCACCACACCCGGCTAGTTTTTGTATTTTTAGTAGTGATGGGGTTTTGCCACGTTGGCCAGGCTGGTCCAGAACTCCTGACCTCAGGTGATTCGCCCTCCTCGGCCTCCCTAAGTGCTGGGATTACAGGCATGAGCCACCACACTCGGCCCCTATTATATTTTTAAAAATTATATTTTTAAATAAAAAAAGAAAAGGCTTTCCACATCCAGAATTGTGTACTAAGCCTCGCTGCCTCTGAGAAACAGCACATAGAGATGCCCACAGCTATGGGCCTTCTTCCTTCTTCCGCTCCAGGGGCAAGTAAAAGGAGGTGCAGTGAGGCAAAGGGGTGGAGGCTCAGGAGAGCGATAGGGGAAGAAATGAGCAGAGTTTCAGGAGATGAAACAGAGCAAAAGTTTGAGGTCTGAGACCAGTGAGATTCAGAGGCAGGGGCTGCTGGGGGCAGGGACTGTGGGGGCAGGGGCGGTGGGGAATGGAGGAAAGAGCATGGATCTGGGGCTCTGCTGCTCACCAGTTAGGTGACCTGGGCAATCCCCAGGCCTCTCTAAGCCTCAGTTTCCTGAGCTAGTGGAAGCCCCTAGGTCACAGGGCTATTGTAGGGATGGGTGTGCTCCTGAGGAAAACTAGCATGAGCTTGGCACCAGGCAGGTGAGGCCATGTGCTGCTCTCTGGGCCCCCAGCTGCTGTCCCCCAGACCCTGGTGTCAGACAGGGCCTGGTGAGAAATCCTTGCTGCCCTAGCCTGCCTGAGCTGTGGAGGGGCTTGTCCAGGACAATCAAGTCCCAAGGGAACCAGCTACCTGCCAGGCAGAGGCTGCAGAAGGGTTCACTTGGCCTTTTCAGTCCCTCTCAGTCCCTTACTGTCTGTCTCTCAAGAACATCCTGGCACTTGCTGCTCCACAGCCCTGCTGGGGTCCTGGGTGGGACTTTCTGGGGGCAGAGGAAGAAATTCCAGGGCCTGCCCTTGACGAGCTCATAGTCTAACTGGGAAGAGAGTAGTGGCTCACTATCCAGAAAACATGGAAAAGAGACTGTTGTTTGGAGAAAGCAGGAAGCGTTCAGAGGCGGGAGGTAGAACAGGAGAAGGCGCTGGAGCCTGAAGGATGGAGCGGACCAAGTGCAGAGGGGATGGAGGGCACTGCAGGCAGGAGGCACAGTAGGAAGAAAGGCCTGGAGGGTTGAATGGGGAACACGGGGTCCTAGAGATGGAAGCAGGGTCCAGGCTGTGAGTGGTGGGGCCGCCTCAGCTGGGGAGTTATGGTAAGGATAAACAGAAGGGCTCTGGGGCCGCCCAGAGTGCATACCCCTCAGGGTGCAGACGGGGGAACAGCAATTGTCTCTGAGGGGGATCCTCACCTCCCTACCTCATCAGCCTAGGAGACAGGACCTCACTTGACTGGCCCACAGCCAGGCTCTGGCTGTGTTGACAAATGGGCCCTTCCCCCTGGCCTGGTGAGCTGAGATGTGGCATTGTTAAGCTGCAAGTGAGTCACAGAACTTTTCCTTCCCTTTCTTCCTCTCTGCTCTGCTTGTCCCACACCCTGCTCATTTTCTCTCTCTCTCTCTCACACACACACACACACACACTTGCCTTTCAGAACCTGTGAACTATAAATAAGTGCTTTATCACCATAAATGACTTGATCCAGGCTGGGGTGGTGAGGGGCTTGGCTCAGGTTCCTGGGCGTGTGGATACCTGCAGAGTGGGTTCCTGAGCACGTGAGGGCACAAGCGTGCAGTCTCGGACAAGGTGGAGTCTCAATGTGTGAGCTTGCTGAGGCCAGGGCAGTGTCTGGGAAGGGAGTGGAGGCATCTTTGTGTCTGTGGGGTTGTGGTGGGAGGAAGGTTTCGGGGGCTGTGGGGCGAGCACAGGCGTATGTGCTGTCTATGCCCCCAAGGGGACAGGACGTGGGTGGAGAACGTATTTGTGCCCGAGGTGTGTCCGCAGGGATATCCGCGTGGTGAGTGTGGGAGGAGGGGCGCTGGGCATGGAGGAAGTGTTTCTGCCTGTCTGTGTGTGTGTTGTGGGGGTGGCGGGGATTGGCGGGGGTGGGTTGTGCCTGGCCAGCCAACCTTTACATCTGGTTCTGCAGGATGTGAAAAGGTTTGTGACTGAGGCCAGTGTCACACCCTCCAGTCAGATCAGAGGGTTGGAGATAAATCCAAGTGAGCAAGCATTGGTGACTGTGGCCGGGTTGGTGTCCCATTCCTGGGGGGCTCCAGGAGATAGGGAAGCTCATCTGACTTCCTGAGGGCCTGGCAGCCCCTCCTGCCCTCCTCAAGGTGGTCCATCTGGCACACCAAGCCCAGCCAGAGACAAGGGGCACCCGGAGCACAGTGCCTGTGACTCTGCAGGCAGGGCACTGGCGGGCACCCAGGGAGGACCTGCTCTGTTCAAACTCACGAGCCCCTCCCACCTGACGCTGCCCCAGCTAGACTGAGAACCCCAGGAGGCAGGGCTTGACTTTTCTTTCTTCTCCCAGCCTCAGTCTCCCCAGATGTCAAAGGAGGACAATGATCTCTACAGAGAGGGGCTAACTGCACCGGGGTGAGCTTGGCGTCGTGGCTGGCAGGGAATGGAGGCTCCCTTCCTTCACCTCCCAGCCTCCAAAGAAAAGGTTCAGTTGAGGCCTCCTTGGGGGTGGGTGCAGGTCCTTGGGCCATCTCTAGGGGGCGCTGACAGTCAGCCAGCACGTGCCTGCACCTGTCCCTAGATTAAATGAGCAAAAGACAGCTGAAAAAAAAAAACCCAGGCAGGCCTTGGGGCAGGGCAGAGGGGCTTGAGGCTAAGTGTGAATGGGGGATGGAAGTTCAGTGGGGCGTGACTGGAGGGTTTGTCTGTGGCATGTGTGACTTCTGTCACCCACTGGCCTAAGAAAGAGCACCAAAGGCCCTTCTGTGAATAAACTCTCAGGCTAACGCAGGCTGGGCTTCGTGGAAGTGATGGTAGGGAAGGTAGTCCTTGGATGCTTGGTTGAGGCCCCACTCCTCCTGGGATGGTGGAAGGAGGGCAATGAGGCATCAATGGGGTTTCCTTCTTTCCCTCTCCTTTGCGAGCCTCACCAAGGCAGGCCTGCCACCTCGAGCCCCTCAAGGAGATAAGAATCCACAGTCCCCGTGCCAGGAGGTGGCAGCAGGCAGAGTGATGGGCCCTGGAGGGAGGGCTCACTTGGGGCACGCTCGCCTTTTAAAGGCGGCTGCTTTGTCCTGGGATTACCCCCATGATTTGGGGTCCCTGGGGGCAATGCCATGGCCTCCATGCAACCAGGCCTCCTGAGTGGCTGCATTGCCGGCAGGGAGGTAGCTCTAAGGTCAATTCTGAACCTGCCTCCCTCCAGCGCTGCCCATCCATAAAGGGCATCTGTGCCCAGGCAACACCCACCCACCTGGGGCTTGGGGAGCCGGGGCTGCTGCAAACACAGTGCCGCAGTGAAAGTGGGACAAACGCGCCTGTGTGCATCCTGGCCGAGGTGCCGGAGGAAGCGTGGTCGGGGCAGAAGTGTTAATGGGCCTCCTTCCTGCCGTGCCCTGCCCGTGCCAGCTCCTCGGTGCTCATCCCGGCTCCCTGAAATGCTTGCTTCCACTCACGGCCAGCGCACTCCCTCCACGTCCCTGGCCGCAGATCTGTCCTGCTTTGACAAACATCCCTCTCAGCCTTCGGGTTTATGGTTTTTCCGTGTGCCTTCCTTCATGTGGTTGGGAACCAAACTCTGGTCTCCAGAGCTGTGTGGGGCTGGGAATGGCGCCTGGACCTGCAGGGCTCCCCAAGCGACAGTGCAGGGGGACTGGAATCCTGCTCTCAGGGAGACAGGGCCCATCAGGGAACCACGTAGGAGGGCATAGTTGGTAGGGCCAGCGCCGCATGCTAAAGGGGCATAGGCAAGGGAAGGGGTCTGCAGGGACAGTCTGCAGGAGCCAGGAGGGCTTCCTGAAGAAGGCTGAGCTTGAAGGATGGAGGGGCCAAAGGAGACCATTCCAAAAGCAGACAGCACCAGCCCGCAGGATGGTGAGCAGCAACTGCAAGAAGAGAAGCTTGGGCACTCGTGGGTTTGTTTTTATTTTTGCTTTTAAATGTAATATTTGCGCCGGCTGTGGTGGCTCATGCCTGTAATCCCAGCATTTTGGGAGGCCGAGGCGGGTGGATCACCTGAGGTCAGAGTTTGAGACCACCCTGACCAACATGGAGAAACCCCATCTCTACTAAAAAATATATATATATATATATATTAGCCAGGCCCCAACTACTCGGGAGGCTGAGGCAGGAGAATCGCTTGAATCCAGGAGGCGGAGGTTGCGGTGAGCTGAGATTGCACCATCATACTCCAGCCTGGGCAGCAAAAGTGAAACTCCATCTCAAAAAAAAAAAAAAAGTAATATTTGTTAAGCAACAACTGTGCCCTGTGCTAAGTAAGTCTCATGAGTTCATTATCTCATTAATTTTCACAAAAACTTGCAAGTACTGTCAACCCCATTTTATAGGTGACAATCCTGGGGCCCAGGAGATAAAGTAGCATGCCTTGGGGGAGAGCTGGTTAGTGGCAGAACAAGGATGGAAGCCCTGGCAGGCATCCAAGGTAGGATCCACATGTTAAAGAGAAACCACTACACTGCACATTCTGGTCAGTCACTGTTGGACTTTCGCATTTGAGCCAGGGCTACCCATTTCGTGTCCCTGAGTCCCTGGGTCTGCCCCAGGAGGGCCAAGGAGGAATCAACTAATTCCAGGGCTATCTGTCCCCTCAAAGACACAAATTTGCACATGCTGGGAGCCTCAAGCCCCTTAGGAATTAGCATCATCCACAAGCTGATGCCTCCCACATAAGGGAACACATTTTCGTTTTTTCTTTTTTTGAGTCAGAGTCTCATTCTGTTGCTCAGGCTGGAGTGCAGTGGCTCAGTCTCAGCTCACTGCAACCTCTGCCTCCCAGGTTCAAGCAATTCTCCTGCCTCAGCCCCCCAAGTAGTTGGGATTACAAGTACCTGCCACCATGTCCGGCTAATTTTTTGTATTTTTAGTAGAGACGGTGTTTCACCATGTTGGCTAGGCTGGTCTCGAACTGCTAACTTCAGGTGATCCGCCTGCCTCAGCCTCCCAAAGTGCTGGAATTACAGATGCGAGCCACCACACCCAGCCAAGGGGACACATTTTCAAAAGTACTTAGGGCTGTTGAATAAAATATACACTCATCTAAAAGCATTGCATGCCGGGCACAGTGGCTCATGCTTGTAATCCCAGCACTTTGGGAGGCCAAGGTGGGCAGATCACCTGAGGTCAGGAGTTCGAGACCAGCCTGACCAACACAGAGAAACCCCATCTCTACTAAAAATACAAAAAGTTAGCTGGGCGTGGTGACACATGTCTGTAATTCCAACTACTCGGGAGTCTGAGGCAGGAGAATTGCTTGAACCCCAGAAGCGGAGGTTGTGGTAAGCTGAGATCATGCCATTGCACTCCAGCCTGCGCAACAACAGTGAAACCCCATCTCAAAAATAAATAAATAAATAAAATTTTAAAAAAATTAAAGCACTGATGAAGGCATCCTTGCAGATGGTCACTTGTCTTTTTTTTTTTTTTTTTTTTTTTTTGAGACGGAGTCTTGCTCTGTCACCCAGGCTGGAGTGAAGTGGCACAATCCGGGCTCACTGTAAGCTCCACCTCCCGAGTTCACACCATTCTCCTGCCTCAGCCTCCTGCGTAGCTGGGACTACAGGCATGTGCCACCACGCCCAGTTAATTTTTTTTGTTTGTATATTTAGTAGAGACGGGGTTTCACCATGTTAGCCAGGATGATCTCGATCACCTGACCTCATGATTCGCCTGCCTCGGCCTCCCAAAGTGCTGGGATTATGGGCGTGAGCCACCACGCCCAGCCCATTTGTCCTTTTTTTAATCAAAAGATTTTAAAAGTACAAGTACTGCCACAGAGTGCAGGTCTGCAAAGTGTTTCGACTCTACAAAAGAGTGTTTGTATTTTAAAAGTTCAGGAACCATTTTACGGACTAAGACACTGAGGCCGTAGGAGATAGGGCTTCTTGGCCAAGTTGCAGAGCCAGCTGGGGCCCAGGGAGTTTAATCCAAGTGGTGTGGGTCTCCCTTTCTCTCTGTTCAGGGAAGTGCCCCCTTCATCCCCTCAGAGAAAGTCCCCAGGACTGCAGGACAGGCCATGGGGGGTGCAACCTTGGGAGGCATGAAGCTTGAGGAACTGAAGGGCTAGGAGAAATTCAAGGGCTGGGCACAGTGGCTCACACCTATAATCCCAGCATTTTGAGAGATCAAGGCAGGTGGATCACCTGAAGTCAGGAGTTCAACACCAGCCTGGCCAACATGGTGAAACCCCGTCTCTACTAAAAGTACAAAAAAATTAGCTGGGCGTAGTGGCAGGTGCCCATAATCCCAGCTACTTGGGAGGCTGAGGCAGGAGAATGGCTTGATCCCAGGAGGCAGAGGTTGCAGTGAGCCAAGATTGCGCCATTGCACTCCAGTCTGGGCAACAAGAGGGAAACTCCATCTCAAAAAGAAAAGAAAAAGAAATTCAAAGGCAAGGTTAGACTGTCTCTTAACAGACTGGGGACAACCCCAAGAAATAAGAAGGCACCCCCAGCCTCACCTGTTATTTACTTCTCAGAGCCTTCTGTGAGCCCAGCATTTGCAGGTCCTGCCATGGAAGAAGCCGGCTCTGTGTGGACAAGCAGGAAGACAGGAGGGTGGCCCTAGGTATACCTTACCACTGGGCTCATGATATAGACCCCCCAGTGGAAGGAAGCAAAGGAAAGACATTTCTGGGACATTTAGTGTAGGCCCAGCACTGTGTTTTTACAAGCGAGTATTTTTGTTTTTAATCTCAACAACCCTATGACTCCCATTTATACAGATACACCTCAGACCAGTGAAAAGCAGTTAAAAGGCAGAGCCAGCACTTAAACTTGACCCCACAATGTGGCCTGATCTGTGTTCTGGGGGTCTCCCCAGGCGCCGAGCTGCCAGGAGAAGGGTTGCCAGAGGGAAAGGGGAGGAGGTGTTGGCCCAGCCCCCACAGCCCCAGCCCAAGCGAACATCCTCTCAGCCTGCCTTTATTGTTCACAAAACCGAAAAAGTGATGATGGTTTTCCTTCCTCTCTTTAAGAAAACAACAGAATCAAAACAAACAGAGAAGGGGAACTCCCCTCCTGTAGCTTTTGCCAGAAATAAAAGGAAGAAATAATCCCCGTCATGACCTGGGCCGCCCCACTGCTGGAACAGGGTCTGGGAGGGGAAGAGAAAAACCCCTGCCCCCCGACCATAAAACCCAGAGTTTCTGCTTCCTGATACTGATACAAGCTCAACCTCACCCCCAGCAAATCCCCCACTGTCCTCTGTCCATCCCCTCACACCAAAGATCTGACACACACACACACACACACACACACACACACACACACACACGGCTGAAGCAGCTGAAACTTCCCAAAGAGCTTTAGTAAATCCTAAGGAAGGGCAAAGAGGAAATAAAAACATACAAGTCCAGGAAATAAAAACAGCCCTCAAAATGTATTCCAGCATGTTTGACCTCCCATAGTCACTTCCCACTTGAGGCTCCCAGGTCCTACCCCATTTCTCACTCCAGAGCTACCTGCACTGAGGCCCCCAAAGGACTAGAATAGCCTCACAGGGTCCTTTCCAATCTCTAGATTTGGGCTTGCCTGTATCTCAGCTGCCTCAACAATCAAAGTCTAGAGCAGCGTAGGGCTTATGGTAATACAGGACACCAGATCCCATCCTCACAGGAGCCCTCTCATTCATAATTTAATATAGCTTTTAATTCCAGATAGCTTGTGCTGATTGGCTCACTTGGAGTGACTGGCAGACTTCAGAGATCACTCTGTCCACAGTACACAGGGTTGTGGCCTTAAAGGCTCAGCAAGGTCATCATTTCTGAGCCTACAGTAACAGCCCTGTGGTCTCACAGAATGGGACCACCTGGTCAGCCTCATTCTTTAACAGGGACTCTAGGGCCAATAGCACCTTTTGAAAACTTCTGGATAAATTAAGGAATTTGTCTGTGGTCTGGATTCAAGGTCAGCGGGAGAATAGTTTTTCTCCATTATTACTAATTAGCCTCAGCAAAGACTAAATGACTACTTAGTAATATACTCAGTACTGTACCTGGTCCTGTGGGAAATGTACAGATGAAGATAGATGAGTCTCAAAGCCTCTCAGGGGCAAGAGAGGGATGGAGGCAGGGAGAGGTTTCTGCCTAAACAATCAGAAAAGAGTCTATATGAAAACTCCTCTAAGAGCTGTTGGAGGGTGGGAGGGTAGAAAGCAGCATGTGTGACATTGCTAACTGTTTGAGGATTATGGACCACAATGACCTGAGCTCCCTGAGGTCAGAAAATGTCTTGCCCCTTTTGGGTCTCAGGACTGATAGGTCCTGCACTTAGGAGGGGCTCAATTGGCATCTGTTGGGTGAATCGCCATTGTCTGGCTTCACTGGCAGCAGATGGTCAGAGGAGGTCAAGCACTGATTATTCTCCTGAAGAAGAGACCAGACCAGGGCTGAAGCCAGATCTTCTACCTCTCTGAGCAATCCCTTTTTCTCAGCAGCCTCAATGCCCCACTCAGCCTTCAACCTTTCTCAACTGAACAGCAAGATAGTTATCCTCCTTTGCATTGTGGCTTTTTTTTTTTTTTTCGAGACGGAGTCTAGCTCTGTCACCAGGCTGGAGTGCAGTGCGCGATCTTGGCTCACTGCAACCTCCACCTTCTGGGTTCAAGCAATTCTGCTACCTCAGCCTCCCAAATAGCTCGGATTACAGGCACACGCCGCCACACCCAGCTAATTTTTGTATTTTTAGTAGAGACAGGGTTTCACCATGTTGGCCAGGATGGTCTTGATCTCCTGACCTCGTGCTCCACCCAACTCGGCCTCCCAAAGTGCTGGGATCACAGGTGTGAGCCACTGTACCCAGCCTGCACTGTATTTTTAACATATTCTCCAAGTGGCCTCTGGAGTTATTGTGCCAAAACACAGGTCAGATTATGTCATTCCCTTCCTCAGAAGCCTTTGCTGGCTCCCCATTGCCTGATGAATAAAGTCCTGGCTCTTTAGCCTGGCAATTAAGGCTGTTACTGCTGCTTCTCCCATCCCTTCATCCCCTGGAACTGGAATAAGCAGAGTGGCTAAAGGCTCAGGCTCCACACACAGGCTCCTGAGTTAAGATTCTGGCTCCATTCCAGAGCCTCTTTCTGAGCCTCTGTTTCCTGTTTATAAAATGGAAATAAGAAGAATGTCCACCTGTGAGGATTAAATAAGGTAGGTTTTTTGTTTTGTTTTGTTTATTTGTTTTTTGAGACAGGGTCTCGCTCAGTCATCCAGGCTGGAGTGCAGTGGCTTAATCTCAGCTCACTGTAGCCTCCCAGGCTCAGGTGATTCTCCCACCTCAGCTTCCAGAGTAGCTGGGACTACAGGCATGCACCACCACACCCAGCTAATTTTTGTATTTTTTGTAGAGACTGTTTTTGGCCATGTTGCCCAGGCTGGTCTTGAACTTATGGACTCAAGCAATCTGACTGCCTCGGCCTCCCAAATTGCTGGGATTATGGGCATGAGCCACCACGCCTGGCCAAACAAGGTAAGCTCTGCATAGAGATACAGTAGGCCCTCCCTATCCTCAGGCTCCACATCAATGGATTCAACCAACCACGGATGGAAAGTATACTAAAAACATGATAAAAATAACAATACAATGAAAAATGATACAACATTTTAAAATACAGTATAATAAACATTTACATAGCACCCAGGCCTAGTGGCACACGCCTGTAATCCCAACACTTTGGGAGGCTGAAGCAGGAGGATTGCTTGAGCCTGGAAGTTCAAGACCAGCCTGAGCAACATAGAGAGATCCTAGCTGTACAAAAAATTTTTTTAATAAGCTGGGCGTGGTGGTGTGTCCCTGTAGTCTCAGCTAATCCAGAGGCTGAGGTAGGAGGATCATTTGAACCTGGGAGGTCGAGGCTGCAGTGAGCCATGATCAAGCCACTGCACTCCAGCCAGCGGCCACAAAGTAAGACCTTATCTCTACAGGAAAAAAAAAAAAAATACATAGCATTTACATTGTATTAGGTATTATAAGTAATCTAGAGATAATTTAAAGTATACCTGAGTCATTCATGCCTGCTTAGCCAAAAATAAAGTATGCAAGAAGTTAGGCATAGGTTATTTGTAAATACTATGCCATTTTATATCAGGGACTTGAGCATCTGTGGATTTCAATATCCATGGGAGTCTTGGAACCAATCCCCCCGCCACAATACCCCTAGGATACAGAGGGAGGGACAACTGTTCACAGAGGAGCTCCCAACACTTGTTGGCTTTCCTCAACATTGCAAGGATGATAGTTTTGTCTTCTCCAATGGCCCAGGAAGCTTTTTGAGGGCAGGTACCATGTGATAGTTGCCTTGTGTCCACACCCACACCACCCCCATTGTGGACCACTGGGCCATTGTGGGATCTCAGTTCTATTGGCTGAGTGGTTCTGTAGACCCAGCAGTGGATAGAGCCAAGACAGGGGGCCTGGGAGATTGTGGATATCATCACCCCCTGGCCCTGGTGCACTCATACTCAGTTCTTAAGACCCAGCTCTTTCTGACTCCTCCAGAAAGACTTCTCTGTCCCTCAGGCTGGGTCAGGCCCCTCAGCGTCCCACTGCACACATGGCAGATAAATCTTGATCGATGTGCTGTGATAGAGCAGTTATCTGTGTGTACAGCTGGCTCCCCAAGAGACCGTGCCCTCCCTTCTCACTATTCTCTGGAGTCAGGCTCTGTAGCAGCCCAACATGGTTTTGATGAATGAATTAATAAATTTGCTCTGTGATCATGAGCAAATTCCCTCTGTCCTGTTCTCAACAACGGGAAGGCACTATCTTTACTAGATAAGTGAGAGGAAGGGGCCCGGAGGTGGAGGGGGCAGGGCCAGAGGAGGAATGGAGTGGCTCATGACACCCACTGTGGGCAAATGGGATCTGTTAGGAGTGGCTTTGGCTCACTGGGGCAGGCCAGGGTAGAGAACTGTCACATACCCTGGTGTGCCTCTGGCAAGGAGCTTTGGTGCCATGTGGGAATAGAAGTGCATGGTCCCTTGGCAAGGCTAACGTTTTGTTTTTAAAGAAGTGTGTGTTTCCAGCCTCTTCCTATCTAGCGACCTGGTCCCTGAGACCTGCCCACCCTCCCGGGCCATAGCACCAGCCATGCGACCTTGAACCGGTCACCACTCATCCCTGGACCTCCAAGTTCTCATCTCTACTGACGGGGCTGCAGTGCCTTCATGGGCTGGTGCCTGCCTGGGAGGGAGCCCAGGGATAGAAGCCTGGTTCGCTGGCCACCTCCCGCTGGGGCGTTGGCCCAGGCTGCCAGGTTTCACGTTTCAGCTTTCAGAGTGTTTTCTTGTCTAGGGCACTTTCTATTTTTCAATACTTTTCCTATCACAGCCAAACAACAAAAAAGGAAATTGGTTGAGCCTTCTGAAGACCAAGGTCTGGGAGGGTGGGGGTGGGCAGAACCCACCATGGGAAAAGCTGGAGTCAGGGCTGGGGGAAGAGAGGCCTCTCCACCCGATTCCCCAGCACCCCTGCTCCCCTTCCTCCGGGGCTGACTCATTGTTTTGCAACAAACAGCCGGCAGCCAGGTCCCAGCAGTTTCTCAAGCCTGGCCCCCAGGCTGTCTGGGCTCGATCCTGGCCCTCCCAACTGCCTGGCCAGGCCCTGAACGATTGAGTTATCTCCACTCGCATCCCCTTTGTTTGGGGCAGCTACTTGCTCACTCCTGGTAAACAAATTCTGGGCCTGTGTGAAAAGAAAGGAACGGTTATCTCTGAGGCCCTCAGTGGCCTGGCTGGGGAGCAAGACTTTCAGAGGCTTCTGTCTCCAAAGAGAGGAGGGATTTCGGAGCATAGCGTCCAGAGGCCAGCTGCCTGGGTTCAAGCTCCACCTCTGCCACTGACTGCTGATGACCTTGGGCAAGTCCCTGACCTTCTGCTTCAACTTTTTTACCTGTAAAATTTGGGCACAATAATATCTATATCATAAAGTTTTTCTGAGGATTGATGAGTTCATATTTATAAAAGGCTACATAAATGATGTGAGGTTTTTTGGGGTTTTTTTGTTTTATTTTGTTTTTTGAGACCGAGTCTCGTTCTGTTGCCCAGGCTGGAGCGCAGTGGGGCAATCTTGGCTCACTGCAACCTCTGCCTCCCGGGCTCAAGCGATTCTTCTGCCTCAGACTCCTGAGTAGCTGGGACTACAGTCACACACCTCACACACCACCACACCCAGCTAATTTTTGTATTTTTAGTAGAGACAGGGTTTCTCCTTGTTGGCCAGGGTCGTCTCGAACTCCTGACCCCAGGTGATCCACCCGCCTCAGCCTCCCAAGGTGCTGGGATTAGAGGTGTAAGCCACCGCACCCGGCCTGATGTGAGTTTTTTAAAAAGCTACGTACAAGAGATGTTAAATGGGGGAAAAGGTGGGGGGTCCACAGGTAACATTAAATAAAATAAACTCAACACCCAAGGCCAGGCTCAGAGGGATTTTCCAGTGCCTCTTCCTCCACCCCACACCTGCTCCCACCCCACCCCCTCCCCAGCAGGCCAGGCTCCTCCACTCTGCATCCCTGAGCCAGGGCATCAAACGGCCCAGCGGGGTCGGTACCGAGGCCCTAAGCTCCTTTTCAAATGGAAGCCGTACAGGGGAAATCCTCCAGGGAGGTAGGCGCCAGCCTGGGAGGATCTGGCCACCTGAGGACTTACTCAGAGAGGCTTTGGGGTTTGCATCCAGAGCTTTTGGAATTTCAAAAAGATGTCCCCACAGACGATGGGCCTGCAGGGGTGAAATGATGGAGGGAGGGTGGCCATGTCACCACCTCTCACCCACGGTGGGCTCTGTCCTACCATTTTCTTGTCTGGACTGATTTTTCCAAATAGCTGATTTCTCAGGCTCCAGATTCCAATCTGATCCTGACACTTACTAGCTGGGAGACTTTGAGCGAGCTACTTTCTTTCTCTCAAGCTCCGTTTCCTTGTCTGTAGCAGGACATATTAATCCCTGCCTTGCATGGTGGGCAGGGTAGTAGATGAGGCAGCACAGGCCAAGCTCTTTGTGTGGGGCCTGGGTGTGAGGCCAGGGTTCCATTTGTGGTGTCCTCTCCCTCTCCCCCACCCCCACCCTTGTCTCCACCCCAGCTCCATCCCTAAGCCACACTATGGCCTTGAATAGATCCTGTCTCAGCTTTTGTGCTGAGTGCCTGAGAATCTCCTTACCCCTAATCTGACTCCATTTGGTTGCCCCCACCCCACTCTAGCTCCAGCATCCTTTCTGGTGAGTCTAAGCACCTGGGGTCTGGATCCTCAGCCTCTCCCTTCCTGGTTCTCCCAAGGGTGCCAATATTGCATGAAGCTAACACAGTGTACTTGAGAGCCCAAGAGATTGGGGTGACATCTAGGCTCCTCCATTCACTGGCAGCGAAACCCTAGCACAAGCCATGGGTCCTCCCCAAGCCTCCGTCACTCACTCATTTATTCAGCACATGTTTCTGAGCACCTGCTCTGTGCCTGACATTACGCTGGGTGCCGCAGGTACAATGGTGAACGACACAGACCCAATCCCCGCCCTGGGAGAGTGAATCATCTAGCAACGGAGACAAATATTCAATACACACCCAACGCATAGTTAGTGAGTATTGCAGAGAGTGAAGGGTGCGATGGGATCAGATTTCCCAGCGGGCCCAAGAGAGGGTATCCCTAAAGCTTACACCAGCAACTGAAGGATATCTAGGAATGATAGGAGCTAGGGAAGTAGAGATGGGGAGAGCACTGGACAAACAGCAGAAATAGCATGCACAAAAGCCCTGAGGTCAGAAGAGCTGGGTACTCCTTGTACTGAAAGGAGGCCACAGTGAGGGAGCAAAAGACAGACCCAAGATGAGGTTGGGAAGTAGACAGGGCTGAATCTGGCGAGAACACACAGGTCTTGGGAAGGACTCTGGACTAGAACCAGTGAGTGGTTTTAAGTGGTGGGGGGCATGGCTGCAGTTCTTGCTGTACTCCAGTAGCTGAAGGGGTAATGGCTTAGAGCGGGTTTCAGGAGACCAGGGAGGAGGCTATCTTCCAGAGGAAGAGTGGTTGGACTTGTGGGGGATAGTGGAGCCGGAGAGAAGGGGCAGAGCCAAGATGTGCGCAGGGAGTGGGTACAATAGGACCTGGTGATAGGGCAGTTATGGAGGTCAAAGGAGAAGATGTCAAATATACCGCTCAGGTTTCTGACTGGGGAAACTGGGTGGGGCCAGTTACTGAGATGGGAAACCCCAGAGGACGGGCAGATTTGTTGGGAGAAGGGAGAACAGGAATTTAGTTTTTGAGATCTATTTTTGAGATATCCCTAGCAAGTAAGCAACTGGACATATCAGCATTTTTTTTTTTTTTAAAGGGGTCTCACCATGTTGCCCAGATTGGTCTTGAACTCCTGGACTCAAGCAATCTTCCCACCTTGGCCTTGAAAAGTGCTGGGATTACAGTCTTGATTTTAAAAGAAAGGGGCTGGGCACCATGGCTCACACCTGTAATCTGAGCACTTTAGGAGGCCGAGGCAGGTGGATCACTTGAGGTCAGGAGTTTGAGACCAGCCTGGCCAACATGGTGAAACCCTGCTTCTACTAAAAATACAAAAATTAGTCAGCATGGTGGCACACGCCTATAATCCCAGCTACTTGGGAGGTGAGGCACGAGAATCACTTGAACCCAGGAGGTTGCAGTGAGCCGAGATCAGGCCACTGCACTCCAGCCTGGGCAACAGAGTGAGGCTCCATCTCAAAAAAAAAGTATCAAAAAAATAAAAATGCCAGTGCGGTGGCTCATGCCTGTAATCCCAGCACTTTGGGAGGCCGAGGGGGGCAGATCACCTGAGGTCAGGAGTTCGAGACCAACCTGGCCAACATGGTGAAACCCCATCTCTACTAAAAACACAAAATTAGCTGGGGGTGGTGGCGCATGCCTGTAATCCTAGCTACTCAGGAGGCTAAGGCAGGAGAATCACTTGAACCCGGGAGGCAGAGGTTGCAGTAAGCTGAGATTGCGCCATTGCACTCCAGCCTGGGCAACAGGAGTGAAACTCTGTCTCGAAATAAATTAGTAAATAAATTAATTAAAAATAAAAGAAACATCAGTTGGGTGCAGTGGCTCACACCTGTAATCCCAACATTTCGGGAGGCCGAGGAGGGCGGATCACTTGAACCCAGGAGTCTGAGACCAGCCTAGGCAACATGGCGAAACCTCATCTCTACAAAAAAATATAAACAATTAGTCAGGCATGGTGGTGCACACCTGTAGTCCCAGGTACTCGGGAGCTTAGGAGGCTAAGGTGGGAGGATCACCTGAGCCTGGGAGGTGGAGGTTGCAGTAAGCGGAGATTGTGCCACTGAACTCAAGCCTGGGCAACAGAGTGAAACCCCGTCTCAAATAAGTAAAACAAAGAAATTTTCTAGATTGAAAATTGGAAATCATAGAGGTGGAATTAAAAGATGGGAATGGGAAGATTGTTTGGGAGACAGTAATCACGGCTCTCAAATAATCAGCCAAAGAGAACTCAGCCCAGGGCCTGAAGACCACCCCACTTAAACGTCCGGTGAAGTCGGAGCCTCAGTTTAATCAAAAGTAAAATGGAGGTAGGCGCACCCGCAGCTCACAGCATAACTGAGAATTCTATTAAGTAATGGATGTAAGGCACTTATCCGGTGCCTGGCACACAGCAAATGAGCAATAAATGTTGGGGAAGAATGCTGTGATGATGCATGTGGTCAATGACTTTCTTTAATTGCAAGTAATAGAAACTCAAACTTGCTTTAGAAAAAGAGGCGTTTGCCGGGTGTGGTGGCTCACAACTGTAATCCCAGCACTTTGGGAGGCTGAGGCAGGCGGATCATCTGAGGTCAGGAGTTCAAGACTAGCCTGACCAACATAGTGAAACCCCATCTCTACTAAAAATACAAAATTAGCCAGGCGTGGTGGCACACGCCTGTAATCCTAGCTACTTGGGAAGCTGAGGCAGGAGAATTGCTTGAACCCGGGAGGCGGAGGTTGCAGTGAGCCAAGATCGCGCCATTGCACTCCAGCCCAGGCAACAAGAGCGAAACTCCATCTCAAAAAAAAAAAAAAAAAAAAAAAAGGAGGCGTTTATTCAAAGAATTTGGGTAGCTCCTACATCAGAGGAAGAACTGTCGCCAAGCCACACACAGTGGAAGGGCAGGAACGCAGGCCTCTCCCGACTCTCACTGAATCCCTTCCTGGTGGGATCAACTTCATTCTCTCCTGAATTTTTTGACTTCCCTGTGGTAGGCAACACAGCTGCTGGCCAGGCCTAAGGTTCACATCTTGATGTTCCTGCTCACAGAGAGGGACTTATACTCTCTCTGATCCCACGTGAACAAGACTCTTAGGGAAGGACCCCGATTGGCTGGGCTTTGCTCAGATGCTACCCCTGCACCAGTCAGTATGGAGGAGCAAAGGGACTGGCGTGTACCATGACATGATGGTGCCATGGAGGGTAGGAGGAGGGAAAGGACAGCTACTTCGTCAGCAAAACAATAGGCAGCCCCTTCACATTAATGCGGAAATGTGCTTGCAGTCAAAACTGCATTTAGTGCCTGTAGGCACGTTCCCTGGGGCTGTTTCCATCTATAGATCCTGGCACTCACGGGAACCCCCACCCCACCACCCCCACTCCCAATCACATGGATTCACCAGCAACCTCCTCACATATCTCTAGTCCATGGTGTCTTCCCCCACCATCCCCCCACCCCAGTTCCCCGGCGCCCAGGCAGCACCTGTAGATGAACCTCCCCTTGGCCCTACTTTGAAGGGGGCCCCTTCTCAGAGCCTTTAATGGCCAGACCCCAGGACTGAGTTTTCTTGACCTGACCTCTCCAAAGTTTCTCTCTCCTTCCATCACTGCTGGTCTCATATCAGTCCAGCTCACCCCCGACTTCCTCCAAGAAAGGACTCCTGACCTCATTAGGCTCGCGCCCCCTCCCGCTGACCTCCGAATGGGCTGCTACAAGTTCATGGTTCACCTGCAGGGAGTGGCTGCGCACACCAGTCACTGAGGTGAGTAAGTGCTTCATGTGCTTCATCTCTCTCAATCCCGGAACAGCAGACACCACCGTCCCTAGGTGACAGAGAAGAAACAGAGGTTCAGAGAGGCTTAGTAACATGCCATGACTCACACCAGTGGTTAATTGAATAACCAGGACTTGAATCCAAGGCTGACTTGATGACCGATCGGTACAACTTCGCTTTGTTTCATGGGTCAGCAAACTATGGTTTGAGCTCCCCAGTAGCTGAGGCTACAGTTGACCTGTGGGCCCGGTTTTACCCACTGTCTGCTTTTGTGCAGCCTGAGAGCTAGAATGATTTTTTACGTGGTTGCAGGGAGAAAATCAAAAGCAGCATAACATTCTGGCACATGTGAAAATCATATGAAATTAAAATGTCAGTGCCCATTAAAAAATGTTATTGAAGCACAGTTGTGCCCAGTCAGGTATGGCCAAGTTGGGTAGTTGTGACAGAGACAAAAGACTCCAAAGCCTTATTCTTTTTACATCTGGCCCTTTACAGAAAGCATTTGCTGGGCCCTGCGCTAAAGGGTTCTCCCACAGCCCCGGGGGCCCTAAACACACTGCCTGAATCTAGGGGTTGCTGGAAGACCCTGGAGGAAAAGTAAGGTGGATTTCAGCCCTTTGTACACCCAGGTACTCAAGATTTGCTAAAGGCTCAAGACCTGAAAACATCCAGAAAATGCCTGTAAACCAACCCCTACTGCTGTTCCCCGCTGAGCCAGACTATCTGTCCGAGGGTCTGCGGTGGGACACCTTGGTCCCTACAGGATCTGACTCATCTGGTGGAGTGCTCTTCCGGTCTTGTTTAGTTTTCAAAGAAACAACTTCCAGGAAAACAGCAGAAGGAAGAAGGCTTCATGGGAAGAATGAGTCAGAGAGTTGTTATGGGGACTGCATGGGACCCAGAAAGAAAGTACTAAGCCTGAAAGGATAGCAAGTGACAGGTGCTGATGACCTGCAACTCTTAGGGGGAGGAGGAGGGAAATAGGGAATTCTGGAAACCTGTGTGGGACTTTTGCGTAAATTAGAAAAAGGTGGCCGGGCGTGGTGACTCATGCCTGTAATTCCAGCACTTTGCGAGGCTGAGGCAGGTGGATCACCTGAGGTCAGGAGTTCAAGACCAGCCTGACCAACATGGTGAAACTCCGTCTCTACTAAAAATATAAAAAATTAGCCGGGCGTGGTGGCGGGTGCCTGTAATTCCAGTTACTCAGGAGGCTGAGGCAGGAGAATCGCTTGAACACAGGAGGCAGAGGTTGCAATGAGCCAAGATTGCGCCATTGCACTCCAGCCTGGGCGACAGAGCAAGACTACATCTCGAAAAAAAAAAAAAAGAAGGAAAGAAAAAGGCTCCCCTTCCTCCTGCCCAACAAGGACGCCCTTGGTGAGTGGGGAGGGAGCTGTAGTTCAGCCCCGCCCTGCGCCCACCCCCAGGCCAGATACGCTTATGTAGTGCTCCCATTTCACAGCTGTCTGTGGCAGCTTGGCTTGACCTGACAGTAGGCAGGTCCTGAACCAGCTTAGGTTTCCTGAGTTTCCCTCTAACTCTGCTCCTCACTCAAGCCAGTCCACCAGCCTTCCTGTGTTTGTTTCTTCTTCTGTATAATGGGAATGTCTGTCCTGTCTCCCTCCGGCAGTTCTGGGTATGCAATGATGAAGCAGATGTGGACACCAGGGTGGAGGGTTTTGATGTCAACCAAAGGACCAAATGGAAGCCTTCCATTTGGGGTCCTCCAGAAGCTGCTATTTACAGAAAAGCCTTTGTTGTCATTTTTAAAAACAGATATGGTGAAGAAAATTTGGAAAACAGAGGGGTGTAGTGCCCACAGTCTACCATGGCTAACATCATTCCTACACTCTATCTTGCTTTGGGGGCCAGGGAGGGAAGACACTTGAGCATTACTTCTCAAATGTCTCAACTTTCCCTGAGGAAATTGTTAAAAAGCAGGTTCTGGTTCAGAAGGCCTGGAGTGGGGCCTAAGAGTCCTCTCTTCTAACAGAGTCCCAGGTGACGCCCATCTGACACTCGGAGTCTCATGGGACCGAGAAGACCTTAGCGCAGGTTGAAGAGGTGAGGCCAAGGTGTCCTTGCCCTGAGGGGTAGTGGGAGCCCTGGAAGCTCCTACCCTGTGGCAGGCCTGCCTCTTGAAGTAAGGCGCAGGGGCAGCCTCCCAGGACCCCGGGGATCCGCCAACAGGCTCCACACTGGAAACTGTGGGAGTGAAGACCTCAAGGGCTCAAGCCCTTGGGCGGAGGTGGGAGGAGGTCTCGAGCTGGGGAGGCTGGGAAGGGCTGGGTTTCCCCAGATCAAAGCAGCTTCCCCAGCCTTTGATTCCCCAACAAGCAGCCTCTTTGGACTCGGACTGCAGTTTGGGGCCCGCTGGTCTTAGGGCCTGGGGAAAGTGGTAAGAGGCTCTGGCCTGCTCTCTTTTTGCATAACAGCTTGGCTGCCTAACAAAAGGGCGGTCCTTAAAAGGCCTTATGGGGCTGTTAAAAGCTTCCGGCGATGGTTTAATTGGGGGCGATTAAAGTGTCCTCCCCAGGAAGGCCTGCCCTTCAAAGGCCAGCCAGGCCTGGCTCCCCTGCCCTCAGCACCTCTCCCCGCAGCCTCTCCCAGAGTGGTGGCCCGGCCCTCAGCCTCTCCCCTCCCCAGCCTCTCCCCTCCCCAGCCTCAGCCACACCTAGGAGGTCCAGGGCCGGACCCTTTGGCCAGCCTGTCTGTAGGGATTCTGTCTCAGCCTGGACAGCAGCACCATCTGCTCACACAGTTTGTTCTCTTGGCTGAGTCTGGCACAAGAGGGAGGGAAGGCTGGGTTAGAGACACAAACAGCCTCAGAAATTGGGGACCCCTTGCAGCACTCTCTCTCCTCAGAACACCTCGACTGGCCTTTGGGCCCCTCCTTGAGCTCCGGGTTACCAGCCCTTCCCCAGGACCCCCGCCTGTCTGGAACTTCATGGTCACTGCTGGGCACCCCATCTCCCACCACACATGAATCTTCAGGCATGTGTGGTGGGAGATGCCTGGAAGTGTGCAATCTTCTGAGCACACTACCTGGAAGCTGTTGGAGATTCAGAGGTGACCAGACAGGGACACCTCCAGGGAGGAGGGGATAGTGGAGGTGTAAGTAGGTGAAAGCGATGGGGTGTGATGTGAGGTGGAAGGAGCCGTGGTGGGGGTGGGCCACAGAGGGCCAGGAAGGACTTTCTGGAAGCAACAGCGCCTACAGTTAGAATGTGACCAGCTTAATTGGGCCCATTTGCCAACCCTGATGTTAACAAGAGGACCACATCCAGCTTTACTAACAGACTTTGTCCACACCACCAACTCTGGGCTCCTGGGAGGGAGGTGGGGTAGACGGCCCATCCAGTCTAGAATAGCCACTCTGGGGGCATCTAATTCTTTTTTTCCTTGAGGCAGGGTCTCGCTCTGTCACCCACGCTGAAGCGCGGTGCTGCAAACACAGCTCATTGCAGCCTCCACTTCCTGGGCTCAAGCCATTCTTCTTCCTCAGCCTCCTGAGTAGCTAGGACTACAGGCACGCGCCACACCTGGCTAATTTTTGTTTTTTTGTGTGTAGTGACAGGGTTTCACCATGTTGCTCAGGCTGGTCTCAAACTCCTGGGCTCAAGTGATCCACCCAAAGTATCGGGATTGCAGGTGTTAGCCACTGCACCCAGCTGGCATCTGATTCATACATTTCCCCAGAGCCCACCTTCCCTCTCAGATATTATACATCCTTTCGTCTGAACCTTAGGAGCTGCTTTGGATGCAACTTGCCTGTCTCATCCCCTCAGGCCCATCACCCAAACAAAACTCAGAGCCTTCTCCCCTGGGGTGCTCTGTTTCCTGCATGAATCTTGCTCTCATCTCCCCGTCCGTGCCCATCCTAGATGGGGTGCCAGGGCCAAGGGTCTTTGGGATTTTCACCTCCTGTGTCAGCATCGAGGTAAGGAAAGCTCCCCCATCTTTTTTTTTTTTTTTTTTTTTGAGATGGAGTCTTGTTCTTGTTGCCCAGGCTGGAGTGCAATGGCATGATCTTGGCTCACTGTAACCTCCTGCCTCCCAGGTTCAAGCAGTTCTCTGGCCTCAGCCTCCCGAGTAGCTGGGATTGCAGGCATGTACCACCACACCTGGATAATTTTTGTATTTTTAGTAGAGACAGGGTTTCGCCATGTTGACCAGGTTGGTTGACCTTGAGCTCCTGACCTTGTGATCCGCCCACCTTGGCCTCCCAAAGTGCTGGGATTACAGGCCTGAGCCACTGCGCCGGTCCAAGGCCATGATTTTTTACAGTGTAAGTGCTGGAGGAAAGCAAGCCCAAGGCAGCGGGCAAGGGGGCTTAGGCTGGAAGAACAGGCTGCAGAGGGACTCCCTTCTGAATGTCCTGTGGCGAGGTGTCCCCAGGTATCCCTCTGCCCTCCTGACAGCTTTCCTGTCCAGTCCCAGCAGCCTGTTCTGAACCTGTCATCAAGCACTGAGCCCCCAGCCGCGGTGCCTCCCTCACGTGAGGCTCCTGTCTCCTGACGGCCTTCTGCCTGGGTTTCTCCCTCCAACAGGGCCTGCTCTTTGCTGCCAAGCTCAGCCTGAGCGATGCTGGGGCTCCCCTCACAAGCCTCCAAGCGTTCCCCTCTCCATGGCAGCTGGACATTGCAAACCCTCCCTGACCACTCCCCACCCCAATCATCACCCTCATTTCCATCCTCCAGGAAGGGCTGTGGCCTCACAAGCTCCTGGTGACCCCAGCCATGCCGTGTTCCTTCCTGCCCACACTCGCCCTGGCCCCTCTGCAGGGAAGTGGTACCTTCCCTTGCTCTGGATCTCTGGGGACTCTGCTGGTCCTTCAAGGGCCTGCTTATACATCTCCTCCTCCAGGAAGCTTCCCTGAACATGCCAGTCAAGAACACATCCTCGGCCGTGCAGTGGTTCACACCTATAATCACAACGCTTTGGGAGGCTGAGGTGGGTGGATCACCTGAGGTCAGGAGTTCGAGACCAGCCTGGCCAACATGGTGAAACCCTGCCTCTACTAAAAATACAAAAATTAGCCTGATGTGGTGGTGGGCGCCTGTAATCCCAGCTACTCAGGAGCTGGGGCAGGAGAATTACTTGAACCTGGGAGGTGGAGGTTGCAGTGAGCCCATACCTTGCCATTGCACTCCAGCCTGGGCGACAGAGAGAGCCTCTGTCTCAAAAAAAAAAAAAAAAAATTAGGCAGGTGTGGTGGCATGCACCTGTAGTCCCAGCTACTTGGGAGGCTGAGGCAAGAGAATCGCTGGAACCCAGGAGGTGGAGGTTGCAGTGAACCGAGATCGAGCCGCTGCACTCCATCCTGGGCGACAGGGCAAGACTCTATCTCAAAAAAAAAAAATTAAAAAACAAACAAAAAACCACATTATCTTTCAAATGGCTGTAGCACTTACTATGTGCTAGGCACCGTGCTGAGCCCTGGGTCTCATCTAACCCCCACAGCAACAACAAGCAGCAAATTTATTCTACTATCACCTCTTTGTTGTAGATAAGAAACAAAGGCAGCCAGGCGTGGTGGCTCACGCCTGTGGGAGCACTTTGGGAGGCCGAGGCGGGTGCATCACTTGAGGTCAGGAGTTCGAGACCAGCCTGGTCAACATAGTGAAACCCTGTCTGTACTAAAAATACAAAAATTAGCCAGGCTTGGAGGCATGTGCCTGTAATACCAGCTACTGGGGAGGCTGAGGCAAGAGAATCGTTTGAACCTGGGAGGTGGAGGTTGCAGTGAGCTGAGATCACGCCACTGCACTCCAGCCTGGGTGCAAGACTCTGTCTCAAGAAAAAAACAAAAAACAAACAAACAAACAAACAAAAAACCAAAAACTGAATGGCTGGCCTCAGCAAACCATTCTGAATTGCTCAGGACTGAAGGGTTTCCCAGGACAGGCTTTCCACTCTGAAACTGGGAAAGCCCCAGGCAACCCAGGACAAGTCAGTCACCCTTCTGTTACCCGAGAGACTGGCCTCTGCCCCCATCAGTTCCCTGAAACAGTGTCCAAAGGCCACCATCAACCTTCAGAGGCCTCTCCCTTCTCCTGCCCATGGGGTGGTGTAAGGCTGGGCAGTATCCAACTGCCCTTCAGGGATGCAGTGGGGCTGGATGAGGGGCAGGGCAGTGCCAGCCTGGAGCAATGCCACCCTCCAGCCCAGCCTCACTGGTCGCACCACCTCTCCCTAAGCTGGCTGCTGGGCCTGGGCCCTTTATCATCCCCTCACACTATCAGGCCGCTGAAGGAGTATCTCCTCCGCGCCCACCCCAGCTTCTGCCCTGACCCAGATAAGCTGAGGGGCCAGCCCAGGAGGAGAGAGGCAAAGCTGTAGCCTGGCTCTTCCCCAGCCCTGAACCTCCCTGCCTGGCCCTTGGGTGGAAAGCAGCAGAGACTCCTCTTGGGACTTCTACATCCCAAGATCAGACCGCCTCTCCAACCCCATGGGCAAGGACAGTGGGCAGGAATTCCTGTGCCCACTTGGCAGATGAAGAAATGGAGGCTGGGGGCCAGGCACCGTGGCTCACGCCTGTAATCCCAGCAGGTTGGGAGGCTGAGGCGGGCAGATCACGTGGTCAGGAGATCGAGACCATCCTGGCTAACACGGTGAAACCCCATTTCTACTAAAAATACAAAAAAAAAAAAAAATTAGCCGGGCGTGGTGGTGGGCGCCTGTAGTCCCAGCTACTCAGGAGGCTGAGGCAGGAGAATGGCGTGAACCCGGGAGGCAGAGCTTGCGGTGAGCGGAGATCGCGCCACTGCACTCCAGCCTGGGCGACAAAGCAAGACTCTGTCTCAAAAAAAAAAAAAGAAAAAAAAAGAAAAAAAGGAAAAAATGGAGGCTGGGGAAGTGACCTGCCCAAGGTCACTGGGCCAGACCCATAGGAAGTCGGGGCTGGACGGGGCCTCAGCATGCCCCAGGGCTCTCTGATGGGGCTTCGTGGAGGATGTTTTTTGAGTGAGTCCAGCTGGAGAGGCCAGCCTGCAGATGAGGCCTGTGCACTGCCCCTTCCACAGTCTCCGGCCACCCTCCCAGCACCGCCTGAGCCCAGAGCCCTCGTGCCTCCTTCCTGCGGGGCTCTTGTCTCCCGACAGCCTTCTGCCTGGGTTTCTTCCTCCAACAGGGCCTGCTCTTTGCTGCCAAGCTCAGCCTGAGCAATGCTGGGGCTCCCCTCACAAGCCTCCAAGCGTTCCCCTCTCCAGGACAGCTGGACATTGCAAACCCTTCCTGACCACTCCCCACCCTGATCATCACCCTCACTTCCATCCTCCAAGCAGGGGCTGTGGCCTCACAGGCTCCTGGTGACCCCAACTATGCCACGTTCTTTCCTGCCCACACTCGCCCTGGCCCCTCCGCAGGGAAGTGGTACCTTCCCCCCCCTCTGGATCTCTGGGGATGCTGCTGGTCCTTCAGGGGCCTACTTATATGTCTCCTCCTCCAGGAAGCTTCCCTAAAGATGGCAGTCAAAAACACATTCTCCTTCAAATGGCTGTAGCACTTACTATATACCAGGCACTGTGCTGAGCCCTGGGTCTCATCTAACCCTCACAGCAACCACAAGCAGCAAATTCACTCCACTATTATCACCTCCAGGTTCTAGATTAAAAAACAGAGGCACAGAGAGGTCGGGTAACAAACCCAAGGTCACACAGCCAGAAACAGATCAAGGCAGGATTCAGGCTCTGGCAGTTTGGATCCATGGCATCCACTGGATTAGCAACTCCTTGGGGCAGGGACCATGGGTCAGGACTGGCTTCCTGTAGGAGAAGTCTTAGTATTTGCTTAGAAAGCTCAGAGCTGGACCCCTCCCCCAGACCTCCAGTCCTCAGAGTCCCCTGTAGGAGGCAGCACGGGGAAGGACAGAATTTTGTTTTTATTACCACTCAGCCCAGTTTCTCAAAAGTCACCGCCTGGGCTGAGCAAGGTGGCTCACCCCTGTAATCCCAGCACTTTGGGAGGCCAAGGCAGGCGGCTCACAAGGTCAGGAGTTCAAGACCAGCCTGGCCAATATGGTGAAACCCCATCTCTACTGAAAATACAAAAATTAGCCAGACATGGTGGCATGCACCTGTAGTCTCAGCTACTCCTACTCGGGAGTCTAAGGCAGGAGAATCGCTTGAACCCGAGAGGCAGAGGTTGCAGTAAGCTGAGATTGAGCCACTGCACTCCAGCCTGGGCAACAGAGTGAGACTCTGTCTCACAAAAAAAAAAAAAAAGGAAAGAAAAAAAAAGTCACTGCTTGGCTTCTTTTTGGTTCTGGCAGGCTGGGCCCAGCCCAAGTGTGGGATGTGAGTGAACCACCCCGAGGAGGGCTGGGGGCTTGGCTCCTGGGGGCTCCAGTAGCTCCCTGCGACCTATCTCTGCCCCTCAAATCCTTCCATTCTAAAGGCCAGCTCCATGCCCACCTCCTCCAAGAAGCCCCAGCTGCTGCCCCCAGCCAGCCTCCCCTGCTCCCACAGGGTGGGGAGTGGTCAGGGAGGGTTTGCAATGTCCAGCTGCCCTGTCTCCTGTCCCAGGCAGCGATGTGTCCAGGGCTCCATACCAGCTCCAAGCTCTCTGCCTACAGCTCCCTCACATCCACACTGGGTCCCAGCTGGAGACCTGGTGGCTTTGAGAGGATACCGTGGCTTCTTGATGTACCTGAAGACTTTGGAACTCCAGAAGTGTTCAGTCCTGTGATGGGTGTCAGCCAGGCCCAGAAAGCACACAAACTGGGGGACACATATGCTAAGTTGTCCAGAAAGCCTCAGGGCTGGGGCTGGAAGAGGAGGGCCTTGCCATCCCAAGGTGCTGGAGTGTCCACACGCCCCTGGGGTGACCGTGTGCATCTGTGTGTGTGTGTTTGTGGGTGGGTGGCTGACTACTCTGAGTTTGTGGGTGATTCATGTGTACCCTCGCGACAGGCTGTGTTCAGATAGTCTGCTTATGTGCTTGAATTCAAGTACACAAACATCCCTAGGTGCAAGCTTGCACGCACAGTCCTCCCTACACCTCCACACCCAACTCCTAATCATCCCTCAGGATCCTCTCCCCGCCCTGCTTCAGCCTTAAGGCCTGCTCTGACCCTCCAGCCCATCCCACTGACCTGCTGACCTTCATCCCAGACACTGCCGGGTTCAGCCCTAGAGCCTGGTCACCCTTGCTCCCTGAGGGTGAGGTTGACTCCTTTTTAAATTACCCCTAAAGCCCCACTTAGGGAGACACAGCCTTATCAATCAACACTCGTTGAATGAATTAAAACAAACTCCAAGGAAAGGAACTGCATTTGGGTGGATGGAAACAAGAGCTCTCAAGCTATTTTCTTTCCTCTTTACCCTTTGCGCTCTGTCTCTTCCCATCTGTACTTTCTCTAACTTGTTTGCTAACTCAATCATCAGCTTAGAAAGTACTTCCTTGTATACCCTCCTCTCATTCAAATCTCATGACAATCCTCCAAGACACGAATAATTATCCTCATTGCACAGATGAGGAAACTGAGGTTCAGGGAGGCTACGTGAGTTGCCCAAGGTCACACAGCCTGGAAGGAGTGGGCAGGGACTAGAACCCTCATGCGTGAATGGACACCACCTCCCACCACTCCCCACCAGTAAGTAGAGGGTGGAGGGTAAAGGGCGATCCAGGGGCTCGGAGAGGATTGGCCTCTTCAAGCCCTCTCCATGGCCCAAGGTCACCGTGGGAGGGAGATGCACCTGGCCCCCCGGGCCAGGGGTTACCCCACTCGGCCAGCAATGGGAGAGGCCATGAGATCTGTGGACATTGTTCCTGGGCCTGTGGTTACTGATTTGACAACAGCCCTGCTCCTCCCCAGCCAGCCAGGGAGTTAATGATTAAGGAGGGGATTAAATATTAACCACCTGTGGGGCCAGGCGTAATGTCTCCATCTGCACCTGAGCCTACCTAAAAATCCCTCCCACCTGCCGTGGGCCAGCCCCACACAGGGCCTCTAAGCCCCTTGCTTAGGGATACCACTTCCCCATGCCCCCATCCTGCCCTGGCCCTGGCCCTGGCCCTGGCCCGTGTCCACCCCATCTCTCTCATACCCACAGCACAGACCCAGGGACTCTTCCTGTAGCTTGGAAGCTGCAAGCTACACCACTGTAGGCACTCCTGGTGGGCCTTCTGGAGGAGAGGACCTGCCCGAACCCAGCTACTCCTGGGGCTTGGAGAGTCCGCAGGTTACATTCCTACCCGTGACCTCGTTTATCAGTGCTCTTATCTCCCAAGTCGTTCCTCCTAAAGACCCCTCTGAATCTACACATCCCAGGCCCCAACACCCTGGGCTACAGCAACTCTCCAGCACGCCATTCTCTTCTTTCTTCTAGCAGTTAGAATCTGGGTGTGTTCTGCCTCCAGGAAGCCGCTCATATTAACCTGGGCTAAGCTCTCTGTGGGCCTCTGCTCCCCAGCTTCCCTTAGGCCGGGGTGATTCAGGCTGGCATTGGCTGCTGCACGGCTGCAGGAAACCAGCTGCATCTGTTGGAAGGTCCTTTGAAGTTTAAGTGCACAGCCTCCGAGCGCTGGGGGCGGGGACTGCTCTATCGCACCTAAGCCTAGGGCCTGCCCCTGGGTGAGGCCATGGTCACCCTCCCCACAGCAGGAACCACAGGCAGTATGACACAGGGTTCACCTGCGTCTTTTTCTATAAATATAGAAAAATGGAATTATTTATTCAAATAATAACTCTATTGATATGCTCTCATTCCTGCTTGTGGGGAAGCCCCAGATGACTGTGTGGGTAAGTTACTATGGTACGTAAGCCCCACCGTAGCCTGGGCCTGCACTGCTCTCTCTGCATGTCAGTGAACTGCACTGACACTGCAGGCCTAGTGACAGGCAATGTCATCCCCATTTTACAGATGGCGAAACTGAGGCTGGGTGAAATTAAAGGACTTGGCCACGCTCAAACAGACAGGAAATGGCAGAAGCTGGCCTGCCTGGTGCAAAAGCCATACAAAACTGAAAAGGACCTAACACCGTTCTTGCCACAGCTGTCTAGGCCCCAAGCTCAGCTTCTTTTCAGCCACAGTTCCCAACCATGTGTGGCTGGCTTTCTTTCTTTCTTTCTTTCTC
This sequence comes from Gorilla gorilla gorilla, assembly GCF_029281585.2. Lineage (NCBI taxonomy): Eukaryota > Metazoa > Chordata > Mammalia > Primates > Hominidae > Gorilla > Gorilla gorilla. Next base: position 96,574,409 of record NC_073236.2, on the reverse strand, counting down.
TTTCTTTCTTTCTTTCTTTCTTTCTTTCTTTCTTTCTTTCTTTCGAGATGGAGTCTCACTCTGTCACCCTCTGCCTCTCGAGTTCAAGCCATTCTCCTCCTGGGTTCAAGCCGTTCTCCTGCCTCAGCCTCCCTTGTAGCTGGGATTACAGGCACACACCACCACTCCTGGCTAATTTTTGTATTTTTAGTAGAGACGGGGTTTCAGCATGTTGGCCAGACTGGTCTCAAACTCCTGACTTCACTCAAGTGATCCACCCTCCTCAGGCTTCCAAAGTGCTGGGATTACCGGTGTGAGCCACCGCGCCCGGCCTTTTTGTTTGTTTTTTTGAGACATGGTTTTGCTTTGTCACCCAGGCTGGAGCGCAGTGGTGTGATCATAGCTCACTGCAGCCTTGACTTCCTGGGCTCAAGTGGTCTTCCTGCCTCAGCCTCCCAAATAGCTGGGACCACAGGTGTGCACCACCATGCCTGACTAATTAAAAAAATTTTTTTTTTAATCTCAGCACTTTGGGAGGCCGAGGTGGGTGGATCACGAGGTCAGGAGATCGAGACCATCCTGGCTAATGTGGTGAAACCCTGTCTCTACTAAAAATACAAAAAATTAGCGGGGCGTGGTGGTGGGCGCCTGTAGTCCCAGCTACTCTGGGGGCTGAGGCAGGAGAATGGCGTGAACCCAGGAGGCGGTGCTTGCAGTGAGCCAAGATCACACCACTGTGCTCCAGCCTGGGCGACAGAGCCAGACTCCATCTCAAAAAAAAAAAAAAAAAAAAAATTTTTTTTGTAGACTTGGGGATCTCATTATATTGCCCAGGCTGGTCTCAAACTCTTGGGTTCAAGCGATCCTCCCTCCTCAGCCTCCCAAAGTGCTGGGATTACAGGCGTGTGCCACTGCGCCTGGCCCCTTTCTCCTTTTGACTTTCTCTCACCTGTATCGATACGTGAACACTTAACAACCGCTTATGGCCTCCATTATGTGGGAGAGATGACTTTAGCTCTTCCAAGTAAGGGTGCCCCCGATCTCCTCAGAACCGAGGATATGACCCAAGGAGACTCCATGTGGAGACCCACTGGCTCTGGATGGGGATTTCTCTCTCCCTCCTAAAATGGGGCTCATTCCTTTAAGATGTTTTACTAAGCTTTTTGCAGAGACGTCTAGAAGGACCTGCCATTTTCCTTCTTCCTGCATGTTACAAATCATCTTACCAGGGCAGGATGGTGTAGAATCAGCATTGCACTATGGTTTCCTCACACCAGCGCTTGTGTCTACAGATGAGGAAAGAAAGGCCCCCGAAGGTCAAGAGCCTCGCTGGCCCAGTGGCTCCCACATGAGTTCCTCAGGGCAGCAGCAACACTAAGGAAGGGGATGGCCTCTGACTGGCACTGATGGGGCTTCCAGGCCCATACCTCAGGGGCTCAGAGGTTTCCTCTGGGGCCCCAGCCCCTTGTCTTAGACTCAGAGCTGAACCCCCAGTACATCCTTGAGAACCTCAACCTGCTCCCCTTTGCCCCTCACCCCCTCCCTGGACCACTGCTCCCCACAGTCCAGCTCCCCCATCCTTGACTGTGAGCCCAGGGTTTGTCAGGGGATACTGGGGAGTCCGGGAAACATACAATACGAGCTTCTCAGCCATAAGCAGTGTTCCCATATCCCAGCACAGCACACACACTTTGAGCCAGGTTTCCCGCCCAGCCTGCCACGCTGTCTTTTGCCCTGTGTTTCTGTCTGTCTCTCTTTCTCTCCCACACACACTCTCACTCATTCACACAAACTCACAAATTTTGATGAATCAGGCAAAGCAGAGAGGAGGGAAGCAACACTTAAAGCCCAAATTGGCTTTAACTGGGGATGCTCACATTTCTATTTGCATCTCTTTTGCATGTATTTGCATAGGCTGTTTTTGGACCATTCTCCATGTCCCTAAGGGCACTGAGAAGTAACGGATTTGTGGTCCTCAGGGGGCCCCAAGGCCTCCGTGAGGCCTCCAGATGCGTTAGGTGGGCCCTGGAATGCAGGGAGAATAGGGAGGCGACAGGTCATCTGGTTACATTACAGGGGCAGGCTAGAGGAAATAGGGTAGCTGGGGCCTGGAGGAACCTTGTGGGCCTTGGCTGCCTTCCTTTTTTTTTTTTTTTTTTTTTTTTGAGATGGACTTTCACCGTTGTTGCCCAGGCTGGAGTGGAATGGCACGATCTCGGCTCACTGCAACCTCCGCCTCCTAGGTTCAAGCGATTCTCCTGCTTCAGCCTCCCAAGTAGCTGGGATTACAGGCGCCTGCCACCATGCCCAGCTAATTTTTTGTATTTTTAGTAGAGATGGGGTTTCATTATGTTGGTCAGGCTGGTCTCGAACTCCTGACCTCAGGTGATCCACCCGCCTCAGCCTCCCAAAGTGCTGGGATTACAGGCGGGAGTCACCGCGTCCGGCCTTTGGCTGTCTTCTTGTCACAGGGTCCCCTACTCAGTGCCCCTGAAGGCCAGGCTGGCAGTGGGGTAGGGGGTGGGGCAGGAATTTTCCAAAAGTCCAGATGCCTAGTGAGGCTCCGCTCCTGGGCCAAGTATGGAAGGCAGCAGAGAAGCAAGAGGATGGACCCCAAGTGAGAGGGACACAGGAAACCCTGAGGCAGGGCCAGAGGAGAAGAGCACCCAGGAAAGGAAAGTCCTGGCTCAGAGGTGCTGGGAGGGTGGGTCCTACTCCTTAGGTGAACACAGACACCAGAGGCCCAGCACCAGCTGCCCTCCTACTCTGCACATCAGCTCTCAACTTAATTCGCCGCACAACCTGAGACAAGATTCTAGGCAGCCAGGGCTCTGGCCCAGCTCTGCACCCTTTGCCGGATGACCTTGGGCGGGTCTTGGTCCCTCTCTGGGCCTCAGTCTCCTCTTCAGGAAAGGGCAAGCAGATGAGTCTCGAGGGCCCTCCCAGGTCTAATGTCTCTGCTGCCCTGACCCAGCCTCCCTGGCCCACTTCCCTGTGGCTCAGGAATCTTCAGTGTCTACCTCTACGATCAGGGTCAAGTTTGAGTGTTCAGGACCCTCTGCATCTGGTGCCATCCAGCCTCATCAGCCTCACTTCCCTTGTTTTCTGGGGGTCCAGCAGGGACCTTGGGTCCTTGCTCCAACCTCCTTTCCTTTCCCCACCAAGGGCCCTGCTTCTGGAACACCTGCCCCCTCCTGCAGGGCTGGCTTCATGAACAGTGACCTATGCAGCCCCATGGTTGGTTTAATGCTCTGTTAATGTCATCCTGGAATTTAAAAATTTTGAGGAAGGGCAAGGGGCCCTGACTTTCTTTTTTTCTTTTCTTTTCTTTTTTTTTTTTTTGAGACAGAGTCTCGATCTCTTGCCCAGGCTGGAGTGCAGTGGCGTGGTATCGGCTCACTGCAACCTCAGCCTCCCGGGTTCAAGCAATTCTCGTGCCTCAGTCTCCCATGTAGCTGGGACTATAGGTGTATGCCACCACGCCTGGCTAATTTTTGTATTTTTGGTAGAGATGGGTTTTCACCATGTTGGCCAAGCTGGTCTTGAACTCCTGACCTCAAGTGATCCGCCTGCCTTGGCCTCCCAAAGTGCTGGGATTACAGGCGTGAGCCACCACGGGGCCCTGACTTTCCATTTTAGACTGGACTCCACAAATTATGTATCAGCCCTGCCTTCTTCTCCTCCCATCAACCCTTCCTCAGCCCTACCTCCCCTCCAAACCCTCATGGACCAGGGAGAAGGTCTGGCATGGGATGGCCAGCCCTACAGTCCAAGGAAAAGAAGCAGAGACCCTTTGACATCACGGGCCCAGGCCATATGTCACCAGAGAAAATGGGCACAGAACTGCCAGGGGACATGGAGAACGGAAAGAAGGAGAGCCCCTGGTTCTGTCTTGGAAGAAGACTCGGCTTCCGCCCCCAGGAGGCCCCATTCTAAAGGGGGAGGCCAAGCAGCTGGCCCCGGAAGGCCCTCATCTCCTGAGGGAGGCAGTTCTCTGCCAGGGCACCGTGGGGCCAGGGGCCAGCCCACACTTTGGGCTCACACTCTCCTTTCCTGGGACCCTTGCTAGGAGCAGCGGCAGGAGGATTTAGCTGTGCTGGGGCTGGAGAAGCAGGAGATGGGTACCCCTCTACTCCTAACCCCAACCCTGCAGAGTTCCGACTCCCAAATATCCCTCTGTGCACCCACAAAGAGAAGCTTCTCCCCAACACACTCCACTGAAGGAAGGCATTGCCTTTCCTGTTTGTAAATAGCCTTGCTGAGGTGGGGCCCACGTGGGCATGACCCTCTGGCGGCAGCCCCTGCAGTGCTGTCCTCCCTCCCTGGCTCCAGGGTATGTGGTGTGGCCTCCCCGGGGGCAGGGCTGTCCTTTCCCAGCCACAGCTGGAGGGCTGTGTCCTGTGGGCCCTGTGAGTCAGGCCCAATCCCCTCCCTGTAGCCAGCAAGCACTACAGTGACCTCAGCCTCTGCTCACCTGGTGAGCCTGCTTCCTGGTGGGGGCAGACAGAGCCAGGACCTGCAGGGACTGTGATCCTGCTGATACCTCAGGGCACCTGAGGCCTTTGGCCAGTCTTGGACCCCAGGGAGTAGAGTAGAAGAGGCAGGATGAGTGGGAGCCTGTCCACATCAGGTACCCGCCTTACCTCTGGGTACTTGCTAATGGGATCCCCTTTCCCAGCTTTCTTTTTTTCTTTATTTTGAGATGGAGTCCTGCTCTGTTGCCCAGGCTGGAATGCAGTGGTGCAATCTCGGCTCACTGCAACCTCCGTCTCCCGGGTTCAGGTGACTCTCCTGCCTCAGCCTCTGGAGTAGCTGGGATTACAGGCACTCGCCACCATGCCCAGCTAATTTTTGTATTTTAATAGAGACAGGGTTTTGTCATGTTGGCCAGGCTGGTCTCGAACTCCTGACCTCAGGTGATCCACCTGCCTCAGCCTCCCAAAGTGCTGGAATTACAGGCATGAGCCATCGCACCCGGCCCCCTTGCCCAGCTTTCTATGCTGGGCTATCTCCACTCACTCTGAAACAACTGACTTGAGACTCTCTTCTTCTTTTTTTTTTTTTTAGACAAGATCTCCTCTGTTGCCCAGGCTGGAGTGCAGTGGTGCCATCGTGGCTCACTCAACCTCCTGGTGGGCTCAGGTGATCCTCCCACCTCTCCCACATCAGCTTCTCCAGTGACTGGGACTACAGGTGTGTACCACCTGGCTACGTTTCAAAAATTTTTGTACAGACAGGGCCTCAGTATATTGCCCAGGCTGGTCTCAAACTCCTGGGCTCCAGCGATCCTCCTACCTTGGCCTCCCAAAGTGTTGGAATTACTGGTGTGAGCCACCATGCCTGGCTGAAACACTCTTTCCCTAAGAATCTTTCCTTGAAACCCAGCCTTCCCACGCTGCTACCTCGATTGAGCACTTGGCAAAGTATGTCTGTCTCTAGCCTGAACCACCCTGGGTTTTCTGAGGGCGGGCCTGTCATCTACTCCCCAAGACCCCTGGCAGGTCTGGAGCTAGGATCAAGTTTGCGGTGTGAGGGGCCGCAAGGGGCAGAGGGTAAGAGGCAGGTAGGAAGGAGTAGGGGACAGGCTGGGTTTCCTGTCTTCTGACGTGTCCAAAGTATGGGCTCCATCTGCCATAAGAGTAAGTGCTGATTACCAGCCTGTGTGCCTACGGAGTGGGAATTCACGGATGGTGAACCTGGGGCTCGGCTGGACAAAGTGGACTGCTCAAGTCACACCAGTAAGAAGGTGCCTGTACGGCTGTAGCAGGCTAAGGTGATGTCTACGGCTCAGCGGCCCAACCCCAATATATATTGCATCCAGGTAGGGGCTGAACTAACTGAGGTCTCAAAGGCTCCAGGCCTGAGGATTTGAGCCTCCAAATGATTTTAGCTGAGGCTCCAACCAACCCCCAGCTGCTGCCCCCTGGACTGGCAGCCCCTCAACCCACTCCCCAGCAAGTGTCCTCCCTGTCACCAGTTCAACTGGCTCCCAGTTCAGCTGCAGAAACGGCCAAACGTCTCTCTGGAACCCAAACAGGAAGCTGGGGAGAAGGGAGCCAACGGCCAAGGATCTTTGAGGCTCCTCCAGGAAGTGTGAGGGGAGATGAGAGGGGTGAAGATGGGCCTGCTGTCTTGCAGCCCCCAACACTGGGAGCCCACCAAAGCCTGTCTCACTTCCTCATGCTGGGAAGGAGCTGAGCATCCCTTAACCCACCTCCCCACTGGCATGGACCAGAAAGGGCCTTGGGGAGAGTGTCAAGAGGGGCTCTTTGGAACCCTTGCTCCTGGGTCACTTTTTTAAAAATAGACTTTGTGCCAGGTGTATAGCTCATGTCTGTAATCCCAGCACTTCAGGAGGCGAAGGTGGACAGATCACTTGATCCCCAGAGTTTGAGACCAGCCTGGGAAACCTGTTCTCTACAAAAAATACAAAAAGTAGCCCAGTGTGGTGGTGCATACTTGTAGTCCCAGCTACTTGGGAGGCTGAGGTGGGAAGGATCACTGGAGTCTGACAGGGTGAGGCTGCAGTGAGCCATGATCATGCCATTGCACTCCAGCCTGCATGACAGAGCAAGACCCTATCTCAAAAAAAAAAAAAAAAAAAAAAAAAGGCTTTCTTTTTTAGAGTTTTGGCTTCTCAGCAAAATTGAGCAGAAACTATAGAATGCTCATATACCTCCTTCTTCCTCCATTATCCATATCTCCCACCAGAGTGGTTCATTTGCTGTAAACAATGAACCTACATTGACACATAGTATCATCCAAAATCCATAGTTTGCATTAGGGCTCACTCTTGGCCTTGTATATTCTGTGGGTTTGGACAAATGTATAATGACATCATACACTGTTGTTTCACTGCCCTAAAATCCTCTGTGCTCCATCTACCCATTTCTCCCTCTTCTCAGCCCCAGAGGACCACCTTTTCACCAATCATCTTTTTACTGTCTCCATAGTTTTGCCTTTTCCCAAATGTCATATAGTTGAAATCATACAGCATGCATAACTTTTCAGATTGCCTTCTTTCACTTTGTGATACGCACTGAAGTTTTTCCTCCATGTCTTTTCATGACTTGATAGCTCATTTCTTTTTTTTTTTTTTTTTTGAGATGGAATCTCACTCTGTTGCCCAGGCTGGAGTGCAGTGGTGCAATCTCAGCTCACTGCAACCTCTGCCTCCTGGATTCAAATGATTCTCCTGCCTCAGCCTCCCTAGTAGCTGGGATTACAGGCGTACACCACCATACCCAGCTAATTTTTGTATTTTTATTAGAGATGGGGTTTTGCCATGTTGGCCAGGCTGGTCACGAACTCCTGACTTCAGGTGATCTGCCTGCCTTGGCCTCCCAAAGTGCTGGAATTACAGGCGTGAGCCACCATGCCCAATCAATAGCTCATTTCTTTTTAGCATTTAATAATATTTCATTGTCTGGATGTCCCGCAATTTATTTCTCCATTACCTACTGGAGGACATGTTGATTATGCTCATGTTTTGGCAATTATGAATAAAGCTACTATAAGTATCTGTGTGCAGTTTTTTGTGCAGCAGACATAAGTTTTCTTTCTTTCTTTCTTTCTTTTTTTTTTTGAGACAGGGTTTCACTCTGTAGCCCCAGCTGGAATGCAGTGGCACAATCTTGGCTCACTGCAGCTTCTACCTCCCGGGCTCAAGTGATCCTCCCACCTCAGTCTCCTGAGCAGCTGGGACTACAGGCGCTTGCCACCACACCTGGCTAATTTTTGCATTTTTTTGGTGGAGACGGGGTTTCACCATGTTATTCAGGTTAGTTTCAAACTCCTGAGCTCAAGCAATCCGCCCGCCTCGGCCTCCCAAAGTGCTGGGATCACAGGCTGTGGGTCACTTTTAGGGCAGGCTTTTCCTCACATAATCCTGAGATCCTATTAACTTCATTTCTTATCAGCCCGCCCTTAAGGGGCGAGCACCGGGATGGAGAGACACCTGGCTCTCAGGCTTTATGCTGTCACCAGCTCACCATGTCCTTGGCAAGTCACTTTACCAACCTGGCCTTCAGTTTCTCAGCCTGTGAAATGGAGCTCACAGCACTTTTCCCGCCTCAGGGATGTATGGGGAGGTCTCTGTCCACTAGGGATGAGGGGCATGGCTTGGCGTGGTGGTCAGTGCAGGGGTGATTGACACCAGAAACCACAGCCTGCCCCATCTGGTGCTGGGCCAGGAGCGATGGTAACCTAGGGAGCCTGTCTGGCCAGACCATGGGGATATGTGGGGTGTCATCTTTGCACCCCTGCAGCCCTGGGCATCCCCAGGCCCTCCAGGAGTAGCCAGCAAGGTGTGGCTCCTGCCCGGTCATCTGCCACAGGAATGAAGGGAGGCAGCTGTGAGCAGACATGGCAAGACTCATCAGAGAGCCCCTGGCCTGAGATCTCCTTCACCTCCGCCTTCCATCTGCCACAGGCCACGGCCAGAGGCTCAGGAAGAGGACAGGCGGGGGGGGACATGCAAACTGTGGGCAAACCTCAGGCACACAGACAGAGGTCTTGTTTCGTGCCCCCTGAGTAAAGAAGCTGGTGTTTTGGGAGGCTTAGCTCAACAGGGAGAGAGCGCTCCAAAGCCTGAGGCCCCACCCAGGCCCCTCAGAGGCTGCCCAGCCAGTGGGTGGCTGGGCAGGACCCCCACCCTATGCAGTGACTCCTCCATCCCCTTCTGGGGTCCCTGGGCCTTTCAGCCTCTTGTCCGCAGCCAGGCCCTGCCCCCAACAGCAAGACCCAACAAACCCATAGCTGTTTCCTGCCAACTTCCATTACCTCTTTCTTCTTTGACACCACAGAAAAAGAACAGAAAGGCCCCTCATCCCAAGTACTCAGATAATATCTGTTGGACATTTAAAAAATAATAACAGGCTGGGCGCAGTGGCTCACACCTGTAATCCCAGCACTTTGGGAGGCCGAGGCAGGCGGATCATTAGGTCAGGAGTTTGAGACCAGCCTGACCAACATGACGAGAATCTGTCTCCACAAAAATACGAAAATCTGTCTCTACAAAAATACAAAAATTAGCCGGGCATAGTGGCGCATGGCTGTAATCCCAGCTACCGGGAGGTACCAGAATTGCTTGAATCCGGGAGGCAGAGGTTGCAGTGAGACGAGATTGCGCCGCTGCACTCTAGCCTGGGCGACAGAGCGAGACTCTGTCTCAAAAATAAAATATAATAAAAAATAATAACAATATATTCACATGGTAGGAAAGCCAAACAAAAAGTATAAAATGAAGATGAAACTCTCCCCTCTTTTCCCAACCTTTCATTGAAGGTGACCGCTTAATAGTTTCTCAGGTAGCCTGCCAGAAAAAAATGTCATGCCCACGCTAGTGTATATGTATACATGTGTGTCTGTTAAAGACGATGTTCAGCCAAAGAGGTGGTGCTGTAACACATGGTTCTTTCCTTGCTCTTTTTTTTTTTTTTTTTGACGGGGTCTCGCTCTGTCCCCCAGTCTGGAGTGCAGTGGTACAATCTCTGCTCACTGCAACCTCCACCTCCTGGGTTAAAGCAATTCTCCCACTTCAGCCTCCCAAGTAGCTGGGACTACAGGTGTGTGCCACCATGCTCGGCTACTTTTTGTATTTTTGGTAGAGACGGGGTTCCATCTCTATGGAACCCTGTCTCTACCAAAGTTCTTTGGCCAGACTGGTCTTGAACTCCTGGCCTCAAGTGACTTGCCCGACTCAGCCTCCCATAGTGCTGGGATTACAGGCATGAGCTACCTCACCCAGTCTTTCAAGCTCTTTTAACTTTACCTGACAGCTTAAACATCCTTCCGACCACACAGAATCTACCATTTCACAGACATACTGCCATGGGGCTGGTCTCCTGTAAACAGGCCACCTGGTGATCAGGCTCTTGTTAGGGAATTTTATTTTATTTTATTATTGTATTTTATTTGAGACAGAGTTTCACTGTGTGGCTCAGGCTGGAGTGAAGTGGTGTAGTGCAGTCTCAGCTCACTGCAACCTCCACGTCCCAGACTCAGGTGATCCTCCCATCTCAGCCTCCCAAGTAGCTGGGACTACAGGCACTCACCACCATGCCCAGCTAATTTTTCTATTTTTAGTAGAGACGGGGTTTCTCCATGTTGCCCAGGCTTGTCTCAAACTCCTGGGCTGAAGCGATTCTCCCACCTCAGCCTCCCAAACTGCTGGGATTATAGGCGTGAGCCACTGTGCCCGGCTGGACGTAGAAATTTTAAAGACAGTGTGGCCTAATAAATGGGCTTCCTATACCCCTCTGGAACTCGGTGACTATTTGATGAGCACAACATTTCCCCTCCTGTATCTCCGGGGAAGAGTAAAGATAAGGGAATAATAGATGAGAAACAAGGCGCAGTGATTGAGGACCTGGCCCTAGACCACACACTGCAGGACCTCCAGGATGGAAGGGAGCAGCCCGGAGACTGTGCTCTGGGACATGGTGAGGGGCGCGATTGCTGTTGGAGGGCAGGAGCCTGGAGGAGTTTCCACGGACAGGAGGGCTGGGCTGGAGGAGGCTGGCTGAGAAGGAGCTAGGGGTGAATAGGGGCCAAGGGAAGTGAAGGGACTTCCCAAACTGGATAAGGTACAGGTGCAAGAGCTCACTCACCCCTCCTGGGCAGGGCGAGGGGTCTCAAGCCCTCTGCATCCCTCTTCCTCCATGGAACCCCACGCAAAGAGGCTCTCTGTGTACTCCGACTTCACTAGAAGAAGTGACCATGGGAAAATCTGCAGGGATGGTGCCCACCAGGGGTGTGGGGCAAGGCACTGACATGACTTAGTGCCACTGTGTGCCAGGCAAGGTGTATTTTATGTATTATATGCCATTTAATCCTTGTACAAGAGACTATTTTACTGCTGAGGGAGGCTGGCCATTCCAGTTCGTGGGAGTCATTCCAGTTCCCCATTCCCCAGGATGCATGAAGGTGGGGACTACATGGGCCCAGTGAAGGGGAGCCAGAGGGAAGAAGACGCCACCATCCCGGGCCCTGAAGACCTCTGAGGCCAGTGGCTCCAGCTTGCTCTGAGGAGGACGTTCTCCACCCGAAGGCCCATGGCCCCAGATCCAGCCTCAGGGCACCTCTCCCCTGCTGCCCTGTGCTTGGGCCAGGACCACAGCAACACCTGAGTCATCTCACCTTCTATCTCTCTGGTTTTCACTCACCTGCCTCCCTGGCTTGGGTTTCTTTGTGAAGAGAATTTTCTCTCTCCCTCCCATCTGTGCGCTCCCAGGGAAGCACAGCCTGCCTGGTGACAGCTTCTTTCAAGAATGCTCAGGGATGGCCAGGCGCGGTGGCTTACGCCTGTAATCCCAACATTTGGAGAGACCGAGGCGGGAGGATCACTTGAGGCCAGAAGTTCGAGACCAGCCTGGCCAACATGGTGAAACCCCGTCTCTACTAAGAATACAAAAAAAAAATTAGCCGGGCATAGTGGTGTGTGTCTGTAATCCCAGCTACTCAGGAGGCCGAGGCAGAAGGATGGCTCGAGCCCGTGAGGTGGAGGTTGCAGTGAGCCAAGATTGTGCCACTGCACACCAGCCTGGACAAGAGAGCAAGACTCTGTCTTAAAAAAAAAAAAAAAAGAAAAAGAAAAAGAAAAAGAAGAAAAGAATGCTCAGGGAAGGATTCCAAGGTCAAGGGGGTCCTGAACCTCCAGCTCATGAGAAGCCCCTAGGGCAGAGCCTTGGCTGCAGAGTCTCTGGGTCAGAGCCTGGCCTTCCTAGAGCTGAGCAGTCCACCTGGGCTACAAGACACCTCCTACTTCAACTGTGGGCTCCCCTGCCACAGGTTTACCTGAAGTTGAACTTGGAGCGAAAGGATCTTAGGGTCAAAAGAGAAGAAAGTATAGGACTCATCTCCCACCCTTGGACAAAGCTGGTGGGTTACAGGAGCCCCAGCCTCCCAAGCCTGGGGCTATGCATACCTGGTCCCTGCACAGCCCCAAGGAGCTGGCCTGCCCTGTCCACCTTCTTCCTCTGAAATCCACCTGAGCTTGGGGATTTCTGCACTGTGATGAGGTCAGAGAGGGGAGGCTGGGCTGTGGGCAGGTATAATCCCGGAAGCCTTTCTGCAAGAGGTAGCATGATTCAGCCAAAGGCATCGGGAGGACATTAGGGCAAGGGCATAACAGCATCAGGGTAAAGGTGCCTGGCATGAGTGTGCAGTGGCAGGAGGGTGGAGATCATGCAGTCATTCCCTCAAGTATTTGTTGAGCACAATGAAAAAGACCCCTCCTCTCCCCCTCCCCAAATCCCTGCAGCTGACATTTTAGTGGGAGACAGACAATGAAGACAAATCTGTAAACTCTATAGTGTGCTGACTGGTGAGGAGGCTGTGGAGAAACAGCAGAAGAGGGGAGTAGTGGAGGGTGGGGAGCTGCTGCAATGTTAGCTACGGGTCAGTAGGGGCTGCAGGAGGGCAGGGCCAGGTGCAGGGGCCTTGCCTGGGATGCCAGGTGCAGAAGCTAGGACTTGACCATGAGAGCAGACAGGAGTGAGGTGATAGAAGTGGGCTTTGGGGGCCGGGCACGGTGGCTCATGCCTGTAATCCCAGCAGTTTGGGAGGCCAAGGAGGGTGGATCGCCTGAGTTCGGGAGTTTGAGACCAGCCTGGCCAGCATGGTGAAACCTCGTCTCTACTAAAAATACAAAAATTAGCTGGGCACAGTGGCCCGTGCCTGTAATCCCAACTACTCGGGAAGCTGAGGCAGGAGAATCGCTTGAACCCAGGAGGCGGAGGTTGCAGTGAACCAAGGTCGCACCATTGCACTCCAGCCTGGGTGACAGAGCAAGACTCTTTCTCAAAAAAAAAAAAAAAAAAGAAATTGGCTTTGGAGGAGACTCTCCCAAAGCCCTGCATTGGGAAGGGATGGGGGAAAACAGGGGAATAGAGGTACAGCACTCAGGTACAGACTGTGGACCCCAGGCCAGGCCAGGCTGGAGGTCTTCCAGGATTGGAAGGCTAACAGGGCAGGTCACCCTGGAGAGACAGGCTCAGCCTCCCCTGAAGGGCCACAGTGTCTTCCTCATTTAAGGAGACAAGGTTACTCTGATGCCCACCTCTTCCTGGAAGCCCTCCTTGATTAATCCCTCCTTCACAGGGGTAGAAAAATGAGAGTACTATCTTTCCAAGAGGACACTGCTCTCTTGCTGATCAGAAACTTTTGTAAGGTCTAGAAAAATATTCTCCTCCATTGACTCCACTGCCTCTATCCACACTGACTGGATGAATAGCGCTGGCCTGTTGTTAAAGGTTCCAGGCTAGGAATCAGCAATTTGCAGTTGCAGTCCAAGTCCTGCAGGAACTTGGGAAAGTGGTTTCTCTGGGCCTCAGTTTTCCTCACTGTTCAAATGGGAGAATATGCTTGCCCCAGCTCTACCCCGAAAGTGGAGCAGCAGCAGTTGACATTTTTGACTGCAAAATGTGTGCCAGGCACGGAGCCAAGCCCATCGCACCCAGTGTCGCAGAAATTCTCTCAGTAACCTTGTGTGGAAGACGCAATGGCGATTCCCATCTTGCAGGTGAGGAAACTGAGGCTCAGCTGGGTCTGTCAGTACCCTAAAGTCATATAGCTGAGTGATTCCAGAGCTCCTCCTGTCAACATTGCACTTTATTGTTCCAAGTAAAAGACTGCATTCAATCCTGTTCAGTTACTCAATCAACTAGCATTTAGATGGCACCAACTGCATGCAGCCACTGAGTAAGCCACAGCCTTGATTTAAGTATCTTGTGGTCGCCCAGCTGGCACTATGTTGGGGAAGGTGGGGGGCGGGAAGCAGGAGAGTTGCTGCTCCCCAAGAGCCTGGAGGTGTGGGGAAATGGGGCTCAGCCACAGGAGATTGTGAATACAGGTTCTGCCACCAGCCACTTCTAGGCGTGGCTGCATAACCGTGGATGATTCACTTAACCTCTGTCTGCTGGGGTTCTGGCTCCCATAATGATTAGAACACCACCTTCTAGGATTGGTTCAAGGATGGCATGGCATAATAAGAACACTTTGAGGGAGGGGGTTTGACAGAGTATACTCCATAAATTATGGCCACTGTTATTATTATTATTATTGAGATGGAGTCTCAGTCTATCACCCAGGCTGGAGTGCAGTGGCGCAATCTCAGCTCACTGCAACCTCCGGCTCCCAGGTTCAAGTGATTCTCCTGCTTCAGCCTCCCTAGTAGCTGGGATTACAGGCGCATGCCACCACGCCCAGCTAGTTTTTGTATTTTTAGTAGAGACGGGGTTTTGCCATGTTGGCCAGGCTGGTCTTGAACTCCTGACTCAGGTGATCCTCCCGCCTCAGCCTCCCAAAGTGCTGGGATTACAGGTGTGAGCCACTGCACCTGGCCATGGCCATTAATCTTAAAACGAGCAACTGGAGAACAGGGGACTATTGAGCTTGGCCAGACGTCCAGCTATGTATCCACAGGGGCCTCAGGAGTTTTCAGAGTGGGGAGCAAGGCCTCTGGCCTGGAGCAGACAGGGCTGCTTCCTAGAAGAGGAAGCCTCAGGTGCCAGGCTGAAGGGCTGGAAACTGGGAGCTGGTGGGAAGGAAGGTGTCTGGGCCAGGATGTGGAGCGGGGCAGGGAGGAGGTGCGCCTTTGAGTGTATGTGAGAGAGACAGAGACAGCTGGCCCTGAGGCCACTGTACAGGTGTGAACAGGTGAGCCGTGAACCCCATGCTGATTTATTGCAGGGCAAGGGGCTCCTATGCCAGGGAGAGGCCTCTGGGACACAGGAGCGCTGTGGGGTGGGGAAGCCTGCACGCCTCACACGTGGGGGATGCATGGCCTGCAACTGACCAGAAGAAGCCCAGTTAGGCCCTGGCTGGGCTCTCCTTTGGTGCTGTCCCTTGGGCCAGGATCAAGAGCTGCAGATGTGCCCGCCTATGGAGCTCTTGGGACCCTCAGCCTCAGCCCTCACGCCCCCATCATCACCCCCCAGCCAGCCCACGGGGCCTCAGGTGGTGGGAAGGCAGGACCGCAGGGCCTGTGGCAGGGCAGGGAAAGGCACGGAATGGTGTTTACATTTTCCCTCCTTCCCTGCTGGCCTGGCGGTTACACCACTGCGGTTTGTTGGCCCCAGGGAGCGCCTCCCTTACATAACGCCTGACATAACCGCCCTAAAACACATGCATGGCATCTCCCACATACCACCGCACATGCTGTCATGCCGGCTCACCCCCCCACACTCACACACACTCACAGAGCCACACCGCAGCCTCACGCACTCACACACACACACCCCTTCCCACACACGCTGTCATCCCAATGCTGTCGTTTCAGAAAGGATTTCTTTTGCTCCCACCACCCATCACACAGGCAGGGTGTCCCCCACGTGGCTTCAGTGCCTCTGGTTCCTCAGGCCCCAGGAGCCCTGAGCCCACTGGGACTGCTCCAGGCCTCTCCTGGGTCTCCCAGGTGGCAGCCTCAGACTGTGGTGCCAGCCTAGGCAGTGGACGACAACAGGGGGACTTGAGAACAGGGCAGGGAGCTGGAGAAAGACCAGAGTCCAGGCTGGAGCCCCTGAGATGTGGACTCCAGAAACTCAGAACAGGCAGTGGGGAGGGACAGACAGGGAGGGACGCGGCCTCCGAGGTATTATACTTAGTGCAACATGTTACTACGAGGGCAGGCTTCAAGCATTTAATGCATGATGGGCCAGGCGCAGCGGCTAACGCCTATAATCCCAGCACTTTGGCAGGCCAGAGGATGGCTTGAGCTCAGGAGTTCGACACCAGCCTGGACAACATAGCGAGACCCCCTATCTATAAAAAATAAAATAATACTATAAATTAGGAAAAATGCACGTGACCCTCCCAAGAAACACGCGAGCCACACTGTGACCCATGCCTGCTACTTCTCGGGATTCATCTGATGGAGATATTCACCCAAGGCCCTGAGTTAAAAAAACGTTCACGCTGCAATGTTGGTAAAAGCAAAATAATGCAGAGCCTCCCTGTCCATCCCCTGGGCCCTCACAAACAGAGCCACATGCAGCCATGTTCCAATGCCCTAAATGATAGGTCAGGGGAGAGAATGACCCCATTTTGTGACTGAAACCATATATGAATGTGTGTGTATAAATATTTGTAGATAGCTGCCTCACCAGATCTCTGGAATGCCTCACACAAAGTGGCTACAAAGTGGCCACCTTTGCTGAGTGGGCCTGAGGAGGAAGGTTAAGGGGGCCTTTTCCACTTGCACGTATTGGGATTCACTGCAGCTGTTGGAATATTCATAACAAGCAGGCATGAGTTCCAAATAAGAGGAAAAAATTGGCCAGGAGCGGTGGCTTACACCTGTAATCCCAGCACTTTGGGAGGCTGAGGAGGGCGGATCACCCGAGGTCAGGAGTTCAAGACCAGCCTGACCAACATGGTGAAACCCCGTCTCTACAAAAATACAAAAAAATTAGCTGGGCATGATGGTGGGTGCCTGTAATTCCAGCTACTCAGGAGGCTGAGGCAGGAGAATCGCTTGAACCCGGGAGGCGGAGGTTGCAGTGAGCCGAGATAGTGCCACTGCACTCCAGCCTGGCAATAGAGCGAGACTCTGTCTCAAAAAAAAAAAAAAAAAAAGATAAAAAAGAAAAAATCAACATGAGGTTCCTTGCACCAAGGAATAGTGCATCTTTGCCTCTTCTGAATGGCTGGGACACTCCGCCCTCTTTTTGAGGGCCTGGGGCTGCATCATGGCGCTGCCACTTATGCACTGGGAGATCTCAGGCAAGCATCTTTCATTCTCTGAGCTTCATTTTCCTCATCTGTCCAATGGGAGCGAACAGGGCCAGTCTCACGGGGCAGATTGGTTTTGTCGTACAGTTACTGAAGCCCTTCGAGGAGCCAGGCTTGGGGGCTGCAAGGAGGAACACAATGTTCTTGCTTTGAAGGAACTGACAGGGTAGAGAGGAAGACAGACATAACCAGTCGTTGCGGGATGCTGTGATATGTGCTCTGATAAAGGCCTGGACAGTGCCCCGGTGGGGCCAGGGTTGGGTGGAGAGGCTAGATCTGAGTTTGAGATTCAGCCTGGGCTGACTGTGGAGGGAAGAGGCGAGGAAGCAGGGGGTCACAACGGGATGTCCCAGGCAGGGGTGGAAGGAAAGTAAAGGGCCCAGAGTGTGAACAGCATCTCTAGGAATCCTTGGTGCTCCCGAGCAGCTAAGAAGCAAGGAGCATAGGCAGAGGAGGGACGTTTTTCCGGATCCCAGAGCCTCCTTGGACTTGAACAGTGGGTGGTGGGACCCTGTGTAGCGTCCTAGGGCAGAGGGGAGTATGATCACCCAAGTGCTTTACAACCTTGCTCTAGAGGAGTGGTGGCCTGGAAGAGGACCAGCCAGGGCTCCTGGTTGACAAGGTGTCTGGGTGAGCGTGGGGCAGGCCTGAGTTGCAGAGGAGCTAGAGACAAAGGGGGCAAAGTCAAGGCCTGGTTAGAAAGCAGAGTCATGATGTTTGGGCAACCTATGAGGGAAGGGGTAGAGGGAAGTGAGAGAAAAGACTGGGGAAGCGTGCCAGGTTCTGGCATGGGTTCCTTGAGAGACGTGGTGTCACATGCTTGGGGACAGGGACAACTGGAGGGGTTGGTGTGAGGTGCATCTGGGAGGAGGTGGGTCCCAGACTGCTGAGTGGGGCTGAGAGATGCCAGCACGTGTGGGCAGTTAGGCAGAGCTCAGTCCCTTCCCCTCCCCACTGGCACTTTCAATCTGCCAGGTGGAGCAGTAGTTTGGGAATATTCTGGAGTCTCTTGGCTTTTGGAAGGAAGGAGAACCAGCAAGGACATCATGGGGGTATCCCAGGACCTGCTGCTGGAAGCATCTTTCCTTCAGCTGTTGGTATTTTAATAGAACATTCTAGACTCACAGTGCTGTCCAACAGAACTTCTGTGATGACAGAAATGTTCTGTGCTGTTTAATGCAGTAGCCCCTAGCTCCATGTGGCAATTGAATACTTAAAACGTAGCTATCTAGTATGGCTGAGGAAGTGAGTTTTACATTTTGCTTACTTTTAATTAATTTAAATCTAAATGGCCACACGCACAGCTACAAACCCTGGGAGTTTGGTGGGGGCAAACCATGGGGCCTTCCTGATGCCCATCAGATTGGATGCCTACTGATTAGAAGTGGAAAAATACCCCAAAATGGTAATAACAAACAAACCATAAATATTGCACTTTTTTTTTCTGAGACGGAGTTTCACTCTTGTTGCCCAGGCTGGAGTGCAGTGGTGCAATCTCGGCTCACCGCAACCTCCGCCTCCCAGGTTCAAGCGATTCTCCTGCCTCAGCCCCCTAGTAGCTGGGATTACAGGCATGCGCCACCATGCCCAGCTAATTTTGTATTTTTAATAGGGATGGGGTTTCTCCATGTTGGTCAGGCTGGTCTTTTTTTTTTTTTTTTTGAGACAGGTTCTGGCCCACATGGCAAAACCCCGTCTCTACTAAAATACAAAAAATTAGCCGGGCATGGTGGCGGGCGTCTGTAATCCCAGCTACTCGCGAGGCTCAGACAGGAGAATCACTTGAACCTGGGAGGCGGAGGTTGCGGTGAGCCGAGATCACGCCACTGCACTGCAGCCTGGGTGACAGAGCAAGACTCTGTGTCAAAAAAAAAAAAAAAAAAAAAAAAAGAAAAGAAAAAAAAAAAGAAAGAAAAGAAAAGAAAAGAAAAAAGAAAACTGAAGTTCAGATTTGCTCGAGGTCACGCAGGTAGGAGGCAGCACTGGGCTGAGATTTGATTGCAGTCCAATGGGAGCCCCTGCTTGTAACCCCTTAGGGCCAGGCCCTTCCACAGCCATGGAGGTAATGCCTGCCCAAGCTCCCTCCGGTCCCAGCCCCTGCAGGGGCTCTGGACCCACAGGGCTATTGTTGGCAAGCTCCTGCCTGTCAGCCCCACAGACTCTCTGGGCCCCCTCTGAGAAGCCTGCTGGATGGAACATCCAGGGACCAGCCATGCTGAGCCTCTCAGCCAAGAAGGATTTGGGTTTGCTTTGGTGAGAATCCATACCAACAGCCCTACTGGCACAGCGCACGCTCAGGGAGGTGTCCTGGGTTCTTTCTTTTCCAAGTGCTAGGTAGAGACCCAGAAACTGGCAAGTCTCCAGAGGGGTGCCCCTACCCCTTCTCAACCTTCAGTTTCTCATCTATGGAATGAGAGGGCTACACTAAGTCAGTGGGGTTTTTAAAAATTTTTTTTTGAAACGGAGTCTTGCTCTGTCGCCCAGGCTGGAGTGCAGTGGCGAGATCTCGGCTCACTGCAACCTCCACCTCCAAGTTCAAGCGATTCTTGTGCCTCAGCTTCCTGAGTAGCTGAGATTACAGGCGTTTGCCACCACGCATGCCTGGCTAATTTTTGTATTTTTAGTAGAGATGGGGTTTTGCCATGATGGCTAGGCTGGTCTCGAACTCCTGACCTCAGGTGATCTGCCCACCTCGGCCTCCCATGGTGCTGGGATTACAGTTGTGAGCCACTACACCCAGCGGTCAGTGGTTTTTAAACCTTTTTTAGCATTAAAATTATTATTATTTTTATTCTTATCATTTTTAGAGACAAGGTCTCACTCTGTTACTTGGGCCAGAGTGCAGTGACATGATCATAGTTCACTGCAGCCTCAAACTCCTGGGCTCCGGTGATTCTCCTACCTCAGTCTCCTGAGCAGCTGGGACTACAGGTGAGTGCCACCGCGCCCAGCTAGTTTTTGTATCGTTTGTAGAGATGGGGTTTCGCCATGTTGCCCAGTCTGGTCTCAAATTCCTGGACTCAAGTGATCCGTCCGCCTCAGCTTCCCAAAAGGCTGGGATTACAGGCAGGAGCCACTGTGCCCAGCTGTGTTTTAAAAAACAGATGAGGCCAGGTGTGGTGGCTCATGCCTATAATCCCAGCACTTTGGGAGGCTGAGGTGGGCGGATCACTTGAGCCCAGGAGTTTGAGACCAGCCTGGGCACAATGGTGAGACCCTGTCTCTATTAAAAACAAAACAAAACAAAACAAAACAAAAAAAATGCACAGATGAGGCAGGACACAGTCTACCCTGGAATGAAATCCTGGAGGGTTTCTTAAAGGATCAGGGCATTATAGACAGGTGGGAGTAAAGCAGGAAGAAAGGGGTCAGGAAAGCAGCCTGTGGTATTTGAAAGAGCAAAAGCTTAGATTCCTTTGGATTCTTCCTTGACATTTCCTACCCCATGGCCGCAGGCATATAACAACTCCTCTGAGCTCAATTTCCTCATCTTTGAAATGGGAATAGCAATAGGACTTCGGTCTTGGGTTGTTATAGGACTTCATTAACATATGTAAAGCTTTAGTATATAATAGGAGCTCCATAAATAGCAGCTATTAGAATTGTTAAGGCATTCTGACCTGGAGAACTGTGAGCTTGGGCCAGGGTAGGAGGGGTAGCAGAAGGGGATGAAGTGTTCTACTACTAATAATAGCAGCCAGCCCGTGCTCCTCAACACACCACCTCCAGGCCTTGGGCAAGGCACTTTACATGTATTATCTCACTTAATCTTTATAACAGCAACTATGTATTAACCCATTTTTCGAATGAAGAAACTGAGTCTCAAAGAGGCTGTGAACTGTGCTCAATGTAACCCAGCGAGTAATTCGCAGCACCTGAGGATCCATTGCCCCCATCTGACTCCAGAGTCCCAGCTGTTTCCATGTGTGATAACCCTCTGCGCTCTGCGGTGAAAAACACAACTTTTTTTTTTTTTTTTGGAGACAGAGTCTTGCTCTGTTCCCCAGGCTGGAGTGCAGTGGTGCACTATCACTCCCAGCTAATTTGTTAAAGAGCCGGGCGCGGTGGCTCGGGCCTGTAATCCCAGCACTTTGGGAGGCCAAGGCAGATGAATCACGAGGTCAGGAGTTCGAGACCAGCCTGGCCAACACAGTAAAACCCTGTCTCTACTAAAAATATAAAAATTAGCTGGATGTGATTAGCTGGATGTGGTAGCAAGCACCTGTAGTCCCAGCTACTCAGGAGGCTGAGGCAGGAGAATCGCTTGAACCCGGGAGGCAGAGGTTGCATTGAGCCAAGACTGCGCTATTGCATTCCAGCCTGGATGACAGAGCAAGACTCTGCCTCAAAAAAAAAAAAAAGAATATTTTGTAGAGAAGGGGTTTCACCACGTCCCCCAGGCTGGTCTCCAACTTCTGGGCTCAAGCGATCCTCCCGCCTGGGCCTCCCAAAGTGCTGGGATTACAGGTGTGAGCCACCATGCCTGGTCCTTTCTTGCTTCTTCAGGCGCCTTCTGGGCCCTATGTGTGGTCAATTTCCCTGACAGATGCTCCCTTAGTACCTTGTTCTTCCCCTTTATAGCCTGGATTTCAGCTTGTGATTGTACTTTTTGAAAAAACTAAGATGGGCTGGGCGCAGTGGTTCATGCCTGTAATCCCAGCACTTTGGGAGGCCAAGGTGGGTGGATCACCTGAGGTCAGGAGTTCAAGACCAGCCTGGCCAACATGGAGAAACCCTGTCTCTGCTAAAAACACAAAAATTAACCGGGCGTGGTGGTGCTTACCTGTAATCCCAGCTACTCAGGAGGCTGAAGCAGGAGGATCACTTGAACTCGGGAGGCGGAGGTTGCAGTGAGCCGAGACTGCACCACTGCACTCCAGTCTGGGTGATAGATAGATTCCATCTCCAAAAAAAAAAAAAAAAAAAAAGAAAGTTTATGTTCACACACGGACTTGTACACTTGTGCATAGCGGGATTATTCAACATTCAACAGTAGCTAAAAAGTGGAAACAACCCAAAGTCCCATCCACTGAAATATTATTCAGTCATAAAAAAGGAATGAAGTTGATTTCTGCTACAACATGAATGAACCTTGAAATCATTATGCAGACTCCCTGAAGGCAGGAATAACACCTGTCAGCTCCCCTCTCTTAGCCCACTGCAGGCATTTACTAGACAATGGAGAACTCTCTGTGGCATGAATGAAAGGGCAGGGCTAGGCCAGCAGACCCAGTATCCTGCCCCACTGCTGTGTGGGCTGAATGCGGGGGACCATGGAGGGGGATCTGTCTGTAAGTCTGAATCCCACCAGCTCTGGCCCTCAGCAAAATCTGCCTCCACCCTGCAGCCTCACCGACTTCCATCTGCATAACATGTGGCCCTGGATGTCAGTGAAGTCCCACCCAACTCTGGGACTAGATGTCAGTCTGGGCATCTTATAGGTGCTCAATAAAGTCCTGGCACATTGGCCTGGTGGGAGCTGAAGCCTCCACAGCTGCCAGGCCAGGGAGAAACCACCAGGTAGCAGATCATGTGGCCACATGCCTCAGCCAAGTTCCTCTCCCCTGACGTGCACCCCCCTCTGCTCAGGTTATTAGTGGTGCAGGGGAAACAAACAGCAGGTTTCCAATTACCCCGCAGCCCCTTCTCAAGTGGTGCAGGACTCAGAGACTGCCCGCCTGCAAGCAGTCACCACACCAGCAAGCAGTCACCACGGGAGCGGAGGTGGGATTTAGTAAGACAAGGCCCTGGGTCTGCATTTCAAAGGCCCGGGTTCCCTCTCCCCATAAAACCAACACTGAGCCCACTGGAGGGGACACAGGCAGCCCCACAGCCGCCTGGCCCCCTGCAGAGGGGTCACCGGGAATTCTTTGTTTCATCAAATATTGCTGGGCCATGGAGTTTTATTTGAAAATAATTTTAATTAGCCGGAAACTAGGAGTTTAATAAATGGAAAACAGAGAACTTTCCAAGGCCACAGCTGGGAAACACTTGGTTTTTTAAAAATTCCGCCTGGCATCCCAGACCAGCTAAGCACCCTGACACGAGGGCCGGAGGAATCCACAAGAAAAACAAAGCTTATTTTTAGAGAAATATTTTAAACTTGGTTTCAGCGAGCTCGGGAGTTTTCTTGTCTGTCTCGAGTCCTTAATATCTTTCCTTCTATTTCAGAGCTGCCTCTCGCCCCAGAGGGCACAAGAGCTGCTATCTGACAGGAGCTATTTCTGCCCAGATGAAAATAAAAGGGCCCCTCCCCCTTCCCCCAGAGTGAATTCTTTCTAAAAATGTCCCTGCAGACAGCCAGCGGCACCAAGGCCTGTCCTTGGCAGGTGTGCCCAGCAACAGAGGTGAGTCTGGGGTCCCCGCAAGGCAGGGGCCCACTGACCACCCTCCCACCCAGCCCTGCCCGGCCTGCTGCCCTGCAGGAAGCGGATGCCAGCCTGGCGGTCATTTCCGGGTTTTGAAAGCAGTTTTTAAACTTGAAAGAGCCATGCTAAAAAGGTCTGCTTTTCCTCCGTAGGTGTTGGTAACACCCACATACAGACACACCCACATGCACACCGCAGCAGACACATCCAGACCCAAATACACAGCAACACCTACAGCTGCTCACCCCCCACAGAGCCACACACCTACCCACACACAGCAGCAGCTACACACAGGCACACCCAAACCCACTCCCATAGATCACACACACACACACACACACACCCACCCCCCCAGACTCAGACATACCCCAAAGACCCACATACCTACCTACACAGCAACAGACATACCCAAACTCACACCAGCCCTCACACACATCCACACATACTTACACACAGACACACCCATGTATACCAACACACACACCCCTGCATACACACCAACCCCCACATCACAACAGACACACCCACACCCAGGCACACCCCAAAGATCCACATACCTACATAGCAACAGATACACCCAAACCCACACCAGCACTCACACACATCCACACACTTACACACAGACACACTCACATCCAAACACAGCCATACCCACAGACCCTCCCCCCACATAGCCTCCACATGCAGAAGCACACAGATCCACACACCAGTACTCCCCTAGGGCGACATCACACATGCAGACCCCTGAACACCTGCAGACGGAGCAACACCACAAACCTCTGCACACCCACAGACAGAAAAGGACACAGAAACACGTACTAATACACTTCCCATACAGGCGCACCCCTCAGACCTCCACACACGTGCACGGCATGCATGCGCGCACACACACACACACACACACTCTTTCAAGGTCTAGCAAAACCCATCAGGAGAGGTTGGGCCCTGGAGGTGCTGTGGCTTCCTGCTGCCCCGCTCCCTCCCGCCTCCTCCCTGCAGGGCTCGGCCTGGGGAGGCCTGTCCAGCTGCCAGGCCCCGCCCCGCCACAGCCCCCGCTCTCCTCCTCCCTCCCTCAGCCGTGCCAGCAGCAGCACAGAACTGGAATTGCTCTGGACGGCCACAGCTCTGCATATCCCCCAGGAGTGTGGACAAGAAAAAATAAACACAATTAGAGTTCACGACAATGGGCCCCTGATGGAAGGTAAGCCCGGCTAGCCTCTAAAGGCTGTGCCGGCTCCCACGAACTTCCAAGGCCGAGGACGGTGCCGAGACCCAACTTCCGGTCTCAAGAAAACTTGGTGAGAGTCACATCCGCCCTCACTTGTCACCACAAGCAAAACTGAAGGAGAGCGGGTGTTTGGGGACGGTTCCTTTCCGAGGTTCAATGCTCTCTAGCGGGCTTCCTCCCTGCACATGGCCACCCTGGGGTTTTTCTGAGCCCCCCCAGGCAGGTTTTAGCACCGAGCATTCTAGTGCGGGGCCAGGCTGGCGGCCAAGAGCTAGGCCTGCTTGTTTTTCCTGCGTCGGGCCCACCAGGCCTGGCTCTGTCATCCGGGGTCCTGAGCCACTGCAGGGCTCACAATCCTCCATCTATTCCCTGGGGCTGGTGCAGAGCTTTGGCCTTCTGAATAGTTTTTTTGTGTGTGTGTGTTTTTTTTCTTTTACACACCCAGCAGTAGATTCAGACACCATGAGGGGTGGAAAATGTGTACATGCACACATCCTTTCTCTGAAATAAGTTAGAAGGTGGCACACACTAATTGGGCTGCTTAAAAAATACCTTAGTCTTCAGACATCCAGTGGAAACGCCACGATGAAGACATTCTAAACACCATCACACTCTGGGCTCATTTTCACAACTGACTACGGAGGAATTTTCTCCCGTAGTTTCTAAGTGCAACTCAGTCTTAGAGTCAACAGTCCGGGATGGGAATTTTGGTTCGTCATTACTTGCAATCTTTACTTCTATTTCCTTAATTTACAAGAAAACTTTTCTAAGGGTGATCAAGCAACGGTAGAGGTTTTTTTTGCTGTTAATTTCCAGGCGCTGCAGGAAGACAATGACAGTACCCTCCACTGATCTGCGGCAAGAGGAAATTTCTGAATGATCCCCCCGTAGCTTTCCACGCTCCACTGGGTCTGCGATACAGAACTTCAGATCCTAACAGTTGGGCTTTTCAAACAAACCAGTTTTTAAAAATGAATGTGGCTTACCCCAACATTCCAGCTAATCAAAAGTACTTGTTTAGAAAAATAAGTTTAGGAATGAAGTGGAAACAAGGCCTTTGAAATGCAGCTTAACCTAAATAGCACCACATTTTAGACTTTTCCTCCCCACTGCACATTCTTTATGGTGTAGGGGCCAGGGAGCCTGCAGTCTTCGCCCCTCCTGAGCCCTCCTTGGCCTCGGGCTTCCCCTCCCCTGCTGCTGAGGCCTTCAGTCAGGGGCTGGCATCTGGGAGAACCTTGAAACTGTTTCCCATCCCCTTTGGCAGCACGCAACAAGCACCAAAACGCTCCAGTTAACACCAGTGCAATCATCGTTAATGTGAAACAGCTGCCCGAGGCCTGGCGTATCCACCAGACTGCCCCCTCCCCTCCCTGCTCAGCTGTGAGTCACCAGAGACCCTGGCTAAGGCAGGGCCCGGGAGGGAGCCCAGCTGTTGTATATGAGAAAGCAAACTATTGCTGAATCTCTTACCTACCTTGGAAAAAGTGTCTGAACTGTGTGCATGGGGGACGGCGGTGGAGGAGAAGAAACATGAATTGATTTATGAACCCGATTTAAGTTCCTAAAGTGATTGTTTTAAAGTTAGAAACAGCCAGAGTCACTATAGTAAGATTTTGTTCAACTGTTTGCGAAATCAGCAGGCAAATCAATGTCTTTTTTTCCTTCCTTTTTCTAGAGACCTGGGTTGAATTTGCTTTCTGGTCACTTACAGTCAGTCCTCTAAAGCATAGACAAGAAATCTTTTTTGCATAAATAACTTGTATGTGTTCATTCCCAGAGGAAGTTGTTCGCATAAGCAAACATCACCCAGATACAAGTTTAACCTCTTTAATCTTCCCCTCCACCCTGTCCACAAGGACATACCAGGCTTTCCAAAATCCAGGCAAAACTCCAGTTCTCCGACCCAGAAAAAGCCTGGCCTCACTCTCCACCTCCAGCTCAGCACTCAGGCCTGGCAGGCAACCGGCTGCAGAAAGATCCTCCTCCCCTTCCCCACCCAAGCAGTTCTGTTTCCCAGCAAAAAATCGGACCCTCAGCTGCTACCGCAGCCACATGATCCACTCAGTGACTCACAGGCAGGCCACACCCCTTCAGGCCTCCCGGCCAGGCTCTGTTACCAGCCAGCTAACTCTGGGATGCATCTTATTACCAAAGGGAACAGCTAGCTAACTAATGCCCTTGACAGTCCGAATAATTACTTTCTTTCAGTTAGAAGAACTTGCTTATAAAATATATACGGGCTGAGAGGACGCAGGCTCTTCTGAACTCTGGCTCTGCCAGCTCTCCAAGTCCTCCCCAACCATGCCAAGACCTGGGGAATGGCAGACATGGTTAGCTGGGAAGCTAGAAAGCTAGACATTCCTGTTTAAAAAGAAAGCTCTTACATGTTAGTACCTTTTTTTCCCAAAAATTTTATTGGGGGAAAACTACAAAACATTTACAGTACAATGTTTACAGTCACAATTTGTAGTGAGCTGATTCCCCAAAATATATTACAACTCAAGTTGACTTATCTTGTTACATTCAAAAACCTACTTCTGTCCAAAGTAGTCCAGAGAGTACATATAGTGCTCCAACTGTACCTACGTACAAACTAAAGCTACCGCTCATTCATCTGCTGTCCAGGAAAGCTTAGGAGACATTCCTGCCTTTCTACATGGGGAAAAAAAAAATAGTACAAGTTTTGGAATTTTCTGTAATTAAACAAGGCATATTCATGTACTACATATTTCAGCACTAAGGCGGTTGCTTCACTTTATATCTATATAAAAAAAGTGGTAAAAATCTTTTCCTTTTGTGCAGTTGAACCCATCCTACATTCAGATTCTCTCAAGCACTAATAAAATACTTATTTGGTTGAGGAAGATTTAAGGCAAGTTCGGGCCCTTCCAAAGGCACTGTGAGACTCCCCCCCACTCCCCGTTATTGCTACATGTCTTTATACTCGAGTATGTCACAGTAGAACTGGTGGAATAAGCAAACACTTTTTTGCTAGTTTATAAAGTTGGAATTAGAAAAGCATGCCACATTTCAGCCTGATTGCAAAGTATGTGGTCATTTCTTTCTTTAAAGTTGGATGGGCTACAACCTTTATACATTCTAAGAAAACTCATAAGATGTTCCTCAAACTACTTCCACAGCATCAAGATAGATTTCTGTCAAGAAATCATGCAATCTTTCAAAATTTACGTAAACAAGGAAAGAAATTAATGAAATAAATATTACATACAATCTCTTAAATTAAGAATTTTGTACTCATTTACAATAAAATAACCAAGTGAAGTTACAAAAGGCATATATTACTGTGAAAAGAACATACACTCCACATTTTGCCGATTAATAATGGCAATCATAATTTAACATAATAAAAGAATATATATCTATTGCTTTTCATCATACTTGATAAATACAGTATGAACAAAATTTTCATTGTATACTTTTCACAAGATAATAAATAAGTTAAATAGTTTTCATATTGAGTTGTGGTGCAGTGGTGCGAATCAACTCAAAACAGCTAAAAATTCAGCAGTTATTCTCCAACAATTACAAAGTAAGCTCTGCGCAAGGCTTCCAGAGGGAGCAGACAAAATGGTTCTAAACTAAACATCCACTAAGTGGTGGCAATGAAACCAGTAACCAGTATGGACCTTTGGAATGCAAGGGTTTTTTCACCCCCAGACATATATAATTGTTAAAAAACAAAAAACACCTATGGGCTGAGGGCTAACTATCAAGGCATATTCTTGGCAGAATATTGGATTTTAAAAAGCTTATAGGTTTAGCAAGGTGGCGGCTGGCTGGTTTGTTTACACCGGTCTGAGACACCATTAGGAACTTCTTCCAAGAGAAGGGTTCCCACATCTGGACTTAACTAATGCTGTTCAAGTGAAGAGATGGAATGGTGGTTGGTAGCTGCTGGTGCTGGGTTGATTTTTCCTGAAGTCCCAAACTCATCGGAGTCCTAAAAAAGTTTAAGTGTTTTTTTTTTTTTTGTTCTATTCGTATCACAACTGCCCTGTTGTGAATATTTTGTTCAACAGAAAAAGTTCCTCGACTTTTTTGCTCAAAAAGAATGAAACTTCGTAATAAAAATAAAAAAAAAAAAAAGACAAGAGGAAACCGAAAAAGGAGGGGTGGGGGCCCCTCCCGGCACAGAGTTCGAGTCCAAGTGCTCGGTCGGGCTTGCAGTCTGCCTAGGGCCCATGTCACCCCCCGACTCCCGTGCCCCCAGCAAGGGCGAGAAGGCGAGGGGTGTCCTCCAACATCTCTGAACCGCCTTCCCTTCCTCCTCACTGGCGCCCTCTTGCCTCAGTCGTCGGAGATGGAGAGGCGGCTGAAGATTGGCAGGCGGCGGCCAGGGTCGAGGCTGGGAGACTCGGAGCCGCTGAGGCTGCCGGAGCTCAGGGAGCCGCTTAGGTAGCTGTCGCGGTCGGACAGCGAGTCCGGGGGGCTGGGGGGCGCGTCGAACACGGGCGAGTCGGACAGGCGGCGCGGCAGCTGGAAGCTGAAGGGCGGCGAGGGAGGTGCGGCGGCCCCGGCGGGGAGGGTCGCGCTGGGCGGCGCCGGGGGCTGCGCGGGGGGCGCCAGGCCCTGCTGCTGCTGCTGCTGACTGCGGTAGTAGGCGGCGGCGGCCACGGCGGCAAAGTTGTGGGTCTGGATGGCGAGCGGCGTGATGAGGCTGCTGAGCTCCGGGCCGAAGGCGAAGGCGTTGTTGGCGCACGAGGCCGACGAGCAGGCCGCGCACGGGGCCCCCGGCGCCAGCAGGTCCTCGGCGCCCCCGGTGCCGTACAGCAGAGCGGCCGCAGCCGCGGCCGCCGCGGAGGCGCAGCATGTCGGGGCGCCCGAGGGCGTGGAGGCCGCGGAGGCCGAGGAACAGGAGGAGGCGGAGGAGGAGCAGGACGAGGCCGAGGAGCAGGAGGGCGGCGGCGGCGTGCGCGACGTGGGGCTGTCGAGCAGCAGCGGCGACTCGAGGCCGCCCGGGGGCTGATGGTGGCCCGACGGGAAGCCCGAGAAGCTGAGGCTGTGGTGCAGCTTGGGCCGCGGCTCCCGCGGGAAGCCCAGGTGCAACGCATCGCGCGTGCCAAAGGCACGCAGGTCCCCGGAGGCGCCCCCCGACGGCGCGGGCCGCCGCTCGTCCGCGTTGTGGATGAAGTGGCAGCGCGGCCCGTAGGGGCAGAAACCGATGGTGTGAAAGGTGCGGCACAGCTCGGTCTTGTACTTCGGATGGCGAGTCAGGCTGCGCAGCTCGTGGAAGCCATGCGCGAACTGGCACTTTTCGCCGTACTTGCACGTGCCGCTCTCCTCGAAGGGCCGGCACAGCTCGGTCTTGTAGCGCGTGGAGTTGATCTGGGAGCCGCCGCCCCCCTTCTGCTGCTGCTGCAGGTGCAGGAGGTGCTGGCTGCGATCGCCGTTCTCGCTAAACGAGCGGTCCCGGAATTTGTTCTCCTTGTTGAGCAGGGCTGTGCCGCCGCCCCCCGACGGCTCCTTAAGGGTGCCGTAGGAGGTCGGGCCGCCGGCCACCGCGCTGCCGCAGCTGCTGCCGTTAGCGGCGCCCGGGAACTTGGGCGAGCAGCTGCCGGGGCTGGGCGCGGGGTGGGCGAGTGCATGCAGGTTGCTGGCCGAGTGCCGTCGGAGGAAGCCCGGCGCGAAGCCCGAGCTGGGGGCGGCGGCCACAGGCGTCCCCACCGCCTTCTTGTCCAGCATGTTGTTTAGGTTGAGGTTGGCCAGGGATTTCTCCGTCTGCCAAAGGGAGGGGAGCGGGGAAGGGATGAAAAACGGAAGGGGCAGACAGACTCGGGGCGAGCCGCAGAGGAACTCCCAGCCTGATTCTTTTCCTTTTTTTCCCCCACTCTTGGCGGATCCCGACTCGGCCTCCACCCTCCACCTATACACGCGCAAAACCAGCAAGATCTTGCTGGACGGAGCGGGAGAAGGGAGGACGCCCACCGTGGGCCGCGCTGGGTTTCGACACGTGATCCTCCGCCCCGGCTGCCGAGGTGGGCGGCGCGAAGCCTGTCCGGGAAGCCCCGGGCAGCGTGGCCGCGGTCGGCAGTGGAGAAACTCAACCGCGACACCGGCGCCCTCCTTGCCGCCCTCCCCGCCTCCAGGGCGCTCGGACACTCTTTTGCAAACCCCGGGACTTTCCCGACCTGAAAGGCAGGGCGGGAGGGGCGTCCCCCAGGACCTGGGGACAGAGGCAAAGTCCAAGAACTAGAACGGCTGCTGCCGGCCCGGCCCGCTCCCCGGCCTACCTTGCACAAGAAGTCGACATCGTAGAAGGCGGACAGAAGTGTGGTCGACATGTTTCTGGATCCCGCAGTGGCCGGAGCCGCAGGCCGGGAGGTCGGGAGGAGCCCTTGGGGCGGCGTGGCCGGGCTTGAGCCACGACGAATAACGGGCGAGGGGCGGGGAGGGGCCGAAAGTTTGCCGGGGGGCGAGAGGAGAGGGCGAGTGCAGCGGCGCGGGCCGGCGGGAGGGTCCGGCGGAGTGCGGCAGGGGGGAAGGAGAGAAGCGAGGAGCGCTCCTCCGCGCCCCGGGGTGCCCGGCCCGCCCCCCCCGCGGAGCCGACGGCAGCTCGCGGACTGCTGGAACTCGGCGGCCGGCGAGCGCGCGCCCTATATAGAGCCCGGGAGTGCGGCTGCGGCGGGGCGGGCGCGCCGGGGGAGGGGACAGAACTCGGCCCCCGCCGGGGTCTCCAGGCAACGCCGCCCGCCCGCTCGCGGACGTCAGGCGCCTTCCCGGCCTCCCATTGGCCGCCGCCAATTTTTTTCCTCCGGGGGAGGGGGCTGGAGGCCTCCGGGCGGGGCCGGCGGCCCGGGCGGCCGGTGTGGCGTGTAGCTGTCGGCCCCAGTGGAGGCCGCCGGGTGGCGGCGGGAAGGCACGGCTCTTCTCCTCCGGGGCTGCGCGGTCGGAGAGCCCCGGTACGTTTAGCCTGGCCGGGATTCTGCAGCCCTGGACGTGTCTTTCCCTGCCCTGTTCTCCGAGGCGGACCTGTGGAGCTTTTAGCTCCCACCTTCGGTTTTGTGCTGGGCGCGGGAATTGCAAAATGCCAAAATATCGCAACCATCCCCGCGGCCCGGCGGGTTTGCAAAGGGTGCCCCGGCCAGGAGGCGGGGGCTCGGGGCCTGCGTCCAGTCGGTGGCGGCTCCAGCCCGACTGCACGTGGAGTCGCGGTGGGGGTGGGGGTGGCCACGCGGGCGGCCGCCGCGGCAGTCTTGCCGGTGGAGCCCGGGCTCGTTTCTCCGCCCCCTCCCTGCCCAGGCTCAGTAAACAGGGCTTG
Source organism: Gorilla gorilla gorilla (assembly GCF_029281585.2). NCBI lineage: Eukaryota > Metazoa > Chordata > Mammalia > Primates > Hominidae > Gorilla > Gorilla gorilla. The sequence goes on along the minus strand of NC_073236.2, from coordinate 96,542,821 downwards.
AGCGCCGGGGCCTGCCGGGCAGGGCTGAGTGTCTAAGGACAAGGCGCTGGCTTTGCTAATCACATCACAAGACCTTGAGCCAGGGCCAAAGGCGCGGAGTGGCGCGGGACGTCCCGGGCGGGGGAGCTGACTCTGAGGACAGGAGGAAAGGCCGGGAGAGCCGTGCGGGCTTGAAGGCGACTTAGCGCCACCTTTCCGTCTGCTGGTCGGCCCGGCCTTCCCCAGCCCTCTGGGGCTGCGGGTGCAGCTGCCTGCCGAGGCTCCCCGCCCGGCACAGCCTGGGCCTGTTGCGTCCTCCCAGCCTCTTCCCTCCCCGGCAGTGGGGGCGCCGCGCCCAGCCTTGCTCGATGAGGGCTGCAGGATCCGGCTGAGACCAACCCGCGGCGCAGGTGGGGCTGCACAGACGCTGATGGTGGGCGCGCCACCCTCTGTTTTCTCTCACTCGCCAGCCCCACACCCCAACAGCTTGCGCTGGAAAATGCGCTTTGCCAGCGGGCGCCCCGCCTTCGTCCGGGTACGGAGGGGACACTCCTATCTAGCGCCCAGTGAGTCTAAAGCCGCTGACAGCCCCACTAGGAACGATCTGGAGTCTGGTCTAGGGCACTTCTCGCTCCGCGTTCATACAGGTTGCCAAAAAGCTTGGGCCTGAAGCTCGAAGGCCCCGGACCCGCTGGGGAAAGAACTAGGCCTGCCACTCAGGGATTCGAGTCCCTGGAGTGTATCCTGCATTTCCCACTACTGTACTCCCCTCATGGCCCAGGGAGCCAGAGTCCAGGGTAAGGATCAGGAATGCTGGGCTGGAGTTCAGGCCCTGCCCCAGAGAAATCATGTGGTCTTAGGCAAATCACATCATCTCTTTGGTACTTGGGTTTCCTTGTTAAACGAAGATAATATTCCTGCTTTATTCATCTCTCACCTTTGGCAAGGTGCAAATGATATCTGTGAAGGTGTTTAAAAGACAAGCAAGAACTAAACCATCTTTATGTATTAAACCAAATTGACAAAAGCGTAAGGGTGGAGAAAGCCAGGCTTCTGAACTATATGGCCAGATGGACAGAGAGCCACAGAATCATGAGTGCAGAGCTGTGGGGGCACCCAAGTCCTGGACCCTAGGACTCACAGCCAAGAGCAGGTGACCTCAGAGGGACCAGTTTCACTTTTAGCACCTACCCTACACTGACCCCTTGACATACCTGGGCAACTGTGGTCTGGTTTGTTCTTTGGTGAGATGACCCCAAACATCTCACCAAACTGTGAAACAGCCACTTCCCTAGGCAATCCTATTAGGTTAGTAACAAGATTTCAGATACAGAACCAATGGAAACATCTGTTTGAATCAACGTCCAAATCTGGGGTGAGTCCCAGTCAGCAGCTGTGAGAACACCCACTTTGCAGATTAGGATTCTGGAGATAACATGTGGACATGTTACGGGACATGCTTGTGTACAGAGTACCTGCTAGTATAAAATGTATAATGTAGCTGCTTTTATTTCATTTTAAATGGAGAAAAAAAGTGCTGGCCATCTCCAATGAGCTGGGCTTTGTTGGGCCAGTTTCATAATTATTTTTCTGTGGTTATCACCACATTTATTTTACCAAGTCCCTCACTTCTCACCAGCTAGGTCTTAGAACAAAAAGTGTTAGGTTGGCAGCTTTCCATCAGGTGTGGGCTACACAGTTTCCTAACTAGGTAATTAATTCAGGATCACAAAAACCACATTTGGGGCCGAGTGGTTGCAAAACCACCCAGGGAATTTCCTGTTCTCTTTAGGACAAAACTTTGGACACTGAGTTAACTTCTTTCCTGCCTTTTCCTACAAAGCCCCTTTCCTATACTTCCAGTATGGCTGCTTTTTTGTTCTTAAATTCCTTTCTTTTAGTGATGGGGTCTTGCTGTGTTACTCAGGCTGGAGTGCAGTGGCCTTTCACAGGCATGAACTCCTGGGCGATCCTCCCACCTCAGCCTCCTGAGTAGCTGGGATTACAAGTGTGCACCATCATGCCTGGCTTACAGCTGCACTTTTAGTGTTACATGGTTTTCTCTCGAAGAGTGATGAATTACATTTGAAATATGAGCTTTTCTGCAGTAGGAAATGATTGTAAACTCACTCTCCTCTAACCCGCCCCTTCAGACTCTGAAACATCAATGAAATTACTCTAAGTGATCGTTTACCTGAGTATTTTTTTTACAGACTAAAATCTGGAGCAAATTTACATACTATGAAATGTTTTTTTCAGATCAGTAGGATGAAAAATGAATGCGGATGAAGCTACTACCCTTCCAAAGCTATGATTCTCAAGATAACTGTTAGTGGGTAACACTTATTCTGAAATTATAAATGAAAAATGGTGAGCCAGTGAAAAACTGGACCAGCAGCAAAACGTATGCAAGAGCGCCACCTGCTGGATGTGTGAGGAAGAGGGCTGTGCTGGGCTTGAAAGGGCAGAAAATCATTAAGGTTTCTAGATTAAAATCACTGCAAAGGATGAGAGAGAGAGAGAGAGAGAGTGTGTGCGTGTGTGTGTGTGTGTGTGTGTGTGTCTGTGTGTGTGTTTGAGACGAGTCTCACTCTGTGTGTGTGTGTGTGTGTGTCTGTGTGTGTGTTTGAGACGAGTCTCACTCTGTCGCCCAGGCTGGAGTGCAGTGGTGCGATCTCGGCTCACTGCAACCTCCGCTTCCCGGGTTCAAGCAGTTCTCTGCCTCAGCCTCCCGAGTGGCTGGGATTTTACAGGCGCCCACCACCACGCCCAGCTAATTTTTTTTTGCATTTTTTGTAGAGACGGGGGTTTCACCATCTTGACCAGGCTGGTCTTGAACTCCTGACCTTGTGATCCATCCGCCTCAGCCTCCCAACATGCTGGGATTACAGGTGTGAACCACCGCGCCCAGCTGATAAATGTGTTTAATGGCATTTTAAGTGAGACACTTGTTACTGCCACCAAGCGATAGGTAAACAATGTAGGCATAGAATAAGTCATTTTCTCTGACTCTCCTTTCCCCAGGTTCCTCCTCACAGCTAAGAGCACGGATATACTTTCACTGGGTGGCAAAATCAGGTTTCCTAGCATTAGCATACTTTTTGGGGGGTAGGGGAAATGCTAAATAGCTCTTTGAATAATTAGGATGGAATGTGTAGGTCACTGCAGGACTTAACACATGCAGACAATAAAAATAAATTATTTGTGCAAAGTTGATCCTGAATTCTCCCAGGATCCAACATTTGGAACATATTTCTGCTTTGCTAAAATGGAACAAAATTTATAAATCTGACCAAATGGGCTGTTTGCCAACTAATCCAGCCCCTACATAAAGCCAGAAAAGGGGAGAGGGGAGGGATCATGTGCTAAAATCCAACTCTGTGTAGTCATTTCACAGAGAATGCAGGGCGGCTATGGCAGGACATTAGAGGCCCTGGGGGATGAAAAAGGCTCATTCAGGCCTGCAGGTGGCCTGCACCTGGGGACAGAGTAAAACTGCAACGGAGTCGCCTCACTTCCTACAGTAGCAGCAATAAAATAGGCTGCCCTGAATGAGTGAACTGAAGAAAAGTTTCTCTGTAAGGAGTGACAGATGACTGGACTCACAGAAGTAGGGGAGGCATGAATGGGATAAAATTTTTGAATTTATGTTCAACATGTTTCCTGCAGATTTAGTGGAGGAAAAATCCACACATACCCCCATCCCAATTCCCCAATTTTCTTCAACATGCCGCTTCTGTTCTTGGAAGAGTTAACTGCCTCGCTTCTGCATAAGAGTCCCAAACACTGAGAACTAGGGTGTCTTCCCCTTCCTTTCCTTCCAAAAAGGCCAGCAGCCTCAAGCAAGCCAAAGTCCTTTCCTCTTGAATGCGTAATCTTGTGAACTCCACTGTCTTCACAAACTCAGCAGCTGGTGGAAGCTCTCTGAAGAGCTGAGACAGGAGGTGGCACTGCTCTGACACCATCCTTTGAAGGTGACAGAGCATCTCAGGGCTTGGGGGACGCCAGCCGGACTTCGAGAGGAGACAGAAGAGGTGCTTGCAGAGGTATTTCACAAAGAGCAGGGTCTCGGCCCAAAAGTTGACTTCTGCTTTTTCAAACAGGTAGTCTTCTTCCACCTAAATCAGATGAAAAAGCCGAAAGTCAGTCTTACAGGGAATGGTGACAAGCCCCAGTCCAGACCAAGCAGTACCCTGCCAGATGCAAGAGGGGTTTCCCTTCCCCCACCTGACAGAGGGTACACTCTCGCCTGTCAACATCCATGTACACACACCACTTGCAGCCTTGAAGGTCACCTTCTATTTTCACTCACTGTATTTCTCCACCAGAGAGGAATTTTTTCCCCAGACTTAACATGACCTTGGATAAAGATGTGTTTGTGGTTCAAAGTCAAGATACTTTGGGGGATGGATGCTGAAAAGGGGACTTCAACAAGGGAGTGGGCTCTAGAGTTTAAGGTGCAGCTGGAAATTGGAGAGGAGGGAGGAAAGGTCATCTCTGCAGCAGGCCAGAGAGGAAGGAATCTCCAAACACAGGACACTAGGCTGCGTCCTGTTTCTATAACACTGTGATTCTCAAGGTCCTTTTATCAGACACTTATCATGTCTCCAAATTTCTCATAAAGAGGGACAATGCGTTTTGAACCGTTGGCCTGCTGGGGATGCCAAGAAGGCCAGCTGAGTCAGATGCTGGTGGCAATCAATTTCAGTTCTCAGGATGCTTTTGCTGCTTGTCTTTGTCCTCAGTTTCCCTATCTGTGACTGCACCCACCCTGGAGGGGGCTAATAATAGTTTTCTTCAAGCAGGAAGTTCCCAGCAAAGATCCTAATTCTCTGAAAATGCTTCACCCTCAGACCTAACTTTGGGAAGCCCCAGGCTAACTCCAATACTGACTAACAAGCAGTCTCCATAATAAAACTCTCCGCATCCAGGGGCTTCTTTTTTTCTTTTCTTTTCTTCTTCTTTTTTTTTTTTTGAGATGGAGTCTTGCTCTGTTGCCCAGGCTGGAGTGCAGTGGTGCAATCTCGGCTCACTGCAACCTCCGCCTCCCGGGTTCACACCATTCTCCTGCCTCAGCCTCCCGAGTAGCTGGGACTACAGGCATCCACCACCATGCCCGGCTAATTTTTTGTATTTTTAGTAGAGACGGGGTTTCACCGTGTTAGCCAGGATGGTCTCAATCTCCTGACCTCATGATCCGCCTGCCTTGGCCTCCCAAAGTGCTGGGATTACAAGCATGAGCCACTGTGCCCGGCCAGGGGCTTCTTTCCAAGTTCTCTCCCCTGGCTAATCTGGAGGCTGACCATCAGCACCCCAGAAGTCAGCCTGAGAGTGTCCCCGTGTCCTCGGCAGCACCCAGTGGGTGACTTTCCTAGTGGTTCCTGCTCTGTGTCTAAGCATGCACAAGCCCAGCTGAGGCTGTAGGTGCTGCATCTAGCGGGTTTAGGACACTCCAACCCTGCCTCCTACTCCCCTGACACCCCGGGATCACCTGATGCATGCTCTCCACACAGGCCACGAGGTCATCACTCTCTCCCAACAGCCATCCCAGCAGGATAGGCAGTCCAGGGGCCAACTGGTCCCACTGCTGGAGCAGATCACACAGGACGGCCAGGGCCAGGGCCAGAGCGATGGAGGCATCCACCTGGCAGAAGGCAAACTCTACAAAGACAGGAGAAAGGTGAGCAATGAATATACCGCTCAGGGCCGGCCCCAGGGCAGCCTGCAGGACCCTGGGAACAATAAAGGCCTCAGGTAAAATTGCTGCCACCAGCCTGGCAGGGAAGCTGGTAGGGTGGGCTCACTGGAGATGATTAATCACCTTCTGAATCCTGCTATTTATACTGTTAGAATGAGTCATAGGCCTGAACCCACTGTTTCCATGCCCCCTAACTCAGTGTGGACAGAAGCAGTCCCATCTGCAGGATTACAGAGTTATCTCCCCTCTGCTCCTCCAGTGTCACCAGAAGGATCAGGAAGGCTTCCTGTCCAGTGTCTCCTCTGCACATCTGCCTGGATTTGACTGGTTTGTCCTTTCCTTGGAAAGCAGATCTCTTGGGCACAAGACACATCCTAGAGCAGGGCATCGGCAAGCTTTCCCTTGAAGGGCCAGAGAGTCAATATTTTAGACTTTGCAAGCCTATACCTCCTCAATTCGGCTGAAAGCAGCCATAGACAATTTGTAAACAAATGGTTGTGGCTGTGTTCCAATAAAACTTTATTTATGGACACTGAAATTTGAATTTAATGTGTCACAAAATACTATTTTTTTCCAACCAATTAAAAATGTAAAAACCATTGATAGCTCATGGGCTGTAAAAAGCAGGTGGTAGGCTGCATTTGGCTCCTATTTTGCTGCCCTCTGTCTTGGAGTTTTTTGTTTTTGGACCCTTGTTTTCCTGGGTGCTTGGAGGAAGGGCACTGAAAGAATAGAAGGGTGCAGGAAGAGGAAGCAGGGGGCCTTGGGGAAACCATTGCTTATTTCAACATTTGGCCTTAGACAATCCTAAATATGGGTTTGGAGGGAGGCTCAGGGGTGTTGTCACTTCCCCTAACAACTCTGCCCCTCCCATCCCAAACCTGGAGGGTGTCTGAAACACGGGACTGAAAGCCCACTGCACAATGGACCTCTGTAGGCCCATCTTGCACCAACTGACATTGAAAGGCCTGTCTTTCAATGATGCATTTCTGTTGAGCCCTGATCACTCCCAAATCCACATCTCTAACTTGAGTACACAGACTTAACCTTACCATCTGGCCCCCGAAAAGACTTACTCGGCACACAGGCAGACGGCCGAGAATCTGCAACAGCAGGCTTAGTTCCCGTGGGTGGGTGTTGAACCAGGCTTACTGGGATGGCCCCACCGAGGGCCTAGTGAGTGCCAGGCCCTGATCAAATGCTGTCTCTCCAGTCCTTCTAGCATCCTATGGGTTGGGTATTATGTAACCCACTTGCACACATCAAGAAATTACAGTTGGCAACAAGTTTCATGGTGCATGCAAAGCGCAGATTTGGAGACCCAGCATCAACATTCCAGAGGTTTTGATGGTGGGGTCAGCAGGGGTAGTGACCCTGCAGTAGGGCCAGGACTATTCAGAGGTCACACAGCAGCACCTAGTTGCATGTAAGCAGGTGAAAGGACTGATCTCACCATCTTGAGAGCTCCAGCTAAGTCCCCCAGGACACTTGCCCTTCAGTGTCCCCGTTCCCCATGCTGCTTGCTCTGCAGCCTAGAACCCAGATTTAAACCAGGAAACAGAAAAGGGGAGGGGGTGAAGGTGCATTTTGGCTGTGGGTCTGAGCCATGTGTTGACTGGGCCTCTACCTACAATACAATCTCCATTTTTACCTCTACCTAACTCCTTTCTGCAGTTCTCAACTGGCTGAGAATCTGTATAGAGAAGGGATAATTAAGTGGCCTTTTTCTTTCTTTTTTCCCTTCAACTTTTATTGATTGATTGAGACAGAGTCTGTTGCCCAGGCTGGAGTACAGTGGCGTGATCTTGGCTCACTGCAACCTCCGCCTCCTGGGTTCAAGCAATTTTCCTGCCTTAGCCCCCAAGTAGCTGGGACTACAGGCATGTGCCACCACACCCAGCTAATTTTGTTTTTGCCCAGCTAATTTTTGTATTTTTTGTAGAGACCGGGTTTCACCATGTTGGCCTGGCTGGTCTCAAACTCCTGACCTCAAGTGATCTACCCACCTCAGCCTTCCAAAGTGCTGGGATTACAGGTATGAGCCACTGCACCCAGTGGGTTTATCACTCTTTTTTTTTTTTTTCAGACTGAGTCTTGCTGTATTGCCCAGGCTTGAGTGCAGTGGCGTGATCTCAGCTCACTGCAACCTCCACCTCCCGGGTTCAAGCGATTCTCCTGCCTCAGCCTCCTGAGTAACTGGCATTACAGGCGCCTGCCACCATGGCCGGCTAATTTTTATATTTTTAGTAGAGATGGGGTTTCACCATGTTGGCCAGGCTAGTCTTGAACTCCTGAACTCAAGTGATTCACCCGCCTCAGCCTTCCAATGCACTGGGATTACAGGCATGAACCACTGTGCCCAGCCTATCACTTTTTTGTTGTTGTTGTTTTGTTTTGAGACAGAGTTTCGCTCTTGTTGCCCAGGTTGGAGTGCAGTGGCACGATCTTGGCTCACCACGACCTCCGCTTCCCAGGTTTAAGAGATTCTCCTGCCTTAGCCTCCCAAGTAGCTGGGATTACAGGCATGCGCCACCACACCCGGCTAATTTTGTATTTTTAGTAGAGACGGGGTTTCTCCATGTTGGTCAGGCTGATCTCGAACTCCTGACCTCAAGTGATCTGCCCCCTCGGCCTCCCAAAGTGCTGGGATTACACGCATGAGCCACTGCACCTGGCCTCCCACCACTTTTTTTATGGTCTCCTTAAGGCAGGGACTGAAAGCCCAACAGGGAAGAAAAAAATTTCATCATCCATCAGCAAAATCAGTACCTGCAGCTCAAGTGACATTCCTGTTGAGTCCATAAAGAACCTATGGGGGTGACCAGAGATGCCACCAAGGAAGGCTAGGCTGCTGCACTAGCCCCACCTGACAGGACAGGTAGCCTCTATCCTGCACCATTTTTTTTTTGAGATGGAGTCTCGCTCTGTCGCCCAGGCTGGAGTGCAGTGGCGGGATCTCAGCTCACTGCAAGCTCCGCCTCCCGGGTTCATGCCATTCTCCTGCCTCAGCCTCCCGAGTAGCTGGGACTACAGGCACCAGCCACCACGCCCGGCTAAATTTTTTTTGAATTTTTAATAGAGACGGGGTTTCACTGTGTTAGCCATGATGGTCTCGATCTCCTGACCTTGTGATCCACCTGCCTCGGCCTCCCAAAGTGCTGGGATTACAGGCGTGAGCCACCACGCCTGGCCCATCTTGCACCATTTTGCCATGAATCATGGTTAGGAAGGGGCAGGAGAGTGGCGGGATGACAGGCAAAAGGGAAGAGCTGGTGTGATGTGGCCAGAAGTGGGTCTAGATAGAACTCTTAACTACCCAGACTCCAAGCCTGCAAGGCAAGGACAGAAGAGGAAGGAATGCTGAGATGTTTTGGGGATGGTGGGGGAAGGATGAGTTGGATTTAGATCTCCTGCTTGAGGGACCAGCTGCAACCTGCCAAATTCGGTCTCTTACTACCTTGCCCTGGACTAAGACAGCTCAGCCAGAACTGCCTAGATCTCTACTGGCCAAATGCCTTATGAAGGGAGGCTGGAGTAGGAAGAGGAATTTGTCACTTAAGCATGCAGGCCAGCTAGGCTCTCACAGGCTGGCCAGTCCATCAAGGAAACAAGAAAGCAAGCAGCCAAGCAACAAGTGTGTTTTAAGAATCTGCTGAGAGGCTGGGCTCAGTGGCTCACACCTGTAATCCCCTAATTTTGGGAGGCTAAGGTGGAAGGATCACTTGAGACAAGACCCTGTTGCTACAAAAAATAAAGAATCTGCTGTGTATCCAAAACAATCTTGAAAAAGAAAACAAAATTGGAGGACTCACACTTCCTGATTTCAAAACTTACTACAAAGCTATAGGAATAAAGACAGTGTGGGCCGGGCACGGTGACTCACGCCTGTAATCCCAGCACTTTGGAAGGCCGAGGAGGGTGGATCATGAGGTCAGGAGATCGAGACCATCCTGGCTAACATAGTGAAACCCCATCTCTACTAAAAATACAAAAAAAAAAAAAAAAAAAAATTAGCCAGGCATGGTGGTGGGCGCCTGTAGTCCCAGCTACTCGGGAGGCTGAGGCAGGAGAATGGCGTGAACCCGGGAGGCGGAGCTTGCAGTGAGCCGAGATCGCGCCACTGCACACCAGCCTGGGCGATGGAGCAAGACTCTGTCTCAAAAAAAAAAAAAAAAAAGGAATAAAGACAGCGTGGTACTGGCATAAGGATAGACATACAGATCAACAGAACAGCAAGGGCAGATTACACAAATCAACAGACTGAGAGTCCAGAAACACACCCTCACATTTATGGTCAAATGATTTTTGACAAGGGTACCAAAATAATGGGGAAAAAACAGTCTTTTCAACCAGTAATCCTGGGACAACTGGATACACACCTGCGAAAGAATGAAGTTGGACCCCTACCTCACACAATACACAAAAATTAAAATGTATCGAACACCTAAATGTAAGAGCGAAAACTAGAAAACTCATTTGATTTTTTTTTTTTTCTGAGATGGAGTCTGTCTGTCGCCCAGGCTGGAGTGCAGTGGCACAATCTCAGCTCACTGCAACCTCTGCTGCCCAGGTTGAAGCAATTCTCCTGCCTCAGCCTCCCTGAGTAGCTGGGATTACAGGTGCCTGCCACTGTGCCTGGCTAAATTTTTTATATTTTTAGTAGAGACGGGGTTTCACCATCTTGGCCAGGCTGGTCTTGAACTCCTGACCTCGTGATCCACCTGCCTCGGCCTCCCAAAGTGCTGGTATTACAGGCGTGAGCCACCACGCCCAGCCTTGAGCCACCACGCTTGGCCTTAGAAAACTCACAGAAGAAAACATAGAAGTAAATCTGTATGACCTTGAATTAGGCAACTACTTCTTAGATATGACATCAAAAACACACGCAACATTAGAGAAACTGGGCTTTGTCAGGCTGGGTACTGTGGCTCATGCCTGTAATCCCAGCACTTTGGGAGGCTGAGGTGGGTGGATCACCTGAGGTCAGGAGTTCGAGACCAGCCTGACCCAATAGGGTGAAACCCTGTCTTTACTAAAAATACAAAAATTAGCCAGGCGTGGTGGTGGACACCTGTAGTCCCAGCTACTTGGGAGGCTGAGGCAGGAGAGCTGCTTGAACCCGGGAGGTGGAGGTTGCAGTGAGCCAAGATCGTGCCACTGCACTCCAGCCTGGATGACAGAGCAAGATTCCATCTCAAAAAAAAAAAAAAAAAAAAAAAAAAAAAAAAAAAAAAGGAAGGAAAGAAGGAAGAGAAGGAAGACTGGGCTTTGTCAAAATGGAAAACTTTTGTGCTTCAAAGTAACATCAAAAAGAAAGTGAAAGGATAATTCACAGAAAGGGAGAAAATATGAACAAATCCTGTCTCTGACAAGGGACTGTATCTAAACTACATAAAGAACTCTTAATACTCTTAATAATAAACACATGAAAAGATGCTTAGCATCATTAATCATCAGGAAAATGCAAATCAAAACCCCAGTCATATTCCACTTCACACCCAGTGGGATGACTATAATAAAAAAAAGTTAAGTTTTGGCAAAGATGTGGAGAAATTGGAACCTTATACATTTTTAGTGGGAGTGTAAAATGGTGTAGCCACTTTGGAAAACAGTCTTGCAGTTCTCCTCAAAAGATTAAACCTATGACCCAAAAACTGCACTCCTAGGAGTGTATCTAAGAGAGAGAAAAAAGACACATCCACACAAAAACTTGTACATAAATGTTCATAGCAGCCTTGTTCATAAGAGCCAAGATGTGGAAATAACCCAATGTCCATCAGCTAATAAATGGATAAATAAAATGCGGTTATAAATTCATACAATGGAATAGTAATCAGCCACAAAAGGGAACGAAGAAGCAGGAGGTCTAGGTGGGAAGGTAAGACAAACACCCAGGCAACAGCAGGGACATCAGGTGCTCAGTGGAGTGGTTCACATGCCAAGAGCTGTAGGAGCTGGGGGTTGGTGGGAGGAAGACATCAATGTGGGGAATAAATGATCTCCGAGGCTCTTCCTCCCACTGGCTACACTGCTAGGGCAAGAAGAAATATGCCCTAGAATCTTCCTGGAGTGCTTCAAATGGGTGGGGTTAGCTGGTACACATTCATGTCTGTGGTAGGCCTACACAAGTGGGATTAACATGTGGTCATTTGGAATCATGTTGGAAATGTGATGGATCAGCATTAGAATTGGTTAATCTGGTGCCTTCTATCCTTGTGAAGGGATAACTCACTGGGATTGCAGAGGAGGGAAGCAAACCAGAGCCTTCAGGGCTGCTGCAGTATAGCCTTCATCTTGCTACTACCCAGCCACATCAGGGCTCCCCATCCAAGGCAGATGCCTAGCTATCAGAAACCCTGTTATGTGCTGATACTCCCTGGTGCTTCTTCTCTGCCTCCACGATGAGCGCCGCCACCCCCATCCCCCACCCCCCAACAGAGCTGGAGGTGAAGACCCAGGCCTCACACAGTGTGTTGCCTCCACTACAAATCTCAGCCTCTGATTCCCCCCACTAGGGGAAGTGATTATTAATTTCTAGGCAGGTAGACAGGTAAGTCACAGACTTTGAGGTTGCTTTCAACTACTGAAAGAAAGAAAGATGTCAAAGTGGATGTCTTCCAGGTGCCAACCTTGAAAACTATTTCAGACCACGGATTAAAAAGCCCATGGTCTGATTTTAAAGTATTATGGGGGAGATGCCTTCTAGACTAAGGCCATTGGTCAAGTCTGCCTTCTAGTCCTTCTCAAGAGAGGGCAATCAGCATAGTAAATGCTGTGCAAATGGCAATGAGTTGAATTCTCCCTGCCCCTAGCTCTGGAGAATCCTCCTTCAGGCATTTGAAAAATCCCTCAGCTTTAGGGGACTGGCCAAGGTGTTGGGTGGCCCTGCCATCCAACCAACTCACCACCCATCCACCCACTCACCCATTCACCCATCAATCTGATATTTTATCTACCCACAAGTATTTATTGATCACCTGTGTGTGGAGGACGCTGTGTGAAACATGAGGAAAACCACCCAGAAAACCACTCTAAGAGAGAGAAGAGTTGCCAGAGGCAAGCTGACCCACACGAAGTGTGAGGAAACAGTCGAAGACGGTGTGTGACACAGACAAATTATATCATGAGTAGGGGTAATCAAAAGACAGAAAGGAAAAACAAATGTGGAAGGAGGAGGAGGCTTCACAGACAGGCCAAGCAGGGCGGGTGAGAGGACACACACAACTGGGAGGCAGTGAGGAGCCCAAGCTTGGGCTGCAGGGAGACAAGCTGCCCACTGAAGGGAGGACTGGAGGTGAGGCCAGGCAGGCTGGGGTGGCCTGGGCAGCAAAGGCAGCGTCTGACGGAGTGAGTGTTACTGCACTTTCTTTTTTTCTGAGCAAAAATACATTCAGGTTTCATGAGGCCGTTTCCAGATAACCTCATTATTTCTAGTCTTCTCCATGGTCATCTTCACTTCCCCTTAGCAGGGCAAGAGCCTGAACTTTAAATTAGTCATGAAAAACAAGCTCGGTTCAGCTGACTCTGCCACTCAACATTTCCTGGGGCTGCCAGAAGCCTCTCTGTCCCCTGCCTCCCCTTACCCTCTACTCCGAGACTAGCCAGGGCTCTCCACCCACCAGGGCCATCAGAGCCCAGGCTCAGAGCTTGGGATTCCAGGTAGGGCACTCTGTGAGTACATTCATGGCCATGCTATCAAATGCCATCATTTCAACTTTTACCACCAATTAAAAGCTCCCAGCTGACCCCTACTGGAGAAAAATGGCCCAGAGGAAGGTCAGTGTCCTAAGGAATGGAAGGGGATCATCTCCCCAGCTTCAAAGAACACAGTAGGAAGTCTAGGTCGGGGAACATGGGTGTTTGTGGTTAACAGTCTCTGTCCTTTATCTGAAAATTTAAAAAAATTTCATCAAAGAAGAACCAAATGTGCTGGCCAGAGCTCTCAAGGGCAGCCCTAGTCCCAGCATGCACTGGGCCAAGTGCCAGGGCCGTGTGCAGCACCAGGACTATGGCCCACCCTCTCTCTGCCCTCGTCCCTGTCTGTGCCCTTGTCCACAGCCATCCCTTCCCCCAAATCCCTACCTGGCCATGATATTAAGTCTGGGGGGAATTCAGACTTCACCGGGCCCAGGTGGACCCCTCTTCCTTTTTTTAATGTTTATTTTTTTGAGACAGGGTCTCACTCTGTCGCCCAGACTAGGGCAAAGTGGCACAATCACAGCTCACTGCAGCGACCTCCCAGGCTCAAGTGGTCCTCCCACCTCAGCCTCCCTGGTGGCTGAGACTACAGGCACAAACTACCATGTCCCCCCTAATTTTTGTATTTTTTGTAGAGACGGGTTTTGCCACGTGGCCCAGCTTGGTCTTAAACTCCTGGGCTCAAGTGATCCACACACCTAGGCCTCCCAAGGTGCTAGGATTACTGGTGTGAGCCACTTTGCCTGGCATCCTTTTTGTTTTAAGTCTTAGAGCCTACTATTTAAAAGAAAGTATATGCGGAGGCAGAATCCAAACACACACAACTTGGGTTCTAAGCTGAGTTGTGTCAGCTAAACTGTACTAAACAGTCCCTTTGCACCCCTGTCTGGACTTATCAGCAGTGTCTGGACAGGGGTGCAAAGGGACTATTTAGTACAGCTCACATGGATTTAAAAAAAAATCAGGACAATTCTCATAAAGATCCAAATTTCTAGCATCTTTTGAAAATTAGGAAAATCAGACTGTGGTGTCTCTAGGCCTGCATTAGAAGACGGCAGCAGCTGCTGGAGCAGAGCGGTGGCCACGCCTACAGAAGGCGGATGCTTCCAGCCTGGGACCGCCCTGCTGCCTCCCATCGCACCCCTTTCACGTGCGTGCTCACTTGAGTGGTCTCTGTGGACATGTGAGTTGGTGACCCCTGTGAAATGGTACTGAAGAAGGCAGCTGGCCCCAGGGCCTCCCCTTACTTTTACAGGAGAGAACACTGAGTCCCTCAACCAAACCTCATCTCAGTGGTCTCCCCACACTGCTATCTGGGCCTTCCCCCTCCCTCCAACTCTCTTGGCTTTGATTCACTCACCATTCCCTGCTCTGGCGTCCCTTCTTCCTCCTTTTCACTTAGCCTGCCGGCCTGTCCCTCAGGACACAACGCAGATCCTGTGGTGTTTCTCAGCCCGCTGGGGACTTTTTCTCCACTGTATCTGCACAGTGCTCAAGGTGTTCACAGATGCTGAGGGGGGCACTTCATGGCTGAACCCTGTGTCTTTCCTTTCCCAGGACTGTCTATAAAACCAACACTGGGTACTGCCCAGATACCACCCGCTTAGCACTTGACTGTGGTCTTATACTGTGCAATTTACTTGTGACTTGCATTTTCCCATTGGGGAAAAATCCAAGATTGCAAGAATAAGGTCTAGGTAGATAGAATTATTGTTGCCATTTTATACTCAAGGTGACTGACATTTAGATAAACAACTTGTTCAAGATCATACAGGATACAGGTTGCAAGTGGTAGGGCCAGATACAAATCCAGGCTTATCTGACTCCAGCACTCCAGCACCTATATTCTTTTTTCTTTTTTTTTCTGTGCAGACAAGGTCTGGCTCTGCCACCCAGGCTGGAGTGCAGTGGTGTGGTCTCAGCTCACTACAACCTCCATCTCCCAGGTCAAGCCATCTTCCCATCTTAGCCTCCCAAGTAGCTAAGACTATAGGCACACCATCATGCTTGGTTAATTTTTGTATTTTTGGTAGAGACAGGGTTTCACCATATTGCCCAGGCTGATCTTGAACTCATGAGCTCAAGTGATCCACCTACCTTGGCCTCCCAAAGTGCCGGGACTACAGGTGTGAGCCACTGTGCCCGGCCCAGCACCTACATTCTTGAGCACTTTGCTAAGCTGCTCATAAGTACGGAATACATGGATGGATGGATGAACAGACTGATTATTTTCCGTTTTCCATTCTCTGCCCCTCCTCCACCCTGCCCAGTGCCCCAAGATGCTGATTTCAATAGACTGCCTTACCCAGGTGTCCTTGCCACCGGGCTTCTAGCTGACTTCTCCTAATGTGAAGGGAGCACTGGTATACTGGAGGGTAGAAGTGAGAGGAGTTGGCGGTATTTCTTTCTTGCACCCTCCCCAGAAAGTTGTGAAGATTCTAGCAGTGGCTGCATCCCTCATGGCTAGGGCACCTGCCGGGCAGCTCCTCCTCCCTGACTTCCACTATCCCTGGGGTCTCCCTTTCAGCCAGAGGGGTGGGAAGGGCTTCCTACTGTTCTTGTCTGTAGGTGCCTCAACATCATGACTGCTTCCCTTCACCCATGGTTCTCAGCCAGAGGGCACATTGCTCCTAGGGTACATCTGCCCGTGTCTGGAGACATTTTTGGTTGTCAGAGTCAGAGTTGGTGGTGCTACTGGCATTTAGTAGGTAGGGGCTAGAGATGCTACTCAACATCCTACAGTGTTCACGACAGCCCTACCACCCCAATGAATGTCCACAGTGCCAAGGATGAGAAGCCCTGCTGTAGGCTTGCCTCCAATCTCACACAACCGCAAACAGTCCCTTCGTGAACGTCTCTGCGAGTGCTCAGTCTAGTACGCCGGTCTCTATTTGGGGCAGATGTGGAGGGGCTCATCTCCTCACCTCCTTTGTTCTGAAAGGCATCCCCTAGTTCACCCCTCCTCACCAGCTCCTGGGCAGAGAGGTGGTCACAATTGAGAAGCAGCCCCTTCCCAGGCACAACCTGCCGCAGAGCCCTTTCTGTCTTGAGGGGAAAATGTGATTCCAGGTCTGAAGGGAAGGGATACAACACCATCATTTGAAATTTTAAAACTACTTGAGAGAAAACCCTTTAAAATTCTAAGAATTTGCCTTTTCTTCATGCTGTAGCTATTTTCAAATGGAACAAATGGCCTGGGTTCCCCAGAATACCTGCAGGTCCAGTTCCCAAAGAATACAAACTCCACAGAAGTGTTACATGCCTAAAACCTATGACTGCCTGATGTAAACATGTTTCTTGGTGACCTATTATGAAACCAGAAATACGCTAGCAAATCCTTTGTTTTCATTTAAAAGACAAGATAATTTCAAAATATTTATTATTATTTTTAATCAACAATACATTCCAAAAAATCTTTATTTTTAAAGTTAAAATAACTATGATTTTAAAAATGTGGGCCCACCTCAAAACACTGGGTAAATAAAATTTTTCCCCTGATTTTAAAAATGGACACAGCCAATATGAATGAAAATAAGCAATTCATAAGAGTTAAAAAGTGTGCACTTCTTATTCAATAGGGACATACTTCACCAAAAAGGGACTGATAAATTATAGCCAGTTAACAGTACACTCAGCTCAAACCCTAGAAAAATACTTGCATTTGTTCACTTCAAACCACAGTAGCAAATAAGGAATGGACTCAAACAAATATTGCTCTCAGAAAATACCACCTGTGAAAAAGACCTCGTTCTCCAGGGGGCTTACAGCCTGGAGCTGTCACACCAGCCTCCAGCCCTTCCGGGTGCTTCCATTATACCCAGTTTTGTGTGCACCTCACTCCTGTTTCCTGTGGCAATCTCTGGAGCTCAGCAGGAAAGGGTACGGCACCCATGGGCTGTGCATGTGGGCTTCATGGCTGTTCTGGAGCAGGTAATAAAGGCCAGTCCTTGGGGCCCTGGTGTGTGAAGGGACAGCAGAGCAAGGAGTGGGCCCTGTCCAGCCATTTTGGCCTGCATTTGGCATTCTTGCATTTGGTGACGATTCCTTTGGGGCCTGAACTGTGTCAGGCCCTTCCTGTGAAAAGTGCAAAGCCAGTCCCTCCACAGCAGATGAGTCCCTCCCTATGCCTGCTCCTTGATGATTTCACTCTGCAGAGCCTCCCAGAGGGTTCGATCGCCTCCAACTCTGCCCAGGTGGTAAGTGCCTTGCACTTCATTCCTATCTGCGTGGCCACTCACCCCAGAGCACTCCTCCTGGACATGGCAGCACCCAGCCCTCTTCTTTCCTCCCTACCCCTGCTCTTCTTTCCTCTCTACCCCTGTGTCATGAGCCAGTGACGGAGGCTTCCGCAGACTGGCAAGTGCTGGGCAACCTGAGGTCTGCCTTCCATCAGCCTCCTCTCCTCTGCCTGGGCAGAGTTCACCAGTTCTGAGGACACATTCCACATTCCTCACTGACCAGCATGGATCTTGAAACTTCTCTTTTTCCTTTCCTTGAAGTCACTTCAGTTTTCTTCAGCTTATTTCACTACTGGAGCTTCTTTCTTTCTTCTTCTTCTTCTTTTTTTTTTTTTTGAGACGGAGTCTTGCTCTGTCGCCCAGGCTGGAGTGCAGTGGTGTGATCTCGGCTCACTGCAACCTCTGCCTTGCGGGTTCCAGCGATTCTCCTGCCTCAGCCTCCCTAGTAGCTGGGACTACAGGCACATACCACCACGCCTGGCTAATTTTGGTAATTTTAGTAGAGACAGGGTTTCACCATATTGGTCAGGCTGGTCTTGAACCCCTGACCTCAGGTGATCCACCCGCCTTGGCCTCCCAACGTGCTGGGATTATAGGCATGAGCCACCATGCCCAGCAACTTCTTTCTTTTATAAGAAAGTAAGTCTTCTTGGCCTGAGCTCCTAAGACTTACTGGTTCCTTCTGAGTTCTTTGTGAAGCTTCACTGGCCCTCACTGTCACCTGCCTGGTTTCCCACTCCCACCCTCAACCCTCTGAGCTTACTCAGGGCTTCAGGTGGGAGAGAGGAAAAGCGAATGACTGATTCATTTCAACAGAGCTGTCATGAGCAAAAGGCACTGTGCTAGCCTTGAAGAATGTGCCCAGTCAAGGTACTGTAAACACAGCACAGAGCTCGAGACAGGGGACTGCTTGGCTCCCAAAACACACTGGTGGGATATGGGTGGTAGTGGTGCAGATGGTCCTGAGGTGTAACTGAAGACTAGAATTTGAAAATCAGAAAAACTCAAGAAGATAATGTTTCTCTCCTGAGGACTTTAACGTTACTGCCTCCCAGCTTTATGCAGAATCCAGAAAGTGTCTTACTAGCTACCCGCCTCCCAGCCTTATCCAGAATATAGAAAGTTCCCTTACTAGGCGCCCACCTCCGAGCTTTATCCAGAATCCAGAAAGTCTCCTTACTAGGCGCCCGCCTCCCAGCCTTATCTAGAATCCAGAAAGTTTCCTTACTAGGTGCCCGCCTCCCAGCCTTATCTAGAATCCAGAAAGTCTCCTTACTAGGCGCCCACCTCCCAGCCTTATCCAGAATCCAGAAAGTTCCCTTACTAGGCACCCGCCTCCCAGTCTTATACAGAATCCAGAGGCTGGACGCGGTGGCTCACGCCTGTAATCCCAGCACTTTGGGAGGCTGAGGCAGGCGGATCACTTGAGGTCAGGAGTTTGAGACCAGCCTGGCCAACATGGCGAAACCCTGTCTCTACTAAAAATATAAAAATTAGCCGGGCACAGTGGTGGGCGCCTGTAGTCCCAGCTACTTGGGAGGCTGAGGCAGGAGAATCTCTTGAACCCGGGAGGTGGAGGTTGCAGAGAGCTGAGATTGCGCCACTGCACTCCAGCCTGGGTGACACAGCAGGACTCATCTCAAAAACAAACAAACAAACAAACAAAAAAAACAGAATCCAGAAAGTTCCCTTACTATAGGCACCCTACCTCACCCCCTAGGCTTTTACAGCTCTAAATAGAACAAACACAGTTTATGGTAATGCAATGACCAAATCAAGGTATAAATGACTTTTCAACTCACAACATGATTTTAAGATTTATAAACAGTGTTCAAAATGAAAATGCCTGTGATTTCAAAATTTCTGGGAATTTTATATCTTGAAATGGAGTTTACTCCCCAGAGCTCTCAAAGCCTTTCCTATCTGTCCCCTGTGGCCAACACTCCCCAGCAGCCTCCCTGGAGTGACTACA
Organism: Gorilla gorilla gorilla; assembly: GCF_029281585.2. Classification (NCBI taxonomy): domain Eukaryota; kingdom Metazoa; phylum Chordata; class Mammalia; order Primates; family Hominidae; genus Gorilla; species Gorilla gorilla. Next base: position 96,523,236 of record NC_073236.2, on the reverse strand, counting down.
TTTCCCAAAGGCATGGGAAATCACCGCTGACATGGCCCTAGGCTGACGCTGAGTGTGGAGAAGCCTGGAAGGCAGGCAAGAGAAGGGAGAGGTCCACAGAAAACCTTTCAGGAACATGCCAAGGAAGAGAGAACAATTCAGAGCTTAGAGGGCAGCGAGACTCTGGGTTTTGGGCCAACTAAAAAGGAGGAATGCTCAAACTGTTGCGGGACGGATTGAAATTACCTGCTAAGAGGAGCATTTGAGTCTTAAGGGTTTCGAGACTCCAGGAGTCCACTGCCCAGAAAACTTCCCTTCCTTTAAGCACCAGGTCTTCAGTGGAGAAGTTGGGAGGAGGGACTCCAGGAAGAGGCAGGCTGTTTTCTACTTTGCAGTGAATGTTAATAGTGAAGATAATCAGACTACACTGAAAATGGCAGCACATGAAAAAAATTCAAAGTAACCGACCCCAGGAGTCATTTTGTTAGTAACACTAAAAACTGCAAATAACAAGACAATGACTGGGGGAAATTGTGATTTGGTGGAAACAAACACAAAAAATAAAACTTACAAGTTCAAAAACTGGGCATGAAAAGTCCTACTGACTAAAATTGTTGAATAAAAATAAAATCACTATTAAAGGCTGGGCACGGCCGGGTGAGGTGGCTCACGCCTGTAATCACAGGACTTTGGGAGGCTGAGGTGGGGAGATCACCAGAGGTCAGGAGTTGCCAACATGGTGAAGCCCCGTCTCTACGAAAAATATAAAAATCAGCTGGGAGTATTGGCGGGTGCCTGTAATCACAGCTACTCAGGAGGCTGAGGCACGAGAATCGCTTGAACCCAGGAGGCGGAGGTTGCAGTGAGCCGAGATCGCGCCACCGCACTCCAGCCTGGCGACAGAGCAAGACTCCGTCTCAAAAAAAAAAAAAAAAAAAAAAGGGGGCTGGGCATAGTGGCTCATGCCTATATTCCCAACATTTTGGGAAGCTGATGTGGGAGGATCACTTGAGCCCAGGAGTTCAAGACCAGCCTGGGCAACATAGTGAGAACCTGTGGCTACAAAAAATTTAAGAATTAGCTGAATGTGGTGGTACATGCCTGTGGTCCCTGCTACTTGGGAAGCTGAGGCGGGAGGATTACTGGAGCCTCAGAGTTCAAGGCTGCAGTAAGCTGTGATCACACTGCTGTACTCCAGCCTGGGTGTCAGAGCAAAACCCTATCTTAAAGCAAAACAAAACAAACAAAAAAAAAGAGTTGATATTTAAGAAAATAAAGGAGAACTTTAGGAAATGCCTTCACTGCTCCATACAGAAATATATATATATATATATAGAGAGAGAGAGAGAGAGAGAGAGAGAGACGGAGTCTCGCTCTGTCACCCAGGCTGGAGTGCAGTGGCACGATCTCGGTTCAGTGCAACCTCTGCCTCTCGGGTTCAAGCGATTCTCCCACTTCAGCTTCCTGAGTATCTGGGATTACAGGCGTGCACCACCATGCCTGGCTAATTTCTTTGTATTTTTAGTACAGATGGGGTTTTGCCATGTTGGCCAGGCTGGTCTTGAACTCCTGACCTCAGGAGATCTGCCCGCCTTAGCCTCCCAAAGTGCTGGGATTATAGGCATGAGCCACCACGCTCGCTCAGTACAGAAAATTGATTAAGGAATTAAACTGGATTGTAGGAGTTACGATGGAAAATAACTTCTTGATGAAATGAATTAATGTTCATATAATTCAGATTAGAAATTTGCATTTACATAGAGTCACAGTGTCCTCCAGGTCAAAATATTGAAATCAAAACACACGGAATCCGTTTTGAAAGTTTTGTACCTGAAGGAAGAAAAAGGACACAAATCTCCTCCATATTTAGCCCTCACTCAGAAGGAGCGGCCTGGGCCACTTCCACAGGCTTCCTGTCCCCACACTCTCAGCCTCGTGCCCAGTCTGACTGGGCTCTCTCGCAGTGTGTGCAGTGCTCTGGAGCTCTCTGGAACTCTGAGGCGCCCTCCTCTGCTGCTTCCTGGTTTACTCTTTCTTCTCCACAGCATCTCATGCTCTGCCTTCACCTCTGTATCCACAGTAACCTGTCTGACAATTGTGCCCCTTTTTAAACACCTCTCAAACTTGTCACCTCTCCATCCCCACTGCCACTTCCTTGGTCCATCCTCACCATCCTTCCTCTCAGAACAATGGTAGCCTTCCTTTTTTTTTTTGAGATGGGGTCTAACTATGTTGCCCAGGCTGGGTGGAGTGCAGTGGTGCAATCATGGCTCACTGCAGCCTCAACCTCCTGGGCTCAAGTGATCTTCCCACCTCAGTCTCCTGAGTAACTGGAACTACAGACACACGCCACTACACCCAGCTAATTTTGCATTTTTTGTAGAGACAGGGTTTTTGCCATGTTGTCCAGGCTGGTCTTGAACTCCTGGGCTCAAGCACTGCTCTCACCTTGGCCTCCCAAAATGTGGGGTTACAGGTGTGAATCGTTGTGGCCGGCCAATGACGGTAGCTTTCTAAGCAGGCTCCTTGCTTCCAGTCTTGTCTAGACTCCAAGCTTTCCCCTTCCCTGTGGTCAGGGTGACCTGTCTAAGACAACTCTGACCTGATTATGTCTCAGTCTAAAAGCCTTCAGTGCTCCCACAAGGCCCAAATGTCCTACATCCTTAACATTAAAGACTCTTTCTACATGGCTTCCCGGCCCCCTAGTTGCAGGAAAAAGTAAGTTCACAGCTCTCTTATATCCCTCCCTCATCACTAGCGGATTGGCTGTACCAGCCATGGGTATTTTAGGCTTACAATTTCCTTCATTCTGGGTGGCTGAGTCCCTTTCTCTTAAGTTCTTCCTGGGCCTTAGTCAAATCTTTTCAAGTGACCCTGAATCTTCTCAGTACCCCATCCCCTTCCCACCCCCATCCAAGCTGTCTTTCTTCTGATTACCAGCATCTCTGTGGTGACCATACTCTTTTTTCTTCGGTTTATTTCCAGATCTAACAGAATGATGACATTGTGCCAATTCTCAGTGTCTTGGGAGGTGGGGATAGGTTGGAACATGCCTGCTATTCCTTGTCAGAGCAGACCTGGGGAGGATGTCCATCAAGAAAGGACCTCCAGTTCCTCAATAAGTCAAAGAATTACCATGTGACCCACAATTCCACTCCTAGGTACCTACCCAAGAGAACTGAAAGCAGTACCCAAATAAAAGCTTATACATGAATGTTCATGCAGCACTACTCACAGTAGCCAAGAGGTGGAAACAACACAAATGTCCACCCATTAATAGATGAATGGATAAATAAAATGTGGTAGATCCATACAATGGACCATTACTCCGCCATAAAAAGAACTAAAAGTGCTGATTCACGCTACAGCATGGATGAACCTTGTAAACATTATGTCTAATGAAAATAGCCAAGCACAAAAGGTCATATATAAATCCATTTATATGAAAAAACTTAATAGGAAAAGTCACGGAGACAGAAAGCAGACTGGCAGTTGCCAGAGGCCAGGGGATAGTGGGGACTACTTAATGGGTACAGGGTTTTTAGGGAAGTGATGAAACCGTTCTGGAACTAGATAGTGGTAATGACTGCACACGATTGTAAAAGTACTAAACGCTACTGGAACTGTATACTTTAAAATGATTAATTTTATGTTTATTTCATCTCAATAATATATAAACATGAAAAAAGAAAGGGGCTGGGCATGGTGGCTCACACCCGTAATCCCAAAACTTTGGGAGGCCAAGATCGAAGGATCCTTAAACCCAGGAGTTTGAGACCAGCCTGGGCAACATAGTGAGATCGTTTCTCTATAAAAATAAAATAAAATAAAATAAAATACAGTAAAATAAAATAAAATAAAATAAAAGGACCCTCATGGGGATGGAGCAGGATAGTGTGTCAAGAACAGAGGACAATGGGTAATTCAATTCTGTGCCCCTGAGGTGTTAAAGCAAAGGGAATGGGCAGGAAAGTGGGCCCATTTGCTTTAAAGGGATTGGGCCTCTTCAATGAGTATTTCTCCCCAGGATGCATTCTCCAAAGACTAACCCTAAGAAGGGAGGTGAGGGGTGGACAGACGAAGGTGAACAGAGGGGTTAAAACAAGAGTGAAAAGGGGTCAGGCCTCCTTCCCTGTTTGCTGGGGTCTGGGCTCACACAAGGACAAGAAGACTGGAAAGGTTGCAGCCTGAGAGGGGTGGTCTGCACAGCCACCAAGAAGGGAACCCTTGCTTTCTGGTAATAAAGCAAGACATTTCACATCTGAAATCACCTGCATGGTAAGACTCAAATGTAAGTGGATCCTGTGAAACACAGTTTTATGCAGAGAGCAGAGATCAGATCAGATCACAAAGCTGCAAAGAGAAATCTCTTTACCTAAATTACACAGACCCACTCGTCTGGTTTCCATTTCACTGCCTGAGTCTGTTTTATAGTTGTGCTTTTTCATGAAGGCTTTTAAGGGAGGCTATACCCTGACATCATGTGGAAAAAATGTCCAAATACAATTACATTACAGAGCAGCACTCTTGGAAGAGAAGGCAGCCTTGAAGCCTGCTGGTGTCCTGTTTCCTCTCCTTTAAACCCATTTGTTGCTCTCTGCTCTATAAAAGCAGAAGCCCCCAGTCCCAGCTCACCTGGTCTGCTTCCTGTCTCTGTCAGCGTGCGAAACACCGGTCTGGGAAATACAGCAATCTAAGGTACTGTGGGACTGTGTGCTCCCGAGTGGGAGATGTGGCAGGGCCACAGGGAGCTGTGTCCAGCTGGGGCATGCCTAGCACCAGCCCACAGGCCTGAGCCAGCTTGTCTCATGTCATGCACCTTACAATCATGGTGAGGAAACAGGGCCTCCCTCTGTTGGCTTTCTCAGAAATCTACTCCAAAACCTCCTACGTCCTCCCCTATCCTCATGCCTTTTTCAGATGTGTCCCCATGTTCAGGGAATAGTTTTTCTCAAAAGCTCTTATGAAAAAATAGTTCCCCTCAATTAAAATCTGTCATATTGTGAGCAAATTCTCTGTATGTGTCATCTTTTCCGTGTTTCTTTCTCCTCCCGGCACAAGCTACCATTCTCCTGATTTTCCAGTCGGGGCTGTTCCTTCTGTCCCTGAGTCTCTGACTTGGACGGAACAGCAAACTCCTTCTGCCACTCCTAGATAATCCCCCTGCCACCCCCCACAATCTCTCTTTTGAAGTCCATACTAACCACCTCCCCATTCTTGTTGGCTAGAGACCTGGCCTTCTTCAATGACTGCGCCATGGCCACCCCATCTGGGACTTCCACATCCATAAAAATGTCCCTCCCAGTATTTGCTTTCACCATTTTTCAACCTCTTCAATTCAAATACTCCCCATCTCTGATTTTACTCTACTCCCAATTAACCATGATGACATCTGAGAACTTGTCATTATTTAGAACTGTTTCAACTCAAGATCTCAAATTCTAAGTTTTATCATCACTTTGAAATGAACATCAGTATCATTGCGAACGTTTAGTGGGTACTTATGTGCAAGGCACTATCATATGTACTTCATATATATTAATTATAATGACCTTTTAAAGTAAGTTTTATGAGCCCCATTTTATAATGGGGTATAACAGAGAGACACAGTTTAGGATTTGGGATTTAAGCCACATAGTCTACACACTATGGCTCCCACATCATATGGCCTCTTTAATATTCCTAACACGACTGTTTAACCTTCTACCTTTTCCAATGAAATTACCCACGCCCCCTACTCCTGACCACATCCTTGACCTTGCCCTCTCTCCCAGGCTATTATTCTACATTATCCAGGATTCCCCAGGCCTGTGATGATCTTCCTAGTCCCCAATGCTCTTGTCAATCTGATCTGCCACCAGGCTCAACAATGTTCCCTAGCCACCTCCCCCCAAACCCAATCTACTGTTCTACTTTGAGCCACCAATTCCAGCTGAGTAGCGGCAGTCTGCTGATGAAGCTGTCTATAAACTCATGCTGTTTAATCTCAGCTGGAATCTCCATGTCCTCTGGTAATTCTTTTCTTCCTATTCTGGTGACTCCTAACTGATCCTCTATATAAACTGTTCCAATCTTTTCCCTGTCTCTACATCTTACTCCCTAACCACTCATTCTTGACTTCTTCACTTGACATTCTTGATAATCTTGACTTCTACAAGGACATTCAGCATAAGCTCAAACTTCCGTCCCCCTCAAAGTCAAAGCTTCTCTAATGACTCTTTTGAAACATTGGCTTGAAGACAGATCAGGGTCTAGAAGATGTGGTTTTAGGGCAGGGGAGTGATGTAAATATTTGTATGAGAAGGAGCCACTGGAGGTAGAGAAGGAGAACCTGAAGACGCCTGGGAGGAAAGGGAATCGTGGCTGGATAGAGGTCATGGGGGAGGTATAAGGTGCTGTGTGAAGGATGTGTGCAGGGGAAAGAGCACCTTTTTTGCTGAGTTTGAATTGGGGAGGATAAGAAGACAGACGATGTAGCAGAGTGGTCAACACTAGGGCCCTTTGCCTACCTCCTACTTATTTCTAAACTCCTTAAAGGTGGCTCTAACCTCCCACTACTGAACCTTCTCTCTCAACTCTCACTCATGACATTTTCTCAATCCTCATCGTCCTTAACCTGACCTTTCAACAGTGTTTGTGTGGGTGACCAAACCTGCCCTCTTGATAGTTTTTCCTTATGTGGGTTTCATGACAATGGAACCTCTTGGTTTTCTTGATGGGTCTTCGTTATTCCCTTTGCTAGCTCCCCTTCCAAACTGCTACGATGGCCTAAAAATGCTGCCCACCTTTAATTTCTCTCTCCTCTTCTAAGCTACTCATCTCTCTTTTTGCATTCACTCATTCAATATATAATTATATTAAGTGCCTACCATGTGCCAAGTACATGGCAGCTATTAAACTGTAGCTGAATTAATGTTAATGTGTAGCTCTGATCACGCTGCTTATTTGCTCAAAAATCTTTACTGGTTCTCTGATGTAAATGATATCCAGATTCTTTGGCCTAGCATTCCAGGTTTTAGCAGACATCTGTTGTTTTTGCTGCCCACCTTCCATTCGCCCTCCTTTGGATAGCTGTCCCCAGTCTCCCTCTGGAGACCCAGCCCCTCCACACCTTTTAGTCCATGTGGTTTGGGTGGGGCTAACCCTACCCTCAACTCCAGGCATGGGTACCCGCTCCAGATAGGTTCCAGGCCTATCCCTGAACTAATCTCAGAGGCCAGGAATATGATGCCCTCATTGGCATCTGGCCCCTGAGATTAGATCAGGGATAGGCCTGGACCCCAACTAGAGCCAATAAAATGCAATGGGATTGTACTGCCACAGGACTTGGACTTGAATAAATGAAGAAGTAAAGGCTAGAGCTGCTGTAGCCATCTTAAACTCCAAGAAAAGTGTGAGCTGATCGAAAACAGAACCAACCTAGGAGCAGAAGGGAGAAATGACAAGAAACCAGGTCCTTGGGACACTGTTTGAGTCCTTGAATTATATCATGTCTTAAGCCAGTCTTAGCCTTGGAATTCTCAGTTACACGATCCAATATGCCTCCCTTATGCTGAAGTGGGCTGCATTGGACATTCTGTCCCTTGCATCTGAAAGAATCCTATTTGATCCAAAGGTCGTTTGTGTCATCCCGCTTCATCTCACCCCACCCTACTCACGCACTCGATGCTTGTACCACACTAACATTCCTTTCCTGAACAGGCCTCATACTCTGCCACCCATGTCTTTCTGGAATGTTCTCCATCTTTCTCATCTTTTCCTCTTGAAATTCTGCCCATCCTTTAAGGTTTGGCTGTACTGAACTTTCCTCCAAGCAGCCATTCTTCTCTAATTTCCCCCAATGACAAATGTTTGTTGGATAAAGTCTAACTGAACACACAGTAACATGGAGAACCTGGATCCAAGGTTCCTTAAACCTGATGCAGAGACCTGGGCCTCCAGCAAACTTGTTCATCTCCCCTCAGGGCTTGGGACTTGTTTTCTCGGTCCCCCCACTGGTCTACATCCTTGTTTCCTGCACTCTTTGGTCATCACTTCCCAAAAAGTTTTTCTGGGGACACTGGCTTTTTGGAATGTTAGTAGATATTTAAAACAACATAAAACACTCCAAACTTCAAAACCAACCAAAGCAGCTTTACTCCAGCTGGAAACTAAAGAGTGTAACTATTTAGTAAGTTTGGGAAATTCTGGGTTAAACAAATATTTCTATTTTAAAAACCTGGGGAGGTGGGGATGGGGGCAGAGTATGTGGCTTTTCTCCAGCTTACTCATAAAGCAGGTACCAGAGCAGAGGGACATGCCACATTCTTCTCTGAAAACATATTTAGGTTTAAGGTAGGTGCGGGTTATTTTATATACACATATAAATATCCTACTCTTTGTTCAAGGTGCCTATTTGCTCTGCACAGTGCCTATTATGAACACAGAAAACTGTTCATTGTTAAATATGGCATGCTAAGTGGTTTTGCTTTCTGGCAAATCTCCAAACCATAATTATTAAGGGACTGGAGCTGCTGAGGAATTCTTGGGTTACAAGAAGCTTTGATCCTGTTCCTGCCTTCTTTCCCTGACATGAATTTCCACGGGTGTGGCTGACTTTCATTGTTTTTCACTGCTGTGGTGCTGCTGTGAAGGTGAAGGATTAAACAGAACTTCAAGGTGACAAGGGATTGGGCCCCCCAGAACTGCTGAGAAGAGGCTCTGGCTAAACCTCTCCCGCCTTTTGGAGCCCCAAATGGCTGTAACCAAGGGAATGCACAAGCTCCATCCAAGTATTGGAGTCGGGGAATGCTGTGGCCTCTAATATTTGGTTTCCCACACACCCCGGGAAGCTCAGATTCTTAGGCCTCACTCATTATCGGGTTTCCAGCTGGGGTGAAGCCTCTGTCTGTACTAAACGGCTGACAGGACTTTGCTCAGCAAAAGGCAACAGGCCCTGGGTGAGGCTTTGTTATTTCATTCCCATCAAAGGTGAGAGATCTGATCCAAAATTCTTTGGGTAACTACAGCCATTTGACATGTGTAGCCCTCAAACTCATGGAGCTGCCTCCTTTACAGGGTCAAGAAGACACCTCAGCTCGGTCACAGACCATTAGGTGAACTATTGAAAGAGCCAATCTCCTTTCTACTGAAACATTTGCTGAAATGTCAAGGGGCACATAACTATTCTTTCAGGCTCTTTTAAATTCTCCCCTGCCTGTAAGAAGAGGTAAGAAAGAACACCTGGGATGTTCATGAATCCAAGATAGAAGGAATAAAAACACTCCTCCCAAAATGAAGTGGTAAGGTCCTCTTAACTTGGTGAAGAAAAGGCTTCTCTAACAAACAGAAACCCGCTTACGTCTGGGTGCGGTGGCTCATGCCTGTAATCCCAGCACTTTGGGAGGCCAAGGTGGGAGTTATCACTTGAGCACAGGAGTTTGAGACCAGCCTGAGCAGCACAGCGAGACCTTGTCTCTCTTCTACTTTTTTTTTTTTTTTTAAACCAGCTAGCATTTGGATTGGGGATAGAACCTTGCTCACTTTTTGACATTGTATTTATTTATTTTTTTGAGTCTGTCTTCCAGGCTGAATGAAGTGCAGGTGCATGATCATGGCTCACTGCAGCCTTGACCTCCTAGTGGGCTCAAGTGATCCTCCTACCTCAGCCTCAGAAGTAGCTGGAACCACAGGCACATGCTACCATTCCTGGCTAATTGAAAAAATAAAAAAATAAAAAAATAAATAATTTTTTTTTTTTTGGTAGAGACAGAGTATGTTATGTTGCCCAGGCTGGTCTCAACCTCCCAGGCTCAAGTGATCCTCCTCCCTCAGACTCTTGAGTAGCTGGGACCACAGGTGTGTACCATCAAGCCCCACTAATTTTCTTATTTTTTGTACAGATGAAATCTCACTACGTTGCCTAGGCTGGTCATGACCTCCTGGGCTCAAGTGATCCTTCTACCTCAGCCTCCCAAAATGCTGGGATTATAGGTGCGAGCCACTACACCTGGCCAACATTCGTTTTTATTCATATTTTAATACAAACAAAATCACCTTCATTTTATACAGAAACTGAAGCCAAGAGAGTAGAGCCAAATAGCTCAGGATAGAGAGGACTCCCTGATTCCCAGATCAGTATTCTCTCTCCAAGATGGCAACTGTCCTTCAAAGTTTTCTTCCCAGATGGGAAAACGCCTCCCATCTGGTAGACGGGTAGAGGTCCCTCTGTTGGTGGGTGGAGAGGGGGGATGGAAAAACAAAGGCAGACAGAGAGAATGGGAGAGAAAACAGACATCAGAGTCCTTGAAGGCAGCAACTAGAAACCAGAAGCTTCTAACACAGGGGGACGTCAGAAAGTTGTCCAGACTACCTGTTTTGGGAGGGGCCAGAGTGGAGTTTCCTTCAAGTGTCTGCTCCCACTGGGAGAGGCAGAGAGGGAAGGCACAAGGCCCCTGGGGCGCTTGTCTCTAAACCCAAACCCTGCGCCTCCCTATGACAGGCTGCTTCTTACTGGGCAGGAGTCAGGCAAGCAATCATAAAGAGGAGAGAGGGGGCTTCTCCTGGGCCAGCAGGGCCCAATTCCAAAAGGCTGGGCTTTGGGGCAGCACAGGACGCTTCCGAGTCTCCTTCTCTCTTGAATAGGTCAACCTAGTGATGTCTCCCTTCACTCCACCACCTCAATCTATCCCATTCCCCACTTCCTCCGTTGGCATCTGTTCTAGGAAGATGTGCATGAGTTCATTCCAGATATGGAAGGCCTTTCTCTCAGCTCAAGGTGAAGGTCAGTGATTCACATGGCTAAAAATGAACTTAAGGCCACCTATCAATAAAAGCAAAATGAAACACACACAAAAAGTTAAATTCCCCTGCTATTTAAATTACAGCAAGGAACATAAAACCTTATTTAGTAATTACAACCAACACTCAAATATGTAAACTTTAATTACGTGTTATGGATCAGTGAGAGCAAAATGAGGAAAAAAGAGGAGAGGTGAGGGTAGGGGAAAGTCACAGACTAAAAGAGAGAAAGTCCAGAGGGAGGCCGCTCAGAAGCAGAGAAGCCAGTGGGAGGAAGGGGAGGTACAGAAAAGCAGGAGTTGGGGGTTCAGTAGGCTCTGGGGCTGAGGTGACGTGTCATGCCCTGGACAGTGCTTATTAGGTTTATTACTGACACCTCCTACTGCTCTTGATCCTCACACTTTCAGGTGCCTCCCTTAGAAAGGGAGAGCCCCAGCGGCCCACGGAGCAGGCTTGCAGGATTAAATACGAGACACTGAGTAGGTCTGAATTTCAGGTAAACAATAAATAACCTTTTAGTGTAAGTATTCCCAAATATAGCATGGGGCATACTTATACTAAAAAAAAATATTATTTGTTGGCCAGGTGCGGTGGCTCATGCCTGTAATCCCAGCACTTTGGGAGGCTGAGGTGGGCGGATCACCTGAGGTTGGGAGTTTGAGACCAGCCTGACCAACATAGAGAAACCCTGTCTCTACTGAAAATACAAAATTAGCCAGGTGTGGTGGTGGGTCCCTGTAATCCCAGCTACTTGGGAGGCTGAGGTGGGAGAATCGCTTGAGCCTGGGAGGTAGAGGTTGTGGTGAGCCGAGATCGTGCCATTGCACTCCAGCCCAGGCAACAAGAGTGAAACTCTGTCTCAAAAAAATAAAAAAAATAAATAAAAATAAAAATAAAAAATTATTTGTTATTTATCTGAAATTCATTTAACTGGGTGTCCTGTATTTTTATTTGCTAAATCTGGCAACCTTACACAAGAGACCGAATCATTCTTTGGACGACCTCAATGACCAGGCCAATATTTACACTGAGGGCCAGGGGGTAATCAAGTTGAAGGTCACTTTTAGAAATGAAGAGTGAAGCAGCACAGAGACTTTGCTAAGCAGGATAGAACTTGGCAACTGGAGGATATCAACCCTCAAGCTTTCTCGTCCATTGGCTGTTTATTTCCAGCTGTTCTCCTCCAGTACAGCTGAGGCTGTTTTGGCCCCCTCCCCCTGCCAAAAAGGTTAGAAGGACTAAAAACAGTAACTCTACACAGGGCTCACATTGGGACTGTGGGTAACTTGGCCTGTGTGAGGCCTCCTGAAGATTCTGGAGGTTCTGTGGTGGAAAGTGAACCTCCTGGAGCACTAAGGAACCAGGCCAAAATGAAACACAGTCTGTAAGTTCTATGGTATTAAAAAAAATCTTAATGTCAACTGCTGTCAGTTTCAGAGTGACATGATGGAGCCCATTTCACCAAGTCAAGGGAAGGGGGGCAGTGAAGCTGCCATCAACTAAAAGCTCCAGGTTCACCCAGCACTTGCTGAAGAGGACCCAAAGTGATACTGCCCTTGCAGGGCAGTAGGGGTCACTACTACTGCCCTTGCTAGGGGGCCAGAAAAGGCTGTCTTGGGGCTGAAACTCAAGACTACTCAAGACTACTAAACTCAGAGCTACTGCTCCTGAGTCTTGATCCATGAATGCTGGCCAGGGAAACCTGGCAAGGTCAGGAATCACAACCATTGGCTACAACTGAGATAGTACATGATTGTCTGCTCCCTGTCAGTCCATCCTACTCTGACCGCACGTCCTGCCAGTTCACGCATTTATGCTCCTTGCCAGGCCCCTGTAGGCAGCAGAGGCCCTATAGGCAGTAATTCATAATATGGAGCTTTCTAGACTTAAAAAGATTACAGAGTTATAGAGAATAATAATAACTTATTATAGCTGACAGTGGAATCATTCCAGATGTTCTGTTCTGACTTGCTTTTTTCAGTTAACAATATATCACGGATGCCTTTGCATGTGGGTTCATACTGATTTACTCCATTTTTAACTGCTGCAGAGTATGTGGAGGTATTAACATTTACTTAACTAATCCTTTGATGAATATTTAGGTTATTCCTTTTCCTGTTATAAACACTGTTGAAAGGAATACCTTATACATATATCTTTGGCCCTTGTGCAAATATTCCTATAGGATAAATTTCCTAAAAGGGAATTGCTGGCTCAATTGGCATAAACATTTAAATTTCTATAGACACCATTAAACTCTCTCTAAAAATGTACCAATTTATAGTTCCACCTGGTATGATCATGCCTGTTCCTTCACAGGTCTCACCCCAGGTGACAGCAATCTTTTTTTTTTTTGAGAGGGAGTCTCGCTCTGTCGTCCAGGCTGGAGTACAGTGGAATGATCTCAGCTCACTGCAGCCTATGCCTCCCGGGTTCAAGCAATTCTCCTGCCTCAGCCTCCCAAGTAGCTGGGATTACAAGTGCCCGCCACCACACCCAGCTGGTCTCGAACTCCTGAACTCAAGTGATCCTCCAGCCTCGGCCTCTCAAAGTGTGGGATCACAAGTGGGAGCCACCACACCTGGCCAAGAACAATCTTTTTATTCTGTGACAATAAGATACAGGGAAATGACAGGGTGCTGATGTTCTAATTGGTATTTCTTTTTTATTAGTGAGGATGAGCATTTTTTTCATGCGTGTACTGTTCACATCTTTTTTCTTCTACAGAGTGTTTGGTTTTTATCTTTTGCTTCTTTTTCTATTGTCTTCATTTACCTATTTTTAAAGACTTCCTCGTATATTATTCATAAAAACTTAATTGCCTAACATATTGCCTGAAGTCCCAGCTACTTGGGAGGCTGAGGTGGGAGGATCACTTGAGCCCAGGAGGTACAATGCAAGTACTTCCTCTGAAGACAGGTTCATCTACTGAAATCTTGATTGTGTTTTCCTCTGTATGGGCCTCTAAGGAGTCTTTAATTTTTGTGTTGTCATTGCATAACGTATTTAGAAGACTGTGCTTAAATATCTAAGTGGCATTATGTTGTTATATTTTTATTTTATATTTCTAGTGTGCTTGCAATTTGGTCAGAATGTGGCCTAGGAAGATTTCTTTATGAAATGGAAATTTTTTGGTAACATGGAATATGATCAGTTTTTGTAAATGTTATGTAGCTGTTTGAAATGGATGTTTATTTTCTGTCAGAGTACAAGGTTTATACCTATACAAACTTTTAAGTCTGGTATTTAAATCCTTTAAGGCCTCATTCATCTTTGGTTGGCTTGACCTTTTACATTCTGAGAAAGGAAAAGTATCCTACTATGGCTGTATTTTAATAACTCTAATCTAATATTTTGTAGAGTGTTTTTTTGGTAAATTTGGATGTTATTTTACCCGATATGTAAAGGCTCATGCCTGTTATTTTGTGGATAACTTTTAACATTATCCAATGCTTCTCTTCCTGTCCATCTTCATACTTTTTGTCTTAAATTTGTTTGCCTAATATTATTATTGCCACTCCTGCTTTCTTTCTGTTACCATTTGCCTGAAATAAAATTGTGCATTTCTTTTTTTTTTTTTTTTTTTTTTGAGAAGGGGTCTTGCTGTGTCACCCAGGCTGGAGTGCAGTGGTCCAATCTCGGCTCACTGCAACTTCCACCTCCTGGGCTCAAGCAATTCTCCCACCTCAGCTTCCTGAGTAGCTGGGACTACAGGCATGCACCATCATGCCCAGCTAATTTTTGTATTTTTAGTAGAGATGGGGTTTCGCCATGTTGCCTGGTTTGTGCTTTTTTTTTTTTTTTTGAGACAGAGTCTTGCTCTGTCGCCCAGGCTGGACTGCTGCTCTGTCGCCCAGGCTGGACTGCAATGGCACGATCTCGGCTCACTGCAACCTCTGCCTCCCGGGTTCAAGCAATTCTCCTGCCTCAGCCTCCCAAGTAGGTGGGAATACAGGTGCATGCCACTAATGCCTGGCTATTGTTTTGATTTTTTTTTTTTTTTTTGAGATGGAGTTTTGCTTTTTTGCCCAGGCTGGAGTGAAATGGCATGATCTCGGCTCACTGCAACCTCCACTCCCCCAGGTTCAAGCGATTCTCTTGCTTCAGCCTCCCACGTAGCTGAGATTACAGGTGCATGCCACCATGCCCAGCTAATTTCTGTATTTTTAGTAAAGACGGGGTTTCACCCTGTTGCCCAGGCTGGTCCCGAACTCTTGGCCTCAGGTGATCCACTCGCCTCGGCCTCCCAAAGTGCTAGGATTACAGGCATGAGCCACCGCGCCTGGCAATTTTTTGTATTTTTAGTAGAGATGGGGCTTTGCCATGTTAGCAAGGCTGGTCTCGAACTCCTGACCTCAGGTGATCCACCCGCCTCGGCCTCTCAAAGTGCTGGGTGTGCATTTCTTTATTTTCAACCATTCCTTGTAAATTTAGGCTTATCTCTTTATCAAAGTGACATAGAGCTGGATGTGTTTCCTTCTTCCTTAGCAAGCGAACTCTAGGTAACGTGCTTAGCCCAAAACATCATGTTTCTTTGCACATCTTGCAGCAAAATATGGACATGTTATTAGGTTGTAGCCAATGAGAGGTAAAGAGAAGTGTTTTATGGGACTTTGGGGGCACTCCTTGAAAGGAGAGGATGCACACTCTTTATTGTTCTTTCTTCCCTTTCTTTTCATCTGTTATGAGGATGAGCTAGCTAATGCTTCTGGCAACCATCATGGATGAAGAGGTGACCTTGAGGATGGAAGCCACATGCCAGGAGAGTGAGGCAGAAAGACAGAAGAAGCATGGGGCCTGGGGCCTGCCAATCATTCTGGACTCACTCATATGGAATGGACTGCAGTCACTTGAGAGAGAAAAAAACTTCCACTGTGTTTAAACCTCTGTTTGGCTTTTCTGTCACATGTAGACATCAGGATTACCAAAAGACACATCAGATTTTGCCTTTCTTTAAAAAGAAAACTCAATCTAAGTTTGTCTTTTTTTCCTTTAGTGATTTGAGAGTGTTAATTTCTATTTCAGTTATATTAGTAGTTACTATAAAATGTCTAACAAACGTATTTGTACATTTATTTTTGAAGAGCATTAGGACCTTGCTACTCCAAGTATGATCCCCTGATCAGCTGTGTCAGCATCACTGGGGAGTTTTTACGAAATGTAGAATCTCATGCCTTACCTAGGCCCACAGAGACAGAATCTCATTTTGACAAGATCCTCAGGTGATCTGTGTACATACTGCAGTGTGAAAACCACTGCTCTTGAGACTGGCGTCCCCTCCCCACTTCTGTGTAATGTGCAATCATCTCCCACTTTCCTCCTTACGCCTGTGATGGCTTCCATAGAGAGCCAAGTCAGCAGCAGGGCATCCTTGGCCTTTGAAAATCTGGTCCCTATCTACCTTTAGTGTTTGTCCTTCTCCCACCCTACCCCAACTCGACACTCCTCATGCTGGACTAAATGTGTCAGGTAGTTCCCTAAATGTGTCACGGCACTTCCTGGGTATACACTAATCCCTCCCCAGTAGCCCATCCAACAGCTATCCCACTTCCTCCTTGCTAATTAATAGAAGGCCAATTTTGTTCTGGGAGGTGATGGTTCCAGTTCCAAGTGATATGCCCAGACCCGCCTCATTCTCCATTGCATGATACTTTCTCCTTCAGCCTACCCTCCTATCTGGGATGGCCATGTACCTGACCTGGCCAAGGATGCATACAGAAATATATGCTGAGTGGGTGGGTGATTGGGGGGGCATTTTAAATACCTGGATAAAAAGAACCCCGTGAGAAGAAAAATGTATGTTCTTATCCCTTCTTTCCTACCTAAAATGTTGGGATGTATCCGAGGTATACAAGCTATCTTGTAACCATGAGGACAAGCATGGGGTCAAAGAGCCAACATGCTAAGGATGAGAAGCAGAAACACCAAGCCAGGTGCTCAAGTGACAGTCTGTTTCTCTCTCCCCACATTCTTTCTCTTCTATTTGCTCCAAATTCACCCTCCTTTCATCTCTCCTTTAGCTGATATAACATGGAACTGAGGTATGTTCTAGCCTGTTAGCTATATTATACTACAATACTTATTTATTTTTAAGTTCCAGGGTACATGTGCAGGAAGTGCAGGTTTGTTACAAAGGTAAATGTGTGCCATGGTGGTTTGCTGCACCTATTAACCCATCACCTAGATATTAAGCCCAGCATGCATTAGCTATTTTCCTCATGCTCTCCCTCCTCGCACCCCACCCCTCAACAATACAGCTAAGCCTTTCATTATAAATATCACCCTGTCTTCCCAAATTTCCCCACCCACCAAATCCACCACTCTAAAATAAGAACAGTGGGTTTTTAGTTCCCTGAGACTGAAATTATTTTCCCCCATGGGCTGAGACAGCTAGCCTCCATCTAGGCAAACCTACCCTTACTCTCACCTTCTTCCCTGGTTCTAGCTGGCTATGTCACGGGGCACCTTGCCTATTGGGGACTGATTTTTTTTTTTTTTAAAGCCCGTGGTTTCAGGGGAGTGGATGTTGTGAAATAGAGTGAAAAGAAACTGAAGTCTGAATGTAGTGAACTTTTCCCTGCCCCTACATGTGAATAATGACTTGCTGATAGAAGTAGCTTTTTATTTTTCTTTTCCTTTTTTTTTTTTTTTTGAGACTGTGTTTCGCTCTTGTTGCCCGGGCTAAAGGGCAATGGCGCCATCTCGGTTCACCGAAACCTCCGCCTCCCGGGTTCAAGTGATTCTCCTGCCTCAGCCTCCCGAGTAGCTGGGATTACAGGTATGTACTACCACGCCTGGCTAATTTTGTATTTTTAGTAGAGACGGGGTTTCTCCATGTTGGTCAGGCTGGTCTCGAACTCCTGACCTCAGGTGATCCGCCCACCTCGGCCTCCCAAAGTGCTGGGATTACAGGCATGAGCCACCGTGCTGGGCCAGAAGTAACTTTTTCAAAGATGAAAAACAATCTAAGATTTATGGACAAGGCTGTTCAAAGAGACAGTGCTGTTTGTAGCCAAGGTGGAAATTTCAGATTCCTAGATCTACTCTGGATTGGGAGAAAAGAAGGGAAGGGAGGAGCCTGGGGGAAAAAAGAGGGCAAGAGGATAGAGGGTGGGGTTAGAACTAGCTGGAGAAGAACACAGGAAGGTCAGCGCTTTGGAAGATTTCTTGCACCCATCTCTGAGTTCTACAATACCGTGAATATGACAACCATTTCCAGCAAATGGTGGTGACAGAAACAAATGAACCCACTTTGCTGGCACTGTTTTTCCCTAAGTACCGTGCTGCACACACTTTCAGCATGGACGGAAGGGCGATGGGGACCAGCACTGCATATTGGAGATGAATGAACATTTTATCTGAAACTGGGAATTCTGCTTCTGCAGGTTCTGATCCCTGAGTGTGTGCTTGGGAAGCCACCAGAACAAGATTCCTGCTAGTTTCTCAGAGTCGAATTTAAAATATTTGGCCAGAAGCTTGCCTGTGGTTGGACCAGTCTCTTACAGCAACTCCTGCCCATTCCATCTGTCCCCAAAGGCCAGCGATGGGGGCGGGGGCACTGAAAGGCTGCTGGGAGCAGCCCCAGACCCAGTGCATCTGGACAACCTCCTGGGCCTTGTGGGTGCCGAGCCAACATTTTTGAGTGTATATTTTAAAACCACAGCTTCAAAGTATAAAAATAGTGTGAAAAATAAAAACAGGACTCACAATCAGAGCCTCAATCACTCTGCTGATTAGAGAGGTTAGAGAAATAATAAAATGAGAGTAACCAAACTGAAAGCTTTAAGAGCGTTCCCTTGCTTAGCGAGGAGAATCCTGGGGCCAGACTTGTGCCGGGCCCTTTCCTAAGTTCTTAAGGCAGCTGGGCTTCCACTTAAAACGTCTGTTATCACTCTTGTATCCCCCACGGAGTTATTTATGAAGAAGGTTTCCCAGCCAGCCTGCCTGCCAAGCAAGGCATCTCTAACAAGGGCCGGGCAGGCAGGAGGAGCTGAATGAGAAGCCCACAGAGGCTGTGCTGTACAACCCCACTTCTTCAAACACGCCCAGGCTGTAACTCAAAACTTGAAAACAACCCGAATCCTTTTCCAAACACAAACCGAATCTCTTCTGTCAGTTTCCATATATTTTCCTAACTCCATTCCCCACCCTGACCCACTCCACAGCAGAAACCAATTTTCTTAACAGAGTGGGTTCTTGGGAGTTTTCTTCCTAAGCATTCTCATTTGGAACAGATTAAGGGGGCGAGGATGATAATCTGATTTTTTTTTTACTTTTGAAACACACACACACACACACACAGACTCTTGAGGGTCTGAAGCAGAACCACCACAACCACCACTATGTTCTATGAGTGGCTTTTAAAAGAGGGGAATTTCATTTTCTGGTGTGATGGGACTGGGTTGCCTGGGGAGCCCTTACCAACTTGTCCCAGTGTAACCTGACCCTACAGGCTCATCGCTGGGGCCAGTGAGCTTGCCGGGAGGCTGAGCAGGGGACTGACTGAAGGGAAGCTGCCCATCTCAAACCCCATGTCCACTTTCAACTTCAAAACCAGGCTGTGCTACAGAAACAATAGGTCTGCCTGTCATGAGCCACTCTAGAATGTAACATGCTCCGGGCTGGGCGCGGTGGCTCACACCTGTGATCCCAGCACTTTGGGAGGCCGAGGCGGGCGGATCACAAGGTCAGGAGATCCAGACCATCCTGGCTAACACGGTGAAACCCCGTCTCTGCTAAAAACAAAAAAACAAAAATAAAAAATTAGCCGGGCGTGGTGGCTGGCACCTGTAGTCGCAGCTACTCGGGAGGCTGAGGCAGGAGAATGGTGTGAACCTGGGAGGCAGAGCTTGCAGTAAGCCAAGAGAGCGCCACTGCACTCCAGCCTGGGCGACAAAGTGAGACTCCCTCTCAAAAACAAAAAACAAAAAACAAAAAACATGATCCACTCTGCTGTGATGGAGGCCTCAGCCCTTAAAAAGCTTAGTGTGGGTGAGAGGAGGAGTCTCCTAAAGAAGGAGCAATGTAAGAGCTAAACAGTGTGGGTCTGACTCAAGGAGAGACACAAAGACTGGAAAGGCTTTGTGGGAAAGGAGGGCATGGGGCTGGGTAGAATCGCGACACTTAACCAGGTTGACTGGCACAAGGAGGACATGCCACGCATAAGCACAGTGGTGGAACAGGCAGGGTGCCAAACTTGAGCCTCCCCTCTCCACTTCCCCATTCCTGCTCCCTTCTAAGTGTGGCTCCCTCCCTCCCACCATTGCTTGTTTTTTTTGGTCTCTACTAAGTGTTTTCTTCCTCCCCAGTCCCCTTCAATTAAAAAGTTATCTTTCTAGTAAATTCTTGCTCTTGCTCTGGGTAATGCAACTGCAAAGCTTGTGGGCTTGTTTCCTAATGAAGTGTCTGCATTTTGGGTGATGTGCGTGGTCCTAAGAGATGATACAGGGATCAGCAAACAAACTTACCAAGTTAGTGAGAATGTTTAGAACAAAATTCTTATTATTAATGGTTACTTCCTTTTCTTATAAAATTAGCCATGTAAGTTGCTAACAGAAAAAATGATCTGGATATATGTAAAGGAAGGTCTGTTGATTTTAGGTGGCATACCACCTGAGAGGGTGGACTTCCAACAGTTTAGAAGCAGATGCTCTATCTAATTCATCCCTGTGTCCCCAGATGTTAGTGCCCATGCAGCTGGCACTTTCCAGAACCTTGGTGATTAGGACCTGGTAAAAATAAGAAGATGGCAGATTGCGAGAAGTGAAGTTCCTATCTCCCAAAACCCAGTCTTTCCCCCTTACATAGAAATGGGCTTTTTAGCTAAGCGTGTGTCCATTTAGCTCAACACATGATTTCTGAGCCTCTTTGGCTGAGATCTGTGGCAGATGACGAGGGCCTGGCTGATAAGATCCATGGAAGTGGTGCATGTGACTTCCAGGCTGGCCCTTCCCTCCTGCCTTCCGGCTCACCAGATTGTGGACATGGCAGTGAGAGCTGGCACTGCCATCTGGGGCCATGTGAGGGATGGTGTGTCTTGAAAATGTCAGAGTACCAAGAAAGAAGGTGTGCGCCCCTAATCATACGGACCATCACACTAGTCTACTGAGTGCTCTGTGTGAGGAAAAAATAAGCTACTGACTTGTTTAAGCCACTATTAACTTCTCTCACAGATGCCAAATCTATACCCCGACTAAAACACCAGCTGTTTCATGCTTGAAACCCCAGAAAATACTTCAGAAAGTCCATTTCAAGATACACCCCAAGCTGACAGCCCTGGTTGTACTCCAGTAACTTCAGTACTTCAGCTGGAAGTGAGGAGGCAGGAGAAGGGGAAAGGAACAAGGGGAGAGGAGGCAGAGAGGGAGAAGACAAGTTGCTGTCAAGGCCAATTCTTTGTTTTTGATTCCCACCTGCTGTTCTCTGCCTCTGCTCCTGTAGATCAGCCTCACAAGAAATTCACTTCTGACAAACCCAATTACTGAAATACAGCAACGATTTCCTGGCCATTTTGACATTCAGGGAGGGATTTCTTACTTTTAGCTCATCATGATGCATCAGTGAACAGGTCAGAGCACATCTCTCGAATCCCATTCTCCTCCTAACGCTCATACAGACATTCACATCCAAACTGGGGCTCTGTACTCTTTACAAACAGACACTCTGAAAGGTGCACAGATTCCCAACATGCCATTCTATCTCAGTGTACACACCCTGCCCCATGTGTGCAGAGAAAAACCCTCCCTGTACTGGCCCACCACCACCAGAGCCACTCTCCATTCTGCTCTTCTGCCCATGAGAGGTCTTGCCATGGGGACTGCTGTAGTCAAAATAGAGCAGCAAAAACAAGGAAGCCCAGGCTTTCACAATCCACCAAGCATCTTCTGGGAGATCTGAGAACAGAATTGGAGTTTGGTGGGTAGGATGAGGGCTTCCCAGGTCTCTGATGTCACCCTTTACGCCTCCTTGGATAACAGCAGGATGGTGAGGGAGGGGCCGCCACCGTGGCCAGTGAAGAGGCCTCTCCTGGGCCCCACCCCTGCCCTGCAGAACTTCTTGGGCAGCACTGTCATGACAGCCTGGGTCTGACCTTCATCTGGCTGTTGGGATGGAAGAAGTCTGTGGCTGAGTGAACTCAGGAGGGCAAAGGGCAGGTGCCAGTGCTGGCTGGGGTGCTCAGGAGGGATGCTCCCAATAGAGTCAGGCCTGAAGCTGGGGCTGGAGGAGTCATCCTCACTGAACCAGGGACGAACGAGAAAGGTGGGGGGGCCCATCTTGCCACCCCTGACAGGGTAGTGACCCTAACACCTGAAACTGGCTTAGGTTCAAAAAGGAAGCCTGCTCACCACAGTGAAGAGAAATCCTGCATTGTGATATGGCCTGCTGAGGAAAGCGAAAGTTCCTGAGGAAAAGGAAAGCACAGAAGAGGAGAGCCGAGGCCACGAGCTGGAGAAGGAAGATCACCAGGCACCAGGCTTGCCCTGACTAACAGGGAAGACAACACCCTGCAGCCGCGTCAGCACCAGATGGCCTAAGCCTCAGACTGAGGGCTTATCGTCACCCACAGGGGTCAGTCGCCTTGGCCAGAGAGCTCGGCTTTCAGAAGCAGCAAGAGTCAGGGCAAAATGATGCAAAAATGACCCTCATTTCCTCGAAAGGAGCCTGTTGTTGTCTCTCTGGGGATTAGTCACTGGGAGGCCATGGTAACAATCCCATCACCCCAGCAACTAGGCCCAGCCAGGGTACTCACTGGCACTCATAACTGGCCAGCAGATCGAAGACGGGAGCATTAGTTTGCACCTGCTTTTGCACATCATGGGAGCCGCTGCCAGTGACGCACTCGCTGAGATGCAGGTGAACGTCAGGGGGCCCAGGCTCTCTGGAACAGCAACTGACGGCACACGCAACTTGGAATGCGGCAACTGGAGCTCCACCGTGCCCGCCCACTGCAGCTGGCAGGAATGGGGGCTTACCTTGATCAAATCTCTTTATTTTGAAGGAATAAATAAGAAAACAGATAACTGGCTCCCACATAACTATCTTCCTTCAAAAGCATTTCCCCTCACCCTCCACTGGTTCACAGTGGGTTAGGACCACAATTCCTAGCCTCTTCTGTTTCCTCCCCTGCAGCCCCACTGACAATACTGAAGAACACACAGCCAGCTATGGAGAGAGGCCCAGAGAGACCAAGGCAGTGGAATCCCGGGCTGACTCAGGGTGTGGTTTGATTGCTGACTGCTGAGAGATGGCTGGTTTCACAGAACACTTAGTTCTTCCCACCCCAGTGTTGCTGGAGTTCCTCCAAGCCCTCTTCTCAAGGCAGTGTTCCATCTTCTCTGCCCTTACCCCACACCACCCCATCTCACCCCTGCCAGCTCCTCTCTACCCCCCGAGTCCGGATTATTCTCAGGGGGCATCCCTATATTTCTGTCATTTCCGCTGTATAAATCAAGGCTTGGGGGACAGTAGAGAGGTACTGTCCTGGGCCTCAGGAGTGGGTGTTGTAGACCTTGTTTTTCTACTCATTATGTGACACTGGGGAAATCATTTACCTTTCTTGGGCTTCAGTTTCCACATCTGTAAGTCAGAGGCTCTAAAACCCTCGAGTCCTGGGATTCCCTCCCTTTAGGAGGGGCACTGGAGAACAGGAACAGCAGCAGCCTTGACAGAGGACCACCTGCCGCCTCTTGCTGCATCTGCCCTCTATTCCCTTTCCCCAGGGCACACTCTGGTATCTCAGCTCTGGTCCCTAACCCATTTTCTTACACTCTGACTCCAGTGTCTTCTTTCAAACACAACAGTGAGTTTAGAAGACCTTCAATGCACCCCTTTCTCTTAACTCCTGGGTTCTAAACTAGATGCCAGGTTTGGACTCCTTTCCCTGTCTCAGAGAGGCTCTGAGAGTGCAAGGCCTCTGTCACCACAGGGGCCGGAGCTCCAACTCTGGCTCTGACACTTATCTGCCTTGGGACGTTGGGCCCATTCCTTCAACTCTCTGAACTTCTGCATATTCACATTTAAAATGGAGGAAGTATAGTAGGTCCCTATAGTCCCAGCTACTCAGGAGGCTGAGGTGGGAGGATCCCTTGAGCCCAGGAGTTCAAGACTGCAGTGAGCTACAAGTGTGCCTGTGAACAGCCACCAGTACTCCAGCCAGAGTGATGCCATGAGACCCCACCTTTAAAAACGTAAAAATATAAATAAAATGGAGGAAATAATAAAGTATCTCACAGTGTTGTGAGGATCAAAGGGGATAAACTGAAACAGGAGCATCAAGAGGGAGGTGATGAGGTTCTCCTTCCCCTGTCCCCCCACCGGCCTGGTCAGAGTGGGAAAGAGCAGACTGGGCTCTGGGAGGAAGGGGCCACCTCCCCTAGGCCTTCCAGATCGATTCATGTAGCCTTGGCTCTGGTCTCTCACCTGGGACCTGATAAGCAACTGACAAGTATCCACCTGCTGGGCACTTCCCAGGGCCGGCCCTGTGCTAGGCATGTGGGTCCCTATGGATGAAACTCTTGCTCAAGAAATTCCATCCTGCATGACCCAGTATGGAATGACAAGGGAGACACAGAGTTAGTCCAGGATTTTCTACAGTGGCCAGTCTTAGTAGATGCTTCATCAGTTCCTCATCAGCTGTTGAATTAACGTCTCTAGGAAGAAGTGAGGACTAAGGCAGGCGATTTAATCTGCCATAATAAGAAAATGCTGTGACCTCAGGGCAATTTCATAACATAAAATCCAAACAGCTCCCCCACCAGGTAGATCTGAAAAACACTAAGCTTCTTACTGGGTTTAACTACTTTGATAGATACATTCCTCAATTCATTCATTCAATTGATCATCAAACAGTGATTCTTATTGAGAATCTATTATGTGCCAAGTTCTGAGAATATAGCAGCAAACAAACAAGACAGAAATCCTACACTCTTGGAACTTTTTTTTTTTTTTTTTTGACAGAGTTTCGTTCTTTTGCCCAGGCTGGAGTGAAGTGGTGCAATCTCAGCTCACTGCAACCTCCACCTCCTGGGTTCAAGCGATTCTCCTGCCTCAGCCTCCCGAGTAGCTGGGATTGCAGGCATGCACCACCACGCCCAGCTAATTTTTGTATTTTTAGTAGAGAAGGGGTTTCACCATGTTGGCCAGGCTGGTCTCGAACTCCTGACCTCAGGTGATCCACTTGCCTCGGCCTCCCAGAGTGCTAGGATTACAGGGGTGAGCCACCACGCCCGGCCTCTCTTGGAACTTTTATTCCGGTGGAGAGAAACAAATAACAAATAAATAAAATTATGCAGATAATTAAACCAGTGGGGTGAATGATAGCAAATAACTGGGTGGTTACTGTAGTCTGAGAGGTCAAGGCAGGCCCCCTGTGCAGATGACACTGAAGCTGAGATTGGAATGATATGAAGGAGTCAGCCATGCAGGACAAGGGAAGAATATTCCAAGCAGAGGGAACAGCTACTGCAAAGGCCCTGAGGTTGGAATGGGCTCTGGAGTTGGAAAACCCCAAAGATGGCTGGAGTGGCTAGGGGAGGAGCGGCAGGGGCTGGACTGGGTAAGATTTTATATGTTGCCTTAGGAGTCTGGGTTTTACCCAGATTAAGATGGGAAGCCAAGAGAGAGTTCTGAGCAGGAGAGCAGTATCATCTGTTTTACTCCTGAAGAAGTGAGCCTGAATTGTAACGAACAAAAATAGAGGCAGGAAGACCAGGCTGTAGAAGTCTGGGGAGAGATGGTGGTGGCTTGGACCAGCACATGAAACAAGCCTGGCGGACAGGCACTTTGTAAGTATTTGTTGAATGAATGAACGAGTGAATGATTGAATACCCTTGATCTGACCACTTCTCATCTCATACTTAAATAGTAAGAAAAATCTGTAGACTATCTTAAGTAGGAGTAAGAGAAGGGGTCAGAAGACAATTTAGAGTTTTGGTTTTGTGCTTTTTTTTTTTTTTTTTTTTTTTTTTGAGACAGGGTCTCACTCTGTCACCTAGGCTGGAGTGCAGTAGCATGATCATGGCTCAATGTAGCCTCGACCTTCTGGGCTCAAGTGATCCTCCCACCTCAGCCTCTTCAGTAGCTGGAACCACAGGCATGCACCACTAAACTTGGCTAATTTTTAAATTTTTTTGAAGAGACAGGGTCTCCCCATGTTGCTCAGGCTGGGTTTGAACTCCTGGGCTCAAGTGATCTGGCTGCCCCGGCCTCCGAAAGTGCTGGGATTACAGGTATGTGCCACTGTGCCTAGCCCCAATTTAGAATTTTAAAGTAGACACATATAAATGATGGATGGCCAGGCACGGTGGCTCACGCCTGTAATCCCAGCATTTTGGGAGGCCAAGGCGGGCAGATTACTTGAGGTCAGGAGTTCAAGACCAGCCTGGGCAACATGTAGTAGCCCCATCTCTACTAAAAATACCAAAATAAGCCAGCCATGGTGGTGTGTGCCTGTAATCCCAGCTACTCGGGAGGCTGAGGCAGGAGAATCGCTTGAACCCGGGAGGCGGAGGTTGCGGTGAGCCGAGATTGCACCACCACTGCACTCTCGCCTGGGCGCCAAGAGTGAAACTCTGTCTCAACGACAACAACAAAAAAAAAAAAAAGAAGAAAAAGAAATGATGGAGGCAAATAAGTTTAACTCATCTGAAGAGGAATTTAGGCTAGGCTTGGAGATAGGTAGGAGGATATATTCTAGTAAAGTGATTCTTAACTTTTTTGGGTCATTCTTCTTTAGAAAAAGGTACTTGGTACATCTACAATATTGAGTCTGGGGCCAGGCTCTGGCACCACAGAACAGAAAGGGCACTTTGAAGGCGATATACCTGAGTTGATTAGGAAAGAGCCTACTGGAAGGCAGGAGGAAGAGGGAGGCAGTCAGTACTTGCAGAGCCCTTCTAGTGCCTGACTCTGTGATCTGGCAGGAACTGAAAAAAGCACAGGGCCTGCTGCGGGTCTGAGACTGGTGGGCAGCCTTAGAGGTTCCGGGAGTGGAACCTTCTGTGACTCAGTGTGAAGTCCCACAGGCCTGGGGCTTTGCTGACTGAGCTGTCTCACTCCATAGGGCCACTGGAAAATGTCACAGTGACCCAGGCCTTCCTATCTCTCTCCTCCCAGGCTTCCCTCCCTGTTTGCTCAAGGGTCGGGGCATATGACAAGTGTTCATCCTTTCATGCTGGCTCACGGGCTCTGTGTGGGTGACGATGATGCACACATGTATACATGTGTGCAGATGTTGTTTTTTTCCTTCTTTGCCTTGCCCTGGCTACATGGCTGCTTGGACTCAACCTCACAATGCCACTTGCCTACTGCTCCCTTCTCTAACCTCTGAGTCTCATTTTTCTACATCTCGCTCCTACTTCCCCTCTTCCACCTCCCTCCTAAACACCATTGTTATTCCAGTCTCTATGGGTCACCATGCCAAGCACAGGAGGCTCCTTTGGTGTCTCCCAGATAACCCATGGGCATGGTCCCTGCAGCCCCAGGCTGGCTTTCTGGTCCTGTAATTCAAGACCCTGACTTCAGAGGTAAGAGTGAGGAGGGACCCAACACTACAGGCTGCAAACTCAGCCTACCAGACCCGGACAGTGCGCGAGTCAGCAAGACTGCCACCCTAGTTGGTATGAATCAGTGAAAAACGCTGCCCCTTGAGCTGGTTCCAGCAGAGAGGGTCTGCCTGCTTGCTCTGAAGCTTTCTTATTTCAAAGCGTACTCTCATGCTTCTTTTGCCACCTGACTGTGGTGAAAAATCAATCCATTAACACAAATTGAGCACCCACTGTGTACCTAATAGAAAACAGTCTCTAAGTTCATGAGGGCTAGTTGGGAAGAGAGAACTAAAGCACAGGAAAGGGAAAATGATAAAAGCGTAGAACAGCAAAGGCTCTGTGATGATACAATAACCAAATGCTGCAGCGGCTCAGGGAATGGGGAGATCCTGGAGGGCAAGGGTGCTGTCGAGAAGATGGGATTTAATGCATTCCCACTAAATGTCCATATTTGGAAGGATGAGCAGAAGTTTTACATGACTTTTTGTGGGCAAGGGGCCTGCTAGGAGAGAGGGACCAGAACTACTTGGAGACAGTATTCCAAGAAAAAGAGCCACAGCCGATCTGCCTGCTTGCCTGTCCACTATCCCCTTTAAAGGTCTTATATATTTTTTTTCATAAGAAAGTTTCTACCAAGAAGTCATCCTTCTTGAACCAAAACACTGACAACAGGCATGAAATCTGGCACGCCTTAAAATTCCTTGCTCAGTGCCTTCTCTTATCCTGTATCAACTCAAGCAGAAACTGTTTTCCTTTCTTTTCTTTCTTTTTTTTTTTTTTTTGAGGGAGTCTCACTCTGTTGCCTACGCTGGAGTGCAGTGGTGTGATCTTGGCTCACTGCATTACTGCGAAAATTCCACCTCCGAGGTTCAAGCAATTCTCCTGCCTCAGTCTCCCGAGTAACTGGGACTACAGACGTGCACCACTATGCCCAGCTGATTTTTGTATTTTTATTAGAAATAGGGTTTCACCATGTTGGCCAGGCTGGTCTTGAACTCCTGACCTCAGGTGATCTGCCCACCTCAGCCTCCCAAAGTGCTGGGATTAGATGCGTGAGCCACCGCACCTGGCCAGAAACTGTTTTCTGAGCCTCACAAATGGAGACGGGAATGGGAGCAGGCCATCTAAATTAGGTGGCCAACAGTGGCTGAAGCCGAAAGAGCAAGAAAGGGGGAGATCCAGTGCCAGGAAAAGCAAGAAGCCTGAGGGAAGTCCAGAAAGCCATCCCCCTGCCTGCCCTGTCCCCATGGCCCATCCAGCTCCCAGAGGCACCCTGCCTCTGCTAAGTGGAACGTATGTGGTTCTGCCTGGGGACCTCCTGATCTAGCCATCCTTAAGCCCATCCTGGAGTCCTTCTGTCTAACTCTCTGCAGTATTTCCAGGTAAGCCACACCAGATAACTTGCATCAGAGTGAAAGAGCTCTGCAAAAAGAAAAGGCTCAGGTACGCCTGGCTTGTAGGAAAGGCTATGGAAGAACCCCAATCACTGGATTCTTTCTAACCTTCTAAGATACCTTTCTTATCTTCCCTTCCTCTGAAGGCAGCTTCACAAATTTGTACCTTCATGGGTTCCTCTCCTGCTGCTCTCACCCAGAACTCTGCCTAACTTAAGAATCACGCAAATGCCAGGATTTAAAGTTAAGTATTGTCCAGGTTGTTTTTCCCACACAGAGGCCTTTGTTCAAATGAAATCTGACATTAAATGCCTGATGTGGTATATAAAACAGATCCGAGTGGCCGCTTGGTGGAAGAGGGTGGGGAGCTGCAGAGATAGCCTTGAGCATCTCCTGCTCTTGTAGCATTAGAGCTCTTTCCTGAGCATTTCAAGGCCTGAAGTCAGAGCAGGGAAAGGAGGAAGGCAGAGCCTTGCCTGGAGTCCAGCCCACAAATTTTTTTTCTCCTAGCTACAAATTTCAATACCTTACTCTTAAGTCCTGGAAATGTCATTTCTTCCTTTCCCTTCTGCAGGCTCCATGATTGGTATAGAGTGGGGAGGGAGGGGCAGAGAGGGTCCTGCAGTTGGGGCTCCCTGATGTCCATACTTCTAAGGGCTGAGGGTGCTTTGGACATTGCAGGGAGAGAGTTGTTAACAGGCTGTGAGTTTCATGCTTCCCTGTGTGGGCTGCAGCATGTGCAGGAGATTCCAGCAGGCAAAAAAGGTGAATAAGAAATCTGTTCTCAGGAGGGCCGGCTATGGCATTATTTTCTCCAGGCCTTCTAGAATCATTAATTAATCAAATCTAGACCTAAAGCCAATTATGCAAAAGGATATCTTAGGGTGAGGAAGTCTGAATGACTGCATTTAATGCTTGCCTCTTCTACAGGTTCCAGAAAGTGCCCGTGGGGACCGATAACTAGATCTGTTAAGGAGCACTGGAGATCCCAGGATAGCTGTGCTGCGTTCTGAGGAAGGCAGGACAGAACCCAGACAGTTTATTCTGTTCCCACAGCAGATAAAGGTCTCCCTTTGCCCTCTCCCTTTCGAATGTTGAGCTCTCCAAGACCTAAGGAAAACTTTGTCCTGGATCACAGTGACTTGTGGCCTCTGAGTGCCTTTCCCAATTTCCTGGTAGTTTCACTTCCTGGAATGCCACAGTCTGACTTCTACATCAGTGCCAGAGGCATGCCTTGTTATTTTCCCCCGGACACCTCACAGGTTTGAAACTCTGAAGTCACCTCATGCTTTCCCTTCTCTCCCACCTCCCACAGCAGCAGTCCCCATGTTGAGATTACCCAACCCCCAACCAGTATTCTCACACATCAGTCCTCTCCTCTCCATCCCAACCCCACTGAGAGCAGCTGGAGAGGACTGTTGCTGCCAGCCCCCAGCTGATTTCCCTGCCTGGCAAATCCCCTCACTCAGCCCCAGCCCTGGCCCATCACACACACTGCTGCCAGAGATTCCACAAGTATGTCTCCGGTAACATCAGTCTCCTCTGAGTGCCTTCCCACCTCATTCCTGCTTTAAACCCTCTCTAGCTTCCCATTACCTGCAGAAGATCGGGCCTTGGCAATGAGCCATCCCACAAGCAAGTGCCCCTGCCTTGCTCAGTTCATTTCCTGCTCCGCTTCCTTGCCTGGCCTGAGCCTGTGTTCTGACCACAAAAGTCCACTCACTGCTGCCCAATCAGCTCCCGGGTTCTCCCCAACTCAGGGCTTTGGCTACAACTTCTCTTTCTGCATTGACTGTTCTGCTCTCATTTGTGTCACATCTCTCCCTTCCTTTGGGCCCACTCCACTCTCCAGACCCTTTCCAGAGAGACCCCACAGAATGCACCTCCTACTTCCCCAAGCTCCTCTAGCAGGCTGCTAGGAGACGGTCCGAGAGCAGAGCTCTGTCTGCATCCAACCTCACTGACAGTGGGAGATCTCAGAGGTGTGGAGCTCTTGTGTTGTATTTCTTTCTTCGAGGAAAACTGAGAATTAACTTTTAATTTTTTCATTGTAATTTTAACTCCTCAAAGAAGACATTAAATATTAACACAACTTAATAATGTTATTTTACTGTGGCATTTAGTCAACCACCGATCTGGGGACAAAAGAAACAACATGTACTTTTAAGGTAGTCAAGATTCAATCGTAATTAACTTGGAACACCAAAGAGGAAAACATCAGCAGTGTATTCTACAAAATCCTTATATGCTGAAGGAATGTGAAGTTACCACCAGCACTTGATATCCTTGAGAGATGGTAAAACAAGACAATATTGTTCTTTTTCTTTTTTTCTTTTTTTTTTTTGAGATGAAGTCTTGCTCTGTCACCCAGGCTGGAGTACAGTGGCACTATCTCAGCTCACTGCGACCTATGCCTCCTGGGTTCAAGAGATTCTTCTGCCTCAGCCTCCTGAGTAGCTGGGATTACGGGTGCCCGCCACCATGCCCAGCTAATTTTTCTATTTTTAGTAGAGATGGGGTTTCACCATATTAGCCAGGCTAGTCTTGAACTTCTGACCGCAAGTGATCCACCCATCTCAGCCTCCCAAAGTGCTGGGATTACAGGCGTGAGCCACTGCGCCTGGCCTAAAACAAGACAATATTGTTCTGACCAATCAATTGCCTAACTTCTGATTAAAGAAAAAAATCGGGGTGATTCTCAGTCCTCAGCTACTTTTCAGTCTAAAGAAAAAGATCTATATTTTATGCTTAAGAAAATCAAGCAGGGCTGGGTGCGGAATCTACTGAGTATTATATTCCAACAAATATTTACTGAGCACTTACTAGGCTTTCTGTGTGTCCTTCTAAGCAAATGCTGCAATTGGAAAAATGAATAAATTGCCAATGGCAGAATTTTAGCTATTGGGCAAGTCTGGCAGGTTGGGGGCTGAGGGGTGCCTGCTTGCATATCACTTGCAGCTCTGTTCCAAATGCTATCCTGCTGAGAGGAAAAGCTGATCTAGGCGAAACCTGCCCTGGTGCGGTATCACTGAGAGATTATTCCAAAACTAGCTTCTTCCACATAGGCAGAGAAGTGTACACAGACCATTCTGACAGAGGATTCAGATCCTGGAAGGTTCACACATCTGGGGAGGCTTCCAGGGAACACAGTCCTGTGTCCTGCCTTGGCAAGCAGCCCCAGCCACAGTAACTGATGAGGGGCCTTGCATCAATTACAAAGGCTTATCTGGCCTCCTTTTCTCTCATTCTGCTGTCTATTAAGGTGAACTTCTTTGCTCAGCTTTGATCCCTTGCCTCAAAACAGTGTTCTTGCTTCTCATTGGGACCGCTGATCCAGAGACCTTTCCTGGCACCCAGCCCCAAGCACAGAGAATCCGAGTCTGCTAAAGCAGGCACCCTCCCAGATGGCCACTTGTCCAGAGGTGTGACCTTATTTCTACTCCATCAGCCCCCTGTCTCTTCCATCCAGCAGCCCATTTTCTACCCACAGCCTGAGTTCCTTTTAGCTTTCGTAGCATTTGCCATTACATGCACATGACCCTGGGCCTGGGGCTGTAACCGCTTATATGACGGCTGCGACCTCAGGACTACCCAGCTAGGGTGCTCTTCTTTCCACTCCCCTCCTCCCTCCTGGGTTCATGTCATTATCAAATGAGCAGCTAGGACACAAAGTAGAGAAACTTAACGTACACATAATCATTTGTCGCTTTCTGTCACATGTAAAAACTCAGGAACAAAATGATGGTTTTGTGATTCCTGAGTTATGGAACCACACAGATAATAGAGACTTGGCATTATTTAAAACCGAAGACAACGTAACCAGCAAAAGACCTAACAGTTTATTAAATTTCTACCTTTAAAAATAATTTTTCTTTAGGATGTCCTAGAGCAGGGGTCAGCAAACTACGGCTAGTAGACCAAATCTGAGAAGCTGCCTATTTTTGTAAGCAAAGTTTTATTGGAACACAGTCACGCCCATTTGTTTACCTACTGTTTGTGGCTTTCCCACTAAGATGGCAGAGTTGAGACACAGACCAAATGACCAACAATGCCTAAGATACTATCTGGCTCATTATAGAAAACTGTTCCAACCTCTATCCTACAGCAATAAGACAATGCGAAAGGATAAGAACGAGGTACCTGTTGACTGGCAGGTATTTTCTTGTGACATGGCAGTTGTCACGGTTTCCGTGGCTGCATCTCTAACGGCTTGCTCCTCACTCTGCAGAAGGGTAAGGACACACTTCCAGAGAGCAAGTGTATCCTGCAACTCTAAGAAGACCAAAAGGAATCTGAATTACCTAGAATGCAATTAACAGGCAGGTGCAAATACTGCTTCAAATGCCTGGTGGAAGAGAGGAGCATTGAATGAGTTACAGCTATCTCTTTTCTTCTGGGTATTGTTAAGATAGAAAGAGTGTTAGACAAACATTGGCAAAGACAGACTCCTAAGGGAGCAGATTTGGAAATGCCTTTTTTGGGGGTGAGGATGTAGGCTTTCCGGAGGCAACCAGCGCTAGGCAAGGCCTCCAGAAGATGCTGCCCAGCTGACAAAGACCCTCTGCCCTGCTCTCCTAGTTGAGTCCTGATTCTCTAGAAGAAAACTTTATGCATAAGACTGCTTTGGAGAAACTAGCCCAGTGTTGATTCAAGTGTCTGAGCCTATAAATTCTGAAAGTAAAGCATCAATCAAGATTATGCTCTGGGGGCAAGAATAAAAAAAGAGAGGCTAGGTGTGGTGGCTCATGCCTGTAATCCCAGCACTTTGGGAGGCCGAGGAGAGCAGATCACGAGGTCAGGAGACTGAGACCATCCTGGCCCATATGGTGAAACCCCGTCTCTACTAAAAATACAAAAATTAGCTGGGCGTGATGATGGGCGCCTGTATTCCCAGCTACTTGGGAGACTGAGATGGGAGAATCGCTTGAACCTGGGAGGCAGAGGTTGCAGTGAACTGAGATCGCGCCACTGCACTCTAGCCTGGCGACAGAGTGAGACTCCATCCTCGCTCCCGACCAAAAAAAAAAAAGAGACCCACGATAAAGGCAGCAGCTTGTGTCCCATGTATGTAGGGGGTCCACTATCTGACTGCCATTACTCCTGGACACTGATCTGTCTAGTCAGCCTGTGCTAGGTGCTGCTGTGGACAATGAATAATAAAAGATAGTATCTTGTCCTGAGCAATCAAAACGAATATAAAGTCAAAAACACAAAGCAATGAGTTGTCAAGAACAAAATTGTGTGGCTGTGATTCACAACAGGAAAGATGAGAGTGGACTGCTGTAACTGACACAGAATTCATGACGAAAGTGAGAGGTGAGCATGGCCTCCCAGAAAGGGGTACCTCTAGTCCAGGTGGGGTGGGCCTGGGCTTGTGGAGGGTTATCATTGGAGGGCCATGGAAGACCACCACGCAGCATCCCCATCCTTTCAATGGAGAAACTACGCTTCCCTAAGAACTCCCCTTTGTCTATCCTCTCCCTCATCTGTACATGGAGAACCTGGTTTCAGAGTCACTGATGCTTTAGTCATACCAATAAGAACAGTGGCTCCATTTGGGGTTTCGTTCTCTTCTTTTCGTTACAGATCTGATTTAAATTTTACTCAGCCTTTCAGTCTCCATTCTTTCTAGTTGTTCTGTAAGGGTTCAATACCTTCCTTTCTTAATATTTTCCTTTTTAATATGGTCATCATTTATATCCTTCAGATCCTTCCCTCTTTAGTCCATTTCAATTTTTCTTTTTCCTTAAATGACTTTGCTGTGCCCTTGACTTTTCTCATGTACTTCTTTTTTTTTTTTTTTTTTTTTTTTTTTTGAGATGAAGTTTCACTCTTGTTGCCCAGGCTGGAGTGCAATGGTGCAATCTTGGCTCACCGCAACCTCCACCTCCCAGGTTCAAGTGATTCTCCTGCCTGAGCCTCCCGAATAGCTGGGATTATAGGTATGCACCACCACACCCGGCTAATTTTGTTATTTTTAGTAGGGACAGGGTTTCACCATGTTGGTCAGGCTCAAACTCCTGACCTCAGGTAGACCCACCCTCCTCAGCCTCCCAAAGTGCTGGGATTACAGGCATGAGCCACCGTGCCTGGCCTCTCATGCACTTTTAGGTCCTTTGCTTCTACCTATTCAGTACCTTTTTCACTGAGATGGGGTCTCACTATGTTGCTCAGGCTGGAGTGCAGTGGCACAATGGCTCACACTGCAGGCTCGACCTCCCAGGTTCAAGGAATTGTCCTGCCTTAGCTTCCTGAGTAGCTGGAACTACAGGTGTACACCACGACATCTGGCTAATTTTTTTATTATTTGTAGACACAAGATCTTGCTGTGTTGCCCAAGCTGGTCTCGAGCTCCTGGGCTCAAGTGATCTTCCTGCCTCGTCCTCCCAAAGTGCTAGGATTATAGGCATGAGTCACTGCACCTATTTCTCCTGTTCTTGTAGGCACAGGACCCAATTTCACAAAAGAATTCCAGGTTATTCCATACACATTTTAACTGTTATAAGCTAGGGTTTGAGTAGTTAAAGTCACCCAGAAAATGTGCTGCAAAATGGTATTAACTTTACTGGAGAAGCTTGACTAAGGTTTGTCATCCTTTGCTCTTATTCCTTCGGGTCTCATGATTAAATCACAGTCACAGAAGGTCCCTTCTCAATGTCTCTTTGGCTGTAAGAAAAATGCCTGAAGTCACCAAGAAGAAAAAAGTTAAAACCATATTGAAGAAAACATTGTCTCCCAGAGAGATACAGGGACATGAGACCCTTTATTGGTCTGAACTCCTACAACATTTAAAATTTGGATCTCACTATCTAAAAAACAATTCCTTCCTTTATTCTGTAAATCCTTTCTCCACAACTATACTGAAAGCTCCTTGGAGGCAGTGACCATGTCTGATTCTTGAGGGCTGGGCATGGAAGAGGTACACAAAAATATAATTCTACTAATAGGTGAGAAGAGAATCATAGCATGTTAATATGGGATTAAACATCGCAGGAGAGGGCAGGGTTGGGGTTGAAGCATGGCTGTAGAACCTGGGGTTTCCTTTTATTAAACCCTATGCTTAAAAGCAAAACAAAAAACAAAATAACACAATTTAAAAATTTTTAAAAAAAGAACTATGCTTTTCAATTCCTTAGGATATTCTCAAGCTTGGTTTCCTTAAACATCATTGACATGCTGCCCTTTCCTATTACTCTTGACACATGGAGTAGCAGTGAGGAGAGACATGGAGGTGTACAACATGCTGGAAACCAGGTAAGATCTGTACATCCATTTAATTTCAAAATATCTCCACCTTTACGTCCCAAAGATACTAATATGGTTCGGATTCACAAATCTCATGTTGAATTGGAGTGGATGGTGGGAGGTGAGTGAACCCTGAAGGCAGATTTCCCCCTTGCTGTTCTCATGATAGTGAGTGAATTCTCACAAGATCTGATGGTTTAAAAGTGTGTGGCACTTCTCCCTGCTCTCTGACTCTCCTGCTCTGCCATGGGAAGCTGTGCCTTGCTTCCCCTTTGCCTTCTGCCATGATTGTAAGTTTCCTGAGGCCTCCCAGCCTTGCTTCCTGTTAAGCCCATGGAACTGTGAGCCAATTAAACCTCTTTTCTTGATGAATTACCCAGTCTCAGATAGTTCTATATAGGAGTGTGAGAATGGATCAATACAGAAAATTGGTACTGGAAGTGGAGCACTGCTATAAAGACATTTCCACCTGAAAATGTGGAAGCAACTTTGGAACTGGGTAATGGGCAGAGGTTGAAACAGTTTGGAGGGCTCAGAAAAAGACAGGAAGATGTGGGAAAGTTTGGAACTTCCTACAGACTTGTTGAATGGTTTTGACCAAAATGCTGACAGTGATATGGGCAATGAAGTCCAGACTGAGGTGCTCTCAGATGGAGATGAGGAACTTATTGGGAACTGAAGTAAGGTCACTCTTGCTCTGCTTTAGCAAAGAGATTGGTGGCATTTTGCCCCTGCCCTAGAGATCTGTGGAACTTTGAACTTGAGAGAGATGACTGAGGGTATCCGGCAGAAAAAATTTGTAAGCAGCAAAGCATTCAAGATGTGACCTGGCTGTTTCTAAAAGTATACACTCATATGCATGAACAAAGAGATTATCTGAAACTGGAACTTACATTTAAAAGTGAAGCAGAGCATAAAAGTTTGAAAAATTTGGAGCCTGGCCATGTGGTACAAAAGAAAAACCCATTTTCTGGGAAGAAATTCAAGCCTGCTGCAGAATTTGCATAAGTAAAGAGGAGCCAAGGCTAGGTGCAGTGGCTCATGCCTATAATCCCAGAACTTTGGGAGGCTGAGATGGGTGGATTGCCTGAGGTCAGGAATTCAAGACCAGCCTGGCCAACATGGTGAAACCCTGTCCCTACTAAAAGTACAAAAATTAGCCAGGCATGGTGGTGGGCACCTGTAATCCCAGCTACTGAGGAGGCTGAGGCGGGAGAATCGCTCAAACCCAGGAGGTAGAGGTTGCAGTGAGCCAAGATCATGCCATTGCACTGCAGCCTGGACAACAAGAGTGAAACTCCATCTAAAAAAAAAAAGAGAAACCGAATGTTAACAGCCAAGATGATGGGGAAAATGTCTCCAGGGCATTTCAGAGACCTTCACAGCAGCCCCTCCCATCAAAGGCCAGGAGGCCTAGGAAGAAAAAATGGTTTCTTAGGCCAGGCCCAGGGCCCAGCTGCTCTGTGCAGCCTCGGGACACAGCACCCTGTGTCCCAGCTGCTCTAGCTCCAGCTGTGACTAAAAGGGGCCAAGGTACAGCTCGGGCCATTGCTTCAGAGGGTGCAAGCCCCAAGCCCTGGTGGCTTTCATGTGGTGTTGGGCCTGTGGGTGTGCAAAAGGCAAGAGCTGAGGTTTGGGAACCTCTGCCTAAACTTCAGAGGGATGATGAAAACACCCAGATGTCCAGGCAGAAGTCTGCTGCAGGAGTGGGGCCCTCATGGAGAACCTCTATTAGGGCAATATAGACGGGGAAATGTGGGGTTAGAGCCCTCACACAGAGTTCCCACTGGGGCACTACCTAGTGGAGCTGCGAGAAGAGGACCACCGTCCTCCAGACCCCAGAATGGTAGGTCCACCGACAGCTTGCACTGTGTGCCTGGAAAAGCCGCAGGCACTCAACACCACCCTGTGAAAGCAGCTGCAAGGCCTGTACCCTGTAAAGCCACAGGGGCAGAGCTGCACAAGGCCTTTGGGAGCCCACTCCCTGCATCAGCATGCCCTGGATGTGAGACATGGAGTCAAAGGAATTTATTTTAAAGCTTTAAGATTTAATGACTGCCCTGCTGGGTTCTGAACTTGCAGGGGGCCTGTAGCCCCTTTGCTTTGGCCAATCTCTCCCATTTGGAATGGGAGCATTTACCCACCACCTGTACCCCCATTGCATCTTGGAAGTAGCTAACTTGTTTTTGATTTTACAGGCTCATGGGTGGAAGGGACTTACCCTGGCTCAGATAAGGACTTTGGACTGTGGACTTTTGAGCTGATGCTGAAATGAGCTGAACGTGGAGGACTGTTGAGAAGGGATAATTGTATTTTGCAATGTGAGAAGGACATGAGATTCAGGAGGGGCCTGGGGCAAAATGATATGATCTGGACTTGTGTCCCCACCCAAATCTCATGTTGAATTGGAGGCGGGGCCTGGTGGGAGGTGATTCGATCATGTAGGCGGATTTCCCCCTTGCTATTCTCATGACAGTTAGTGAGTTCTTATGAGATCTGATGGTTTTAAAGTGTGTGGCACTTCTTCCTGCTCTCTCTCTCTCCTGCCACCACGTGAAGAAGGTGTTTGCTTCCCCTTTACCTTCTGCCATAATTGTAAGTTTCCTGAGGCCTCCCAGCCATGCTTCCTGTTAAGACTATGGAACTGTGAGTCAATTAAACCTCTTTTCTTCATAAATTACCCAGTCTCAGGTAGTTTTTTTTTTTTTTTTTTTTTGAGATGGAGTTTTGCTCCTTGCCCAGACTGGAGTGCAATGGCGTGATCTTGGCTCACCATAACCTCTGCCTCCCGGGTTCAAGCAATTCTCCTGAATAGCTGGGATTACAGGCATGTGCCACCAAGCCTGGCTAATTTTTGTATTTTTAGTAGAGACAGGGTTTCTCCATGTTGGTCAGGCTGGTCTCAAACTCCCGACCTTAGGTGATCCACCTGCCTCAGCCTCCTAATGTGCTGGGATTACAGACGTGAGCCACTGTGCCCAGCTCAGGTAGTTCTTTATAGCAGTGTGAGAACAGACTAATACAGATACCTTCAACTTAAAAATCACTGAATGCAACCAGCAGCCTATCCAGTCACTTTAGCCAGAAGCCTAGAAGTCATTCTTGAATTTTCCTCTATATCAACCCCAATACCACCAAGTCCTGTTGATTCTACTTCCTAAATCTTTTGAGCCTGTTCTCTCTTCCTTGCTGCCACAGCTTCACACTCATCCATTCATTTCTCACCTAGATTACTGCAATAGGCCTCCCGGAAGAGGGGACAGTTAGGCTGTTTTGAAAGACAAATAGAAGTCAGTCAAGCAGTGGTTTGTTTAATTTAGAGAACTGTTCCCTACTGATGACACATAGGGCCCGTGTTAGGGAGTGGTGGATGATAAGGCAGGAGGAGTGGGCTAGGGGACAGAACAGGAAGGGCCTTATGAGCCGTGCTAAAGGGTGTTTAGGCTTTATACTGAAAGCAGTGGGAACCCACACAAAGGTTTTAAATAGTGGACTGAAATTAACAGACTTGCATTTCATAAAGAGGCTCTTTGTAGAAAAAAGTTTAGGGGTAAGGCTGAAAAACAAGAGGCTGGTTAAGAGTGTGTTGGTGGTCTGGGAGTGGTGGCTCACACCTGTAATCCCAGTACTTTGGGAGGCTGAGGTGGGTGGATCACCTGAGGTCAAGAGTTCGAGACCAGCCTGGCCAATATGGTGAAAACTCATCTCTACTAAAAATACAAAAATTAGCTGGGTTTGGTGATGGCTACTCGGGAGACTGAGGCAGGAGAATTTCTTGAACCCAGGAGGTGGAGGTTGCAGTGAGCCGAGATCGTACCACTGCACTCCAGCCTGGGTGACAGGAGTGAAACTCCGTCTCAAAAAAAAAAGAGTGTGTTCGTGAAAATGATTAGAGCATGAACTAAGACGGTAGGAATATAACTGAAAGACATAAAGGCAGGTTTCATGTTGCCATCTTTCACCTTCCCTTTTTTTAGGCAAGAATATCTATTCATATTTTAAGTGAGTTTGGTACAACAGACTTCCGTCTCAGCGCACTTACCAAGAATAGGATGGGGGTTGGTGAGGAAAAGTGGTGTAGTACTGGTGAGGACTTCAACGACGGCCAGCCTAGACTCTGTAGGAAGATGGTCTTCACATGACAAGATGACCAGCTGAACCCACTGCTTCAGCTCAGCAGCTATCAATTCCCTGTTCTAAAAGCACAAAATGTACCTATCAGTAGTTCAGAAGATGCAACAAGGGCTGACACAGAATTAGGGGTGACCTACACCAAACTGGGCCTGTAGATTAGCTCTTAGCTCAATGGAAAGAAAGTTGTTTTTTAGTTGCTTTTCGATTCCAACTAGAGAGAAATATGCCCAAGGAAGAAAATCTGACTTGT
The DNA here is from genome assembly GCF_029281585.2 of Gorilla gorilla gorilla. Taxonomy (NCBI): domain Eukaryota; kingdom Metazoa; phylum Chordata; class Mammalia; order Primates; family Hominidae; genus Gorilla; species Gorilla gorilla. The sequence continues at coordinate 96,482,911 of NC_073236.2, read as the reverse complement.
CTTTTGGTAAGATGGAGTCACTATGACTAGACAACAAGTTCCTTTAGTCTTTTTTTTTGTTTGAGGCAAGGTCTTGCTCTGTTGCCCAGGCTGGAGTGCAATGGTGCGATCTTGGCTCACTGCAACCTCTGCCTCCTGGGTTAAAGTGATTCTCTTGCCTCAGCCTTCCGAGTAGCTGAGAGTACAGGTGTGTGCCACCACACCTGGCTAATTTTTGTATTTAGCAAAATTAGACAGGGTTTCGCCATGTTGGTCAGGCTGGTCTCAAACTCCTGGCCTCAAGTGATCAACCTGCCTCGGCCTCCCAAAGTGCTGGCATTACAGACATGAGCCACTGCTCCCGGCCTTCCTTTAGTCTTTTTGGATGCAAATCAGGTTATGAGAACACTGGCATACATTTGGTCTGGTAAAGACCAAACTTGTGGGGAAAGACTGTCCAGCAAATAACAACTTATTGTCACCAATAACCAGATGCCCCTCCTATAGTAACAGAACCCCAGATTCTTGGCTGGGCCCATGGGCACCCAGCTAGAGACTACATGTCCCAGTCTCTCTTGCATTTGGGAGTAACAGGTGATTAAGTTCTGAAGACTGGGATGACACTAGAAGTAGTATCTGTGCACTTTCAAGTCATGCCTTAGGAAACGCCCATGATCTTTATTTCTTGGGTTTCCCCTTCCTGCTGGCTAAACAAGGACAAGATGGTGGAAGCTGGAGCAAACAGGTGGGACCCTAAGATAGAAACTATGTGTTTAGGACAGCAGAACAACAAAGTATGAGAACCTGGTGACTCAACACTGTTAAGCTACATTGGCTTTGGACTGTTTCTATCTGATTTAAGCCACAGTATTTATGTTTCTATTACAACATTTAAAACAGAATCACAGGCCGGGCACAGTGGCTCACGGCTATAATCCCAGCACTTTGGGAGGCCAAGGCAGGTGGATCACCTGAGGTCAGGCGTTCAGGACCAGCCAGGCCAACATGGTGAAACCCTGTCTCTACTAATACACAAAAATTAGCTGGACATGGTGGCGCATGCCTGTAATCCCAGCTACTCAGGAGGCTGAGGCATGGGAACTGCTTGAAGCCAGGGGGCGGAGGCTGCAGTGAGCCAAGATCATGCCACTGCACTCCAGCCTGGGAGACAGAATGAGACTCCATCTCTAAATAAATAAATAAAGCAGCATCTAACACTATTGTTTAAACAAAGCAGTGTTGTTTTTATCTTTTAGAAAACTAGATTCTCAGTTTATTACAAAGATGAGAATCTAGATGAAGAAACAGATGAAGAGACAGATACACAGGGAGAGGTCCAGAAGGATCCCAAGCACATGACTTCCTCTCCCTATGGAGCTTTGGGGTGTGCCACTCCCCTGGCACATGAGCGCATCTTGTTCACCGCCCAGAAGCTCTCTGAACTTTTCATTCTTCAGGGTTTTTAAGGAAGCTTCATTGCAACAGCATGAATGATTAAATCATTGGACATTGGTGATCAACTCAACCTTCAGCTCCTTGTTTTTAACAGTAACAGTTTTACTGAGATACAGTTTACATACCATAGAATTCACTCATTTAAAGTGGCCAATGCAGTAAACTCTGATATATTCACAGATATGTGCAATCACCACCACAGTCAATTTCAGAACATTTTCATCACCACAAAGAGAAACTCTGCACCCTTTATCTACCACTTCCCTATCCTCCCATCTCCCCAGCCCTGACTAAGCACTAATCTACTTTCTGTCTCTATCAATTTGCCAATTCTGGACATTTCCTTTAAGTGGAAATTTCCTATAAATAGAATCAGATAATATGTAGTCTTTTACGACTAGGTTCTTTTACTTAGCATAATGTTTTCAAGGTTCACCCATGCCGTAGGATGTATCTGTACTTCACTCATTTTTGTGGCCAAATAATATTCCATTGTATGGATACACTACATTTTACTTACTCATTCATCAGCTGATAAACATCTGGATTGTTTTCATCACTTAAACCCTGTTCTTTCACTTTTTCTAGAACAGGGACTGTTGTTCCAGATGTACTTTACTTCTATCAACTGAACCTCTTTAAATGTTCAAAATGTAACTAATGATTCCTTTGATCATCTATGGGCATCTATGCAACTAACATGATGAGTATTTTAGACCTTGAGGAAGATGCTAATTCCCAACGCACCAAGAAACTCATGTTTCCCCAGGAGCATCTTTTATTTATTTCTCTACAGTTCTGTTAATTTTTTTCTCCCTGGAAAACTCCCAATTTTCATTAAATATCACTTTATTCATGTACTGGACATAACAACTGGTTAAAAACAGCTTTAGATAAGAATAATGCCTTGGCAGGCTTGTTAGGCTGCCTGGTGACTTCTTAGAACTTGGTGTTTTTTTTGTTTGTTTGTTTGTTTGCTTTTTTTGAGATGGAGTCTTGCTCTGTTGCCCAGGCTGGAGTACAGTGAGACAATCTCGGCTCACTGCAGCCTCCACCTCCTGGGTTCAAGCGATCCTCCTGCCTCAGCTTCTTGAGCAGCTGGGATTACAGGCGCGTACCACCACATCTGGCTAATTTTTGTAATTTTTAGTAGAGCTGGGGTTTTGCCATGTTGGCCAGGTTGGTCTGAAACTCCTGACCTCAAGGTGATCCGCCCGCCTCAGCCTCCCAAAGTGCTAGCATTACAGGTGTGAGCTACCGTGCCCGGCCCTGGTGTTTTTTTTTTTTTTTTTTTTGAGACAGGGTCTTGCTCTGTTGCTCAGGCTGGAGTGCAGTGGCATGATCTCAGATCACTGCAATCTCTGCCTCCTGGGTTCAAGCAATTCTGCCTCAGCCTCCCGAGTAGCTGGGATTACAGGCGCCCACCACCACACCCGTCTAATTTTTGTATTTCTTGGTAGAGATGGAGTTTCACTGTTGGTCAGGCTAGTCTCAAATTCCTGACCTTAGGTGATCTGCCTGCCTTGACCTCCTAAAGTGCTGGGATTACAGGCGTGAACCACCATGTCTGGCCGTTTTTTTTTTCCCCCTCCTCGGCTATAGTTTTTAGCAAATCATCTCCATTCCTATACTCCCTCCACCCCACCTGACTTTTCTGGGGGCTTTTTTAGCTCCTAGTGACCTCCTACGTTTGGCTCCCTGGCTTGCCTTTGAGTGACAGATCTAAGGAAATTGGACCTGCTTGTTAATTCTTACCCTTGGTTTTATCTCTGCCCAGCCTCATGCTCTCTGAACTTCATGATCTCCTCTATGAAGTCTTCTTCAGCCTCTGAACTCTCACTCCCTCCTCTGGGTTCCCACGGCCCTGGCACACCTTGTTACTAGAGCATTTAATGTAATTATGTAACTTTCTCTCATTAGACTATAGCTCTAGTCTCTGTTCATCTCTGTATCTTCAGTACCTACACAGCAGTGCTAGGTTTATTGTAAGGGCTCAGGGTCCACAATGTTATGCCACCACCATCAGTGTGGCTGTGTGGAATCTGGATCTTCAGGTAATTTTCCTGTGGTATCGGCTGCCTTCTACTTGTGATTCTGTGAGGGTGCTATCTTTCTTGTATGCACCTAAGTAGCATGTATTTGTCTTAAGATATCTTCCCAGGAAGCTGTTTTTCTTACTTCGGTTCTATTTCACTACCAAAGGACATGTAAAACAGGTGGGGCGCATCTGGGCCTCCATCCAGAGCCAGCTGGGCCATCTTCTGGGGGAATATTTAAGCCTTAGCGATGTATTTGCATACTTAGTTCACTAGGTTGCAATCCTAAATATTTTTGGAATTGACATGCTTATTCCTCTTTAAATAAAGAGTCCAGCTAGAGAAATGGGGAAAAAACAAGGGGTTTGGGCATATGTGTTTTGGGGGGAAGGTTCTGTTACCCCTATGAACTCTAATTTAAAAAATGCCTAAAACAGGCTGGGGGCAGTGGCCCACATCTGTAATCTCAGCACTTTGGGAGGCCGAGGCGGGTGGATCACCTGAGGTCAGGAGTTCGAGACCAGCCTGGACAACATGGTGAAACCCCGCCTCTACTAAAAATACAAAAAATTAGCCGGGCGCACTGGCACACGTCTGTAATCCCAGCTACTCAGGAGGCTGAGGCTGGAGAAGAATCGTTTGAACCCGGGAGGCAAAGGTAGCAGTGAGCTGAGATCGTGCCACTGCACTCCAGCCTGGGCAACAAGAGCAAAACTCCATCTCAAAAAAAAAAAAAAAAAAAAGCCTAAAACAAGAGAAAAGAAAGGTGGTGTCCAAAGAAGTCTTTTGAAGTTATACTCGAATTGAAAAACCAGCACGAACAATATTTCTGTAGATGTTACGTACACATATCACAGGGGTTCTGCCTGCTAAGACTGTTCACTTTTACTGACATCTTCTGAGTAAATGAGAACAAAAAATCCTAGGTCCCGGAACAAGATCAGAACCAGCCTTACCTCCACACATGTCTGCATGTGGTGGGAAATGACTTTGGAAGCAAGTCTCAGAGCTACACTCTGAATTTCAGATCTAGAAAAATAAACAAAAAAACCCCACAAAATTACAATCAGACATATTTCATACACCGGTTTTTGCAGATAGTCTGTAATCCATGCAGAGGTGAATACTGAAAATCTCTACCTCCTGGTTACAAAAATGCCTCCGGAAGCGATTACCTTTTGGTTACTAATGCAAATCACTGACATCATTCTATTGCTTGAGTTTAGAGCTCTTAGGCTGAGGTTTAGAATGAAATACAGGACCTGAGATCTGAGGGCAGGATTGTGTGCAAGTTCATTACATAATGACTGATGGGACCATACATCTTACCAAGGTTGCACAGGAGGTATTGGGGGCAAACCTTTCATTGGAAGCAATATCCATCGTCCAGATCAAGAACTCCTTTGGGGTCAGATGGACACAGTGCTCTGTCTGGGGAAGCCACTCACCAGGGTCCATGCAGTGGAGAATTTTCAGTATCTGTGTAAGCCAAATCCGCACACAAAAAAGAGAAATAAATACTCAGGGAGATGTCTCTAGATGTTACATGATAATCAATTGTATCAACAAGAGGTCTACCTTTCAAAAGGCTCCCACTGACTTCTTATTTCCCCCATAATACCTTTGGGAGACTGAGGCAGCGTGATGCAATGACTAACCAGAGGGCCTCTAGTGACTTGGGATGGGAGCCAGATGCCCTGATTTTAGGCCAGTGCCCTTTCCTTTTGATTATGCTTCCCAGGTGGCCATCTGCCCTGAAATAGCCATGTCAGCAAAGACTACCTCTGACTCACTCTACAGTGAATTTTTAATGATCTGTTTCCTAAACATCCCAAAGTGGTTTGCTCTGTCTTTGGTTAATCTCTGCCATCAATACCCCTATCATCAAAAGCTTTTCTTGGTGCCCTTCTAGGTATGACGCCATGCCAACCACCATAAAAAGAGAGTCCTTATCCACTGGCTGCCGAATCTACTTCCTATTGCCCCTGGAGAGCCCAAACCCAATCTTGCCTTCATGATCCTACCATTCCAGTGGCTCACAAAAGAATGTGGGGAGTGTAAAGGGCCAGTCAGTATGTTGGAGACTTTACCTTGCAGAAGCATTCTGGGTGATTTTCCTTCATGGCCAACAATAAGAACTTCTCTCCCATGTTGCACAGCAAGGGTGGCAGGCCCTTCTCTCCAAGTCCAGAGGCTGCTGCTAAGAACTTTTCCAAGAGGGCTTCCAGTGTTAGTGAGCGCACTTCAGGGAAGGCAGATTCTAACAGCTGAGAGAAAGAGATGGGGACATTCCTCTCCCGCTCTCCACTCTTGGCTGCCGCGGCCCACACTGCAGCAATGGCTAGTCTGGTGAGGCTCTGGAGGTACTGGGGCAGGCCTGGTGCCTTGAAGGCCCAAGGGAATCCCGTTATCAGCTCTGATCCTGAGATAATGCCTCTGACTTCCTCCCAGAAGCCAAGACTCTCCAGAACTAAGAAGCAAAAAAAGCAAAAGGGAAAGAGATAATCACTTTAAATTTCCACAAAAGGACATGAAAGAATGAAGACTGAATCCACTGCGTGAGGCCATCAGATGTCTCCCATAAGCAGATTTCAAACACTATCATAAGTGAGTGGCCCTCTAAGGTTCAGACTTCTAGTCCACAACAATTTCCATTTAGGTAATGTATAATTTTTCCAACAGGGGCACAAAGGCATTACTATTAGAAAATGCGTTCCTGGCACCCCTCCTCAACATTCAATAAATATGAACTCAGTGACCTCTTATCACCGAGCCTCAAAGCTGACCATGAGAAGAGGACATCTAGTATAAACTTCCTTCAGGGGCGAAGCTCCCCTCTGTAACACCCCTTCCCAGAAGCTCTTGGTTGAACCCTACAGTACCCTGCAGCTCATGAGACAGCTTATTCCATTGTTAGTAGATCTAATTGTCAAAAAGTTCTTTTTGTGTTTCTACTCACTGGCCTAATGCTACATTTTGAGGCTCCCAATGACAGCTCTTTAGACATTTGATTACAATTCTTGCGTCCCCTCTGTCTTCTCCAGATGAAACATTCCTACTTCCTTCCTCAAATGATGGGGTCACTGTCTCTCATTATTCTAGCTGCTTTCCTGTGGACATGCCTCATCCTCTCTTGAAGGATGGCCAATAGGCTGGATCACAAATCTCCTGCATGGTTTGACCCGCAGGACTATTACTTTCTCTGTTCTGAACTGGAGTTGCATCACACTGTTGACTCATATGGAGCACAAAGTCAACTGAAACCACAGCCCTTCTTTTTTGACATGGTCTACTGATGGTGGTGAGTCATCTTTCTCCCACTTTGTACTCAGTACTTAAGCCGAGATGTGTTTTCTTTGTTTGTTTATTTTAAGCCCAAGTATATCCCTGTTAAATTTTATCCTCCTGTTAAGTTTTATGGTCTACCTTTCATTTGCCGAGATCTTTTCATATTCTCAGTTCTGATTAAAAAAATAAAAAAACCAAAAACTTATTGCCTGCTTACTATGTGCTAGGAGCTAAATAAGATCACTGCCCTTAAGGAGTTTATAGTCAGTCTAGTTTGAGAAAGAGAAATGCATGAACACATAATTCCAATATAGTGGTACAAATGATAACCTAGGCCTCAAAGAGGAAGACAGGTGACAATGTGTTAGCACCACCAAAGGCAGGGGAACCAGCTGAGCAAAGGCTCAACGAAGGCATGAAACAGAACGGACCATGTGGGGAACTACAGGCCATCCCATAACACTGGAGCATAAAATTTGAGGTGGGAAAGGGCAGGAGATGAGGCCAGGGAAGAAATGTGGCTAGAGTACAGAAAGCCTCCTAGACAATGTGAAGCAGCTAGTTCTGTATGCAAGGGAATGCCACTGGGGGGTTATTTTAAGCAATAAGGTCAGGGGCCCATTTTCACTGAAGTGCTTTTATCGTTGAGGAGTCAATATTAGAGGCAGGGAGACCAGTTACAACACTACTGCACCGTAGTCCAGGAGAGAAATAAATGACGAGGGTCTTAAGTTCAGAAGGAATCAGGAGAAGGTGGGTTTAAGAAACGCTGAAGGTCTGAAGCCAAGGTGATCATTTAAAAAGGCAAAAAAGAAAGAAAAAAAAACACTGAAGGGATAAAACTGGCAGGACTAGGGAATGAGGGTGCGGACTAGGGCAGGAGTCTCGGGTACCTCCCAGCACCCAGTTCTTCACACATGTTCATCATCTAATAGAAATTGGGTAAACCAGCTGGGCGTGGTGGCTCATGCCTGTAATCCCAACATTTTGGGAGCCCAAGGTGGGAGGACTGCTTGAGCCCAGGAGTTTGAGACCAGCCTGGACAACACTGTGAAAATCTATTTCTACAAAAAATAAAAAGTCAGCTGGCTGGGGGATCACTTGAGCCCAGGAGGTTGAGGATGCAGTGAGCCATGATGCTGACACTGCATTCCAGCCTGGGCGACAAAGTGAGACCCTATCTCAAAAACGCATACAAAGTAGTTGGCAAACTTCAATTTCACAGGAATGCCTAAATGCCCAAAATCAAATAATTACTAAAAATGTGGGCAAGGTGGAGGGTGGAGGCCTTTGGTGAGCAGGCTCCCTGCTGGCCCTTGCCTCAAACGCTCTTCCAGGCTCTCACTAATTCATTAACTAGCCCTCTTTGGTTTGAGTCATCCCCCAGTTATGAATCCTCTTAATTGTATCATTCTGTCCATGAAGTTTTATCTACAAGAACTTAGGACAGACTTCACCAAATGCCTTGCCAAAATTTAGATATTATATTCATAGCATTCTCTGATAAATCCTGACAATTGTACCCAAGATGTTAACAAGTTTATACTGGATTGGCTTACCAGACAGCATTTAAGTGATATGCATTTATAGCTAATAAAACACCGTTTATATTTATCATCTCATTATAACTCAGAGAACTCTGCTGACTTCTAGAAAACTAACATAAACATAATGCAAATGTAAAACATTAAGGTAACAGAAAAATTTATTTGAAATTGAAAATTTGCATAGACTTGCAATAATTCAAGATTTAAAAATATAGAGTATGTAACACATCGAATTGTTTCAAAGTCTGTCACAGGGGGCAAAATGGGGACTGGACTTGGGCTCCAACATGATGGGACCCCAGGGAGGTCACCATCTGGGGCTGCAGACAAACCTCTACTGTTTTTTTTTTTTTGAGATGGAGTCTCGCTCTGTCGCCCAGGCAGGAGTGCAGTGGTGCGATCTCGGCTCACTGCAACCTCCACCTCCAGGGTTCAAGTGATTCTCCTGCCTCAGCCTCCTGAGTAGCTGGGATTACAGGAGCATGCCACCACGCCTGGCTAATTTTTGTATTTTTAGTAGAGACAGGGTTTTGCCATGCTGGACAGGCTGGTTTCGAACTCCTGACCTCGTGATCTGCTCGCCTCAGCCTCCCAAAGTGCTGGGATTACAGCGTGAGCCACCGTGCCCGGCCATACCGCTACTCTTAACTCAGACACTGCAGAATTCCCAGCTCACCAGGAGGCATCTTTTTATTTTTTTATTTTTTTGGAGACAGAATCTCCCTCTGTCACCCAGGCTGGAGTGCAGTGGCACAATCTTGGCTCACTGCAACCTTCGCCTCCCGGTTCAAGTAATTCTCCTGTCTCAGCCTCCAGAGTAGCTGGAAATACAGGCACATGCCACCACACCCAGCTAATTTTTGTATTTTTAGTAGAGACGGGGTTTCACCATGTTGCCCAGGCTGGTCTCAAACTCCTGACCTCAGGTGATCTGCCCGCCTCGGCCTCCCAAAGTGCTGGGATTACAGGTGTGAGCCACTGAGCCCAGCCAGGCAGTATCTTTATAAAGCAGTGGGGGAAACCCTGGGCAGCTGGGATCTTCAACCTCTGTGTCATCTCTGTTTCAATGTCTAAAAACCGAATCTCATAACAATCTAATAATAATAAGAGCACAGTACTATCATCTCCAGGTACCATTTCCTTATCCTTCCTACTCACTGCTGCTAGAGGACAGCATTACATTCAAAAGGAATTTCATTTGTTTGGCACAGTCAGAAATATGGCTCAGAAATCTGCTCTTAAAATTGTAATTAACGACAGGAAGAATTATCTGGGCTGTTCTGGATATAGTCCAGGCTGAGTGTAAGTATAGTCTGCTGGACTTGAGAGTTGGACACCCAGACCCATTTGTCTGGTCTGGGGCCTTAAGAAGGGATGATATCACCAGGAAGCCAGGGAATGAAGGCACTACCCCAAAGAAGGAGGAGATGGGGAGCAAGCATGCTGATGAGTGTAATGAAGGGAGACATTCCTTTGGGACTTCTTGACCTACACTGCCTGTGACTTGAGTATTAACTCTTTAAGTATTTCCCAAGCATATACAGGTTGAGCATCTCTAATCTGAAAATCTGAAATCCAAAATGCTCTAAGATCGGAAACTTTTTACGTGTTGAAATGGTGCCATAAGTGGAAAATTCCACACCTGACCTAATGCAGTCAACACACAGATGCAGTTTATTCAGTGTCCCCAAGGGAAAAATAAAATCACCTTCCGGTTATGTGTATAAGGTATGTATGAAACATAAATGAATTCTGTGTTTAGACTTGGGTTCCATCCCCAAGATACCTCATTATATATGCAAATATTAAAAAAAAAACCCAAACCTGAAATCCGAAACATGTTTGGTCCCAAGCATTTTGGATAAAGGATGCTTAACTGCATTAGGTACTTTGGGAGATACAGAGATGCAGAGCTCAGAAAGAAAAAGATCTGCTTCAAAGAGCTTTAAGACCAATGGGAGGACAAAGAACAAGTACACAACAATAACTATAAAAATCTAGCCGGGCGCAGTGGCTCACGCCTGTAATCCCAGCACTTTGGGAGGCGGAGGCGGGCAGATCACCTGAGGTCAGGAGTTTGAGACCAACCTGGCCAACATGGTGAAACCCCGTCTCTACTAAAAAAAATACAAAAATTAGCTGGGCGTGATGGTGGGCACCTGTAATCCCAGCTACTCAGGAGGCTGAGGGAGGAGAATCGCTTGAACCCAAGAGGTGGAGTTTGCAGTGAGCCAAGATAGGGCTGCTGCACTCCAGCCTGAGCAACAGAAGAGACTCTGTCTCAAAAACAACAACGACAACAAAAACCTATAAAAATCACAAAATGTTTAGTGTCCTAAAATTGTTACTAATAAAAGCTGAAATTTGGGCTGGGCACAGTGGCTCATGCCTGTAATCCCAGCAGTTTGGGAGGCCAAGGTGGGCAGATCACCCAAGGTCAGGAGCTTGAGACCAGCCTGACCAACATGGCGAAACCCCGTCTCTACTAAAAATACAAAAATTAGCCAGGTGTGGTGGTGCATGCCTGTAATCCCAGCTACTCAGGAGGCTGAAGCAGGAGAACTGCTTGAACCTGTGAGGCGGAGGTAGTGCCACTGCACTAAAGCCTGTACAAGAAGAGCAAAACTCTGTCTCAAGGCAAAAAAAAAAAAAAAAGCTGACATTTGTTGAGTATTTACACGTCATGTACTATTCTGTAATTATAAAATATTACATACCCATGATTTAATGCTACGAATAAAAATTACTTTTATTTATTTTTTTGAGACAGAATCTCTGTCACCCAGGCTGGAGTGCAGTGGCACCATCTCGGCTCACTGCAACCTCCGCCTCCCAGGTTCAAGCAATTCTCCTGCCTCAGCCTCCCAAAGTGTTGGGATTACAGGCGTGAGCCACCGTGCCAGGCCAAAAATTACTTTTAGAATTGACACTTGTTGATATTATTCTGAGCACCTAGACAAGATTTAACTCTTTAATGAGGTAGGCTCTATTATTATTATTATTCCCATTTTACAGATGAGGAAACAGAGAGGTTAAGTTACTTGCTCAAGGTCACTAAGGAAAAGGTAGGTAAAGAGAATACACACTAAAGCCATATGAAAGACCAAAATGAATGCGATGGCACTGATATTCTACTGGAAGAAATGGAAAAAGGGCTTTCAAGAGGCAACACAATTTAAGGTGGGCCCTGAGGCTGCACAGGTACCTTGCTGGGAGAGGAGAGGAAAGGGCAAACGTGTCAGGGAGAGTTAGGAGAGAACAGACACAGAGAGACCTTTAAATAAGTTTGCTGAATTAATGTGTCAACAGAGGAGCAGCAAGAGAGGTTAGACCTAGAGCCAAAAGGGAGGAAATTATCAAGTGACATTCATTTAGGCACTTTCTCCAAACTGCTGCTTGGAAAAAATATTCTGTTTGTGCAGCAACTCTGACTCAAGGAGATGCCCTGAAGGGCTTGTGAAACCACGGACTGCTGCCTCGACCTCACCCTAGAGTTTCTGATTCTGCAGGTCCTGGGATGGGGCTGATGATTTGCATTTTCAACAAGCTCACAGGTGAAGCTGCTGCTGCTGATCCAGGTATTTTAAAAACCACTGCCCTCAAGTAAAGGTAATGACTAATGATATTAAAACCACACATGCCTGAATCCCACTCTTGTAGATTCTGATTCAGTTGGTTTCAAGTTGGGCGCAGACAGCTGTAATCTTAAGAACTGGCAGATAATTCTGCTCTGCACCCCAGCTGAGAACCACACTCCTCAGGGCCAACTTTCACGCGGGTTGGCAGGGTTTATGGGTGGGTAGGGCACTGGAGTTTCACGCAGAGCACGTATGATTCCAGCGCAGGACTTCACAGCAGTGAAGAACTAGAAAATTCGCCATGCCCCAATTTCTCTTTCAAATAAAAACACCAAAGGAGAGAAAATAACCAAGAATTCAAAAGAACGAATACACACTATGAATGTTCCTGGCAGGCAGGCCAGCCAGCTGGCCAGACCTTCAGCAATGTAAACACTGGCTCGTTGTGTGCAGGTTCTGTTCTAGGTCTAGATGCAGAAGAGAATTAGACCTGGCTTTGCTCTCATGGAGCTCCAACTGGGTGGGGACCACAGGAACCATATTCCCCTATTCCATCTCAGTACCCAGAGAGAGAGGGTCTCTAGGTGGAACAGAAGGTTGGAGGCAGGAATGTCCAATACTTCAGCATAAGCTACTGCAGCAGCTAACAAAGAAATGCTGCTTTTCTCTTGCACAGTGGTTCTCAGCCCAGAAAGCACATTACATTAATCTGAGAGCTTTAGAAAAATACTCATGTCAGGGGACACTTGACCACATCTCTGGGGTGAAACCTGGCAGTCTAGTTTTAAAGTGACCTAGGTACAGCAGGGATTGACGGCTACTGTTTTAGTGGTACAGTCTGCTTCCCACCGCAGGTAGAGTTCGTCAAAGGGTTTTCACAATCGGGATTTTTCCCTGGTGCAACAACGTTTGTGTCCTGCCATAAAGAGTCTAGATGAACATGTGGTACTTATTTTCATTTCTATGAGTGCCCTTCGTTTGCAGGACACAAATAACTTAAGTTTGATCCAGTCTGAAGTTTAGCAGCCTTCTTCTTTAGCAGACTGTAATTTTTAAACCTTCTTTGCCTTTTTTTTTTTTACAAAGGAAAAGAGATGGTTTATCACAAGCTGATCTTGAACTCCTAGGCTCAAGTGATCCTCCCACATCTGCCTCCTGAGTACCTGGGACTACAGGTGCATGCCATCACACCCATCTGAAACCTTACCTTTTCTACTCGCAACCTCAACTTTGATTGATTTGGGTTTCTTCTTTGTTGGAAAGCCCAAATGTTTGAGTGAAAGAATCAAGTCCCTGCTTTAATGGCCCCATCGTACTTTTCCTAAGTTAGAGTGATTTTTTTCTAACTCTTCCGGGCTGGAGCTTTTTTCAGCCCTCCTTGTTTGGAAAGTCTTTGCACTTTCCCACCAGTGCAGTCATCTCAGCCACTCAAGTATGTGTGACTGATTCTTGCATCCAATTTGATTTCATTTTTGGAATTAACTTTTTTTTTTTTTTTCACTCTTTGGAGCAAGTATATTTCTGGCCTTCAAGGGAATGGCTGAATGGCTGGATTCACATGGAAGGACAATACCTCCTACTGTGCTATGTCCTGGTTTCCTGGAGAAGTAATTCCTAATGAAATGTCACAATGTGGCAGACTGGTATAAGTTGCCAGCTTTTTATTTTGCAAAGGATGTTAAAAATCTACTATCTATTATCACTTCATGAAAGAAAGTCTCTTATGCCCCAAAAGGGAAAAAATCATAGTGTCATCATAAAAGATAATTTAAAGAAATTTGTTTTTAAGAAAAAGATGTAGCCAGGTATCGTGGCGTGCACCTGTAGTTCCAGCTAGCTGGGAAGCTGAGGCAGGAGGATTGCTTGAGCCCAGGAGTTTGAAGCGACAGTGTGCTATAAGCACACCTGTGAATAGCCATTGCACTTCACCCTGGGCAACATAGTGAGACCCTATCTCTAAAAACTAAAAACTAAGAAACTAAAAAAAACTAAAAAAAAAAAAAAAAAAAAAAAAAAAAAAAAAGACAAATTTGCTATAGTATCATTTTGCTATAGCTTCCTTGTGCCATGGGCTGGTGAAATCACCAGGGAGCAGCACTAGTGAATTACAGCTTTGGAGAAGTTGATAAAAGCTTCTTGAGGCTAGTCTGTTTGGATGGCATAACTATTAGGAACCTCTGTTCTCAGGAAGAAACTGAAGGAACTTTGCAGAGTCCTTCATGGCACTGAGGAGTGTTTTGCGTAAAGGAGTATGGTGGCCCATTCACACAATTCCTTTGGTAATATCAGATGTGTTATCTTAGCAGTTTTTGGTTCTTTGGTAGGTTGGAGATTCCAGTGTAATGTCTGCAACCTGAACAGTCATTGTGAAAGTTAACTTTAGATATCAAAACTGCCACTCCCTAACTAACCAAGGGAGAGTGCTAATTTTGACAGGCTGCTGAAAGAGGATTTAACAGTAGCACAGACCTTGACCAGGGATGGCATCATACTTAGCACGTCCTGTTCTATTATTTAGGGCAGTCTGTCTCCTCCCTAGAGGAGAAGCATAACCCAAAAGGGAAGGCCTGTGGGCCATTCACCTTTGCTCTTCTGAGCTACTCATATAGGTTTGTTAAATTAAAAAAAAAAATCAATATAATTTTTAAAAGATGCATGTTAATCTAAATAGCTTTAACAAGGGCATTCTGAAAACAAAAATGGTAATATCATTACCACATAATTATGGATACAGTGAAGTTACATCATAACAGCATTTAATTTAGGTGAATTTAACTTTAGGTGGGGCCGGGGGTGGGGGAGGAATAATAATTAGAGAGGGAAGTTTCCCCTGGCATTCCAATCAGTGGTCAATGTCCCATGTAGGGTTGCTGTACTGTTACCTCAGACCGGCAGTTCTCAAACTTTAGCTGCTCACCCCAAGTTTCTAATTTCAGTAAGTCTGAGCAGGGCTCCCCAAAAGTTACATTTCCTAACAAATTCCCAGGTAATGCTGATGCTGCTGGGGCAGGGACCGCACTTTCAAGGCCTCCACCTCAGACCATCTGACATCATCCATGCTTTCCACAGTGTAAACATCTTGCCATGCTGAATGTGTGTAATTCTAGTGTTTAATGGTATTTGCTTTTGTACACCATGGCCCTTCATCATAAGTCAACCCCTTCATCTAGTGCTCAGAGAGTTCCTGCATATTATACAGTTCCTGGCCTTCACTCTTACGTCACTCATCAAGACAGCCTGATTGTCTTGTGCCTAAATAAAAAGGGCAAGAAAGAAAAAATGCAAGGCCCAGAGTGACAACATTTTCTCGGTCCCAGCAAAGATGACTATGGGGGAGGCAAAGCCCCGGTAATCACACACAGCTTGTTCTGTTTAGAAGCAGCAGTCAGTATCCATGAAGGCAGAAGGATCCTCCTCAGGACTGAAAAGACCAACCCAACAACAACAAAAAAATGGTTTCACTACTACAAAATGTCACTTATAAGTGCAAATGGCAGTGATACTGGTCGTGCCACCGTGGAAGGTCATCTGAGTCTCAGAAGGTTCCTCATTCTGTCTGAACTTGCACATGTTGTTCCCTCTGCCTCAAAGGAATGAATGAATGAACAAATAAGTGAATTTCTCCTTTGCAGACATAACTGTTCTAAAGTTTTCTCTATTCTCCCCTTTCTCTCCCAGTATCTCCAACCTCCTTAAAAAAGTAGGAGACGAAAAAATACAGAGCAGACTTCATTTTTTTTTTTTTTTTTTTTTTGAGATGGAGTCTCACTCTGTTGCCCAGGCTGGAGTGCAGTGGTGCAATCTTGGCTTACTGCAACCTCCGCCTTTCGGGTTCAAGTGATTCTGCTGCCTCAGCCTCCTGACTAGCTGGGATTACAGGCACCAGCCATCAAGCCTGGCTAATTTTTGTATTTTTAGTAGAGACAGGGTTTTGCCATGTTGGCCAGGCTGGTCTTGAACTCCTGACCTCAGGTGATCCACCCGCCTCGGCCTCCCAAAGTGCTGGGATTACAGGCATGAGCCACGGTGCCTGGCCTAGACTTCACTTTCAATGCATAGAGAGACAGCCTGCTTTTTCTATTTTAAAGAATTGTAGCATTGGTCAGAGCTCTGTAATCAGATCCAACAAAAGTTTTTATTTGAAATGGTGGATAAACTGGTTCTAAAAATAATCACAGATGATAATTTGTACCCTCTTAACGTCAATGTCCTGTTATGCAATTTCTCAGTTAAAAAAATTATATTTGTAGAGAAAAGGAAACCATAGGAACAACAACAACAACAACAACAAAATAAACTGACTTAATAAATCTTGGCTTCTCCTTATCAAAGGGAAATTCCACTCTTCTATTTAATCCTTGACCCTCCCAGTAAACTGTAATCCTGACCCCAGGGGCCCCTCCAGTTACAAACATGTTAAATGACCTGGTGGAGGGATTTGGAAACTAACTTTGTCTCACCCTGAACTAGTACTGGTTGTTTATTTCTTGCCTTGGTTTGTTTCTGGTTCTCTGAACCCCATCATCTCTGCTTACATAGGTGTGGCCCCCATCACACACACCCCTTGGAAAACATTCCTACTTTTCCTTGTCCCAGCATACTCTCAAAGGCATGTATTTCTCAAGTGTAGGATTCCCGATCGGCTGCTGAGGAAGGAGGATGTGCTTCCGAGGATACTCTAAAGACTATCCTGGCAGCCCATAAAATCAAAACACAGCCCCTATGGCTTGGGAGACAGCAGAGCCAGAAGAGCTCAAAGGATCTGGGTAGGCTAAAGATGAGCTCACCAGGCCCTGGGTGGGACCCACAGCTTTTACTATTGCCTCCACCCACCATCCCATCTCAGCCTTTGCCCAACACAGGAAGGAAGTCCAGAACTACTGTGGATAAACACATGACAACCCAAAGACACAAACATAGTTATTTCTAAGCATACACTACTTCTGGTTTCCTTTCCCCTTTTCTTTCTCCTTTCCTCTTTCCTTTCCTTTCCTTTCCATCCCTCCCTCCCTCCCTCCCTTCTCCCTCTCTCTCTCTCTCTCTCTCTCTCTCTTTCTTTTTTTGAGACAGGGTCTTACTCTTTTTACCACGCCAGAGTGCAGTGGTATGATCGCAGCTCACTGCAGCCTTCCCGGGCTCAGGAAGCAATGGAAATGAGTCTGGGAGGTGATTCTCCCAACTCAGCCTCAGTCCCAGGGAGCTGTGACTACAGGCACGAGCCCCCATGCCTGGCTAATTTTTTGTATTTTCTGTAGAGATGGGGTTTTGCCATGTTGCTCAGGCTAGTCTTGAACTCCTGGGCTCAAGCAATTTACCTGCCTTGGCCTCCCAAAGTGTTGGTACTACAGGTGTGAGGTACTGCGCTCGGCCTACTTCTGGTTCTTTCAGCGAATTGGTCTGAAGAACAGGATTGGGAATCAGAAATTTGTCCACCATGACCCTGTTTAATTTAAACTCTAACTCACAAAGGACCGGGGGCTTCTCTTCCACACTTAGTCCATGGGATACTGCAAAACCAACTTGGGAGTCAACTGCTAACTGGGAAGATTCCTTTACATAATGGGCTTACCTCTGTTGCCTCACCTGTAGTAAGAGAGGCTGGATAACCCATCTCAGTCCCTTGCTAGTGCTACAATTTAGTTCTGGGAATGCCCCTGGGGTTGAGGGTCTGTAGAGTCTAAGACTGAAGAGGTTCCTGGCACCAAATCATCAGTGATGTTGCAAGGTGCAGTATACAGCTGCTAGCAAAATCCAACAAAATCTGGTTGTACTAGGAGTGCTCCTATTTTAATGTGAAGTCCAGCCCCAACATGGAGAGAGGAGTTAGGTTAATTCTGCCAGGTAATCAATGGAAATGAGCCTGGGAATCAGGATCCAGCTGCTTCCACCCTGGATGTGATGGCCATTCATTTCTTTGTTCTTGCTATCAGTTTTATCTCTTGATAGCTGCTGTTCTCCCAATGTTGGCTTTTTCTTGTAATGTGACTATTCACAATTTTTATGACATTTATCCCAATCCTCTGAGGGTATTATGCCCACTTTACAGTTGAAGAACCAAGAGGCTTCAAGACAAGGTGATGGAAGTGATTTTTGCTTCTGTCTATGAAAGATTAACCATTGCAGGAACTGTCCTTCCACCGTAAACAATTAGAAAACTGAACAAAATGTATGAAATTATTGTTTTTAATCACTGGATATGAGCAATGCAAGACTCAACAGGAAGACAATAAGGGAAGCATTACAATTGCCTGAGCTTACTGCCAAGAGGCAACTTCTAAGCCCCAGTACAGAGAAGAGGAACCCAGAGCCCAGAGGTCTTGGCTCAGTTGAAAAGATGAGATATCAGAGTTTGGGAAGACTCAGGCAGCTGGAATTTGTGGGGCACAATACCGGAGAGAACAAATCTGTATAGTGAGAGAGCTCTGGAGATCTGTAGACCAAGGGACCCTGTGAAACTTTCAGCTGAAAACTGATTTGCACATGCATGGGGTGAAACTCTAAAAGGCTAGAAAAAGAACTGCAGAACTGCAAGAAAGCAGTGAGCTGGACAATTCCTGGAACTCATGTAGGCTCACAATAGTTATGTGTTCTCTCACCCAGAGTAGAGACCTTGTAACACATGGGACATCATGTAGGACCTCAGAAGGATCCTGTTAGAGGAGCTATATTTGCCCTAAACTAAAGGCTCCTCTTTGGATTGAACCCACCAGAACTAAGCTTAAAAGCAAGTCTTGGAAGAATCCAAACAATCCTAAGTAACTCAACTGTGTGCTAAAACAAAGTCCAACACTTTAAAGAATAAAACAAAATCCAATACCTGACAACATAAAATTAACATTGTCTGGCATCTAATAAAAAATTATAAGCACGCAAAGAAGTGGAAAAATATAACCCATAACCAGGAGAAAAAAAAATTTAAAAATATCCTAAAATGACAGCAATAATGAAATTAGAAACAAGAACATGAAAACAGTTACGTACACCTGCTACATATGGTCAAGAATCTAGAGGAAGACTCAACATGATAAAGGGAGATATAGAAGATATAAAAAGCACACAAATGAAACTTCTAGAGATGAACAATACAATATCTAAAATTAAAAAAAATTCACAAGATGAAAATAATAGCAGAGGCTGGGCATAGTGGCTCACATCTGTAATTCCAGCACTTTGGGAGGCCAAGGGAGGAGGATTGCTTAAGCCTAGGAGTTCAAGGCCACCTGGGCAACACAGTGAGACCCTGTATCATTTTTTTTAAAAGAGAACAGTAGTAGGTTATACGCTGCAAAAGAAAAAGTTTGTGAATTTAGAGTCACAAAAGTTAAAGCTATCAAAAGTAAAACAGATTAAAAAAAAAGAATGAGCATCAGCGACGTATGGGACAACTTCAAGTGACTTAATTTACATTTGAATGGAATCACAGAAAGAAAGGAAAAAGGGCAAGAGATGGAGGAAATATTTAAAGCAATAATGGTGTTGGGGGCTGGGCACGGTGGCTCACGTCTGTAATCCCAACACTTTGGGAGGCCAAGATAGGAGGAGTGCTTAAGCCCTGGAATTCAAAACCAACCTGGGCAACATAGTGAGACCTTGTCTTTACAAGAAATTTAAGAATTAGGGCATGGTGGCATGTGCCTGTAGTCCCAGTTACTCGGGAGGCTGGGGTTGGAGGATTTCCTAAGCCCAGGAGTTTCAGGCTGCATTGAGCCATGATTGCGCCATTGCACTCCAGCATGGGAGACAGTGCAAGACCCTGTCTCTAGAAACGAAGAAAGAAACAAACAAAAAATGGTGCTGAAACATTGGATACCCATAACAAAAAAAAAAAAAAAAAAAAAAAGAATGCCAACCATATCTCATGATACACATGAAAATTAACGTGAGATAGACTAGAGATCTAAATGCTAAATGCAAAACTACAAAACTTTAGAAGAAGTTTTGAGGGAGCATCTTTGTGACCTTGGAATAGGCAAGGATTTCTTCACTAGGGCATAAAAAGTCTAAAACACACAAAAAAATGGACAAATTTGACCTTATCAAAATTAAAAATGTCTGCTCTTCAAAAGACACTGTTAAGAAAATGAAAAGGCAAGCCACAGCCAGGTAAAAACTATGTGCAAAACATTTACCTGTATAAAGGGCTTGTATTTAGAAAAAACTCTTACAACCCAGTAAGACAAACAACTCGAATTTAAAAAGCAATGTATAAAAGATGTGAATAGGCACTTTACCAAAAAAGACATACATAGTCAAACATGACACATGAAAAGATGCTCAACATTATCAGCCATGCTTCTCATGAATGCAAGGTGGGAATGCAAAGTGGTAAACATTTTGGTAGTTTCTTGTAACATTAAACAATCCTTATCATATGATCCAGTAACCCCTTTCCTAGGTTTTCACCCAAGAGAAATGAAAACATATGACCGAACACTTCTATGTGAATGTTCAGAGCAGCATTATTCACGATCTCCAAAAAGTGGAAACGACCCTAATGACCATCAACTAGTAAATTAGTATAAACAAGCCATACACACAATGGAATACTACTCAGCAATAAAACGTCACAACTCACACCATATTGACAGAATGAAGGATAAAATTACAATATCATCTCAACAGGCACAGCAAGGTCATTTGCCAAAATTCAACATTCTTTTGTGGTAAAAGCACTCAACAAACTAGAAATGGAAAAAAACTTCTCCAACCTGACAAAAGGCATCTATAAAAAACCCACAGTTAACATCATACTTAATGGTAAAAGAGTGAATGCTTTAAGATCCCCTAGGATCAGGAATGAGACAAGATGTCTGCTCTTGCCACTTCTATTCAACACTGTATTGGAGGTTCTAGCCAGAGCAATTAGTCAAGAAAAAAGGAGTCCACAATAGAACCTATTAGAGCTAATAAGTTAGTTCAGTAATGTTGCAGGATAAAAGATCAATATACAAATATCAATTGTAGCTCTATACAGTAGCAATGAACAATCCAAAAATGAAATTAAGAAAATAATTCTAACAGTATCAAAAAGAATAGGAACAAATTATTTAATGAAAGATGTGCATGAAGTATATGTGCACTGAAAACTATAAAACACCCACTGAAATAAATTAAAGAGACCTAAATAAATGGAAAGACATCCAGTGTTTGTGGTTTAAAGACATCATATTGTTATGATGGCAGTACTCTTCAAATTGATCTACAGATTTTATGCAATCCCTATCAAGATTCCAGCTGGCTTTTTCTTTCCTCCCTCCCTCCCTCCCTCCCTCCCTTTTTCCCCCCCAAAACAAGCTGATCCTAAAATTCATATGAAAATGCAAGGAACCCAGAATAGGCAAAGCAATGTTGAAAAATGAAGAAAGAGGACTCACACATCCTGATTTCAAGTTACTATGAAGTAATGATAATCAAGACAGTGTGCTCCTGGCATAAGGACAGATACATAGATCAATGGAATACAATTAAGAATCGAGAAACAAACCCCTAATTTATGGTCAACTGACTTTTTGACAAGGGTGCCATGACAATTCAATGGGGAAAGGATAGTCTTTTTGAAATACAGTGCTAGGACAAATGGATAGTCACATATGCCAAAGGAATGAGGCTGAATCTGTACCTCATACCAGATATAAAAATTAACTCAACATGGATCATAAACTTATGAACTAAAACTGTAAAACTTCCAGAGGAAAACATGGGTGCAAATCTTTGTGACTTTGGATTACGCAATTATTTTAGACATGAAATCAAATGCACAAGCAATAAAAGAAAAAACAGATACAATGGACTTCAAAACTAAAAACTTTTGTCCATCAAAGGATATTATGAAGACAGTAAAAATCCACAGAAAGGGAGAAAATATTTGCAAACTGTGTGTCTTATAAGGGATTAATATCTTGGACATAAAAAGAACCCTTACAACTTGACAATAAAAAGAGAAATAACTCGGCTGGGCGCGGTGGCTCACGCCTGTAATCCCAGCACTTTGGGAGGCTGAGGCAGGCAGATCACCTGAGGTAGCGAGTTCGAGACCAGCCTGGTTAACATGGTGAAATCCTGTCTCTACTAAAAATACAAAATTAGCCAGGCGTGGTGGCACATGCCTGTAATCCCAGCTACTTGGTAGGCTGAGGCAGGAGAATCGCTTGAAACCGGGAGGCGGAGGTTGCAGTGAACCGAGATCGTGCCATTGCACTCCAGCTTGGGCAACAAGAGCGAAACTCTGTCTCAAAAAAAAAAAAAGTGACAACTCACTTAAAAATGCGCGAAGGATCTGAAGAGACCTTTCTTTGAAGATATATAAATGACCAACTAGCACTAGAAAAGATGCTCAAACTCATTAGTCATTAGGGAAATGCAAATCAAAAGCACAATTAGATCCCAGCACTAGGATGACTATTAATAAAACAGATGGACAGTAAGAGTTGGTAAGGATATTGAGAAACTGGAAACTTCACACACTGCTGGTAAAAATGTAAGATGGTTGCAGACTCTTTGGAAACAATTTAGCAATTCTTCAAAAAGTTAAACTTAGAGTTGGCATATGGCCCAGACATTCCACTTCTAGGTAAATACCCAAGAGAATTGAAAACACAGGTCCCAGCAAAAACTTGCCCATGAATGCTCACAGCAGCATTATTCATAACAACCCAAAAGTGAAAACAACCCAAATGTCCATCAAAGTGATGAATGGATAAACAAAATGTGATATCTATATACTGGAATATTATTCAGCCATAAAAAGAAAAAAATGACCAACATGGATGAACCCTGAAAACATGTTAAGTGAAAGAATCCACACATGAAAGGCCACAAAGGTATGATTCCATTTACATGAAATATCTTAAATAGGCTTTCAAAAACTACTTGCATAAAAATTTAACTGACATGGGCAACTACTTTCAGATTATCTGTGATGAGCAGCTGGAGCTGGGAAAGGCAGGAACAGAGAACACTGAAACCACAGATGTGGCCGGTCATGGTGACTCATGCCTGTAATCCCAGCACTTTGGGAGGCCGAGGCAGGAGGGCTGCTTAAGCCCAGAAGTTTGAGACCAGCCTAGGCAACAAAGGGAGACCTCTCTCTACAAAATAAAAAATTAAAAACAAAAACAGAAAAACCACTAGGTTGGCATAGTGGCATGCGCCTGTGGTCCCAGCTACTCAGGAGGCTGAGGCAGGAGGATCACTTGGGCCCATGAGGTTGAGGCTGCAGCGAGCCATGACTGTGCCACTGCACTCCAGCCTGGGTGACAAAGCTGCAAAAAAAAAAAAAAAAAAAAGAAATCACAGATGTTCTGAGATCCTAGTTGTTGACTAGAACAGTATTTCACTCCTGGGATGAAAATGTGGGTAGAAGGTTTCATGACACAGTTCTGCCACAGATACAACTCTCACATTATATGAGGCCTTTAACTTTGGTCACAGAAATGGATGGTGAATAAGGAGTCAGGAAAGCTCAACCTTTTCACTAACCAGCTGTGTAACCTTGGGTAAGTCACTTAAATTGCTATGATCTCTAAACTAAATTTCTAAACAGCACAAGGTTTGGAATTAACAGAGTAAACACCACGTTATCCTAGCAATCTAATAACATACCCTATATTATTCTGACTTCTGAAAGACAGCTAGGAATCATCTGTTATTTTAGAAGCTCACTGTTCCCTGGGAAAGATAATTTTGGCACAAGCAGCAGTTCAGATGACAGTTCCAGTGTTTTGGAGAAAACCAACTAATTTATTGACAACAAAGCCTGTTTTTTTTTTTTTCTCCTCCTTAAAATTTCATAGCTATAGGCCCAGAAATACAAAGTCCCCAGAAGACTCTAAAATATGTTCTCAATTCCTTTTTATTTCCCACCCAGAGCTGAGAAAACAGCACCAACTGTGTCATATTAAACACATCTGCATCCAACACTGATAAAGTGCATGACCGAGGAACAGATAAGAATTGTTTTCAATTTGTTAAAATGGAAATAGTTAAATTTAACCTAATTAGACTAAATAATCAAAGCAGGTGTTTGTAAGATGCCAATGTTTGTTTTCATTCTCTGTAACTGTTCAGCTATATTTCCCAGGAACTTAGGTAAAGGAAATTAATATGTCATAAAAATCACTGACCTATTTATTCATGTCACATATGTATTATTCATGTTTTAGGCAGTACAAATACAGGGCATTGTTGAACATTTCTCACAGATTTTACCATTTAAGCATCATCAACATCTAAGCTGGCCTGCAGAGGGGCTTATGTTACCTAACTTCCATTATATAAATACAAGCAGTAATAAATGAGAGCCTGTCTTCTAATCGTACACTGATCTACAGAGCGCACTGACTTGGCATTTAGACTATTTAGGGTTTCTGACTCCACTTGCACAAGCTGGTCACTTTTAAGACATTTAAAAGAAAAATAATAACAATAATAAAAGTTATATTCCAGTTAAAACAAAATGTTTATTGCACTTGGCAGAGTGATGAGATCTGAACTATAAATATCAACTAACAAAGAAACCACAAAATGTAGTCACCAGCAGCCTGGTATTAGGAAGTGTTTTGTGCAGTGGCCATAGGTCCACTTTCCAAGGGAAAAAGGGCAGGTGGCTGCCCAGGAGCAGTCAAGCGTGCTCTTTCTAATAACACGCTCCAGTCCTGGGTAGGCTCTCATATTATTCCACACACCCTCAGGATGGGAAACAGAAACACAAGCAAGAAAGGCCCCATAAAAGCCTGTGACGTGGAAGCTCCTGAAAAGGGGATCCCTTCTCTGAGGCCTGGGCATTCTGCAGCAGGGACAGAAGCCTGGGAAGTTGAGTCCACGAAGAGGGTTCTCGGACTCCCTTCTCTAAGCGAGTGACTGATGTTTCCTGACTCTGGCCCTGGTTGTGCTGTGGGGCCACAGTGAGGGCAGCTGGAGAGCTCAGGATCTGCCACCTTAGCACACATGGGATGTTAGGCACTTCTCGCTATGCCTCAGTTTCTGTGGTCTCATGAAGGAACATTAGTACTTTCTTCATTAATGCACATAAAATGCTTGGCAGTGCTTGGCATAGAGATAGTTGCTCAATAAATGTTGGCCACTATTATTATAACCCCCTACAAACAAGGAGGATGAGATTGAAAACAATGTTTCCTAAAAATGAGAGTATAATGGGCATCCTATCCATATTTCAGGGGTAGGAAAACAGCCTTCTGAGATCATTTATATGAAGGGTATGGATGGACAAATCCTTATCAGCCTAAAATATTTCTATCTATGATTGCTATGTCATTTCTTTAGGATTAATTAATCCTCTTCATGAGTCATATTTCAATATATTATACATACACGTAATTATAAAAGAACCAAGTTGCATAAAATTTATAAAATGGAGACTAGGAAAGGAAAAACCCGCTCATAAAACCCAACAAGAGAGCTTAAAATGAAAGTCTGAAAGTGCAGGTAGGTATTTGTTTAAATACTTGGTAAAAGAAAATGTTCAATTCAGTAGTTGTGACAGACACAATTTTAAGGGGTGTGGGCATAAGAGAAACAGAAAGTCCATCTCTCAAAGGGGTAAATATTTAGTCAAGTCTTAGATAGTATTTCTGTAAACAGAAATTTCAATGGAAAATTTCCAACCTGAGAGCAAATAATTTAAGATGGGTTTAATATAAGAATTAAAGCTCTCGTCTCCATGTCGCTGCCCAGCCTGAAACCCAGCCCTCTGAGTACTTGTGGCAGTTCGGCTTTTTCTTTCTTGTTCCCTCAACTACAACTGGACACTATAATTTTCTTTCCATTCCAGCAGGGAACTGATATATACTAACGATGACAGCTGGATTCAGAAGAGGAAAAAGAACACAGGGGACAGAGAGTCCTTGTGGGTTTAAAACTCAAAACAAAACCCCCCAGATCTGAAAATTTTAAAACCTAGTTAATGGCTGAGGAAACCTCAAATGATTGGGAAGCACTAAGATAAAACTTTGAATTACATAAAACACATCATTATCTTAAGCTTTTCTAATAATCTTCTCTGCCTTTCTCCTTCACTGTTTTTCTCCTTGTTTATGCCCCTAGCCCTTCAACGTGGTTCTAAGACATGTCAGAGGTAGGAACAGCCTTCCAAGGTCATTTACAGAATAGGATTGGAGCGGGGATGAGCAGATGCTCCTCCATCCAAAAAAGTTTCCCTGGAATTGTTATTACTTCATTTCCTTTGGAATAATCAATCCCTTTCAAGATTCATATTTAAATACATTTAATTTAAACATATGTATATACACATAATGAAACAGAATTATGTTTCATAAAATTAGTAAAATAGAAAATAAGAGAAGGAATCTCCCCTGTAATCCCACCATTCTAAAATAATTCCTTTTACCATAGCGCTGCCTTTCATTCTAGTCTGGTCTTCCATTCCCCACTCCCTACCTCCCAAACCCCTAATATTGATTATCAAAATGGCTGGGCAAAAGCAAAGTGAATGAATCTCCAGTTACATTCTTTTTTTTCTTTTTTTTTCTTTTTTTAGAGACAGGATCTTGCTCTGTCACCCAGGTTGGACTGCAATGGTGTGATCACAGATCACTGCAGCCTTGAACTCCTGGGTTGAAGGGATCCTCCTGCCTCAGCATCCTGAGTAGCTGGGACTCTACAGGCACATAACACCATGTCCAGCTAATT
The DNA here is from genome assembly GCF_029281585.2 of Gorilla gorilla gorilla. Classification (NCBI taxonomy): domain Eukaryota; kingdom Metazoa; phylum Chordata; class Mammalia; order Primates; family Hominidae; genus Gorilla; species Gorilla gorilla. Next base: position 96,456,361 of record NC_073236.2, on the reverse strand, counting down.
AAAAAAAAAAATTCTGTAAAGATGGAGTCTTGCTATGTTGTCCAGGCTTATCTCGAACTCCTGGCCTCAGGCAATCCTCCTGCTTTGTCCTCCCAAAGTGCTGGGATTATAGGCGTGAGCCACTGCATCCAGCCAGTTACATTATTTTGGAGTGACACTAGGAACTTGGTTCCATAAGGGTCCTAAAAATCCTGTAAGGATGAGGGCAGAGAAAGAAATGTCACATTGTCTTAAAAACCACACAGTCCTACTCTCTGTCTTAGATCGTCCAATGAACTCCTTTGTCTACAGGGTCAAATTGAGGCTCCTTGGACTTTGGCCTATGAATGAGGCCTTCCATGACTGAGTTTCTGCCTCCTCAGCCTCACCAGTCACACCTGCCTGGCCTTGAACCCAACACCCCAGTTGCCGTATCCCTAGTGCTCTGAAGGCTGTGCTGATTTGTGCCCTTACAGCTTTGGCCATGCTTCTACCTCTGTCTGTAATACCTACCTCCACCTTGCCCATCCTGGTGAATCCCTACCCACTGTCAAAACTCTGTTCAACCACTTCCTCTTCAAGGAAGTCTTTCCTGTCCTCTCAAGTAGAAATGATCTTTCTTTAGTGCCTCAAATGTGTCCCATACATACTTCCTTTAATACAGCATCTGAAAAATCCTTCATTGCACCTACTTATAAGACCAAGGCATATTCATCTCTATCTCCAGATACAAGTGCTCAATATATCTCTGAGGCTAGCAGGTCTGATGAATGAAAAAATAAATAAACAAGAAAAAAAAATGATCTTTTTCTGGATCAGTCAGAGGGACGGGGCAACCCTAATCAAGTGGACTCCTGACATTCTAAGCCAGGTATGTTATACTGCAGTGTTTTCCTAGGAAAGCAGGCATTTCTTCTTTCCTGAAGATGTTTAAAAATATGAGAACAGTGAAGGTGAGGAGGTGAACACAATGCTGCACGGCTGGAGGAGACTGGATTAGATGCATAGCTTCCAGCGAATAATAATGATAATAGGCTGGGCGCGGTGGCTCACGTCTGTAATCCCAGCACTTAGGGAGGCCGAGGCGGGTGGATCACCTGAGGTTGGGAGTTGGAGACCAGCCTGACCAACAAGGAGAAACCCCGTCTCCACTAAAAATACAAAATTAGCCAGGCGTGGTGGCGCATGCCTGTAATCCCAGCTACTCGGGAGGCTGAGGCAGAAGAGTTGCTTGAACCCGGGACACGGAAGTTTTGGTAAGCCGAGATTGTGCCAATGTACTCCAGCTTGCGCAACAAGAGTGAAACTCCATGTCAACAAAAAAATATTAATAATAGTTAATATTATTGAGCATTTATTCTGTGCCATGCAAAGCACATTCTTCACAGAGAGCTTCACATGTATAAGCTGAAAACCACTCTAAGATATAGATCTTACTGTCCCCTTTTACAATGGAAACAACGTGTCTCAAAGCAGCTAAATAACTTGCCTAAGGTCACAAAGTTAGTAAATGGCAGATCTAGGATTCAAACCCAGAGGTTTGGCTTCAGTCTATGTGGTATACTTCCTACTCTGGGCTCTGTGAGCTAATAATGGAGGCAGATATATATTTACATACACACATAAACACCTTGCTTGAATTCAGAAAATGAATTCACATCTATTTGATACATGAGTTTAAATAAAATCTGTATTTTGATAACAGCTGTTACTATTCTAAAAACTGAGGAGAACTGCATTTCAATCAAACAGTTAATAAATCCATTTAATGAGGGCCTACTATGTGCTTAGACGACAAAGAATCTAAGACATGGTCCATTCTTTCAAGGAGCTTATATGCTAAAACTATAATATCATCACATTATTTTGAAAGCATATTGAAATCTACACATCCAAATAAGTGATCACCTTATCTGGTGATATATTTATCTATTGCTCAACCTGTTTTGGGGAACAATTTATAAAACACACAAGAATAGACTTCACTACATTAAGCACAGTTTATTTTTATCCCCAACAGTGCTTTCCATCTTAATTGCCATTTTATTTGGTATTTGGTTATTTCTAAAAATCTATTCCATCCTCAAAGAAAGAAAATATGCTCCTACTGTTTGTGTGGATGTATTATATGAACATGAACATTCATACATATACATAAATACAAACACATCTAGCGATTTTATGAGGGCAATTCCCTGAGGACTGAATAAAATTTGTGCTGTCTGATAAAAATGAGTCATATATATGTAATTTAAAATGTAAACAGCCACATTCTTCATCATTAATAATGTTACTGTAATGTACCTTTTGGGTTATGATGTCATTTACAATTCTTCCTATCTCTCCATTTGACAAAGTTAAACACATATATTTCAACGGCAGTTTTACTTTGTTATTTTTCCCATTCTAGTTGCCATATTTTATTTTATTTTATTTTATTTTATTTTATTTTTTTTGAGACAGGGTATCGCTCTGTCACCCAGGCTGGAAAGCAATGGCATGATCATAGCTCACTGCCGCCTCGAACTCCTGGGTAGAAGTAATCCTCCTGTCTCAGCCTCCCAAGTACCTAGGCCTACAGATGTGTGCTACCACATATGGCTAATTAATTTTTTTTTTTTTAGAGATGAGGCCTCACTATGCTGCCAGGCTGGTCTCAAACTTCTGGCCTCAAGCAATCCTCCTGCCTCAACCTCCTAAAGTGCTGAATTATGGGCTTGAGCCACCACATCTGACCTTAGTTGCCACATTTTAAAAAGTAAAAGAAACAGGTAAAATTAATTTTGATAATACATTTTAAATTTAATCCAATATGTCAAAAACATCATTCCAACACATACATAATTAATACAAAATTATTGAGAAATTTTATTTTTAACTCATACTAAGTCTTTGACATCTAGTATGTATTTTACACTAACAAAACATTTCATTTTGGACCAACCACATCTCAAGCGCTCAGGATCCACATATGACTAGTGGCTGCAGTATTGGATAGTGCAGGACAAAATTTTTAGAGCTATGGTTGTCATACTAGAATAAAAGCATCCTGTCCTCACATCTTACTCTGTAGAGTAACACCTTTAAGAGTAATATATAGATGCAAGTGAAATACTGTTAAGTTATTAAACACAGCTTGTTTTCACAAGCTGTGATCTGTTTAATTAGGGTATAAACTCTAAATAATGTTAACAGCTTGGAGAAATGGATGGTTCAAAAAAGCTAAAGTCATCTTCAAGGAACCCAGCTCATCAGTAAAGGATGGGTAGTTGGGGAAGAAAGAAGGTATTTTACAACATATAAGGATTAACCATTCTAGACAAAGAATAATGGCACTGAGCCAAGAAAAACTCAATTCAAATAAACTAATGATTATAGTCAACCATAAACTGTCAGAATCCCAGTGAGTAGATTTGTAAGCAATGAACAAATCTCTTATGGCCAAAGCCCTTTAGATACATAGGCAGGGAAGTATTACAAAGCTATATGGAATTTGGAACCGAAATACAGAAATGGTGGAAATCTAAAGCAATTTACTTGGTAACACTGGATTCATAGTCTCTTTTTAAACTTTAGACTCCAGTTGACTTAAGGGTAAGCTAAAGTAGATGCAACTCTGTGGTCCCTTACAGCCACGGTGACCAGTAATTTATTACGCAAACCTGGTCACTTTCAAGAGTAAAACGGCGCACTATTAATAATTATGCTGGGATAAGAGGCATAAACTGGGATTGCTTTATAGCTATAAAACCATATGATTTTACACTACAAAGAGGATACAACAGCTACTCCTATCCAGGGATGTGGACTTGATGAGAGTCTAGCATGTTCTAGAGAGTCTAGATGTGTACCTCTGCATGGCCACAGGGGTTTTGTGGGCTAATATACATCGATCTGGGTGAGACGGTTTTGCATGCTCCCACCTCCCCCACCTCCCTCCTGCAAAGCATTTTAAATTGGTTTGAATTTGGGAACAGGGTTCCATATGAACAGAGCTGAACATTGACAGCCTGAATGTATTTACCGAAGACAACAAATCATTGACAGACTAAATGTAACAGAGGAAAGGCCTGGTCTGCTTGCACTCAGAATCTGACTTTGTAATTGTAGCCTCCTTTAGACAGGCCTAATCAATTAGAAGAGGCTGATTTTAACCAGTTGCAGACTCATTACCCTGCATTCCAGTTTGTGTTGATGAAAATCAGTTTCAGTCCGTGGCCTGGAATTCATGTACAGCACTTCCTGTAGCCTCTTATATAAACACATCAAAAAAATTTTATTTGGAGTTGCCATTTTCCCTTAAAAAAGAAAAACCACTTTGCAAATCATGATTAAAATAGAGCAACTGTATGTGGATCTGGGGTCCATCCCCAGAAACATACATGACCAAGAAACATGTGGAAAGTCAGAGTCTGAGGCAGCAACTCATAAGTGCATTGGTGTAGGGGTCGATTTGAGAAGAGAGTCTCAAATACCCAGCATCAAATGAGCCCAGCTCAGTTATCTCCACAGAATGGAACAGAATGAACTCACAGCTATTCAAAATAATGACCTTTCAAAGAAAATACGTAAAATAGAAAAAAGCCGGGGTCGTAGATGCAGAGAGGGTATCTGAGGAGAGTTCACTCTTCCCTGAATGACCAACTAGAAAATAAACGGCAAACTTCCAAATAAACAAGAACAAGTTTCCCTGACAAACTTCTATGAGGGAACTCTATGACACTGTTTAATTTTGATGTGTGGTTAGTCTTACAAAAGTAGAAGGTGGAGCAGTGTGTGGCAGAGCCACTCAAAACGCCATCCACATTTCAAAGATGTGTAACCATTCCAAAATATAGTATAACTATGAATCATACCTGGCTGGTTGTCCTTTGCAGATTTGTTGAGGCAGCAAGTCAATAGGAAGAGAATATCAATACATACAGCTCTGGTCACCAAACATGGATTTTGCCTAGAAAGGTAAAGAACAGAATATAAATTGAGATTTTCTCTCCCTTAGGTCTGGGTCTCAGGAAGGAGAACATGGGTATTTTCTACGGTATATGATGGGGCTTAAGCAGCTATGGCAAATATTAAGAAATGATGTACAATCATTGATGGCAAGAAAATAAGCAACTAATGTGAGCAAATGAAATCCTTGACCATATGATGGAGGCCAAGGCTATGTGTAGACAAAATAGATAACAACTCTATGCTCTGGCTTCAAATAAAATAAAATGAAAACAAACACCAAGATCCTATCCTAGTTAGTTGAAAATAAGATGGGACAGAAGGGGTGGGGAGATGGTACTCTATTATTCTACATTTTCAAGTATAGAAATTTGGGGAAAAAAAATCAGTCATGAAAATCAGATTTAGTATTGTGGAGAAGGAAAATTACACTCACATATGAAAAGCTGTATCTGTGGACTTGAAATAACCAGCTGAACAATAGACACATGGCAACATTAACAAACACTGGAGATGACGTTTTCCCCAATAAATGGATTTTTTTCTTCATTCAATATATGGAGCAGCTCTTTGAACAACATAGTAGAAATAGTAAGTGGGCTCAGATTTGGGTATCTATATACAAAAGGAAGAAGAAAGACTTTCTTTTTAAGAACAGCACTGAAGGGCCTTGACTCTTGAGTGTCTTTGGCCATGAAAAGGCCAAAACGTCTTTGGTGTACTAATAATACAATGTGAGTAGTAGAGACAGTAGGGACAGACCTACAATTGAGTCCTGGCTTTCCCACTTACAATCTCTGTGACCTGAATCAGATTCCTGACTTGTAAAATGGGAACTGTATTATCACCTCTGCTATGGTTTGACTGCCCCTGCTAAAATTCATGTTGAAATCTAATGCTATTGTAACACTGTTAAGAGGCAGAGCCTTTAAGAGGTGATTGGGTCATGAGGGTACTGTCCTCATGAATGAATGAATGTTGTTATCTTGGGATTGGGCTAGTGATTTGGAGACTGAGTTTGTTATAAAGATGAGTTTGGCTTGATTTCCTCTCTGTCTTGCGTGCTCTTTTCTGCCTTCAGCCTTCCACCATGGGATGACCCTCACCAGATGCCAGTGCCATCTGTTACAATAAATACAATACATACATTCTGTTACAGCAACAGAAAATGGACTAAGACAGCCTTACTGTGAGTCACTGTGAGTGTTCAATGTGGCACAGTAAACTTAAAATGCCCACCTCAGTGCCTGGCCATGGCAGATGTTCCAGAACTGTCCATTCCTTGCCCTTCTCTACTTCCAACATGGGATTAGGGGATGGCATTGATATTGGCACAAGTGTTCTGGCTAGTGAGTTTCCATGTGGCTTAATCCTGAAATCCATCCTTCTCATTTCCTATAAACTAAGTTTTACAATTTCCTTAAAGTTTATTCACACCTCTATCCTGAATTGCCTATATCTGGAGCTGGTGTATGTCTAACATGAAAAATATGTATCAGATACTTTTTTTTTTTGAGACAGAGTCTCGCTCTGTCCCCTAGGCTGGAGTGCGGTGGTATGATCTTGGCTTACTGCAACCTCCACCTCCTGAGTTCGTGATTATCCTGCCTCAGCCTCCCAAGTAGCTGGGATTACAGGGGGTAAGACTGAAAAACAAGAGGCTGGTTAAGAGTGTGCTGGTGGTCCAGGCATGGTGGCTCACGTCTGTAATCCCAGCACTTTGGGAGGCTGAGGCGGGTGGATCACCTGAGGTCAGGAGTTCGAGATCAGCATGGCCAACATGGTGAAACCCCATCTCTACTAAAAATGCAAAAATGAGCCGGGCATGGTGGCGGGCGCCTGTAGTCCCAGCTACTCAGGAAACTGAGGCAGGAAAATCACTTGAACCTGGAAGGCAGAGGTTGCAGTGAGCTGAGATCATGCCACTGCATGCCAGCCTGGGTGACAGAGTGAGACTCTGTCTCAAAAATAAATAAATAAATAGGTAACACATGCAAAAATAACTGAAAAAGCACAAAAGGACATGCAATGAAAATGAAATCCCTTTTCCACAACCCTACCCCCTGCCCATATACTGTTCCCGAGGCAACCGCTATTACTACTTTCTAGTATATCCTTCCAAGCACATTCTATTCTTTTTTTTTTTTTTTTTTTTTTGAGACGGAGTCTCGCTCTGTCACCCAGGCTGGAGTGCAGTGGTGCGATCTTGGCTCACTGCAAGCCCCACCTGCTGGGTTCATGCCATTCTCCTGCCTCAGCCTCCGGAGTAGCTGGGACTACAGGCGCCCGCCACCACGCCCGGCTAATTTTTAGTATTTTTAGTAGAGACGGGGTTTCACCGTGTTAGCCAGGATGGTCTCGATCTCCTGACCTCGTGATCCACCCGCCTCAGCCTCCCAAAGTGCTGGGATTACAGGCGTGAGCCACCGCGCCAGGCTCTATTCTTCTATAAGCATCTATCTACTACCCACTTATTTATATAAATGGTGGCTTACTATATACTCGGTTCTGATCATCACTCCTTTTCACTAATATGTTTTGGATACCATTCTATTAAGAACATAGAGATTTGCCTCATTTTCTTTTCTTTCTTTTTTGTTTTGTTTTGTTTTGAGACAGGGTCTTTCTCTGTTGCTCAGGCTGAAGTGCAGTGGCGTGATCATGGCTCACTGTAGCCTCAACCTCCTGGGCTCAAGCGATCATCCCACCTCAGCCTCCCAAATACCTGGGACTACAGGTGCATGCTACCACATCCAGCTAATTTTTAAAATTATTTTTGTAGAGATGGGGTCTTGTTATATTGTCTAGCCTGCGGTTCTACTTTTTAACCCTGCCCCTATCTTTTGTCTCTAGTTTACCCTGGGACTCTCAATCGTAACTTTCTGCTGTTACTCTTCCATCCACTATGGAAAGCCCACAGTCTATGAAAACTTTAATGATATCATTCCCAATGGTAAAATTTCTACTAGTTGAGACTTCCCCCTGCTAAAGCAAGAGCCATTCAGGGAGGAAAGCCAGTGGCCTGAGAAAGCAGATAGGATGTCTCCTGTGCATCCAGCCTTGAGCTAGGTGCAGGGAGGACATGCACAGGAGACAGCTACTGACCTGAGAATTTTGACTAGTTTTGGAGACAAAAACAAAGACAAACTTCAGAATAGGATGTAAGGAGTTAACCCAAAAAACCAACCAACCAACCAACCAACCCACCAACCCACCAGGGTGGACTGGAGAAATGAAGTTATACTTCCAACCGGGCCATGTAAGATGGGAAGAATTTAGAGACAAAGTTGATAAGGAAGGGCATTTGGAAAGAGGGTAAGAGATGTGAGAGGGAATTCATTTGGCTTCTCCAGTTCCAAGGAGCGGCAGCTTGGGAAGATAAGAGAATGCGTTGATAAGGTGGAAACAAGAGGAAGGCTGGTCAGGCTTTTAAGTGATGGGATACTTCATGCTAACTGGGTGTTCCTTAGTGTAATAATTGACTGCCTGCTCCCATGTGGCCTCACAGAGTCATAGCTTCTTGCCCCAAATGTTTTTCTGGTTTTCTGTGGAGCCATACAGAACCATAAAGAGAAGTTGTTGAGAAACCGGTTTGACTTTCAAGTCTGATGAGGAGCCTGGTTTCCATGAGATTTTCAGCTAAGTTAGCATATTTTTTAAAATTTCAAAATGAACAGAGGGAAGGTTGACGATCTTTAGAGCCTTCTGCCAAGCTGAAGTGTTCTGCATCTTCCCTAGACCCGGGACAGGCTGGTGACCTTACTGGCCTCCTGGGACACTTCAGGAATCACTGACTGCTCCCACAACTGTGAGGCTTGGGGCCAAGTGTGATGTAGTCAACAAGATCATGGGAGGCTCCCTCAAACGCTGCTGCTTTGGATTCCAGGAAACAGAAGATTTGGGGCCACAAAGGAGTCCATCCATGGCTTCTCCTTTGAGATGACTCTGAGTGAAATTCCGGCCCGGAGCCCACTGTTCATGACTCCACCCTTGAGGACAGCCAAGGCCTTATAACATCCCTGTCTGGAGTCACAGAGTTGGGCTTCACTCTGAACTGGCTTCTAAGTCAGGAAAATAATTTTTTTCATTCTTTTTCTCTTGCTATTACTTGGTGTTTGTTCTGACTTGGAAACGGTGCACTGTAAGTTCAGGGTGAGCCAGAGGTTTGTTCTCAGTCTGTCAAGCCACTTTGATGATGGGAACAAAATCCCGAAGAGCAGCACGCCAGCTGGACAGGAAACTAAGCCACAGGGTTTTGGTGGGCTTGGGGAATTTTTCTACCCCCAAATGGAAAAATCCTGGCATGGAGCACAGCATAATGAAGATTTACAGTGCTCAAAAAAAATCAGAAGTGATCAGCATGTAGCAGATGCACTGAAAAACAGCATTACTAGTTTATTTCGAAGGAGGAGAAGGAATCCAGCACTATGCGGACGAAGTTGACATACAGAAGATGAAATGAAGGCCCTGTTAAGAATTCTGTTTTCTTCCACTCTTTTTTACCATTTGTCCTTTTAAATATCCACTTAAGAACTTGATTAATATGTTTTTGCCTTGGGAAATCTCTGAACTTCTTTAAATCTCCTGCCCTCTCTCCTGGAAGTTGGGAGAGGCAGAAGGCAGGCAGAGGGCAGGGCTTCCCAGACACGTCCACAAAAGCCCCAGTGTCTAGAGGACAGCAGAAGTCTTGGGGAAGTCTGTGATAAATTATTCACTTTTCCTGTCCCTTCCGGAATCCCAGTGGCTGCAGGTTTTTTTTTTTTTTTTTGGTTTTGTTTTGTTTTTAACTGAGGCCTATTCATTCAGAAAACATTTATTAAGAGGCTACTGAGAGCCAGGAATAGTGGTGGGTTTGGAAATAGGAAGATGAAGTGATTCAGTGACACAGTCACTGCCCTCAAGGAACTTAGAGTCCTGAATAGTGTTTTTCCAAATGTATGTTAGGTTATGAAATCAACTAGTGGGTAGTGACCAGCAATAAAGGAAGGAAAGAAAGAAGGAAGAAGAAAGGAAGGAAGGGAAGGAGGGAGGAAGGGAAGAGGAGAGAGATGGGGGCAGAAGAGGAAGGGAGAAAAGGAGCTAGGAGGAAGACAGAGGGAGAAAGGAGGAAAATACAATCAGAGTGTATCAAAGTAGTGTAGTAAGGACAGAGGTCAGGAGATTTAAAGAAGTTCAGAGATTTCCCAAGGGACTGTTTCACTAAGGTTTTTGTTATGTATCAGCTTTCCATTAAGTCCTTGCTAAGAATAATTTTTAATAAGTTATCTTTAAGATTTAAATAACCATTAAAATGCAACAAGTTTAAGTAAAATAATTGACTGGCCTAGCTTTTTTCTTTTTCTTTTCCAGGTAATAAGCTACCCTACATTATACTGAATGGCATCAATAGGGTTATGCTTTGTATCCAAAATGACAGTGGGTATGTTGAAAGCACACATTCCTGAAATTAAATATGCTCTATCTTGAGCAAATTCCCTCTCTGTTGCATTTTTGGCAATTTATATCTTACGCAGCTACTAAAATTTCCGACTGTGCATGATTTCATGTGTGTGCACAGTATATACACACAAACATATGCATTAGGTCATATGTAAAAGCTGTTTCTTGTTGTCAATGTCTGTCAAAAAAAAAAACAAAAAACACTCGAAAGCCACTAGTGTAGTTGGGAAAACACACAACCAGTCATGCTAGAGTATGATGGGTGCCCCAAAAGGAGGGATTAACAGAGTAACTGTTTGTCTGGGTGAGTCAGGAAGGGCCTTGGCAGAGAGTTGGAGAATGGGGAGGAGGTAGACCATGGGCAAAGTGACCGCAACAGAGGAAGTAGCATGTCCAAAGACTTGGGGACATGACATGTTTAGAGAATAACAAGTGCTAAAAGGGACAATGGTATGGGGGGCGGGAATTGGAATGGCAGAGGTGGGTTATTTTTATTTAATTTATGTTTCCACATTTACATGGCTTAAAGTGGCCTCCATCAAAGAAGTACCTCCTAACTCCTATCTACAGGATATAATCAAATATAAGGAGAGGCAGTGTCTGGTCCATGGACAGCTGTTACAATGATGTGAACTGCCAAGACTAGAAAGATGGCCAGTGGGATTAGCAGGAAATGATATGGGATGAGTCAACAGGGGCCTGAAACAGAAGTGGTCTTTCAGAGCTCTAAAAGTTCCAAAGAATGAAGACCCCAGTGGGACCCCATATGCTCAAGTCACACTGGACAGCTGGGGTCCCCACTCAATATTGTAAAGCCTTGGTGGGCTCCCTGGAAGAGAGAGGGAATTCACTTTGGACTTCCCAAGCTCTACCAGAATTCACTGCCATCTTCAGAGGGCTGGAAACTGCTGTTTTGGCTTTAGGTTGCTAGTGTCTGTTAAGGTCTCTAAGACACATGGCTTAACTTTATTAATACAGAAACATTTACTGAGCAGTATGGGGGATATCCTACATGGGGTGGGAAGCGGAGGGAGAGGAAAAGGTTATGGCTTTGCAGAGCTTATGATCTTGTTGGGGGAGGGGTATATGTGGAGAAAAAAATACACATAAAAACAGAGGATTGATTTGATCGTCATGATTGTCATGGAGGAAGGCTCTAGAGGCATTGGAGGGGTTTGAGCTGGTCAAAGAGAAGGAATTCCAAAAAATCAAACAGGTGCAGCTGGCAGGCTCATCCCAGCCCATCTGGGGTAGTTCTCTTATCTTAGCTCCTATATAAGCAGCTCAGATCACTTCTGTTCTCAACCACAATAAGCAAGAAGTACTAGAAGCTTCTTGTCATGGAGCCAGCACTGGAGTTAATGAAGCAATATCCTAGGGACCCCCAGCAGGCCCATAACGGGCTGGAAAGAAGGAAACCAGGTTAAGAGGAAAAGTGGGTGAGAGGCAAAGGGAGAGAAGGCAGGTAAGAAGGGGAGTGGGGGGAGAAGGAAAGAGGGAGGGTGGTTAGAAGAATGGGAGAGGGAAAATGGTTGAAAAAGGGGAAATTAGTCTACAACATGTTTCCACAACCCATTATGATCCCTCCACTTGACACATATCTACCCACCTCCTGCCCTTTATTTAAAATTCACTTCAAGCTGGGTTTAGGTGGCACAGGCACCTATAATCCCAGCTACTCTGGAGGCTGACACGGAAGGATTGCTTGAGATCAGGAGTTCAAGACCAGCCTGGGCAACATAGTGAGATCCTATCTCAAACAGCAATAACAACAACAAACCCCCCTAAAAACCAACTCACTTCAAAGCCCCTCCTCTATTTCTAGAGGATTACTTTTCTAATTATCCAGAAAACTACCTCTGAGGATATGCTGAATGGCTGTCTGAACCCAGGATATTTTGTTGAGCTTCCCCTTCTCCCAGAGATCCCACTGGCCATCTTTGTAGTCTTGAGCACTTCACATCATTGTAACAGCTGTCCATGGACCAGATACTGCCTCTCCTTATATTTGGCTATATCCTGTGGATAAGAGTTAGGAGGTACTTCTTTTGATGGAGGCCACATTAAGCCATGTAAATGTGGAAGTATAAATTAAATAAAAAGAACCCACATCTGCCATTCCGATTTCCAATTTTTACCATGGCCCCCAGCCAAGTAACCATCATATGGCACTCTTAGACAAACAATAGGGGACTTGTTTAAACCAAAATGCAAAATGGTGATGAACTGTAGAATATATATATTTAAACAAGTTATTTCCCCCACTGTAACATGGAGAGTTTAGCTGTGCATGCAGGGCCAGCTGGCAGCAGCTTGCAGGGCCTGGCTGGCTACCAGGACTGCTCGTTTACCTTGCCCTCCCTGGGGGAGGTGTGACGGCAGAGCTGCATTTTTATGGTATGCCCCAACATCCATCCTGCCTTTCTTGGTCTGGAGCTTTGTGAGTGTTTATACTCACAGCCATATGTAGATGCTGCCCCACAGCCCTCCTACTTGGATTTTCCTTTTAAAGTGAAGCCATCCTCCATGCCCTGCTCTGGTGGTGGACCAACTTATACGGAATTCTTACTGAGCTACCATGCACAAAGTGAGAGACCGTGAGCTGTTAGTCTGTCCAGAAAGTGACTGAAGGTCCAGCTATGCATTGCAGAGCACAGTGGGCTTTCCCTGGAAGAGCAGGTTTTGATCCTGGGGAATGTAATCTGTGAAAGCAGAGGGCCTTACCCACTCCTACCAGGGTTCTGGGTAGGCATTCAGCAAGGCCCCAGCAGTCTGCAAAAGGTACTGGGGTCCCCTTTTTAGGTTAGGGCCAAAGCCACAGCCTCCTCTGTTTCCCTTAGGATTGCTGCTGCTGGAGGAAGCCCACAGCTTCAATGCCATGCCTTTGCCTTTCCCTCCTAATATTAATCACCTGCCTTTCCAGAGAGCCCCCAGGGAGCCTCCAGAATCCTCATATTTTTCCATCTTTCTATTAGGCATCTTGTTCTCATTACTGTACTAACACTCAAGCTATGTGCAGAGAATGATGAAAAAGAGACCTTGGTGTGGGGCTTGGGATTTGTTCAAAGCCTGGGGAAACTGTTTTAGAGGGTGTATGTTTTTTATTCCTTTTACGAGAGATGTGTGTTTCCCTCCCTCTGTGACTTGTTTAAAAGTAAAGTTTAATATGCTGCCAGAGTAATTGCTGGTTAATAACTTAATAAGCTATGTGCTAGGAATTATGGGAGAAAAGTAGTATCCAAGAAAACTTTTATTGTACAGTTTGGGGCTTGGAAGATATATAGCTTCAAATCTTATATAGAATGTTAACAGAAGTCCCCTTTCTTTTCAAACCTTACTTTCTCCCTAAAAGCATAAAAAAGGATAAATAGGTGAGGTGGATGAAATCTTCTGGATGCTGCCTGAGCTATGTAAATCACAAGGGGAGAATTTCTAACAGCACCGTCAACAGGACCGTGGTCATGTGAATTTGGCAAGGCACACACTTGGAAATTAGCCCTGGTAAAAATAGTAGTAATGATAATAACAATATCAACATCTTATTATATTAAAAATTTTCTCTTTAAAAAGTATTCTTATTTTATCTTTATAAAATTCTTAAGAAGGAAGAAAAATAGAAATTATTATTCCCATTTTTATAAATCAACAAAGTAGCTCAAGTGACCTAGCCAAGACAAGGGCAGAAACCAAGAATAGAATCAAGGTTTTCTAGAAAACAAATTGTATCTATGTGTCCCAAACACAATCAGGTGAAAAGTGACACTGGGCCAAGCAATTAGAAACCACGTAGACTGGTGTTATATCCTGGTAGCCAGTCTGGTGAAAAGCAAGGCTCCAAGTGCAGCTGTTTCTGTGAGGACCAGCATAAAGGCACATTTTCAACGTGGCGATTATGTTGATAGAGACTTCGTTATTTGACAACAGATAGTTCCCGTATCTTCTTAGCACTTTGATGTTTACACTTCCATTACTCACTATGCCCTCCCCTGGTCTCCTCTATTTCACACCTTCATTTTAGAGCTTCCCACTTTACAGATGAAAACTCAGGCCTAAGGAAATTACAGGCAACACCTTGCTGGGCAGTAGTCCAGCAGGGGCCAGACCATTGACTTGCTAACCTTGAGTATTCTCTGCCTCTCCTCAATGGCACTGCACTGTGTTTTCTGGCTAGAGGCTTTCCATTCACCAAGTGCCTCTAGATGTGACTCTCCTTGTGGTTACCCAGGAATGCAGAGCCTGCGGACTGGTGAGGACCCATCTGGCTTGGGGAGTCCTAGAGTGAGCCCCTGAACTTGCGTGGGAAGGTGTTACTCCCAGAGGCCCCCAGGCCAGTCTAATTGCTGAGGAAGCCTGATCATCACTGGCAGCTGAGGGGAAGGAAAGGATAGTGAGACTTAGGAGGGCCTCTCTCCAAGATGCTCCCTTGGCCCATTCATGTAAGACCAGCTCATGCTGCCCACAGCCCTTCTGGAGGTGGCCGAAACCCCAGCCACATGGGACAAATGTATCAGGGCTGAGCAGCTTAATATTAGGGCAGATGTGCTCCTGCCAGGCCAGCCCACTGCCGTAAAGCCTGCGTCAGTTACGGACTTCAGTTAAAGGTGCTGTCTCTACCAGGTCACTACTGGAAAACAGCTGTGTGACCTGGGAGAACAAACTTATTTAGATATTAAAATTTAGGGACAGCCAGCCAGCTGAGAGTGAGGAAAAGGGATATAGAATAAAGTTTTGATGGCAAGAAGGTCTGGAGCATGAAGCCCTATCCATGGAAGGCAGCTCCTAAGAGAGGGCCCTGGCAGCCCAAGGACATGGAGTTGTAGAATTTTCCACAAGGATGATCAGGCCTCGGGAGAGGAAGAAAGCAGGTCAAGAGGCAAAAAACAAACTTGCTATTTACATCCCTAATTTGAGCCATCTTCTGAGACAGCCATATCTTTCAAGTAGGAAGAAGTCGCCTGCCCACGTGTCTATTACCTCTTCTACAAATATCAGCTTAGATTAGATCACTGTTTTGAAATAGGGAGTTAGGGTGCTTCTCTTAGTCCTTTCTGGGGCTACTAACAGGAAGGAAGCCATGCAGGTGGGTCTCCGGGCCCCCACCCCAGTTTAGACCATATTGAAACCATCTCTACTATTTTCAATATCTTGAATTTCCACATAAGCTTGTTTGAAGAATGAATTCCACTGGATTAGATGATCTCTAAATTCCCTTTACTGTTAGAAATTCTGTGGTTCTATGGTACTCTTAGCAATATTGGAAAGACAAAAGCCATGTGGTCTCAAGTGCATACAAATATCTCTATTCCTATTACTAGCTGCCCAGGCAGGCAACAGGGGCTTCCAGGTGACAAGGACTGCTACTAGAGAGATTTCTGTTAATCCTTAAGAGAGACTAGAAACTCTGATGACCACTAAGCAAGGCTGGAAAGATGTAAAGCATTTAGTGTATTTCATGTGCATATAGAGAGTAGCCTACTTACCAGTGTCAGCCAGAGCTCACTAACTTCCTCTTAACTCCTGGATCAAGTCCATATTCCTCTGGCTGACATCTGAGGGTTTCCACAACTGGTCTCTTATCAAATCTTGCACTGCTCTCTAAAGCACAGCAGCTTTCCTTCAGCTTGATCTCCTCACTGGCCCATGATACATCACATGCACTCCCTCCAGCATCCCACTGCACATTTGGTCCACCATCTTGATATGCTCTTTTCCTACCACTTTTTGGTGTTTCCAAATCACACTCTGCTCTACCACCCATCTCAAATATCTAACTCCTCTGATAAGGCCTTCCTTGACTATCTTAGTCCACATTCTTTTCTGAACTCTTGTACTTACTGTATGTACTTCTATGTATTTCACTGTCTAAATTTTCATTTAGATTCAACCATAACTGAACTCTGACAAGAGAGACTCCATTATATATATCTAATACACACACACACACACACACACACACACACACACACACACACACACACACACACACACACACACATTAGGTTCCCACAATGCTGGGCGCTGTACTAAGATACCTTTTGTGTACTTGGGCAATGAGACCTTCACAATTTACTTGGCAACAAAGGTACTATACAAGTATAACTTTACTCAGTCTCCAATCTGAGACAATTAATCTTATTATTATTTTTTTTTTGAGACAGAATCTTGCTCTGTCACCCAGGCCGGAGTGCAGTGGCACGATCTTGGCTCACTGCAACCTCCAACTCCCAGGTTCAAACAATTCTTGTGCCTCAGCCTCCCAAGAAGCTGGGATTACAGGCCCATGCCACCATGCTAAAAAATTAACCTTATCTAATAATTAAACTCACCTATCCTTTAAAGACTTCTCCCTCTTCCTGAAGACTTCCTTGACACCCCTATCCTGACAAGCTGGCATTTATTTCTCCCTTCTCTGCTTCTGCAACACACTTTGACTCATTCTAGCATTGACACAATCTTGTTTATAGTTATTTAAATCCATACTTGTCTTACTTGTGGGGTTTCTGAAACAGAGACAATTATCATTCATTCATATATTTCCCACTGTGCCTAAACCATTGTCTTGTAATATTTGTGACTCTGAATTGGCTTTAATTGACTGAGAATGGCTCAATGAAGGTAACAAAGGTGTTAATTTATCCAAAAGATGGAAGATGTTACATGCTAAAGGAAAAAAAATAACCCACTACATTAGGGCTTTACATAATATTATGAGAATGTGCTGAAGACACTTAAAGCCTGCACTCCCTTGCAAGCTAAGCAATGACAACATTGTCCAAATCTTCCAACAGCAACACCCCAGTAAGCCAACAGCTACAAGTGGAACAAGACAGAGATTTCTGAGCCCTCTATTGAACTAACTGCCATCTCCAGGTTAGGTTTGCAGATTTCTATATTTAAAAAGTAGAAAGCATCAGCAGTTGGGGGTTGAATTCTTGGTGTGTGTGCAGTTGCGTAAAAGGACTATTTTTATTTCTTGCTGCAGTATGAAGAAGCTTTGATCTTGGATGACTTGCTCAAAGGCCCAGGATAATATATTGATCACTTCTGACTGTTTTCACCCAGACTCGTTTCCATAAGCTCAGTCTGTCAACAAGAAATACTTCATATATTTTCAAACTTCACTCTTCCTCAAACAGCTTATTCCTTTAAAACTTGAGGCTGTATTTGTAAAAGGGATATTTAATGAAGAAAATGTTTTGCACCTTGTCCCACTGGCTTGGGTTGAAATACGATAATGTTTCCTTTTGTATTTAAAAAACACAAACAGGATCTCATCCGGAGATATCATGACCTTAGACATTCCTGAGACGTCTGAAAGGGAAGTGAACATATGTCAGCATGCTTGGGTTTAAAATACACCAACTTCATTTCTCTCATCATTCAAATCTGCATGAGGCTCATGTGACTTTGAACAGGCTGTGCTGGAGGATTAAAGACGGGTCCTAATGAGAACCTCTCTCTTCCAGTAAAATCTAGGAATTGAAAAGCAGTTACTACCTCTTCCATTTTTTTCCCCCCAAAAAAAATAACATTTTCTAAAATTAAAAAAAGGAGGATCCTTTTTTTTGAAAGAAAAAAAGAATGAAAGAAAGAAAGAAGAAAAAACAAGAGAAAGAAAAGAAACAAACCAAAAGGCAAAACATAACCCCTAGCAATGCCTGGAACTTGCTCTGTGGCTAGCGATCCCTGTTAAGACTTGCTTCCCTTAAAGTTTTGGCATGGACCACAAATGATAGCCTTAAAATGCCACATGATCATCTGAATATTTTAACAATCATCCTGGACTGGATTCATTTCAACGGTATGGAAATGAAACAGCAACTTGCAGCTGTGGCAAAAGGCTGTGGCCTCTTTCTATTTCAAGTCATTGCAAAAGAAGGATCTCTTTCTTCGGGAGGGGACCAACCCATGAGGGATTTGGGAAAGAGCTAAAGGACAGTGGGAAAATGGAAGCAGACCTAAAACCCAGTATTTCTGCCTGGGAAGTGTAAGTCTCTTGTGTGAATAAATTTGGTGGTGAGAAAATAAATGCTGTTTTCAGCTGCTGTAAAGCAAAATAGAATCCTAAACCAGAACTTCTGCAGTTAGCCACAGACCCCCTAGGGAAGAACTGGGATTGCCACACAAAAGCCTCGGCTTTGTCTCTATAAGCATATTTTCCTTAAACACTTAAATCCACAGACCCTTCAGGAGCACACCACTCAGCTCAGTGGGGTCCAGTAAGTAAGACAGAAAAAGGAGAATAGATGGGAGTATGGATAGGGGGTGACAGGGGAGGAGACAGGAAAGTGACTGGAGTATGGATGAGGGGGATGGAGAAGCAGACGAGGCACACATGAAAGGGCACATGGAGGACTGCATGGGGGTGTGAAGGGCACTTACAGGAAAGCTGGACAGGGAAGTGGATAGATTATTAGAATTAACTTGGGGTAGCAAGTCATTAGGTCTGGTACATTGAGCAGGCTTTCAACAAACATTAGCTCCCTCTACCATCTCTTCCCCTCATCAGCACTGTTTTATGCAAAAAATTTATTCCCAAGGTTGCTTTCCTTGTAACCTTGGAACCTGGTGTTGTATTTCTGAGAGCCTGTTTTTCTCACCAGAATATCAGACTGTTATTTTTCAAAATGATAAACACACTGCATGCCAACAAAGCACTGGTCCCATACAGGGCACTGAGGTCACTGGGATGGCTGCCCAGACAACAGAGTATGGACTTCCCACAGAGAGCCCTGGGGCCATGAAGCCCCTCAACACAGGTCATCCCAGGTGGGTAGGGAGAGAATCTTGGGCTGATCCCTTCAGTAGCCTCAGCCCTCTCCTGTAGCTCCAAGCTCAGCCACAAGCCCTTGAGAATGAGGCAATGGGGATGGGACTATTTCAAATGGGGGAGTTGGAAGATCACAGAGCCTGGCACTCTGACCCTGGCTCTTCAAGGTACGTACTCTGTCCCCTGGGAGCTGGTCAAAATGGAGGATCTCAGGCTCCACCCAGACCTAGTGAATGAGAGTCTTCATTCTAATAAGATTCCCAGGTGATTCACGTGCACATTTTCTTTCTGAGAATCACTGTTCTAGAGAAGGCTTAAATTACTGCCATGCAAAACCCTCACATAAAAACACTGGATAGATGGAGGCAGTGTGGTCAAGTACAAAGAGCCCAATAAGGTGCCGGGAGCTAAGCCCTCAACAAATGTTAGTAGTTGTCAGGTAGGATGTTAATTCTGGTGAACTGTGTGAAAACGGATAAATCCTCCAACCTCTGTGGGCTGTAGTACTCCACATGTACAGGGGTGAGAGTAGACTCTTAATACAATAAACTTCATGAGATTCCTTCCAGTTCTAAAATTCTAGGTCAATGATTCGATTTGTTAAGACTCTGTTCTGTTGCTCTCTTTACACTGAAGTAGTGGTTTTAATATACGGTTGTAGTATTTGATATGGCCTGGCATACAGCAGGGCTCAATAGGTATTTGTTGAATGAAGTAATACAGGGATAGTTATTCTATTTAAGCTTCAACTTAAAAAAACTGGGCTGAGTGTGGTGGCTCAGGTCTGTAATGCCAGCACTTTGGGAGGCCAAGGCAGGAGGATCACTTAAGGCCAGGGGTTCTAAACCAGCCTGGGAACAGAGCAAGCCCCTGTCTCTACTTAAAAAAAAAAAAAAAAGGGGGACCAGGAGTGGTGGCTCACATCTGTAATCTCAGCACTTTGGGAGGCCGAGGCGGGTGGATCATGAGGTCAGGAGATCGAGACCATCCTGGCTAACATGGTGAAACCTCATCTTACTAAAAATACAAAACCTTAGCCGGGTGTGGTGGTGGGTGCCTGTAGTCCCAGCTACTCAGGAGGCTGAGGCAGGAGAATGGCGTGAACCCCAGAGGTGGAGCTTGCAGTGAGCCGAGATCATGCCACCGCACTCCAGCCTCGGTGACAGAGTGAGACTCCATCTCAAAAAAAAAAAAAGTTAGCCAGGTCCAGTGGCACACGCCTATAGTCTCAGTTACTTGGGAGCTGAGGTGAGAGGATCACTTGAGCCCAGGAGTTCAAGGCTGCACTGAGCTATGACCATGCCACTGCATTCCAGGCTAGGTGACAGAATGAAACCATGTCTCTCAAAAAAACGATTTTTTTTGGTTTGTTTTTGAGACAGAGTCTCACTCTGTTGCTCAGGCTGGAGTGCAGTGGCGCGATCTCGGCTCACCGCAAACTCCGCCTCCCAGGTTCAAGTGATTCTCCTGCCTCAGCCTCCCGAGTAGCTGGGACTACAGGTGCATGCCACCATGCCTGGCTAATTTTTGTATTTTTAGTAGAGATGGGGTTTCGCCATGTTGGCCAGGCTGGTCTTGAACTCCTGACCTCCGGTGACCCACCTGCCTCAGCCTCCCAAAGTGCTGGGGTAACAAGTATGAGCCACGGCACTCGTCCCCAATTTTTTTTTTTTGAAGTGCCATAAGCGTCCACAACAATCAACCATTAACCACACCACAGTATCAGGTTTAAATGGTACTTCTGAGGGCCAGTGAGATAACTTAAAATATCTGAATCAGAAACTCTGAGGGTAAGGCCTGGCATCACAGGTTTTAAAACCTCTCCAGATGATTCTAAAAACGCAGCCATGAACATTAAGAACTAGCATCAGCCAATCTGCTACTTAATAAATGCCAATAGCAAGGGATACAAACTCCTGTTTCCATGGGAGCTCAGGTAACCTAATGAGAGACGCAGCTGGGCGGGGGCCGTGCAGAAGCACAGAGTATACTCATCAAGGGAGGATGGCTGGGACTTAGCTCTGGCCCATTGTGGCCACGTGGGAATTTGAGCCTGGTGGTGCCAGATCTTCCAGTTTTTCAAAAGAAGCTGTAGATCTTGATTTACTGTGAAATTTCCTCAGTTTAAAATGTCAGCAAATCATTTAAAAAAAGAAATGTAAATCCTCCACAAGTCAAACAAAACACAACTATGGCCAATCTGACCCGAATGCACTGTCAGTTTGAGCCCTCTGGCTGACAGTGCACAGCAGGCCCGGGCCTGAGCAGCACCCCAGGGAGGGTCCAGGGGAAGACCCCTTTTAAAGAAGATAAAACAAAATGCTAACGCAGGGCCATCTCTGCGTGGTAATATAGAAAGTAAAAACTGAAGAACAATCTGTACCCGTTTGACTTATCTGTTAACTCATGCCAAGCTGAAATGTTAACTAAAATGGGTGTGAGACATGTGGTGTGTCTCCCCAGTTGTTTTCACTGTAGAAAAGATTTTTTTATATTAAGGCAGTTTTGAGAAGAGTTAATGAAATAATATTTACAAATCTCCTCATATGAAGCTTGGCACAGAGTAAGCATTCAAAACGTAAAAGTTTCCTCAACTGAATTTTTTGTATCTTAGTTAAAATTTTGGTGGAGGTCTCTCACGCACTATTGGTAGGCAGATGGACTTTTTTAGAAAACAATCTGGCAGTGTATACCAAGACTTTTTCCATTTCCCCTTGACAAATTTATTCCACTTCTGGAAATCAAACCTAAGGCAATAACCCACAATCACACACACTCATACACACACACACAAACACACCACACTCATGTACAAAGATTTTTCTGAAACATCATCTACGACACTAAACAAATGGGAAACAAACTGTATGCCAGCAACGGTTAGGTAAATTTAATGAGTAATTATTCAGGTGACAAAAATATGCTACCTTCAAAAATGATGTTTTCAAAGTTTTTTTTTCTTAATTGAAAAACAGGCAAAAGTATTTTATTTTTAGAGATGCACAGGTGGTAAAACTAGGAAGAAAAGCAAAGAAATAATTATCATAAAATGTCAAGACAATGATAACTTCAGATGAATGATGGGATATATTTTCTTTTAGATATTTTCCATTAAAATGTTTTAAATTGTGATGAAATATACATAATATAAACTTTACCATCTTATCCATTTTTGAGTGTACAGTTTGCTAGTGTTAAGCATATCCATATTGTTGTGTAACAAATCACCAGAACTTTTTTTTTTTTTTTTTTGAGACAGAGTCTCCCTCTGTTGCCCAGGCTGGAGTGCAGTGGCATGATCTCGGCTCATTGCAACTTCCATCTCCCAGGTTCAAGCGATTCTCCTGCTTCAGCCTCCCAAGTAGCTGGGACTACAGGTGTGCGCAACCACACCTGGCTAATTTTTTGTATTTTTAGTAGAGATGGGTTTCACCATGTTGGCCAGGCTGGTCTTGAACTCCTGGCCTCAAGTGATCTGCCCACCTCGGCCTCCCAAAGTGCTGCGATTACAGCTCTAAGCCACTGTACCCAGCCTCCAGAACCCTTTTCATTCTGTAAAATTAAAACACTATATCCATTAAACAATGCCCCATTCCCTCCTCTCTGCAGCCCCTGGCAACCACTATTCTACTTTCTATCTCTAGGTCTTGACTACTCTATGTACTTTGCATTAGCAGAATCATATAGTATTTGTCTTTTTGTGATTGGCTTATTTCGCTTAGCATAATTTCTCCAAGATTCATCCATGTTGTGGCATATGTTGGAATTTCCTTACTTTTCCAGGCTAAGTAATATTCTGGTGTATGTATATGCCACATTTTGTTTATCCATTCATCATTCATCAATGGACACCTGAGCTGTTTCCATGTTTTAGCTATTGTGCATAATGCTGCTATGGAAACCTCTTTGAGACCCCACTCTCAAGTCTGTTGGGTATGTATTCAAAAGTGGAATTGTTGGATTAACATAGTAATTCTATTTTCAATTTTTTGAGGAAATATCATACTGTTTTCCACAGTAGCTGTATCATAAAGAGTTTGAAATAATAACAAATGCTCTCATGATACTGTTGAGTGAAAAAAGGAAGGAAGCTGTAACTTACATATACAGTACAGCCTTGACAAAGTTAAAAAAAAGCATAGGAAAAAAGATGAAGGAATTACATACAACTCTTAACCAATAATAGTGATTTATGGATTGTAGTAAGAATAGACTTTTACTCTCTTCCAAATTTTGTACTTGACTAATTTTCTATGATAAGCATATAGCAGCACACAACAATGAAGGGAAAAACGGTGAAAAAATTTTAGTAGGGCACATATTTATTTCTGGTTATCACATCCACTGCATGCATGCATTCATTCATTCATTTTCTTGAGACAGAGTCTTTCTCTGTTGCTCGGGTTGGAATGCAGTGGCATGATCTCAGCTCACTGAAACCTCCGCCTCCCAGGTTCAAGCGATTCTCATGCCTCAGCCTCCCAAGTAGTTGGGACTACAGGCGTGTGCCACCACTCAGCTAATTTTTTGTATTTTTAGTAGAGATTGGGTTTCACCATGTTGGCCAGGCTGGTCTCAAACTCCTGGCCTTATGTGATCCACCCACCTTGGCCTCCCAAAGTGCTAGGGTTACAGGCATGAGCCACCGCACCCAGCCCTGACTAGTCCATTTAGTTCACTAAGTTTACCAAAAGAAACACACATGCAATATATAAACACACACATACACACTTATTTTTTTCCTTTTATAACCAAAGAAGGAGAAACTAGATAGCCAAATTCACTTCTGAAAAGTTTAAGCCTAATATAATACTAATCACAACTCTTAGCCAAAGTAAATAAGCGATCTAGCTGGGACAGCCGAGCTGGAATCTGCAAGTAGCAAGGGTGGCAGGGCATGGGGCTCATGTCTGTAATCCCAGCTTACTTGGAAGACCTTGGTGGGAGGACTGCTTGAGCCCAGGAGTTCAAGTCCAGCATAGGCAACACAGCCAGACCTCATCTCTAAAAATAAAAAATAAATAAATAAATAAAAAACTTAAAAAAAAAAGTTTTTGTAATTAGCATGAGTGTCAGACTGGGTGATTCCTCTCTCATGATGCCCACTGCCATCCTTTCCAGGACAGCAGCAGACCCCTACTAGACAGCTACTCTCATTTCGTTTCTGGTCTAGGTCAGTTTAGTTTTCTTTCAGTAGTTAGTAAACTGCTTTAGACAGTAAACTGGATCAAGAAGGGAGGAGTGGAGGAAAAGGGGAAGGAAAGGACTTGAAGGATTAATGAGCTGATTTCCATTAAGGCTTTGACATCCTGGAATGAAAAGCAGCCTGTAAGAGCAGAAGCCCAGTCCTTTCCTGAAGCCATGTTGCCAGCTGACCATTCATCACCAAAAATTCCCCAACAACTCCATGGCTATTGCTTAATCACCTCATATAAATCCCTATTAATCTTGCAAAGTCAAAACACAAATATAGGACAAAAGTCTTCATTTTATGTTCCCTCAATTTCAGAGTCAAAATTTAAAGACTGAATTGGTTATCCAATAGCGCCAATCAATTTTTTAAAAACTTTCTTTGAGAACAAAAGGACAGATACATATCCACTAGCATTTTTGTACTTATGGGACTGAAGAAACTCAGGCTAATGATCAAATAAATTATGGAAGGAAAAGGGTGTCGGTGTTAAAATTTAAGGCAACATTTTTTTCTTTGCAAAAACATTAATTTTTCATAGCTTATATTCAAAAGATACAGAAAATCCTTAGTAGACTCAAAGGAACATTTATTTTTCTTTCATGTGTAAATTACCAGGGACATAAAAAAGCCTCTTCAGTAGTTGAACTTGGAATACTCTGCACTGTAATATCATCATGGGAAAGGCAGGTGAGAAAGTAAAGACAGGGGTCTGTTCTGAGAAGGGGCCGCTAGGACGAGAGGGGGTGTGTCTGAGCATGGAGTTAACTAGTATAGACAGACAACTCCCGGAACAAGAGGACCTCAGGGACAGGGCAGGCATGTGACAGAGAGGCTTCATCACTTATACCCAGTTCTATAATTTGCTATTTAGGAACCTCAAAGTTATCCTGTCAATGATGTGGATAATATAGAAAAACTGATACATAGCTTTGGAATGCATTGTGCTGTCTGGCAGTATGTTTTCCTTCCAAACTCTATTTCAGGCTCTGAACACATCCTGATTAACACTTGTAAAAGTGTGCTGGGGAGCAAAAGGAAGCCTGGTGTTAGGAACCATTTACAGACCACCCACAAAGCGGAAAGTTCACACTTGGATAATAGAGAGTTGACTGTACTGGAAACAGAAAAGTGGCTTTCCTAGATTCTGGGCAAGGAAGGTGGAAACCCAGTAAATTGCAGTGATTCATTCCTTTGTCTTCCAGAGCTGGAAAATCATGGAGAAAAATCAGAAGTGGGGTGGGGAGCAGAGGGAATGAGAATGGAAAGCCCAATTAGAAAACAGCAATAGGGACCACAGGACAGGTTTTAAAAGGCCAGGAGGACTTCCCTTCCTCTTAGCTGCAGAGGAAGCTGATGGCAGCTTTGTCAGCCATCTTCAGGCACTGCACAACATGAAGGTCCACTCAATGGCTGGCCTGCCGCTCCATCTCCTCCATCTCATCCAACAAGAGGTAATGGACTCAGGAAGCCAGTGGATAATGACTTTCTATGAGATGCATGAAGGAGTAGCAAGCTAAGGGGGCAGAAACTCCTTCCTTACAGCACTTTAAGAACTAGAATGTTAGGATACTTGGGACAGTCCTGGCTAGAAGCAGGTTTCAGAGGATAATTTCTGGACAGCTCTGACTTCTTGATCCCCAGAAATAACAGGTGGGAAGAAGTGGCCTATTACCTGGCAAACAGCTGAGGGTACTGATGTGATATGTATCTTTGGGACGCTAAGAGCCACACAGAAGGCAAATGGTACTAGGCTTGGGTAAACACTTCATGGGTAAGCAACTCCTACTCTCTAAATAAAATGGAGAAAACAGGTTGGGTGCAGTGGCTCACACGCCTGTAATCCCAACACTTTGGGAGGCCAAGGCAGGTGGATCACCTGAGCCCAGGAGTTCGAGACCAGCCTGGGCAATCTGTTGAAACTCCTTCTCCACCAAAAACCCCACAAAAATTAGCCAGGCATAGTGGCGTGTGCCTACAGTCCCAGCTGCTCAGGGGACTGAGGCGGAGGGATCACTTGAGCCCCAGGAGGTCAAGGCTACAGTGAGCCGTGGTAGCGTCACTGCACTCTAACCTGGGTGACAGAGCATGACCCTGTCTAAAAAAAGGGAGAATAGACTAACAGACTAAAAATGAGAGGCTCCCAATAACTTTACTGGCATTTCAGACACAAGATAATTTCTCTATCAATATCCCTATCCAAAGCTATTAATGTTGAGACAATAATTGAGATACACACATCCACACATTGGGAAATCCACCACTGGCTCCTTCACCAAAAGGTTTCTTACAGGAGCTTTCACTGTGTGGCCTGGGCATATTTCCTGAGCCCCATTCTCTGCCACTTGTGCCTTACACTTTAGATTCCAGAGGGCTAACTTCCTTATGGTTCTGCAAACCTACAGTGCCGTTTCATATTGCTGTGTCTCTGCCTATGCTATTACCTAAGCCTGGAATTCCCCTACCTGTGTTGGCCACTTGGCAAAATTCTGGCTCACTTTTGATGGCCAGTTTGATGTCAGCCCTCTCTCACCCCTCTTCTGGGGTACTGCTGTACCTACTACAGACATTTGTTATAATACTTAATATACCAGATGAAAATTATTTATACACATCTTTCTCACTTCCTGGAAGTTCCTGGAGCCAGGACTAGCTCTTTTATATTTTTGTATCCCTATATCTCCTAACACAAAGGCTAGCAGGTAGCCTGTGCTCAACAATGCTTTGTTGAATTAAACTGATTTGAGAGCCTCACACAGCCCATTACTTGACTTGCCATAGAAGGTAAGAGCCCGGCAAAAGTGACCAAAAGCATACTTTTTGAAAAATAAAAAAGAGAGGCTTCTACTTTAGACAGCCAATATACTTTTTTCTTTTTTTTTTAACTTGTTTGTTTCTCAAACTCTAAGCATCAGAAATTTATTTATTTTTGAAACAAGGTCTCACTCTGTCACCCAGTCTGGAGTGCGGTGGTGCAATCACAGCTCACTAGAGCCTTAAACTCCTGGGCCCAAACCATCCTCCTGTCTTAGCCTCCCAAGTAGTTGGGACTACAGGCATGCACCACCATACCTGGCTAATTTTTGTTGTTGTCGTTGTTTTGTAGAGATGGGGTCTCGTTATGTTGTCCAGGCTATTCTTGAACTCCTGGGCTCAAGCAATCCTTCTGCCTTAGCCTCCCAAAGTGCTGGGATTACAGACATGAACCACCACACCCGGCCAATAAACTGACTCTTAATTAAATGCGTGTACTATGGCAGGAAAGGTAGTAACACTAACACATGCGCCTCTTCTGGAGCTACTCTGGTGGAACTTACAGAGGACCTACGGGGGCCTTTGCAGTTAACACTATCCTACCACCACCAGAGTCCTGCAACACAGATTTTGAACATGATATTACAGAGAGGACTCCCTGTATATTACATGAGAAATTCCTTTTACTCCTTCATCTTTCACACAGTAAATGTTCTAAGTTCCAGGATAAACTAACAATGGCAAGGATGAAAAATATGTTTCTATTCTTTTTTGCCTTGCTTATTCAAGCTACCTTACTACCCACCTAAGAAAGGCAACTTCCATCCCCTCTTGCTATTCACACCCTATCTGTCCCTCAGTGCCTGCTCAAGCCTACAGCAATCTCTAATCTCTGAGTTGCCATGGCACCTAAGAGTCTGTACCACATGATTTAGTCAATTACTGCCTTTCATTGTTATAATATCTAACACAGGACTGGGCACGCAGCAGGTTTCAACAAAAACAAGCTGATTGGTGGGCAGATAAAAAGCCATATTACATGCCCCTCAGTCACTTAGCAGTTTTAGAAAAACTGTCAAGAAAATATTTTTCTTTCTTTACCACAACCCGAAGTTCTAAAAGGATAAATACTCCAATAAGTTTAGAAAACTCATGCCAATGACTTTTAAAACTCCCCACAACTAGAAACAGCAATTCTCAAATGTATTCCTAACCCCTGATAACTCCTTGCTCATGTGGGATTTTAACATACCTCTTGGCCAGCCAGAGTTTGGCTTTGGTACAAACAGTGATGTCAGTCAGCTCGTGCTGGAAGTCTGAATTCGTTCCGTGTTTGGAGTCTGAGTAGGCTTGCAACAAATGAAAAACCTAAACCAAAAAAGAAAAAAAAATCCTGCTGTGAAAATATATTTTTCCTAAATGCTCAGTTCCTCCCTTTTAAGTTTCCTAAATGTTCCCCTCAAAGAAAACAGACACCTGCAGAATGTAGCTCTGGTCTCTTTGCAGAAAGGCATGTTGGTTTTGGAGGATGTAGCAGTGCCGAGAAACCCAAGTCCTTCATCCATACCTTGCTATGGGTTTCTCACACAATCCCCAAAACTGATGACTGTGGCCCAACAATCATCTGCCACAAGAGTTTATTAGTTACAAACAACCTATACACTGATTTCAGCAAAGGAATGCAAACATCTTTATGTTAGCTGCCGCACATGAAAATAAAATGTACCTTTTAAAGTCAAAGTCTTAAATTTAAAGAAAAATACATTGTTTGAGAGTCTAAACTGGTTTACATGTCTGAGTTCATTAGAACAGTCTTGGCTAAAGAAGTAGGTCAAACTAATTCTTGCCTTAGCAAATACTGGGCAGTGATGTTTGTAACTATTTAGGGTTTTTTTTTTTTTTTTTTTTTTTAGCAGATCTTCCCTTCGATGTCAGGAGTGAATGCAGCAATGCAGATGTGCCCCACTTATACAAGGATACTCGTGTATACGCATGTATGCACGTATGTATGTACTGGATTCAGCAATGACATCCGCAAGGCCTCTGTGAGGAGACAAATCTATAGCAGACAAAGAATAAGGACAAGGGCATAAATGAGATCTTTTGACCTTGGCTAGTGCCAAGGAGAGAAATGCATGTCAAGAGAAATCCTTCAGTCTCCAGCCTCCTTATCTAAGTCAAGAGGAAGAGGTGGGTGCGGCAAAGTAAGCATAAACACACTAAGAACTCTGAAAGTCTATTTTAATAACATCTGTTTTCTTTCCCTATTATATCCTTCTCTAGAGCTGTGAATGATTCTTTCTGTGTAACCAGATTCAACGTTTTCCTCTCTTTCTCTCCTATCAACAAGGGGCTGACAATAGTGAAATAACTGAGAGTTAGATACGGAAGGGGGTAATGAGAAACAGAAAAGTCCAGATAAAATCAATCCAGAGTCATCAGACCCTAAATGGGTAGGCTGGCAGGTTTTACTGGGTCAGACATCTGCAATCACCACCAACAAATACATGCCAAGCACCTTCTGTTTAGAGAATCAAAATAAATTTCTTCTAAACAGAAGTAACTGTACAGGAGAGTGCACACAAGTCCCAATGTGGAGACTGAAAATGCTTTCTCTAATAATGGATCTGTTATTTCAGAAGCAACAGATCAAATGTCATGCCTTCACCACACCCCCGCAGGGACCCAAACCACCCGTCGTGGAGTCTGGAGCAATGGGTCTGGCTGGAGCTTCTGTTCTTATGTGGTGACTGCCAGAGGGAAAAAATACCTTCCTCAGCCTGAATCCCCACTGTCCTGAAAGAGCTGGCAAAGTCACTGGGCTTTGCTTTACTTTTCTCTACAGCTGCACAAAACCAACCACCAGGGCTTTTCATGGTGTCACAGGATCGCAATTAATCAGCAGACACCAGCAAAATACATGACTTCGGAATTTACTTGTAAAGAAACCTGTGAGATTTTCAAATGCTTCTCATTTAGAAGCAATCACTTCAAAAATAACTCCTGATGGATGTTTAAACTTAGTCCTATATTTGCTCACCTTACTTGGCAAAAACAAGACTGTTTTTGAAACGCTTGGTAGCTCTGGTTTATGAAAATCAGCCTACAATTCTGTCACATTGGGTACAAACCAGACAATTGTGACCCTGGTTATTCACCAGGAATGGAGAGCGATCTATTTACACGAGACAAATGGAGAGACAGGTACGCTGAAAAGAACTGTGGCAGAAATAAGCATGTCAAAGGGCCAGGGTCAGAGAAGTCAAGGAAAAAAATGGGGCAGGGAAGGAGAGGGAGAAGAGAAGACAGGGGAAAGAGAAAGGAAAGAAAGTTTTATAAGCAATTGTATGAAACAGGTTAGTGTTTTTGAGATATTTTTCTTTAAGAAAATAAAAATATTTGAATACACAACTAACCTCATAGACATTTAGTGTGTTGGGTTCAAGAAAAATGAGACCATCCTTTGGCATGAGGTCCAGGTATAAGGCCAGGCCCTTTGAAACTAAGATTTGATCAAGGTCAGACTCGGGAGCTCCGGCAGCTCCCAAGAAGGGCAGTTTGTCCACCAGCTCTTAAAGGATGGCAAGTAGCAAGGCAACTCTTTCTTCCTCACTTTCCTAAAGTTCTGGTCCCAAAGAATTCTGAGGCTAAGAAAGTAGTCAGGCCCAGGCCTGTACTGAACCAAGCACAGAGAAACCAAAGCTGCCAGAACCAAGGAGGACGATTAACTGCCAACACACATGAGAACTCAGAAGTTCAGTGTCATTTTATGTGTCCTAAATTGGCAACTGAATCCAAACATTGTCAACAAATATTTATTAAACAACTCTTATTACCAGGCACTGTCCAAGGGGCTGCAGCAGAGACCAGATAGTTCCTTGCTTTCCTGTAGCTCACATTCTAGTCATGGAGACATGAGAAATCAATAGCTTTCCTGACTCTGCCTGGTCATGATTTACAACCTGCATGGCAGCATCGTCATCACTTTTGTTTTTATGCTTGACCTCCCCCTCCAATAAGTCTGATGCACTGTAGGAATTCAACAAGCATTTGCCAAATAAAAACGATGTTGGTATTTGGTGCTTCTTCCTATATTCACTCCTTTAGGACACATTCCCTTGGGTTTTGTGAGCTATCGTAGTGCCGACTTCTGTGTCTGGAGTGGAACGGAGAGACACACCGTACTCCTCATCCCAGTGGATGCCTCATCTGATGGTGGAGGCAGGAAGGCTAGATTAGTGCTAAGAATCCAGCCTCATGGGAAAGTGGAAGAGCATGGATTTTGAAGCCGGGCAGAGATAGGTGTAAACCAATTATCAGTTTTGCGGCTTTGGGCAACTTAACCTCTGTTTCTCCATGGTAAATGGCCTATAATAATATCTAACTTGTAGGACTGTAGAGAGATTTAAAAGAATATATATACTACTAGGCACGCACTAGGGAAGTGATAACAATGTTGATTCTTTTCCATGTTCTGTCTGCTCCCTCTCTTCCAGCCCCATTCCAAAAATAAACAGTCAGAGAAGACTTTGCAGAAAGAGTGATATGCATACGTGGCCTTAAAAACAGTCTTGCCAGAATCGAGGGAAGGGTATGCAAGCAGTGAAAACAATTAAAACACATTTTAAGGGTATTAAAATATTGGTAAAGCCAACAAAAAGAGTGAATCTTAAACTATGGACTTCAGTTAATAATAATGTGTAAATACTGCTTCATTAATTGTAACAAATGCACCACATAAATACAAGATATTCATAGTAGGAGAAAATTGGGGGAAAGAGGTGGGGAGGAGAAAAATATTTGGGAACTTTCTGTATTACCAGTTCAATTTTTCCATAAATCTAATGGTTCTAAAAATAGTCTCTTAATTTTTAAAAATATTGGTACTATTCAGGGGACAACAAGTGGTCCTGTGTGCGCAGAGAACAGCCAGGGTGTGCACAGGGTGGTGGCAGACACAGCTGGAGAAAGGAGTCAGGTCTAGTCAGATAAAGACCTTAAAGGCAATGTCATGGAATGTGTACTTTATTCTGCAGACAGCAAAGATTTCTTCAGAGAGTGCTGTTGGGTGATGAGATCTGTAACTTGGAGAAAAAAGCGAGGGGCAGTGTGGAGGTCATAGCAGAAGGGGTGGAATGCCCAGGACTACTGTAGTAGTCTAGACAAGAGGAGGGGAGGGTTGAAACCAGCGGCTCAAAACCAATAGCCTTTGGGCCAAAAGTGGCTGCAGATGTTTTATTTAGCCCATACAGTACTTTTAAATCAACCTTTATGAATTGGGATATTTCACATTAAAGTCATCCTGATTTCCATTTTGAAAAATTAGATCTGGCTATAGCGGCCCACCGTCCTGTAGGGCAAACAGTCACCTGGCCGGAGCTGAGCAGCAGGAGCTGGCCCCAGAGATGAGAACTGCACTCTCTAGACCACCGCTGTCACCACCATTACTATTGCCTGTTACTCTAGTCACTAAGACGGAGGGTCAATGCCATTTATCAAAGCTCTTAGGCTTTTTTGTTTGTTTGTTTTAAACTTTCGGAGAATCGAGAAAAAAATAAAATACTTACTGAACCCAAATCTCTACTAAAAGTTTGAAAACAAAGAATGGGCAGAGAGCCCCTGTGTTTATACTCATCCCCCTTTGGTTCACTTACCTGCCTGGCATGGGTAGGATTCTGATTTTGTGACATCTCCACCCCACCCCAATCTAAACTGAAACAGCAATGGAAGGAGAGGAAAGGATACATTTGAGAGAGCTTCTGTGGGCTGCAGAGGCAGGGCTTGGCGACTGCTTTAGACATGGAGTTAAGGTGCAGGAAAGAGCCTCTTAACTTGGGCAGCTGGTGAACAAGGGGCATCTTTCAAGATGGAGATTATAAGAGAATCTACAGCAGGCTTGGGAATGAGGGAGGGGAATTAATGAGTTTGGTTGGGAATATCCGTGTGATGACTGCTTTACTTAGGATAATTTATGTCGCAAAAAAGAATTCTTCAGGGACAAAAGGGAGCTCTATTAATAATCACACTGGGAAAAACAGAGGACAGATGCTTACCCCTAGCTGTAATAGGTCCCTTGGAGAAGGGTTAGAGGTGGACATAGGGGTCATCAGCACAAGAAACAGGAGAAAGCTTTGTTGCCCTAAGATGGTTATGACCCAATCAGAAAAAGACTGAAAGCACATTATGAAACAAACAAGTACAAGCCAACAGCATCATCCATGACTATCATAGGCATGGAGCTGCCAAGAGATGGGACTGTCAGCCCTGCCCTGAGGAGGGGGTGGTCATGGAAGCAGCTGGGAGGAGCAGGGAATGCACTGCAGGAGGGTGTCAGTGAGTAGGCGGATTTCTTGCCCCTGAGATGCAAGCCTTAATGAAAGTTTGAGGGGAACTGAGAAGTCTGGAGAACCTGGAAGCAGTTACCCTCTGTCCCTCATCCCTCCACTCTAAACACAGAGAGACTCAGGGGAGCCCCAGGCATCTGTGCAAAGCATGGGGTCCATTTTGGCAGCTTTGAAATGCTCTTTGAATAAATGCCATGGGCCTAAAAAGAGTCATGAGGCAGTTCCCTGAAAAAACTTGCACTGCACCAGTAAAATATGTCTAGTTTATGCTGCTGGACTAAAATAGCAACTTGTGTTAGACAAGATCAAGATGATATATGGTTGTTTGGGAATGCAACGCTGAGATGGGTTTTCCTCTTCACCAAGCATGGCTTCCAGGCAATTTTCCCCCTTATAAAATCAACAGCAGCTGAGCTCCAGAAACCAGCAGGATCCAGCAATAACAGGACAAGGTTAGACAGGCTATGAAAAAAGACAACTCTAATAAGAAAAGAGATGCTCATTTCAAAGGTCAGATATAAATGGGGGAAATGTATCGTAATCATTAAAAACCTCAAATTCTGAAGATTAAAAAACCTGTCCACTTTTGCAACTGTATTTTCTTAAAAGCAAATGCTATGTTTTTCCCTTGCTGCATGCAGACTACAGGTGAATATTTTTGACCCTATCACCTTCAGCCAAGTATAAAATTTCTGTATCTGCCATTTTGCCTAGTTTTCTCCCTGCACTGCTTCAATCCCCAAAGCTAAGTCAGTGCCACATTTTCCTTAGTGTTTACACAGGATTTTATTTCGACTGGTAAAACATCTGTATTTTTTCAGGGACTTAAATAAATGATCTATGCTGGGAATGTACAGTATAGGGTGATGTCAGGCCCCCTTTTTTTCTCGACTCGCTGGGCAGAACAGGCAAACATTGTTTCAGCCTGTAGTTGGGAATGTGAATATTCATCCTGTCGACTTAATTCATACAAACAGAACTGCAGGCAGGCAGGCAGAAGTATTTTATGGCTCTAGGTCAGATTGAAAGGGGGTAAAAGGGTAAAAGGGAGATGACTGAGGGAGGAATCTAAACTTTCTAATTCACAGAAACAAGCCCAATCACATCACTGCTGGGAAACAGATAAAGCAAAAATTATTCAAAATGCAGATTGTGTTTGTATGTGAGTGGAGGGCAAGGTGGGAAGGCAAGAGAGAGAAAGGTCTCTAACAATACAGTATGTCATTTGCAGTCATTCCAGTGTGGGCTAGTATTTGTTTTCCGCTTCAGGCATATTAACTGAACCCCAACTAGGCCACAGGCCTCTCAGGAGCACCCCTCTTGCCTCTGACTTCCACAGTGCAGGGTGCCATGCTTATTAGGTATAAGTACCTACTTATATCATCTGTTCAGAGCTCATCATGTTGTTTTTTATTCACAGCCCAACTGGGCTAGAGCCAGAACCTTGGGATACCTGAATTCCTCAACCTGGTCATTCCCCAGAAGAAAGTGCTTGGTGGGCACTTGCTGTCCACATGAATCCACCAATCTGCTAGAGGGCCAGCCAGGAAGCATTTCATGTGGTTGCTTCCCTAAACTTCAACCTGTTTATTGGCTAAGAATACATCCTTAGGACGGTCTTGCTAAGTCCCCAAAACATGACACCTTACTGTGTTGTGTGTTGCTGCCAGGAAAAGGATGCTAATTACAAAGTATAATTACTTCCTAGCTGATTCTAGTTTGGGGAGAGAATCACAGGAAACAGGCCGTGAATATCTTTAAGAACTACAGTGTACAAAAACACAAAGCCTGCTGGGGACTGGAAATTCACTTTGGGCCTCAAATCCATCCCCTCCTTTCTATTAACACTCCCACTATTTTAGTTCAGGAGCAAGAAGACTTTGCACCCAGATGATAAAAACAACTTAACTGCCTGGTCTCTGCCTCCAGCACTTATTTCACACATGGCCAGCAAAGAAATATTCCTAAAGCCAAGCTCTGAGGACATCACTCTCAAGTTCAAAATCCATCAATGACTTTCAACCTCCTAAAGAATGTGCTGGCACTAAAGGCTCAATTTACCTTTCTAGATTTAATTTCTGTTTCTTCCACTTTACGAACCTATTCTGTGGCCACAAAGAACAATTTCCCATTCGTAACAACTTACAAATGCTTTCCTGGCCAGGACGTTCCATCATTTGTCTCCCCACCTTCTCCAACTCCACCTACTGAAATTCCATTAATAAAGTAAGGCCCAGCTTAAACGTCACCTTCCCCATAAAACTCTCCCCAGCTTTCCTCAACTACCCCCACTCCCACCATAAAACTCACTGTTTTTCTCTTCAGTGCCCCAACATCTCCTTTAATTTGATGATTTTAAAAAACTGTTTAATCCCATCATCATGGTTATCAATCTATACTATCCTTTTCTAGAGTATAGAGCTCTTTATCTGGCAGGGAGAGAGGCTGAAAAGAGAGGATTCATTGACTCGGAATTCTACCACGGTCTTGCTAGGGGTGGCAGAACAGAAGCTGCATTTGCAGCAGCAGCTAGGGTGCTAAAAGCCACCTCTGTAAACTCTGGTCACACCAAGGTGTTGGAGGAAATAGTATTGACAAGAGAGAAAGTATACATTTGTCTTGGATCATCTCTCACCTATTGTTCTAAATTCTATAAAGTAATTATGAGTTCCTTCACAGGGGAGACTTGTCAAGGGCCCCCAACAAGGGCCCCCAAGCTGTTCGTAAGGTCAAGGTTTGGACAGTGGTGTCAGACAGTCAACCTTAACCCAACATACAAATGAAGGCCTGCATATGAAGAATTTAAAATTAACTAAACACTAACATAATACCTGCTCTAACTAAAAAGTTTCTAATTTTAGAACACGGATACATTCCTGAAAATCTAGTTATAAAATTATTTGTAAAATAAATCTGTTTAAATTCTTTAGGAAGAGCTGTTTATATTTGATAATTTATCTTGCTTATATATCTGGATCTTCAACTACTGAGTTTTCTGAAAGAGAGAGTATCAAGATCAACAAGAAACTCTTAATGTAGTAAAACTTACTAATGAAAAATAATACATGGCGCAGTGGCTCATGCCTGTAATCCCAGCACTTTGGGAGGCCGAGGTAAGTGGATCACCTGATGTCAGGAGTTCGAGACCAGCCTGGCCAACATGGCGAAACCCCATCTCTACTAAAAATACAAAAATTAGCTGGGTGTGGTGGCTTGTGCCTGTAATCTCAGCTACTTGGGAGACTGAGGGAGGAGAATCACTTGAACCTGGGAGGTGGAGGTTGCGGTGAGCAGAGATCGCGCCACTGCACTCCAACCTGGGTGACACAGTGAGACTAAAAAAATAATAATAATAATAATGAAAATGCAGATGATTTGTTCAGTCAAGACAAAGTTAATTTTTTAAAATAAATTTTATTGTGTATATTTAAGGTATAGAACATGTTATGAGGAGAGGGAGAGGGAGAGAGAGAGAGAGAAAGAGAGAGAGAGAGAGAGAGAGAGGGTTACTATAGTGAAACAAATTAGCATACTCATTATTTCACATAGTAACTAGCATCCCTACCACCACCTTCCAGGGCAAGAGTGGGTTATTAACTATAGTCCTAATACTGTAGTTAGATCTTTCAACTTGTTCATCCCGCGTAATTGCTACTTTGTATCCTTTGACCTACATCTGATTTCCTATCCTATACTCCAACCCTGGTAACCACTAACCATGAGTTTATTCTCCAGTTCTATATATTTGACTTTTATTATTTTTTTAAAGATTCCACATATAATTAAGATCATGCGATAGTTTTCTGTGTCTGGCTTAGTTCTCTCAGCAAAGTGTCCTCCTGGTCCATTCATGTAGCAAATGGCAAGATCTCCTCCTTTTTAAAGGCTGAATAATATTCTACTGCACATAATCTATCTATGTCAGTTTCTTTATTCATTCATCCATTTATGGATACCCAGGTTATTTCACTTTCTCTGGATACACACCCAGAAGCAGGATTGCTGGGTCTTATGATGGTTCTATTTGTAATTTCTTTAGGAATCTTCATACTGTTTTCCATTATGGACGCATCAATCTGCATGCCCACTAACAGGATACAAGGGTTCCCTTTTCTGCACACCCTTACCAACACTTATCTCTTGTTTTTTGATAACAGCTATCCTAAGAGGAGTGAGGTGGCATCACATAATGGTTTTGATTTCATTTGAATGCAAATCAAATGATTAGTGATGTTGAGCACTATTTTATATACCTGTTGGACATTTTCATGTCATCTTTTTTGAGATATAAAAGAGATGGGTATTCAAGTTCGTTGCCCATTTTTAAATTGGGTTATATATTTTCCTGCTGAGTTGTATGAGTTATTCATAAATCTTAGATAATAACCCCTTATCTGATACATGGCTTGCAAATACTTTTTCCCAATCTGTAGGTTGCCTTTTTTCACATTTTATTTTATTTATTTATTGAGATGGAGTCTTGCTCTGTCGCCCATGCTGGAGTGTGGTGGCACAATCTTGGCTCACTGCAACCTCTGCCTCCCAGGTTCAAGTGATTCTACTGCCTCAGCCTCCCAAGTACCTGGGACTACAGGCACGGGCCACCAAGCCCAGCTAATTTTTTTTTTTTTTTTTTTTTTGAGATGTAGTCTCGCTCTGTTGCCCAGGCTGGAGTGCAGTGGTGCGTTCTTGGCTCACTGCAAGCTCCGCCTCCTAGGTTCACGCCATTCTCCTGCCTCAGCCTCCCGAGTAGCTAGGACTACAGGTGCCTGCCACCATGCCGGGCTAATTTTTTGTATTTTTAGTAGAGATGGGGTTTCACCGTGATAGCCAGGCTGGTCTCAATCTCCTGACTGCGTGATCTGCCCGCCTCAGCCTACCAAAGTGCTGGGATTACAGGCGTGAGTGAGCCACTGCGCCCGGCCAATTTTTGTATTTTTAGTAGAGACAGGGTTTTGCCATGTTGACCAGGCTGGTCTTGAACTCCTGACCTCAAGTGATCCACCAGCCTCGGCCTCCTAAAGTGCTGGGATTACAGGCATGAGCCACCACGCCTGGCTACATTTTTTTTTTTATGGGTATACGGTAGGTGTATATATTTATAGGGTACATAAGATATTTTGATATAGGCATATGATGTGTACTAACCATTTATCATTTCTCTGTGTTATGAACATTCCAATTATATTTCTAGTTATTTTTAAATGTACAATAAATTATTGTTGACTGTAGTTACCCTATTGTGCTATCAAATACTAGATATTATTCATTCTATCTAATTAACTATATTTTTGTACCCATTAACTATCCCCCTTTCCTTTCCTCCCCAGCCTCTCATAACTATCATTTTACTCTCTATCTCCATGAGTTCAATTGTTTTAATTTTTGGCTCCTACAAATGAGTGAAAACGTGAAATTTGTCTTTCTATGCCTGGCTTATTTCACTTAACATGGAACCTCTAGTTCTATTTATATTTTTGCAAATGTCAGGATCTCATTCTTTTTTGTGCCTGAACAGTACCGCATTGTGTATATGGACTACATTTTCTTTACCATTTGATATTGTTTGGCTGTGTCCCTACCCAAATCTCATCTTGTGGTTCCCATAAACCCATGTATTGAGGGAGGGACCCAGAGGGAGGTAATTGAATCATGGGGGTGGTTATCCTCATGCTGTTCTCATGATAGAGAGTGAGTTCTCATGAGACCTGATGGTTTTACAAGGGGTTTTTCCCCCTTTTGCTTGGCACTTGTCCTTGCTGCCACCACGTAAAGAAGGATGTATTTGCTTCCTTTTCCGCCACGATTGTTAAGTTTCCTGAGGTCTCCTCAGCCATGCTGAACTGTGAGTCAGTTAAACCTCTTTCCTTTAAAATTACCCAGTCATGGGTATGTCTTTATTAGCAGCTTAAGAACAAACTAATACACCATTCATCTACTGATGGACACTTAGGCCTTAGGTTGATTCTAAATCTTGGATATTATGAACAGTGCTGTAATAAACAAGAGAGTGCAAATATCTCTTTGATATACTGATTTCCTTCCTTTTGAATATATACCTAGTAGTGGGATTGCTGGATCATATGGTATTCTAGTTTTGCTTTTTGAGGAACCTCCAAACTGTTCTCCACAGTGATTGTACTAATTTACATTCCTACCAACAGTGTACAAAGGTTCCCCTTTCTCCGTATCTTCGCCAGCATTCATTACTGCCTGTCTCTTGGTTAAAAATCATTTTAACAGAGGTAAGATAATTATAGGCTGCCTTTTCATCTTGTTTATTGTTTCCTTTGCTCGCAGAAGCTTTTTGGTTTGATATCATCCTTTTATCCATATTTGCTTTTGTAGCCTGACCTTCTGGTGTGACAGCCAAGAAATCACTGCCAAGGCCAACGTCAAGGTTTCCCCTGTGTTTTCTTCTTAGAGTTTTGTATCTTAGGTCTTACGTTTACATCTTTTATCTATTTTGAGTTGACTTTTGTGTAAGGTATAAGGGTGCAATGTCATTCTTTTGCATGTGGAAATCCAGTTTTCCCAGCACCATTTACTGAAAAAACTATCCCTTTCCCATTGCAGACACAGTTAATTTTAATGCAATAAAGGAGAAGGGGAACTGATAGTGGCATAAATGAAACAAAATTAGCTATCGATTGATAATGTTTGAAGCTGAGTGATGGATACATGGGGATTCATTATATTACTTGTGTATATCTAAAAATTTCTATAATACAAAAATGTGAAAAAGATTTAGTGAGGGAGGAAGAAGGGAAAGATAAAATAGCTTAGTGTATAGGACACAAAAATAACCAATATAGGAAGAGCTTATGATGTAGTGCAGAAAGTAAGATGTACATACTGAAATTTAAGGCAGAAAATGGTTAAGTGCTATAAGAGAAATAGAGAACAGAAGGCCAAGAAATAAACTCATTAGAAATTCTGCACGTGGAAACTAAGTAGATGATAAAGGTGACATTTGAACAGTAGTGAAAACATTGATTCATTCAATAAACAGTATTAAGACAATCAACCAGTCCTTTGGGAAATGATATAGTTGGATTCCTATCTAAAGCCTTAAACTAAGATAAATTCCAGACGGAGAAAAGAATCAAATGTAAAAAAGAAACTATAAAAATGCTAGAAGGGAATGAAATATATTTTATATCATGTTTTATAATCAGCAGGTAAAAGTGTTTTTTAAAAGAATAAACAAAAAGCCATGAATAGGGGAAAATAAGATGTATAAATATGTCAACATAAAAACTGAAAACTTTTATATAGCAAAAACTACTATGAAGATTCAAAAGTAAAGGGAAACCAGGGGTAAAATATCTGCTAATTCCCCTAAGGAACAAAATTTGCTAATCAATAACAAAAATGAAAGTAACTGAATGAAATATGGCAGGAATTCTCAAACTTTCTCAATTCAAAGCACCTTTAGTACCTCACTAATTTTTTCAGGTGCCCTAAGGCCAAAGGAAATAGCTAAGAGTTCCATTTATTAAGTAGTTAGGTCCAAACAATCCAATAAGTATTTATGCCTTAATAACTTAGTGGCTGTGTGAAAAAATAAACATAAGTTGAAAGAAAAAATATTTTCCTTTCATTCTTAAATAACCACAATTACTCACTAATGGGATGTATGTGCCTATTGGATACTTCATGGCTTCCCCAGCTTTGGACTCCACCACTCATTCCTGTTCCACATTGATTTTCTCAGGGCACTTGCTTTTTTATCACAGCAACTACCAAATGCTCAACTTTGCAAAAAGATACAGCATCATCAAAAGGAATGTAGTATGAGCTAATGCTAAAAACTATAAATTACTTTGTGCTAGTAATTCACATAATGTCTGACAGATGGCAAGTGTCACTGTGCTTATCCCTAAAATTGAAAATATCCCATACCTTGCCACAAACTTTGGGAACTGCAAGTATTTAGCAAAGAACATAAACAAACAATTCACAGATGAAATCCAAATAGCCAATAAATGTATCAGAAAATGTTTAATTTCATTAGTGTTTAATGAAGTGTAATAAAACAATGAGGTTTTTTTTTAACCTATGGATTTGGCACATACTTTTTTTTAAAAAAGATTAAGACCCAATTGATAGATGGACAAGAAAATAAGATACTCTTAGTCATCACTGGCGGAAGTATAAATTGTCACAACCTTTTTGGAGGGTAATCAGCAGAGTCATGTTGTAT
Source organism: Gorilla gorilla gorilla (assembly GCF_029281585.2). Classification (NCBI taxonomy): domain Eukaryota; kingdom Metazoa; phylum Chordata; class Mammalia; order Primates; family Hominidae; genus Gorilla; species Gorilla gorilla. The sequence continues at coordinate 96,414,728 of NC_073236.2, read as the reverse complement.
ACATAACATATTCTACACAAATGGTACCCAATGGAGTTGGGCAAAACCACGACTTGAAAGTCCGGCATTTGCTATCAAAATGGAAGACATGCACTTTCTTTAATTTTGTTATGCCCACTTCTAGGAGCTTATTTTACAGACAAACAGATATGAGCAAAGGTGTAGATGCTCAAGGATCATCTTCAGCAGCACTGGTTGTATGGAATAGGAAAGTTTAGAAATGACCAATACGGGACCAGCTGAAAAAAGTAAGAGATAGTCCTACATATATCCTGTCATGTACAGCCAAACTGTACAGTCATTATAAAGAAGTTGTAGATAAATATAGACTCAACTGGAAAGATCTCCAAGTCATACTGTAAAGTGAAAAAGGAAGCTGCAAAAATACTATGATCCCATTTTTATTAATGCCAAGTTGTTAATTGGGGGAGTGGGATTTTTACATTCAATGTTGTATACTTATGTAATTTAGAAAGTTTTACAGTAGAAATGCATTACTTTTCAATTTTTTTCAAGTTTTGAAATTGCAGACTCATAGCAAATTGCAAAAACAGCATAGTCAGTGTACCTTTCACTCAGCTTCCTCCAATGGTGATACCTTATGTAACTAAACTGACATAGGCACATTATTATTAACCAGACTGCATACCTGATTCAGCTGTCACCATTTTCTACACGCGTCCATTTGGTGGGGGAGGACGGTGCCATTTTATCCCATGTATGAATCTGTATAACGACTACCACAATCAAGATACAGGACTGTCCTATCACCACAAAGTACATTACTTTTAGAGTCAGAAACAATAAAAGCTAAAATATATTCTTTTTTTGTCATATATTCTCTAACTCCCTACTCATTGTGAAAATTCACATCCTAATTATTGGGACAGGTAGGTGTGTGGTATTTTCACCGAGAGAGAAATCAAAGAAAAGAAACTTTGACATTCCCAAGGCTCTTCCTCTCTGGTCTCCTCCTTTGACTTTTCAGTTCTGTGCCCAATGTGGCTGAAGAGCAGGTCAGAGGAGAAACCCACTGGGGGCAGAGAAGGCTGTTCATGGGGGAGATAGGTGGCAGCCTTCTTAAGAGCCACAACTGTATCTCTAATGTTGCCTCTTCTGCAAATGAGGCCAAAAGAAATGTAAAGTTATATTAATTTGCATTTTCCAGATTTTAGAGAGGCTATAAAATTTGCCTTGTAAAGAGAGACTGGCTTACAGAAAACTGTTTGGCACCCAGCATCTGGTAATGCACGTTACTCTGAGCTGCCCAGTGAAGGGGTTTGAGGCAACTGGACTTAACTGTACCTAAAGGCCCCAAAACCTGAGTGGGCCTGAGCCAGCCTCAGGAGTTTGCTGGCTTCCAATGCACTGTGGGAACAGACAGACTCCTCTTTTAGAAAAATAAAGATGGAATTTTTTTCCCCTCTTTCGGTTGCAGCTTATTTCAAAGGTCATCAAAGTAAACAAAAGGAAAAGACTGTGAATCTTTAAAAGTCAAAAAGTGACAACTGTTTACAAAGTGGCTGTTTATAATTTCACATGGAGGAAGGGAAAAAATGATTCCTCTAAGCCCCTAGGAATGGAGATTTGGGTGGTTGCCCTTCCCCCTCCATCTAGTTTGTTTGTTCGTTTGCCACTCAAAACCTCCAGCAGTGAGGTCCAGGAACATCTGTTGCATCCATTTTATGCATAATTATTAAAGTCTACTAGACAGCTGGTGTTTGTGGAATAAACCAGGCAGTGTCTTAAGCAAAAGCCTCTGTAGCCCTTATTGATAACTATGCCTCCCACAGTCCTGCAATTATGTGTAATATCCAAAGTCATAGAGAAAGGATGCAGTAAGGCCTCTCCAAATCTTGAGCCCCATTTCCTAAGAGGGCACCTTTGTTCAGAGAATGGTGATTCTGTGAGATCTAACTGAACCAAGGGGCCTGTGATATCAGTCCTTATGAGCCTCCTCAGATCCCTGAGAGTCATCAGAAAACCTTTTCATGGCTGGGTGTGGTGGCTCATGCCAGTAATCCCAGGGCTTTGGGAGGCTGAGGCGGGCAGATCACTTGAGGTCAGGAGTTCGAGACCAGCCTGGTCAACATGGCGAAACCCCGTCTCTACTAAAAATACAAAAATTAGCCAGGCATGCTGGCGGGCGCCTGTAATCCCAGCTTCTTGAGAGGCTGAGGCAGAAGAATTGCTTGAACCTGGGAGGCGGAGGTTGCAGTGAGCCAAGATTGCACCACTGCACTCCAGCCTAGGTGATGGAGCAAGACTAAAAACAAACAAACAAACAAAACCAAACAACCCCTTTTACTCTTAGGCATTTTCTTGGCTGATCTGACAATAAACTCTGGACAATCATCATGGATAAGCTGCTAACTGGATTTTTTTTTTTCTTTTTAAGAGATGGCATCTCCCTGTGTTGCCCAGGCTGGACTCAAACTCCTAGGCTCAAGGGATCCTCCTTCCTCAGCTTCCCAAGTAGTTGGGACTATAGGCATGTGCTACTGCCCCCAGCTCTAACGGGCTTTTTTTTTTCTATTATTAGATATATTCCAAGATAATGAGATGAAGGTGGTATTAAAATAATCAACCTAAAAGTTACCTTCTAACACAGTGTGCTGGGCAAATTAATCAAAGTGCAATTATCAGTCTATTACAAAGATTTCATATTATTTCTACTCATCCATTCAGGCTCAGCTCACCAATTCCCTTTGCAAAGTTCTCTCTGACAATTCCAGGTCATGGCAATCATTCCATCCTCTCATGCCACAGCACTTATCTGAACCACTCATTTGGCACCTAGGATATGTTATCTTAATTACTATGTATCTTTTTATGTAAACCATGTCGTTTTATCTCCTATAGAGCCTTGCTGGAGTGCAAACGTTTGTTGATTTGATTTTAAATTTAAGGCAATTACCATGTGGGCTGAGATAAACAGTACTTGTAAGGCAATAGTTAACTCAACAGTGAAAGTAAACAGCAAGACTGCTTGCAAATGGTTTGGCATACAAAGTAAGATGACCAATGACTACAGGTCCTCAAGACTGGAATATGTTTGTGTCGTGGGCCACCAGCCTTTTAAGTCCTAGCCTACTGACATGTCAGGTTATTTACATGTTCATCTTTCCCCAAGCTCATCTTGAGGAAACGAATAATCTTCCTTCCAAACCTACTTCAGCTCAAACACTGATGCCACTATGAAACCATTCCCAGGAACTGTTAAGTTTATTTGTTGAGTCAATAGCTGAATGAAACAATGACTCTCTCTAAGCAACCAGTCACCCACCCATCTGTCCATAAAACATTTTGGCCTTTCTCTTTCACTATATTGCTGGAAGGCTATGAGGATTGTTTGGGAAAGTTCAAAGAGAAGTTGTTATGGATTTTCCACCTAAAGAAGTCCTTTTAGCCAATTATTGGGACTGAGAACAGTGGGACAACAGGATATTTCTCTTGGTGCTCACTAGACTCATACTAATACTAGACTGATACTTTAATCCTCAGGCTAGGAGTTCTAAACGTGGAATGAGTTCATCCCCAGGAGACATCTGACAATATCTACAACATTTTTAGTTGTCACAACTGAAAGGGGGTGCTACCAGCATCTATCACAACTGAAAGGGGGTGCTACCAGTAGACAGAGGTCAGGGATGCTGCTAAACATCCTACAAGGCACAGGACAACTTCTTACAACCAAGAATCCAGCCCAAAATGTCAACTGTGCTGAGGGTGAGAAACCCTGGCCTACTATCATATCACAGGCTTTGTAGTCAAGACATAGCTGGTAGCCTTAGAAAATTATTTAATCTCTTTGAGCCCTAAGTTCCTCATCTATAAAATAAAGCTAATAATACAACTCCTCTCATATCCCATGAGGTTGCCATGAAGTCTAAAAGATAACTGATGTACAAAGTGCTTTGTAATTTCTCTTTAAAAAATTAGTCACTCTTATTAATGAATGGCATAGCCTACATGTGGTTTCAATTCTGTGGTGCAACTGACGGCATCTCTCAGTGCTGATGTGAAAAGGAGACTCACTTCACTCCTCTCCAGCCATCTGGTTCTCCTGTTCTCCTAGCTCTGTATTATCAGTAGCTTTCTTGACTCCTCTGTGCTTCCTGCTTATGTTCTTTTTTGGCAGGTGTTTTGACTTGACCACTGGACTTCTGCCTTTGGCAGTATTGTTCCTTAGCAGTATTTTTCTTAGTGGTCTGTGGTGATTGTCCCAGAAACTGTGCTTTCTGACGAATCATCTTACTACAGCTCATCACAATGACAAATGTATGGCAAGGATAAATTATGATTATCCCTCAGGTGCTTTAAGAAATACATTATTTGTTATCAAGGTTGCCCTTTTTATCGTAAGTTAAATTTTCTGCATTTGTGATGTACATCTAAGAATAAGTTGTACCACTCAGTGTCTTAGAAAAAAATAATCTGGTGACCCTTGAAGGTATTAACTCTATTAGTTATGACCCTCAAGAGGTTTATTCTTGATATTCTTTCCAACTGAGACTGCTCCATAAATTCACATATCCAGAGGTATAATTTCTAGCCCTTTTGGACTGCTCTGAGAGAGGAAAACTCTTTAAAATAGGCTAAGAAAGCACATTCTTATTTTCTTTAGTATTTCCCAAATGACCCAAATCAGGTAACACTGGAACAAATACTTTAGCTCCCAAAGTAGGTCATTTCCTGGGTGAATCTGGCCAGTTTGCTTTTACCTTATTCAAAGGAAGCAAAGTGTCTTTCTTGTGTGTATTAGTCTCACAAAATAGATATCTGGATGTTTACATAATGAAGCATGATGATCTTACATTTGCAGTCCTACTTCAAACGGTATGAATTATGGGTGCATGTGTTTAAAATTCCATAATTTTTTATCAATACACAGTCACATATTATTTAGTGACGGGCATACATTCTGAGAAATGTGTTGTTAGGCGATTTCATCATGTTACTGTACTGAATACGGTAGACAACTATAACACAATGGTAAGTATTTGTGTATCTAAACATAGAAAAGGTATGGTAAAAATATGCTATTAATATAAAAGATTTTAAATGATGCACCTGTATAGAGCACTCATCATGAGTGGAGCTTGCAGGACTAGAAGTTGCTCTGGGTGAGTCAGTGAGTGAGTGGTGAGTGAATGTGAAGGCCTAGGACATCATTGTACACCACCGGAGACTTTACAAATACTGTATACTTAGGCTACACTAAATGTATTTTAAAAATTTTCTTCAATAATACATTAACCTTAGTTTGCTCTAATATTTTTACCTTATCAACTTTAAATTTTTAAAAACTGTTTGTTTTGTAATAACACAGCTTAAAATGCAAACACCTGTGCAGCTATAAAAAATAATTTCTTTATATCCTTATTTTATAAGCTTTTTCCTATTTTTTCTATTTTAAATTTTATGTTTTTACTTTTTTAACTTTTTTGCTAAAAACTAAGACACAAGCACACACATTAGCCCAGGACTACACAGGGTCAGGATCATCAAAATCACCATCTTCCACTTCCACATCCTGGTCCACTGGAAAGTCTTCAGAGGCAATAACATGCATGGAGCAGTCACCGTATATAATCACAATGCCTGAGACTGTTTTACAGTTAACAATTTTTTAGGTAGTCACCTCCTATGATAACAATGCCTAAAGCAGGAATATACTCTAAAGTAACAATAAAAAACATAGTAAATACATAAACCAGGAACATAGTCATTCGCTGTCATTATCGAGTATTATGTGTTGTATATAATTATATGTGCTATACTTTTATTTGACTGGCAGCGGAACAGGTTTGTTTACACCAGCATCACCACAAACACATGAGTAATGCATTGTGCTACATCATTAGGCAATAAAAATTTTTTAGCCCCATTATAATCTTATGGGACCACTGTCACATATGCAGTCTGTGGTTGACTGAAATGCTGTTATGTGATGCATGACCGTAGTTAATCCCAATCTTCTTGAAATTAATGGTGAACTCTATGTAGAACGAATCATATCTCCATAACAGGCAGTTTCCTGGCTATCAAGAAAACTTTGTTTATTCAAAAGCCTTTGAAGTGGCAGAAGAGAAAGAGGGAGATTTCTCATCTGATCCAGAGGGATGTCTTCAACTTTGGTTATCACTGGTCATTTTTATTATTGGAAAAACAAATGGAAAGACTGAGTTCAGCTTAGCATTATGAGGAAGTGAGCGAGATACCCACCAACAGGAGTAGTTCATGAGTCTGTGGAGCAGTGGCATTTACCCTTATGGAAGTAAGACACAGTTCCTGAGGATGAGAAAGCAGTCTCCAAACACAAGGATTCGTTCTAGTATTTAAATAAGCCAGCCACTCGGGAGGCTGAGGTGGAAGGATCACTTGTACCCAGGAGTTCAAAGCTGCAGTGAGCCATGATGGCACCATTGCACTCAAGCCTCATAGAGCAAGATCTTCTCTCTATAAAAATAAAAAAATTAGGCCAGGCATGGTGGCTCACACCTGTAATCCCAGGACTTTGGGAGGCCAAGGCGGGCAGATTGCTTGAGCTCACAAGTTGGAGACCAGCCTGGGCAACATGGTGAAACCCTGTTATCTACCAAAATTACAAAAAATTATATGGGTGTGACGGTGTGCACCTGTAGTTCCAGCTACCAGGGAGGCTGAGGAGGGAGGATGGCTCGAGCTGGGGAGGCAAAGGATGCAGTGAGCCGAGATCTGCTGCTGCACTCCAGCCTGTGCAACAGGACCAGACCTTGTCTCAAAAATAAAAGAAAATAAAATAGAAAATAAAAAAATTTTAAAAGCTGTTTAGGTAATATGACAGACTTGAAGGGCCAGCACTGCTATTAAAATTGACTTCTCCTAACTCAAATGTATTACTCTAAAACGATTTTTCAACCCCAGCACTACTAACGTTCCCCAAATGTTAGTTCTTTGTTGTCAGGTAATTCTTTGTTGTGGGGGTTGTCCTGCATGCTACAGGATGTTTCCTAGCCCTTAGCTTCTACCCATCTTATGCTGACAGCACACCACCAGTAGTGACAACCAATGGTATCTTCAGACATTGCCAATGCCCCCGTGGAGAAAAATGGCTCACAATGGAGAATCACTGCACTAGGCATTCTATTATACATACTGACACCATGTACTGTATTTACTTTTGGGAGATGACAGTTAGTATAGTCTACATCCTTATGACGCGCCTGACTTGTTTATTCACTCAGCAAATGTTTGTTGACATCTGCTTATGTGCCTTCCAAGTAGAATGAACAGCACATATCAAGGCCCTAGGGCAGGACAAGGCCTGGTTATTAGAGGAAGGTCCATGGAGTTAGAGATGAATGAAAGGAGGAAAGCAGCATGAGATGAGGTTGGAGAGGTAGGCTGGGTCAGGTCATTTTGGTGTTTATAAGCAACTGTAAGAGATTTAGATTATTATAATTGTGATGGTAACTGACTAATGGGTTTTAAGTAGGGAATTAAGTTAATCTCATCAGTTTTTTTTTTGAGATGGAGTTTCACTCTTGTTGCCCAGGCTGGAGTGCAGTGGCATGATCTCTGCTCACTGCAACCTCCGCCTCCCGAGTAGCTGGGATTACAGGCATGCACCACTATGCTTGGCTAATTTTGTATTTTTAGTAGAGATGGGCCAGGCTGGTTTCGAACTCCTGACCTCAGGTGATCCACCCGCCTCGGCCTCCCAAAGTGTTGGGATTACAGGTGTGAGCCACTGCGCCTGGCCTCATCTGTGTTTTTAAAAGATCCTTCTCCCTATATAGAGTACAGATTAAAGGGCGCAAGAATATATGCAGACTCGGTGGCTTACACCTATAATCCCTGCACTTTGGGAGGCTGAGGCAGGCAGATCACTTGAGGTCACGAGTTTGAGACCAGCGTGGCCAATACAGTGAAACCCTGTCGCCACTAAAAATACAAAAATTGGTTGGGCGTGCTGGCAGGTGCCTGTAGTCCCAGCTACTAGGGAGGCTGAGGCAGGAGAATTGCTCAAACCTGGGAGGTGGAGGCTGCAGCAAGCTGAGATCACGCCACCGCACTCCAGCCCAGGTGACAGAGCGAGACTCTGACACACACACACACACACACACACACACGCACGCACAAAATGCAGACAGGCCAGATGTGAGGCAAATGCAGTTGTCCAAGCAAAAGATGAGGCTGGCTTGCACAAGGATAGCAGTGTAGAGAATAAGGGTACAGAAGTAGATGATACCAGTAGATTAGAAGGCAAGTTAAAAAAAAGGTGGGTTCCTTGATCCCCAGGTTCCTCTTGAGAAACTGGGTGAATGGTAGTCTCATTTGCTGAAGATGGAAAGGCCAGGACTGTGGATAGGCCAGGGGGTAAAATTAAGAGTTTACAATTGCTCAGATGGGAAGACACTGTCTCCCAATCTAATGAGGGGTGCAAGGGAGATAATCTCAACTTCCTAGAAGTTTATGATTTATTTGAGGCAATAACATATAAGTATAATATGTGGGAGTAGGGTCTAAAGCAAGTGACTAAGGTGAATATTGTGTACAGTAAAAAATGATCCTTGAATTATGTTGAGCATAGAGATACTAAAGAGACAGTATCTTTGTGTCACCACTAAACAGTGGGACACCATTTCACTGTTCACTGCAGGGCAGGTGCTTATTGAGAAAAAGGCAACATTTGAATTGCTAATAGTTTCTCTCTCTTTTATTTCTTAACTTGGCACATACATATTTAGCAAGTTAAATGGGTTCTATGAAATGAAATGAAATTAATTTCACTTAAAAAGTAAAATACCGACCAATAAAAATTACTGTCTAATAAACTGTATACAGATGCATAGGGATTCAGTCGATTAAAGATCTAAGTAAGGTGGAGTGAAGAAGAAAAAGCTCACTGTCTGAAGAATGTGGAGTTTTCACAGGAAGAGGTCACAGATAAAGAGGTCAGAGTGATCTATGATCACCTGGATCTCCAATCTCCAATTTCTCAGATCTTAAAAACAATTCAGTGAAAAAAGCAGAAGATTTAACTGCTTCAAAAGGATCGAGATATGAAGGTGGGGAAGAGAGGAGGAGGTAGCCAAAACATAGTGGAGGAATATAAATAGGAAAGCAAAAGTTTACGTACAATATTTCTTAATAGTGGAGGAAACCTAGGCCAACAAGCAAATCAGCAAGGTTCCCAATGAAGTTACCATCTAAGTAAAACAAAAAATCAAGATTCCCTACATTTTTATGGAAAACAGTATGGTAGCTCCTCAAAACATTAAAAATTGATTACCAAGTAACCTTGCAATACAACATCTAGGGATATATCCCAAAGAATTGAAAGTAGGGTCTCAAAGAGATATTTGTACAGCCATGTTCAATGTACAGCACTGATCATGTACAGCAGATTGTACAGCCATGTTCAATGTACAGCAAATAATGTACAGCAGCATTATTCACAATAGCCAAAGGTGGAAGTAAACCAAAAGTTCATTGACAGAAGAATAAACAAAATATGGTATATCATGCAAAGGAATATTATTCAGCATTAAAAAGAAAATTCTGACACATGCCAAAACACAGATGAACCTTGAGACATTATACAAAATGAAGCTAGTCACAAAAAGATAAATACTGTATGATTTCCCTTATATGAGGTACCAAAGTAGTCAAACTCACAGACACAAGAAAATAGAATGGTAGTTGCTAGGGGCTGAGGGAAAGGAGAAATAGGGCGCTGTTGTTTAATGGGTATAGAGTTTCAGTTCTGCAAGATGAAAATGTTCTGGAGACTGGCTGCACAACAATGTGACCACACAACATTACTAAACTGTGCACTTAAAAATGGTTAAGATAGTAAATTTTATGTTATGTGTCTTTTATCACAATTTTAAAAATTTTAATTAAAAAATTCCCTACACTCAAGTCAGTATTATTCAATATTGTAGACTGTATTCAGTAATATTTTTGGGTCATGTTTTGAATTTTCTGACTACAGGATTCTTCATCCATTAAAAAGCCTTGTGGGTGAACTACACATTTACCTAACATTACCAACTGGTATTGTGAGCCTGCATTAATTAAATGTTCTGAGAAATCCACTTTGACTTCTTTTAATCCTTTATCAAAACAAAAAACAAAAATCTAGCAACAGGTGCTGATTTGAAATACCAAAGTCTATCATTAGAGGCAAGGTACAACATTGTAGTAACTGTGGGGAAAGGAACAATTATTGAGTGACGCTGCAACAATGGGATGGTAAAGACCTACTTTACCACTTTTCTAAAGTTCACTGCTTTTCCAGTCTCTCTACTGTTATGTTGGAGAGAAAAAGCCCATAGACCAAAATCCTAGGCAAAGTTCAATTTTTAAAAAAACTTTCTGGCCAGGAGCGGTGGCTCACGCCTGTAATCCCAGCACTTTGGGAGGCCAAGGCGGGTGGATCACGAGGTCAAGAGATCGAGACCATCCTGGCCAATATGGTGAAACCCTGTCTCTACTAAAAATACAAAAAATTAGCCAGGCGTGGTGGCAAGCACCTGTAATCCCAGCTACTTGGGAGGCTGAGGCAGGAGAATCACTTGAACCCGGGAGGCAGAGGTTGCAGTGAGCCGAGATCACGCCATTGCACTCCAGCCTGGGCAAAAAGAGCAAAACTCTGTCTCACAAAAACAAACGAAGAAACAAACAAAAACACCTTTCTCCATTGCAGACTACTTTAAAAAGTAGGCTTACCAGAAAAGATATGGTTAAGATGTGGATAATAATTATCAGTGTGTCATCTATCAGTCATCTTAAGGAGGTACAAAAGTTCATTTTATATCATATACTTGTGCTGAACTATCAACTTTACTTGCCATACAAATCTAGTTTCTCTTTGCTCAAAGCTAAAAGCCCTCTCAACATCGTTAGCCCCTTATCTTCATCATCTCCACTCCATACCACTTTGTTTTGAAAGAGGGTCTTGCTCTGTCGCCCGGGCTGGAGTGCAGTGGTGTGATCATAGCTCACTGCAGCCTTGATCTCCTGGACTCAAGTGATCCTCCCACCTCAGCCTCCCCAGTAGCTGGAACTGCAGGTGTGTGCCAGCCACCATGTCCGGCTATTTTTTTTTTTTTGTAGAGACAGGGTCTCACTATGTTTCCCAGGTTGGTCTGGAACTCCTGGCCTCAAGTGATCCTCTTGTCTCAGGCTCTCAAAGTGCTGCTGGGGTTAAAGGCATGAGTCACTGTGCTCGGCCCACAGCACTTTTTTTCTGTTGATAACTTCCTTTTAATTTACCTATACTGAAACCCACTTAAAATTTAACAATTAGACTCACCACCTCAACTCAACATAGTTTTTTCTCTTCTCCAGTCCCCCAACATCTATCCAACCTAACATCACAAGTTAGAAAACCTACTGGCTCAAATTCTCTGACTTTTTTCTCTAGTTCACTGTCTATATCAATGACACCTCTCCTAACACTAGCTTTCAAGCTGTAAAACTGAAGTAGTACCACCACCCTGCCCCTATCTTTTAGAATGAGGATGTCATGAGGCCCAAGAGTTTACACATACTGCTGACCTAGTTGATCTTCATAAGATGTATCATGTGCAATTACAATTATTATTGTTATCTCTGCCCTCATTTCCCACAACTCTTACTTCATGCCCCTTGATCTTGACCACCAAACATTGTGTTACTAAATTGCTCAGTCTCCTGCTTCCTTCAGTCCTGCCTTTGAGCAGCCTTGCCAGCTGCCCTTTTAACTTGGAAGAGTCTCCCGTTGTGTCTGCCAAGCTAATACCATGAGCTATTTCAAATGTGTCCTCCTTACTCGTGTCTTCCTGCCCACTTCTCCACATGAATGACCAGGATCACCCTTCCTAGAGTGGAACAAGTGATAAAATGAAATCCAGAACACCTTTTGTCCATTAAATATTTGAGCTTAGAAATTTCAGGGTTTTCTTAGTGCTCTTCATGGTCCTTTAATCTCAAAAGCAGATTACTTTGTGACATATAATATCTATCACTTGGGGGATACACCTTCTTATCCTTTAGATCTAAAAACAATAACTTATCTCTTATATTAACTAGGTTTCGTACATTACGTCCCTCTCTTCCACACTTAAACCAGTATTTTTCAAGTTTGTCTGATCACAAGAATCAGTTAGGTTGCTCATTAAGAAGGCAGATTCTGAGGTCCTACCTCAGGCCTTCACGACCAAAATCTCCAGGACAGGCACTTGGGAATCCATATCCTCATCAGTGCCCCAAGTAACTCTCATGTCAGGTAAAGTTGGGAAACACTGACAGCCTATAAAATCTTCCTGTTTTTGTCAGTGTCCTAACAACCAGAGATCTGAAGACATATAGCCAAATGACTTAACTCTTTAGAATTTAGTCATGAAATTTCTACATCCTCCAGCCATGCTGTGAGTATGGACTGAAAATTAATTAGGACTTAAAATTAACACTATGTGATTCTTGTACTCCAATGTTTCTATTTCAGGTTTGTTGGTTGTGTCTCCCCAACCATGCTGTAAGATCCCAGTGAAGAATTTATACTGCTTTACATCCATTCAGTGCTTAATTAGCACAGTACTGAGCATTTAATTGAAACTCAATGAAAATCTTACTGATTAATCAGTAAAGCCACCACTCAGTTCAAAAAAACTCCACGTCTTAAAGCCTACCTGAATAGCACTGAATCCTTCCCACACCATCAGTTAATGAGGAGAATGAGAATGCAAACTTAGGGTTTGCCTCTTGGCCTGAAGGAGGAAAGCAATTATTTGGCGATTTGGCCAGATTTCTAGAAACTTTTGTTATACTTTGACTGCCTAGATTTCTCATAATAGAGTCAACTTCCTTTCATCCCTCATGGATTACTGCTTTGACCCTGTGTTCTTTCCACCATCATGCTGGAGAGATCTCAGAGTTAATGATTTGCATCTGATAGTGCACCATAAAATTTCAAGTGGCAGGCCGCTTTCGGGAAACGACATACAGCAACACCCTTCTCACAAACAAACAGAAGCTTCATGTTGAACACTGCAAATGTTCAAGGATGCTTACTTGAAAACATTTGAAACATAAAGATCATTCTAGATTAAAATATAAATTATATAAAACAGAATGGAATATAGGCCCCTTTCTAAAACAGTGGAAGATCATCACTTATATAATATCCAAAAAAATAAAGTTAAGCAAATGATAGGAAGCTAATTTACTCAAGAAGTTAATACTGAACACAAAAGTTTCAACAAGGGTGTATCACAGCTATGTTCAATATTACATTTTTCTAAAGGATGAAACTACTCTCTGTGAAATAAAAAGCTTCAAATGTAAGTAATGAATGGTCTGAATAATGAGATTCATCCCTGAAACTCAGTAGATTTCAAAATCAATGCACAGGGGCAAGGCTATTTATAAACTCTACTTCCCATCAACCTCAGCAAGATGTCAACTAACAATAACAAGTTAATGTTTTCCAGTAATCTTCACTGTGCTATTTAATTGCCAGCACTCAGGCCAAGGTAAACTCCACAGTAACAAAAGAGCTAACATCACAATCAAAGAACAAGATTAATGAATATTACATTTCTGCTTTGAAGTGAACACTGAAAAACATGCCCACAACATTTTCTTTTTCAGCCTCTGGAGTTTGAATTGTGCCAAATAATTAACATAGTAACTTGAAGGTAGATTTTTATATTTATTCTATTTTTAATTAACCATAAGCTTCAGTCCTTGGGGGAACCTTTTTAGATAAAGAATATCCTCTTCATAGTACTATAAAGTATATAATTCCTTAAATTATCAAATATAATTCTTAAACTCTGACCACCACTCCTAATGCAAAAATTTTTTAAAAGTAGCAATACAACTTGAAGTCCCAAATCTGAAATGTATAGCTTGATGAGTTTTTACATATGTCTAATTACATATTATAACATTCTTTTGCAATGGTGGTTAAATGGTAGAATTTCTACACTGATTAGAATGTTAATAGTAGATACTGATTTTTCATAATATAAGAAAGAGCAACGCTCAGTTTTTGTTGAGAGGGGAATGAACTTTCACAAGTAAATTGTCTCTTTATGTTAAACAATATTCAGTAAGAAAGTGCTCTTATAAAAATAAAGACGAAGAAAAAAACAAAACATGCATTCTTTTCTTTTTCACAAAGGGGAGAGATCACTGACTTGATTTTCAAACTCTTTGATTCTTTTGTTAACTCACCCCTGAATGCATCAACTCCTTGGCAAACAAAATAAATTAAACCTTCATAGTTTCTTCAACTAAAACTATTTTGCTGTCCATGGACTGAATTACTTTGGTCTGTTTGCCAAACCTCCACACGCAATTTGGCCACTTAATTGCTTAGAGGGTCCACTATTTCCCTTTTCTGGTGCACTAAAAAAAAAATCACTTGCCATTTTAGCAGCTAGGTTTATGTGCTAACTTTCCCCACTGTTTAAATATCTACTCCCCAAGTCAGTGATGGATTATAAAACCCAGGCCCCAGGATATTCACCTCATGCTGGATTTCTGATGGTTGGGATAACTTGTTCCTGGGCGTTGAGTTTTTGTCATCATTCATCCAAACATATTCTCCCATCTTTGGGCTGCCTGTTGTCACCTCCTCACAATATAAACTTCTTTCTTAGTAGTCTCCAAAGACTATGTGGTCAGCTAAACAATTTTTAAACATCAGTGGCATATGTCTAAGAATGTGCATACAACAAACTAACTGGGAAAAGACTAATCTGAACACACGAGAAATCTATTCAAACAAAAAATAAGTTTTAAAGAGCTGCTAGTTTTATTACTTAAATATGATGAGTAATGTGAACTAAAACACACAAGTACTGTTTCTGTTCTGAACCTGATACATTCAGAGGACGCATTAATAATCAACATCATGGAGGAAGGTACATTTTTGTAGTACATGTGTCAGAATTACACAAATAAAACAAAACCCTAAAATAATGAAATTCAAATTAATGAGATTTCTTTTTTATTCTAGAAAAATCTCACTCTTTTTTAATGATGAAGTGACAGGTGAAGTGGCCATTAAACTTGGAGTTCTAGGGTCAGGAGTTTCTAACCCCTCTGGGAACTTTGCATTGCAGAGTGTGAAGGTCCTCAAATCCCCACCCACTCAACATAGCCAACAGAGGGGGTTTCTATAACATGAGTTTTCTTGTTCTGCTATGCAGCATGCCTGTTTCATGTCACCAAAAAGGAAACAGGCCATATAAACTGCATTTCAAAGTGGCTCAACTTCCATTGTGACAAATGTAGAGCATTAGTCTAATAAGTATTTATTTATTTTTTGAGACAGATTCTCACTCTGTCACTTAGGCTACAGTGCAGTGGCGCGGTCTCAATCTCCACAGTAGCTGGGGTTACAGGTGTGCGCCACCACACCTTCGCTAATTTTTTGTATCTTTAGTAGAGACGAGGTTTCACTATGTTAGCCAGGCTGCTCTTGGACTCCTGGCCTCAAGTGATCTGCCCAAAGTGCAGGGATTACAGGCATGAGCCACCACGCCCAGCCAAGTCTAGTAAGTATTTAAACTCTCCATTGGAATACCCCCCCAAAAAACTTATTTCTAATGCTACCAATAGGAAAACAAAGAGGAAAAAAAGAAAAGAAAATACTATCACCATCACACCCTTTGAATTACTCAAAAACAGCATTACTCTTATTCATTCATTTAACAAACGTGTATTGGGTGTATAAGGTTAAATGTTATGGGAGTGTACAAAATAATGACAAGTTTACATGTTTATTTAAAATACAATATATAACACACAGTTTAAATCATAAATGATGTTCAAGAATTAAAACAAAAAGCCCAACATTTTCACTATCTCTATGAAAACTGTCAACTTTAAAAGACTACTAGAACTGCTTATTCTCTTGATGCAAGTTATTATTGGCATCCAATAATTTCTATTTTCTGTCTAAACTAATTTGTGTTAGTACATGACTAGGTTCTCTTAAGGAAAAAAATTAACAGCTTGTAATAAATCTCAGTTGTTAACTTTTTTTTTTTTTTGAGACAGGGTCTCACTCTGTCTCCCAGGCTTGGAGTACAGTGGCACGATTTTGGCTCACTGCAACCTCCACCTCCCGGGTTCAAGCGATTCTCCTACCTCAGCCCCCCAAGTAGCTGGGATTACAGGTGCACACCATCAGGCCTGGCTAATTTTTGTATTTTTAGTAGAGATGGGGTATCACCATGTTGGCCAGGCTGGTCTCGAACTCCTTGGCCTCATGTGATCTGTCCGCCTCGACCTCCCAAAGTGCTAGGATTACAGGCATGAGCCACTGAGCCTGCCCAAGTCTAATAAGTATTTAAACTCTCTATTGGAATACACCAGGAAAACTCATTTCTAATATTACCAACAGATGTTCTTTGTATTGATCACAACATCTTTTTAGTTCCCTTATTAATTAATGAGTTAAATAAAATCTTACATGCATGTTCATTTTATATTTGCCTGAGAGTGATTTTACCTTTATGAAATTATACTTTAACAATGTCAATTTTCCCCAAATTGCTTGACAGATTCAACACAATCTCAATCAAAAAACATTTCATCGATCCTTACTATTTATTGTTGCACATCAATTTTGGAATTTTGGAATTACACTATCAAGTGAAAGTTTAAAAAGTTAAAAATTTTATTGGACATGCATTAAGCCTATGTTTGGAGAAAACTGACATCTTTATTATATTTAGCCCAATCAAAAACATGTAATATTCTTGGGGAAAGCCCAAGAGAATCAATGGAAAACATATTAGTGCACAAAAGATCTTTACAAATGATATAGCAAATGAGAGTTAGGTGACAAGGTACAGTATGGTACTGAAGTTAGGAATACAGGTTCTGAACTCTGGATCTGCCACTTTCTAGCTATATGAGCCTCAGTTTCTTCACTGTAAAATAGTATTCACTTTCTAGAACCGTTATGAGGATTCAATCAGCAAATATATGTAAGTGCATCTAAGTGTTTGACCCAGAATTAGTGCAATAAAAGTGACGACTAATAGTATTATTACAAAGCAAATATATAGAAGTCAATCATTTTCAAAAGTAAAATAGCACAATCAAAAGATATAACCAATAAAAGTACCCACTGATAACAGCAATAAGAAATATTTTAAAAATGCATTCTATATGAAGGAACCTTTAAAATGTAATGCTGTTGATGACATATAAGGATACAAACAAATGGAATGGCATAAACCACTAAATAACACATAATTAAATATGTTATATACAGTTAATAAGTTAACATATTAGTTTAGTGTGATCCTAATTTTAAAAATGACAATAAAAGGTAGGCAACTATACAAATTGATTTAAAGTTCATAAAATATTGAAAAAATAATACTGAAGGGGAATTAGTCTACACCAAATTGTAAAACACATTTTATAAAGCTACTATGAGCAACTCGTGTATGAATAAACAAATTGTTCAAAGGAAAAGACCAAAAATCTGGAAAATAAGAGCAACTATATACTGAAACTCAGTGTATGACAAAGACAGCTTTCAGTCTGGGGAGGTAAGATTTATTTTCTAATAAATGGTCGTGGACCAAAAAGAAAAAAAAAACAGAAAAACTATGCAAATGATAGTTATCATTTATTAAGAAACTATATCATGCCAGCCACTATACTGGGAATTTGTACATGTAACATCTCTATTCCTTACAGCATCCTTGCCAATTATGTGTTATTATTTTGCAGATGGGTAAGCTTCAGTTCAGAGTTTAAGTGACTTGCCCTAGCAAGTATCTAGAAAATGGGGAAAGAGAATATCAAGTCCAGGTCTGTCTGCCTGGATCCAAAACTTCTTTCTATTATATCATCCTCTAGCCACCACATAATCCAGTTTGTCAATGAAACTATCAATGGAGCAATAAACACTGCAAGACCACAAACTGTATACCAAGTAGGAATGAAGTAAGTATAATATAACACAGTATTTTCTCTCTATTCTTCTTAATTTTAAAATGATAAGTACACTTGGGGTTCCTGTCTGATTTATACTTTATCATTGTAGCTTCTTAGCTTTTCAATTACTGGATGACATCTAAGATGAATGCACCTTACACAAAATTCTTTCCAAAAGAGTAGCGTTAAAGTGAAGCTAGCATGCACTTCAAAATAATTTTACACAGAGGAAAATTTTGTAAATGTTTTCTTTTTCTAAATACAAGGTCACAATTTTAGGAAACTGAAAAATCTGTAGGCCAAAAGAATATAACGCTGGTTATTCTGACTTTCCTCTGCTGGGCAGCAAACCTCTTGAACTTCTATTTTTGAAAACTGAGGTATCCCTTTAATCTTGTTACAGAACTGCTGACAGTGTTAAGACAGTAAAGGAAAATCAGCCCAGGGCCTGCACTAGGAAGGTCTCCAAGAAAAGGAATAAAACAAAGCACAAACACACAAAAGCATTTTGCAAGAGAATTTCGTGAAATCAGTGTCAGTGTTCACAACCCAACACAAGAAACACCACCCAACTGCAAGCTGTTTCAGACTAAAAGGGGACCCTGAAGCCAGATAAACATTGTGAAACCCTCAGAGCCAATATTTACAGCATGGTTAAAGTTGTACCTGTAGAAAACAGAACATCCCTCCTCTCTGGCCTCTCCAAGGATTCTACACATAACCAGTAATGCTCTCTTCTATTTTATTCGGTGTATATAAAGATACAGTTCAGAATGCACATGGCTTCCCCTGTCTTACTACATTCAGACAGTCAAGACACAAGGACACTCTGCTGTATGCACTCCTGAAGTAATACCCTCTTTATGATTATTTGTTTTCTACAAACACCTAAGACAAATGAGCCAACATTTTTAAAACAGAGAACCATCTGCTCTTCAAAAATGGTCTCCATTTGGCTTAAGTCATTTTCAAAACTTTCTTTAATTCTATAGCTGAAAATACACAGAAGCAATGTCCCTTTCCCAAACTACATGTGACGTTAGAGTTTTACTAGGATGCCCTCAGACAATGATAAAGATTCGTATTCTAAACATTCCGTCTCAGTTACTGAAGGCCACATGTTAAATGAATGAAGCCTATTTCTGTCTCACTTAGAAGCAAAACACTTAACACCTGCTTGGAATCAACAGCAAAGACTCTTACTAGGTTTCTGAGCCCCAAATACCACACTCGAATTAAGTCAAATGTCAGTAATGACTGACATTCAGAAGGGCTTCGCAGAGGCTCTGGCAACCTAGATACATACAACACACTTATCTCTACCCATCACTACTCTGAGGCAAACAAAATCTGTTTCTTTATGTGAGACGACTAGAAAGTAGGGTGGCCTAGAATGAGTTTGTCCAGGGAATTAAGATTCATGGGGTCTGGCTCCTAAATGACTGTGTGACTTCACATGCAGCCAACATTTCAGGAGCCCCTACTATGTGCTGGAGCCAGTGCCAGACACTGGGAGTTTTAAGTGATGAGTAAGGCACGGTCCTCAGCCTCAAAAAATTCAGGTCACCTCCTCAGGTCTGTTTTCCCATTCATGGAGTACACGGCTCACAGGCCACCTACAGGTTTAAAATTCTATGACTCAACATGACCTATTCTTGGGCAGAACATAGCCCTGGGAGTGGCACAATATCGTGGAAAGAGAAGGCGGCTGTGGGGAGTTGGGATAAACAATAGCATCTCCTCTGAGTTACCTGTGGAGGAGTCTGGAAATGCCTTTGGCAAAATTATAAATTGTTTAGAATTGTTTAGAGTTTAGATAACGGTCCTTTCCTACTTGAATAATTAATATGCTCTTATATGTGCCATTACCACAGGCCTGGAAGGGGGATCAACCTGATAACTCATTCACAACAAGGGATTTGAAAATTCAGTCAATGCTTGACTGAGGTGACATAAGATGTTTCCCCCTCCTCTTTAGACATAGATTTTTTTTTTTTAAGGAAAAAATGTGTTAAATATACAAAGCTCAATGGCAAGAAAGGGAATCTCCAAATGCCAGATATAAAGAAGGAACTTAGAGCCAGGGTGACAGATGAGGTGCAGTGACCCACAGATGAATTAGATGCTGAGCTGAGAGCACTGTGCAAAGCTTACAGCAATGAAAAACTGTTCTACTCACTAGAAAGCTCCATCATCTGATCAGGGGATATGGCAAAGAATCTAGTTACCTTGGGGCCAGAGGTGAAAAATTTGTTCCTTATGAGCAATCAGAATTTCAGGTTTGAGAGAGGCATATGCAGTATAGGAACAAGAAATTTACATAATGCTGTGTCTTGACCTATGAAATCTATAGAAAGGGCCCTAAAAGGTTAAACACAAAACTACCAGAGACAACTGCCTCTACCATCCAGTGCACAGGGGACTGCCGGGAAAAACTGTTCCTGAAGATGAGCTAAAAAAGAATTACAACCCTTGGGAAAGGCACCAGACACCGCAAAAGGCAGAATTCACATTCCAGGAACTACAGAAAACCAGTAACTTGAAAAAGACTAAGGTAAACAGATACCTTGTAGAATGTCCCTCAATTTGGGTTTGTATAGTATTTTCACATGATTAGACTGAGGTCATAGATTTTGGAGAAAATATTGCAGAGGTGATGTTGGGCATTTAAGAAAAAATTAATAGAAAACAATCAAAGAGATAATGAAAAGACTAAAAGACAGAAGTAAACATAATTACCGTGAGAAAATAAGAGGCAGATCTCAGGGTGGGATGGGGAAGAGACACCTTCATTGAAGTAGAAAATTCCATGACAGAATGAAGTACTTATTTCACCTGTGTCACTAGACATAAGCAACTGAAAATGGAATCAGTGAACTAGAAAATACATCTGAGGAAATAATCAAGAATCAAGCCCAGAGATAAAAATTGGAGAGAACTGTGAAATGGCAATATTCAAAGAAACGGAGATAAAGAATATTCTGGAATTTAATAAAGATATTAGTTTATATTAAAGGACTTCACCAAGTCTTGAGTATAGTTAATATAACTAATGATCACCTAGGAACATCATAATAAAACTGTAAGCCATCAATAACAGAAAAATCTTAAATGCCACAAAAACTAGATAATCTACAAAGGAATGACAATCAAACTGATGATAGCTGTCTTATTATAATAACAGATGTCATAGACAATATAATAGTATCTTCTTTTTTCTTTTTTGAGATGGAGTCTTGCTTTGTTGCCCAGGCTGGAGTGCAGTGGCATGATCTGGGCTCACTGCAACCTCCACTTCCAGGGTTCAAGCGATTCTCCTGCCTCAGCCTCCTGAATAGCTGGGATTACAGGCACCCACCACCATGCCTGGCTAATTTTTGTATTTTTACTAGAGACGGGGTTTCTCTATGTTGGCCAGGCTGGTCTCAAACTCCTGACCTCAGGTGATCCACCTGCCCTGGCCTCCCAAAGTGCTGCGATTGCAGACGTGAGCCATCGCACCAGCCAAATAATATCTTCAAAGTGCTGAAGGAAATAAGTGTCAACCTGGACAACCTCAACTAGAGGATAAGACAGAAATTGAGTAGGACAGATATCAAAATCAGAAGAAAGGAGTGGGATGCAAGAAAAAATAATGAACAGAGAAATTGGTTAAATATGTTAGCAAGCATAAATACTGAGTGTAAAATAATAAAAATAATGACAGATTAAAACTAAGGTAGGTCCAGTAGACAATAATAATGTGGAAGACAGGAAAAGCAAATTCAGTTACAGTATTCTAATGTCCGTATCTTCTGGAGAGGAGAAAATAAGGATAATATCTTTAAGATTTTATGGACAACCTCTTAAAAAGATAGAGACGGAGTCTATAACTTCCAACAGAATAAGGTAAAAATGAAGAGAGAGTTAAAAAAACACACAACTATTTAATACAATTGTAAAAGGAAAGAAAACAAGAAGCAAAGAGAAATGTGATAAATAGAAAACATGAAATAATAGAACCAAAAAAGTTCAATGACATCAGGAATCATAATTAATGTAAATGGATTAAAATAGCCTACTAAAAGACAAGAACTATAAAAACCACAATGAGCTACTGTAATACTACACACTTACTAGAACAGCTAAAACCCAACAAGCTGGTGACTCCAAGTGCTGACAAGGACTGAGAGCAACAGGAACTCTCATTCACTGCTGGTGGGAATGCAAAATGGTAAAGCCATTTTGGAAGATAGCCAGTTTCTTAAAAAGTTAAACACCGACTTACCACATGACCCAGCAATCTGCTAGGTACTTACCCAACTGCTTTAAAAACTTATGTTCACATAAAAACCAACTTACAAATATGTATAGTACCTTTGTTCATAACTGCCCCAAAGTGGAAGCAATCAAGATGTCCTTCAACAGGTGAACAGGGTAAACAAACTTGGTATATCCATAAAATGAAACAGTATTTAGCAATAAAAAGAAGCTGTGGCTTCAATATGGATGAATATTAAATGTATTTTGCTAACTGAAAGAAGCCAGAATGAAAAAGTTACACATATTTTGTGATTTCATTCACATGACATTCTAGAAAGGGCAAAACCACTGGATGGAAAAATCAGTGGTTGCCAGAGTTTTGTGGAGATAGGAATGCTTAGGGGAACCACAGAAAAGTTTTTAGGGTGTGCAACTAATCTATATGATATTATAGTGGTGGGTACTGGCTTCTACATACTAGTCAAAATGCACAGAACTTTATAGTGCAAAGACTAAAGTTTAATGTACGCAAGTGTTTAAAAAATCAACCAGGAGATCAGGACAAAAGAACCCAACTGTGGTGAAAGAATCTAACTATACTCTACAAATAACTTTGGAAAATGATGTTCTGACTAGAAACCGTAACACTAAAGACAAAAGAAATGTATATACAGTTTTCTAGTAGGTAAGGTTTTTTTCTCCCACTAAGTATGGCTTAAAAATTCTGAAACATCTGTGCAACTATACTGGGATTGAGGAAATAAATAAATAAGTAGTAGATGACAGGAGCTAGGTTTCTCACTGTTGGACAAAGGTTACAGATATGCAAGGGAGAAAGCTAAAATGAACCACATAGTACTGGAGTAGAGTCAAAGACATCAGTATGAACTCTTGTTTAGCTTAAATACAGTTGCAGAAGGACAGAAACAGAAATAGACACGTGTGCATAAATGGGTTAGTATACATATATGTATTTCCTAGCTCTGTCCATTGAGAGGGCCTAGAAACCGGTAACACCCCAGTAGCCATGAGCATACCCAGTGCCCCAATCTTGGTTTCGAATACCATTCTCCAATAAAAGAAACCAGGTCTCCTTGGAGAAATGACTAATTCTATACCTAGAAAAGGGAACATACAAGGTGAGACTAGAACATCTTGTGCCAGAAAGGAAGAAAAATGGCTGGGTGCGGTGGCTCACGCCTGTAATCCCAGCACTTCGGGAGGCTGAGGCGGGTGGATCACCTGAGGTTAGGAGTTCGAGACCATCCTGGCCAACATGCTGAAACCCCGTCTCTACGAAAAATACAAAATTAGCTGGGTATGGTGGCACATGCCTATAGACCCAGCTACTCAGGAGGCTAAGACAGAAGAATCACTTGAACCTGGGAGGCAGAGGCTGCAGTGAGCCAAGATCGTGCCACTACACTCCAGCCCGGGCGAGACAGAGAGAGACTTTGTCAAAAAAAAAAAAAAAAAAAAGGAAGAAAAACAAACAAACTGAAAGGATGAAGGCATGTCAAAGGCACCCAGGAGCCAACCTGAAAGAGCTCCCAATAGCTAAAACTGAAGCTGAAACAACTGGAGCAACAAAATAAATAATGTAATACTGGATTATAACCCAAAGTACAAAATAAATATCTGTGAGTCCAAACTGATTGAAATAAATGATTGAACAAATAAATGGAGAGAAGAGACAAATTTCCCACAGAGAAGAATTCAAAATAAGTAATGTCAATACTCCCCCCACCCAGCCTCAGGAGGTGAAGCTCAACTTCCTTCTCCCAAGCCCCTGAGTGTGGGCTACACTTAGTGATTTGATTCCAAAGAGTAGAGTATGGAAAAAAGACAGAAGAGGAGAGAAGCTCTATAGTGGAGAAACCTGGCAAACACGACTTCTAAGCCATGTGATTAATGTTAACATCAACAGTGATAAGTCTTTTTTTTTTTTTTTCCGATGGAGTCTCACTCTGTCCCCCAGGCTGGATTGCAGTGGCATGATCTTGGCTCACTGGAACCTCCACCTCCTGGATTCAAGCGATTCTTCTGTCAGCCTCCTGAGTGGCTGAGATTACAGGTGTGTGCCACTACGCCCAGCTAATTTTTGCATTTTTAGTGGAGACGGGGTTTCACCATGTTGGCCATGCTGGTCTCAAACTCCTGACCTCAAGTGATCTGCCTGCCTCGGCCTCCCAAAGTGCTGGGATTATGACATGAGCCACTGTGCCCAGCCAGTGATAAGTCATATTGATAGCATGTGATAGCATGTACCCTGGATACGACATGATGAGAATGGCAAATCACCTCAGTGGTCTTTCTCCCAAAAACCCATAATCCTAGTCTAACCATTAAAAAAAAACAAACAGATAAGCCCAAATTGAGGAACTTTCTACAAAATATCTGACCAGTAGTTCTCAAAACTGTTAACACCATCAAAAACATGAAAAAAAGCATGAGAAACTGTCACAGACCAGAAGAGTCTAAGGAGATACGACATCTAAATGTAATGTGGTAACCTGGATGGGATCCTGGAACAGAAAAAAGACAGTACGTGAAAACTCGTGAAATCTGAATAAAACGTGTGGCGTTAACAGTAATGTACCAATTACTTCCTTAGCCATGACAAATGTTGCATACTAACATAAGATAGTAACAATAGGAGAAACTAGGTGAGGGGTGTACAGAAACTTTCTGTACTATCTTAGTAACTTTTCAGTATATATAAAACTATTCTTAAGTAAGAAGTTTATTTAAAATGAGACAGTGACTATCAGATTGCATACTGAAACAAAATCAGATATATGTTCTTTATGAGAGACAACTAAAACTTGGAGAGACAAAGAATGAACATAAAAGATAAAAAAGATATTCAAGAAATACCAAGCAAAAGAGAGTTGGTGTCACCATGTCAATACCAGACAAAACTAGAATTTAAGCCAAAAGGCATTAACAGTTATAAAAGAGGAAAATACTTAATGATAAAAGGAACAATTCTCCTGAAAAGCATAACAATCATAAAGATTCTAGCCACTTCATGGATACTGCTTCTAACTGCTGCACTAAAATGTATAGAATTAAAGAAGAAATAAGACAAATTCACATATAGGAGCTTTTGACACACTGCTTATAAAGTGACAGATTAAGCAGGTTTTAAAAATCAGTAAGAGTTTAGAAGATTTAAGTAACACAACACAGTCTTCCAAGCACACAATTTACAAACTACCACATTACTATACCACAAAAATGGCCTCAAAAAATTCTCAAAGAAGGAATATAATTATAAATTATGTTCTCTGACCACAAAATAACATAAGAAAATTTAATAATAAAATCTCAATATCAATGTTTTAATTTCAAAAAATAATCAATGGGTTAAAGAATAAATTATGAAAATGTTCAGATATTTAAAAGTGGACAACAAAGAAAGCACCATGTATGAACACTTATGGGATGGGACTAAAATGGCATTAAATGAGCATGTATGGCTCTAAATGTACATTTTGAAAAAGAAGAAATAATATTAATAAAAGATGCATCTAACCACACAGAGATGATTGACAGTATCAAAATTGGTTGTTGGAAAAGCGAATCAAACCAATCAACCTAGGCTCACTATATGCTTAGTAATAGGTGTTTTGGAGACAGTGCATAAGTAAGGCACAATCCCTGCCCTCCATGAGTTCACCATCTTCTTGGTAAAATAAAGAATTACGTGACAGCTAGAACACAAAGCTATATATGAGTTACAGTATTAAGGGTTATCATCAGCATTTTAAGCTAACATACCAGATAATTAGCATCACACCAATCTCCCTGTTGGTCATGGAAACAAAGGCATAACCAATCACCGAATGTTAGGTTCAGCTGGTCCAACCATCTAGCTACTAGCTGGGAGCCCCAGTACAGCATCCTGAAAAAGGTTCATCTGAATTAGTACTTAAACCATAATGAACATAGGAGTTTAACTGGGGATCTTGTGAAAATGCAGATTCTAATTCAAGAGGGTTGAAGTGGCCCAAGATTCTGCATTTCTAACCAGTTCTAAGCAATGCTGATTCTGTGGTCCAGAACCACACTTTGAGTGACAAGGTTCTCTAAACTGTGCCTGACCTCAGGAAATGAGTGCTTACTAACACTCCACAGCAACCTATTGCATCTGTGAAAGGTCAATCATTAAAAAAAGTGAAAAACGTTGTCAATTCTTAAATTTATACAAAAACACCAAAACATATTCACTTGAACATAAATTCTTGGGCAGACTTTTTGGTGTTATTTTGTTTCTTTTATTAACTGAAATTTTAGATGTTTTTAGGCTTCTACCATCACTCCTGGTCTAACATACACACACAGGCTACCCCCCTACCCCAGCTTCTCTATATGAATTTTAAAATGACCAAACTTACTATGATCAGTGCAGTGATAGTAAGAGTTAACTTCTGAAATGGATAGACAACTGAAAATTATGCATCTCTACTCATGCTCTCATTCGGGAGGGAGAAGTAAAAATTTAGAGAAACAACAAAGGAGGAAAAGCTAGGACAAGGGGAGAGTAATAAAGTAAATCACACATTTTTCCAGAATAGAAGTGATGATCTTCAAGACACATTTACTGAACAATACAGTCCTCCTTCTCTAATGAGGCTGTTGAGCTCTTGGGGAGGGGCGAGGGGTGTGAGTAAGAGCTTACCACTGCTTGGGGATTACACGCTAGGGGACACTGGTATTCATTTTCTTCAGAAACCTACCCAACTCAGTACCCCTTTGAGTTGGTGGGTGTGGATTGTAATTACATTTCTAATTTACTCTAAAAGTTTCCTTTGAAGAACATCAACTCAAATTTCTAGCATGTTCTTCCTAAATGTACATACTGAACACACATATTTGTATGCTGAATCATGAATTTTAATAAATTACTGCCTTGTATCTCTGTTCTCTATATGCACATCTAAAAATCAGACCTGATGACTATTTCAATTTTCTCTCAATCTGATCAATGCATACTTCTTTTCAGTATAAGAAAAATTTGGGGCTGGATGCAGTGGAACATGCCTGTAATCCCAGCACTTTGGGAGGCTGAGGCGGGAGAATTGCTTCAGCCCAAGAGTTCAAGACCAGCCTAGGCAACATAGTGTGACTCTATCTCTACAAAACATTAAATTAAAATAAATAACTAAATAAACAAACTTAAAAAACAATTTGGAGGCCAGGTGCAGTGGCTCATGCCTGTAATTCCAGCACTTTGGGAGGCCGAAGACACGCAGATCACCTGAGGTCAGGAGTTCTAGATAAGCCCGGCTAACATGGTGAAACACCATCTCTACTAAAAATACAAAAATTAGCCAGGTGTGGTGGTGCACGCCTGTAGTCCCTGCTATTTGGGAGGTTGAGGCAGGAGAATCGCTTGAACCTGGGAGGCAGAGTTTGCAGTGAGCCAACATCTCACTACTGCTCTCTAGCCCGGGTGACAAAGTGAGACTCTGTCTCAAAAAACACAAAAAACAAAAACAAAAAAACCCACAAAAAAAACAAAAAACAATTTGGTAATTGGACAAGTAAATGTCTCACATATTCGAAAAAATCAGTTATAAAGCAGGAAACTGAAACTGCATTTCAGAAACAAGTTAGATATAAAAATGACTATACATCCTGTAATCTAAGAAGAAAGGGCAAGCTGGGTGTGGTGGCTCATGCCTGTAATCCCAGCACTTTGGGAGGCCGAGGCAGGCGGATCAGGAGGTCAGGAGATCGAGACCATCCTGGCTAACATGGTGAAACCCCGTCTCTACTAAAAATACAAAGAAATCAGCCGGGCGTGGTGGCGGACGCCTGCAGTCCCAGTTACTCGGAAGTCTGAGGCAGGAGAATGGCGTGAACCCAGAAGGCGGAGCTTGCCGTGAGCGGAGATCACGCCACTGCACTCCAGCCTGGGCAACAGAGCAAGACTCCGTCTCAAAAAAAAAAAAAAAAAAAAAAAAGAAGGGGCAAGCATAAAGTCTATCTGCTATAAATGGACTAAAATTTACATGTAAAACTCATCTGTCTAAAGATTTTTTTAAAGGCTTAAGAAGTTAATAAGAAAAAAAGTGTCAAACAGCACATGTAAGATGTTAATTATACTGATCTCTTTGAAGATTAACCAAGGTGATAGAATTTGCTGGCACTTGTAAACTCTTCGAAATCACAACTTTTAAAAAACCTTTTAAATCCATTTGATATTAAAAAAAAAAAAACTCCAAACAAATAATCTTAGACCTTTTTAGAAATATGATTCTCAGGAAGCTAATGAAAAATGTCCCCCTCACCAGAAATTTTACTTTATAAAGATTAAAAAGGCATCCCAAAGAGGAAAATGACCAAGATTCTAAATACCTATTCCATATGAACATGGGCCCATCAGTAAAACATCTGATATCTGATGCCTATACATACCTCAACAACTGCTTCAGAGTGGTACCAGTTCAAGACTATAACACACAACCCACTAATTAATAAGGAAAAAAAAAGTGGAGGATGAAGCAGGAAGGCAACAATTGGCAAAAAAGGTGAACATTTGCAAGTACAAATTCATACCTCAATTAATAATCCCATTCACTTGATGTAGAGAAGGCACAAAATGTGCATGCTATTGACAGTAACAAGAGAAATTCAAGTAAGATTTAACTTATGTTTTTTTTTCAAACATATGCCTTTGTCCAAAACAGAGAGCCTTCATTTTAATATAATAGATGTAGTTTTCCTTTTTTTCCCCAAATAGACAAAGAAAAACATGTATAAGAATTATTTGACAATTTCTAAAAGCAATAATAAGGATATGCTTTTAAAGGTCTTATTTGAATGCATCATACTACTTTGAGAGTCAAGTGACAGATTTACTACTGACTTTCTAGACATTTACATATATGAGGCATATATAATATTTAAGGTCCTTTCAAAAATAATATTAACATAATTACGGGCTGGGCACAGTGGCTCATGCCAGTAATCCTCACACTTTAGGAGGCTGAGACGGGTATATTACCTGAGGTTGGGGGTTCAAGACCAGCCTGGCCAACATGGTGAAACCCCATCTCTACTAAAACATACAAAAAATTAGCCGGGTGCCAGTGGCGCATGCCTGTAATTCCAGCTACTCGGGAGGCTGAGGCAGGAGAATTTGCTTGAACCCGGGAGGCAGAGGTTGCAGTGAGCCGAGATCATGCCACTGCACTCTCACCTGGGCTACAGAGTGAGATTTCCTCTCAAAAAAAAAAAAAAAAAAAAAAAAAAAAAAGCATAATTACTATCTCCATCATGTATGTTCAGTACCCGTTAGACTTATCCACGAGTTTCCTTTCTGAGGTCTGAATCTGGGAATATGGAGAAAGCTTTATGCTTAACTCAAAGAAAACATTTTTATGTTCTGGGTTAAGTTTTCAGTAGAACCTCTGTTTTTAGAGAAGATTCATTCACACAGCCTCTTGCCCCCCACCCAAGAGAGGATCAATGAAACAGACAGCAACTGTACCTAGCAATTCATCAGTGTTTCAAGTAAAGAAGTGAGAAAATTTTAATTATGTGTCATTTTCCGAAGCTTCCTTAGGTAAACAGAAACTAGAATGTTATGCTCTCTGACTCTGAGGAGGGCAGAATTCAGTTTCAACTATACATTATGAAAGTGGATGAGAGGCAGGTTGGAACAAGGACATGAAGCAAGCTATAAGAAGCTAGGATTTTAAAAGTGAGCTGGCTTATATGTTCATAACACTTTTCCAGTAGAAAGAGAGAAAGAGAGGAAGGAAAGTGCCTCCTTAGTGACTCCAGTCTGAGTTTTGTATCCCCCTACCTTTTCATTTATGCCTATGCACAGCTCACTGTAGTATGCTGAGCCACAACTGCCCGGGTCAGGAATGGTTTCTTTGGTGGCTGCTGGTATTTAAGAGCTGTATCACGCCTTGTCCCACAGGATGATGGGAAAAATCCATAGGTACCATGGAACAAAGGTTCTCAACTAGGGGTAATTTTGCCCCCGCCTCCGCCCCCTGCCTCCCTAGGGGACATAGGGAAATGTCTAGAGACATTTTTGGTTGTTGTTGTCACAAATGAAGGAGGGGTGCTACCAAACACACCACATTGCACAAGGCACACACCCACAACAAAGAATGTCAAGAGTGCCGAGGCTGAGAAGCCCTGCCACAAAAGCAAAGGGTGAAGTGGGTAGCAATACAGAGAAATGCAAGAATATCATGAACAACAATATGGTCTAAAATAGGAAAAGAGTTTTATTACTTATTTAAACTTTCCTTTAAGCCTGTGTGTCGATTTTACTTCAGGCATCTGGGGTGGCTGCCAAATTGGCTATACTCAACCACAGTGCTTTTAAATGGTCAGCTGTGTCCTTAGTAACTCAAATACGTTGGGTGCCATAAATATATCTAAGAGCTATAGCACAAGTACATAAACTGTGCAATCTCAAATATGCTATCCCAATAAAAACAAAGGTCTTACTTTTTGCCTATTCCATTTGCATATACTAAAAACAAATAACAACAAATAATACTATTTTTATTGGATGGGAACCACCAAACAAATCCCTTCACATTATGGGACCACATACCATCAGATATTTTACAGGGATTCTAGGAAATGACAAAAGCCTGACAGTGTACCCACGGTGAGATGTTTTGTTGTGTTGCATAATTTTTAAAGTATATTCAGAATTATCGTCAGTCATATGAAGTCTCAGACAATAAGAGTGGAATGGCTCGCAGGGGATGGAAAGCATATCTTCCAAGATGAAAAAAAAACTTGGAATGTGCTAGATTAATCTATCTAAGAGGATCCTGTATCTCCTTTCACTTTATGAACTTCAAATTTCTCCGTTCCCATGATAAAAGAGTCCTTTGTCTCAGACAGTGTGAGACACTGATTCCTCAAGTTTCCAGTGGGATCTGAGGGAGAGGATGTAATTCAAAACAAAACAGGTGCAAGGAATAACAACCTGATAGGCAAGAACTCTGCTCTTAAAAATTTGAGCTAATCTCAGCTCTTATAATCTTTAACATGATCTACAGGAAGGCAGAGAACACAGTGACTGACTGGAGGAACCTCTCTGTGAAATATGATAACACATAAAGTCAAAATTGCTGAAAATGGAACTTATTTGTCTCATGCACTCACACATCAATAGGAATCCTCACGTTTTACAGTATTATTTCAATGTACAACATTAATTTTTTTAAACACAGCTTTCTTTAGCTCAAGGTCTTTTACTCACCATCTACACCAGTGATTCTTACATTTTTAATCATAACCCCCTCACCCCCCGTCCGTAGCAGTGGTGGTGGCAGTAGCAGCAAGTATTAATAATAGCAACTAACATTTACTGAGCATTTACTATATACCAGAGACCTTGCTACCCACTTCCCGCATATTAACTCATTTAATCTTCGCAGCCACCCTATGAGGTCATTTTATTTTCCCATTTACAGAAGAAGTGGAGGCACAGAAATTAAGTAACTCACCCAAAATAACACAGCTAGTAAGCAGCAGAGCTAGGATCTAGAGGGAGACAAGCTGGCTCCAGAGTCCACTCTTACCTACTACCTGAAAGGACCTTTCTGAGCACATGCGCCCAGCTTTTGTGTACTTATTAACTTAGAAATTATATATTATTCTATTAATACATTATGTACATTACATATCAAACGTAAAATAATAGCTAAAAGCCAGGTACACCTGTAGTACCATCTACTCTGGAGGCTGAGGCAGGGGGACCACTTGAGCCTAGGAGCTCAAGGCCAGCCTATGCACCATAGCGATACCCTAGTCTCTAACAATAATCATAATAATAATAAAACAGGATGCGATAAAAGAAATAACACACTAACGTATTCTTCCACATATATTATTGTCTTGCAAACCCCACTTTGAAGGCTACAGGCCTATAGAGCCCAAACTGCTTGGCCCGGCATTTGTGGTCTCTCACATGCTGACCTGCACCCACCCTGCCATTCACACATCCTCTCTCCTTGACACAACAGGCTGGTTTGCTCACTGCCTCCTGCAAACACTTTCTGATGCCCTCCTCCATGCCTGGGCTCATACCATGTCCCTTGCCTCAAAAACAGAAAGCTAGTTTCAAGGTTTATTCCAAGGCCCAATGTTCCCCTGAAGCCTTCTCTGATGTCTCCAGTCCATCCTGGTCTTGCCTCTCAGATGTGTGATCTCGGCCACATGCATGGTGCACATAACATGTAGCCACGTATTTCTGTGTAATTGTCTGCAGTGTCAATGGTTTATTTTCCAGGTAGCTCATAAGCTTCTTGAGAGCAGAGAATATGCTATAAATTTTCTTTGTATCCTCCACAGTACCTGACATAGTATGTACTTAACTTCTCAATAAATATTTGCTAAGCAGAAGAATAAACATTCTCCACATTTACTCTACATCTCTAAGGCCCAGGTCCAGAGGGTTAAGGTAAAGGTCATACCAGAAAGCAGAGGAAGTAATATGATGGATACTTAGCTCTTTGCCTAAGCTCATCAGAACCATGACAGACTGACCGTATTCACGGTGATTCCAGAAGAAAAGGGTTTCAGAGTCCCCAGCAGTCCTGGCATCTATAGTATGACCACCTCACTTTAGGGAGCTCTTAAGTTTCTAAAGTAATGGCATCCCTCCTGGCCTTGTTTATCCACTACTGCCCACTCTGTTGGCACTTTCCTATGGGTAAAGATAGTCTCAAACATGCAGTTGGTATACCTGCTTACAGATGTCTGCAGCCAGCACAGTTTCAGAAGAAAATATGTCTACCCTTTACCTTTATTCAAAAAATAAGAAAGTTTTCCCATGTCTTGTGATAGAATTTTGCTCAAACGTTTCCAATGACGACTATTCTGACATGCCAACTGCCCTCCTCTCCTATCTATTCCTGATTCCCCTTAGCCTACTCTACTTGTTCCTTTGTCCGCAGCAACGATTACCTTCTAACAAACTATCTAATTTACCTATTATATTTACTATAATAAGTTCTGATATGTTTTATTGAATGTTTATTTCTTGAACATTTCTTACTGTCTCCCTGCTGCTGAAATATAAGTGCACTGAGAGCAGTAATCTTGGAGGGCAAGGATGTGTCTCTTCTGTTCTCTGATATAGTCCAAGCACCCAGAACAGTGCTTGGCACGTAGCTGGTGTTCAATTAGCAGTCGTCGAATGAATAAATAGATGACATCAAATCCCATTTTACCCACAACCCGAAGGCCCCAGAGAGAATCCTTCTCCCCTGACAGTATTCCTTTTCCTCATCCAGAGAAGCAGTATACTACAGTGGCTAAATGCACAAGCTCAAAAGCTTCAAACGATCCTGGGCTTGAATCTCAGTTTTGCTTTTTACCATTTAATCTTGCATAACTTTAGTGAAATCGCACAACCCCTCTTGTTTTCAGTTTTCTCACCAGTAGGATGGGAATAACACCTATCCTCCAGAAGAGGCTCTGTAGGAACTCAGTGAATGGTACATCACACATACACACATACATCACATACACACACACTCTATCTCTCACTGAAAAAAAAATATATTTTTCCTCTTTTTGCTATTAATTCCCCTACTCTGATCCTGAACAGTTACAAACACCTGAGGACACATCAAATGGCAAATCTCTAAGTTTCACATGCCCCTGACTGATACTCTGAGTTCTGAGCACTTCAAAACAGCAGTACATTGCTTGGGGAACAACCACACAGTGCAGTACAGTCAATGCTCCAGAACCTGGCAGCTAAAAGCTGTCTCCAACACCCAGCAAAAGCTCCCTAAGTAACAGACACCAAATAAAAGCTTTTGGAAGTTTATAACGAAGGGATTAATTCATCTTCAAAAGTAGCATTTTAATTAAAAATGACTTTTTTGGGCTTATATCCAGAAAGGAATATATTGCCAAAAGGTAAGATTTAACAAGGTTTAGTCCTTTCTTTAGTTTTTTTTTTAAGAGCCCAATGCTTCCCAATCCTTTTCACATCAAGGCACACATAGAAAGTAATCTTTCTTTGGCACTCTGGGATAAAACCAACGATGCTGCTCCCAGCTGCAGGTGACTGGCTAGAGGCTCCAGCCCTGCCAGGCCACACTCAAGACTCCCTGAGAGCTGAAGGAATCAATAAATACCTTGGCACATCCATAGCCACGCCACTGGAGAAACTCTGCCTTAACCCTTCTTGGACTGGGGACCTTTCTAGCAACTAAAGATTTTTCTCCTTTCACACTAACACAAGTCCTCAAAAAGAAAGAATAAATCTGGCCACCTGACAAGAGTGAGCATTTTCTTTAAATTATGACTCATTCCAGAAAAAAAGCACACAGACCAGAAATCCATTTATAACTTACAGCATCAGCATAGTTTCACGCTTTTGTTTTTGATTTTCCATTCTGAAATAATATTTTCGACACATAAAACAAACAACAATGGAGACGGCCAACATCTTAGGTCGCCAAATGGAATCTATCAAGAAATGTTCCATTTCTGGACAGCTGGACTGTTTTATGTTTCACAATTTTGTAGTTTTAAGAAATATAAACGACATTAAAATTCTTAAAGCACTAAGGCATTGACTCATACGGTTACATTTTTAAAAGATGGAAATAATTCTTTTATATTTAATCACAAGTTTTGATGTAACAGTAATATTAACAGAAATATATATACATATCTTTTCTATAAATGTTCATTTGCTTCCTTATTTAAGAAACTCCATTAGAGTTGACACTTAAGGTTACCTCTATCACTGATTTTCTACTTGCTTCCACTGCTCCTGTCTGTAGAATAGAGTGAAGGACGGTTGGTTCCATTCCTGCTTCTTGCACAGTGACTCCTTCATACAACTAGCTGGCCGAACTAGCCTACCTTTACTTCTTTCTTTGTTTTCTGGTTTTCTTCCCGTAAAGGTAACGCTAAAGTCTACTCCAGTTTCCGTCTTCATGTGTCCCATCCAGCCCAACACTACTGTTCCCATCACGTAAAGACTCTGGCTCTACAGTAAACACAGAATCTATTGGGGTGCTCCAGACTCAAGCAGAAATGGCCTCAGTTTCAGTCTCCTTTTATGCCTGATGCCCTGTCTGGCATTGTATCTTCTGTCTCCTCTTCATTTCTGTTACTCATATGATCCCTGGTCCCCGAGGGCTCACTTGGCTTCTAATCCACAGCTCTCTTTAAGTTTGCATCAAAGGCAAACTCCTTGTGTTTTCACCAGTGCCTAGGACAGGGTAAGCAAGCTACAGTGTCTGCTGAATTAAATTCAGTCTTGACCACTTTCTCATGGTCCTATCAGTTCCTAGATCTAGGATCCATAACTCCTATGGTTACCCAAGTTTGAGAGGTTTTGTCAAACCCTTAAGGATGATAGAAGGTGGGGCAACTATGGACTTGGCTATAGCCTAGGTCCCAAGGGAGGATCTGTATTTCCAGATACAGATTTAGTAGCATTAAATGGAAGACCAAAGAGAAATGATGACAGAGACATGAGTGGAGAGGGGAGGGTACAATATACCTTTCACAGGTCGCAGCTTCCCTGGGTTTCACTGACTTCTTCTGTCTCAATAACACAAATAGATTTACTTTGTTTCCACTGTATCATAACATACCAAATTAGATTTAAGGAGAGCAACTGAGTGATAAAGTATATCTTTAGATGGATCCTTGTTTTATTTTCCTTAGCCATAAAAAGCTGTTATTCACATCAGAGGCAGCACATTCTGAAGAAAATAGGAACACAGGCTTTAGAGTTTAATATGTTATCTCAGCTGGGTGCGGTGGCTCACGCCTGTAATCCCAACACTTTGGGAGGCCGAGGTGGGGGGGATCACTTGAGGTCAGGAGTTCAAGACCAGTCTGGCCAACATGGTGAAACCCAGTCTCTACTAAAAATACAAAAATTGGCTGGGCGTGGTGGCAGGCGCCTGTAATCCAAGCTACTCGGGAGGCTAAGGCAGGAGAATTGCTTAAACCCAGAAGGCAGAGGTTGCAGTGAGCCGAGATGGTGCCACTGCACTCCAGCCTAGGCGACAGAGTGAGACTCCGTCTTAAAAAAAAGAGCTAAATTAAGAGCAACAGATCACCTTTTATTTGTACATAACAACAACAACAACAACAACAACAACAACAACAACAAAAGACCCAAAATAGACAAGAAATGAAAAAATTGAAAATTCAAACTCTGATTTCAAATGGTATACATTTTCTTATCAATCACCCAAAATGTGAGTTAAGTACCCAAGAATCAGAATAAACCCTTCCTCATGATTGGTGGCCAAGCTCCTCCTCAATGTAAGATTTTCTGAACTCCAATATGACTTCTTGAGAGTGATAAGTAACCTAGTAATAATGTTAAGTCCCCAACATGAAGAGTTTTGGCAACAAAAACAGAAGGTTAAATCTACTTAAAAGACAGAGCAGCCCTGCTAGTGATGTTCCCAAATGAGGTAATGTCCATGGCTCTTATCTAGCCTTTACTGAGATTTAATGTCATTTACCCCTGGCTCTCATGAATCTGCCGCATAACCTCACCTTTTCTAATGTGTGTTACTTATAACCATCTCAACACAGCAATTATGAACCTTTGGTTTTTAAAACGATTAAGAAATGAATCCCACATGTTCTTTTTTGCATGTGCTATAATTTGAGTCTTTCTTCCGTAGCCCCAGAAAATTCAGAGATCAGCATATTTCTTGTTTTCAAGGTATACTATAGAAATACTCTGAGATTTGATATATTTATGTAAACATTTTCAAAGCAGTCAAAATGTATAATTCAAGAAAATGTTCTGTGAAAGAATTTGTTTTCTGATTACGAAATGATTTCCTGCTTTTGAAAAAAATAACAACTTTATATTTATTTAGCTGGCTCTGGAGGTCCCATGGAGATGATCATTCCTTTCAATCCCTAACACCTCTTTTCCAGGTGCAGGCTTTTTAATGATTTCAAAGGTAGCTTTATGTGGAGAGCAATCTATAAGCTGTAGAAAGGAAAAAGAAAAAGAGCCCTTCCCAACTTAACCCCTTATGCTTTCCCCATAAAGAACCACAGGATGGACAGAACTAGGACAACACAGGTGTGACACCCAAATGGACATGCCAGAAAGACTTTCCACATCCCTTTGACTTCTTTTTCTCAACCAGGGTAAACCAACCTTGATAAAGGTAGGAATCTGTCTGACAAACATGAATATGATACCCAACAACCACATTTGCTGGCTTTTATTCAACAAGCCCTTCATCTCACCAACACTTAGGAACAAGAGCAACAGCCACAACAACCTCAGGGTTCTAGGGTTTTAACCTTTCCACAGGATTTCACATTTTATCTAGCAGAAGAAGTAAACTTGAGACTATCAAAAGTAGCCCAGAGACAGAGCAAAAGACCATGTTTTGTTGCTGGGCAGACTGGTGAAACCCAGCCAGACCCGCCAGTAGCACGTGTGGGAAACAAGGCTGGGAGGCTCATTTGCACAACTGGTGAGAGAGCCCAAGAAGCAACTCCAACCAAACTACTTGGATAAAGTTCAGCCAAGAGTGGATCTTCAGTAAAGAAAATCTGATGGCTGATCCCCTTGACAAGCTAGGCCTTCCTTCTAACTCAGATACAGTTCACACTTTGAAAAGGCTGTTCTATATTCCTCATCATTCCAGCCCTGCTCTTTTGAAGAAGCAGCAGAGTCTGACACAATCAAGAGATGTAAATTTTGAGCAAGAGCAAATGACAATTTTTGAGCCACAATGGTCCATCTTTAAGATCAAGACAATAACCCCTGTCCCTCTCCTCATCACAGGGATGTAGTGGAAACTCAAGGGAGATGAGTGCTCAAGAGTTTATATTAAAGAAACCACCTAAGACCCATAATGTATGTAACACAGACTAGATTATCTCAAACTGCAGTCTGGGGCTGTGCAATCTTTTCAAGAGGTCCACAAGACAAATTATTTTCAAGTGATGCC
Organism: Gorilla gorilla gorilla; assembly: GCF_029281585.2. Classification (NCBI taxonomy): domain Eukaryota; kingdom Metazoa; phylum Chordata; class Mammalia; order Primates; family Hominidae; genus Gorilla; species Gorilla gorilla. The sequence continues at coordinate 96,376,572 of NC_073236.2, read as the reverse complement.
AAGAAAATAGTTTCCTCTTTTACTCTCATTCTCTCATGAGTGTACAGTGGAGTTTGCCAGAGGCTACAAGGTGTGTGATGATATCATTATATTGATGACTAATGCAATATGTGCTTGTAAGTCCTCGTGTTTTAATATTTTCTCAAGTTTACTTTTTTCTTTTTTGAGACAGAGTCTCACTCTGCTGCCCAGGCTGGAGGGCAGTGGCATGATCTAGGCTCACCGCAACCTCTGCCTCTGGGGTTCAAGCGATTCTCGTGCCTCAGCCTTCCAAGTTGAGTAGCTGGGACTACAGGCGTGCACCACCACACACAGTTAATTTATGTAATTTTAGTGGAGATGGAGTTTCGCCATGTTGGCCAGGCTGGTCTTGAACTCCTGGCCTCAAGTGATCTGTCCAGCTCAGCCTCCCAAAGTGCTGGGATTATAGGCATGAGCCCCCACACCAGCCTGTCTCAAGTTTACTTTCTAAATGAATATTGATAGACAAAACTCTCTGGGAGCTGCAACCCCTTTTAAGAGTGTAAAGAGGTCCTGAGACAAATTTGAAAACTGCCAACCTAGAACTTCAGTCCCACCCAAACCAGCAGTTCCCACTTGGGGGCTACCCACTGGGAGCCTTTATGTTGCTCTCTTTGCATGGGAGACTCCTTCCCTTTCTTTACTTGGCTAACTTCTTCAGTCTCTGCTTAGATGTCACTTCCTCTGGGACATTTTCCCCGATTTCCCAGACAAGTCTGGTGGCCCTGCTATGTGTTCAGCCAGCACTTAGCACACTACATCGTGACTGCCTATTTTCTGGTCCTTTTTTGTCCTTGGCTCCTTCAAGGCAAAAACTGACTTAGCTGCTATTGCGACTGTGACACAGTGAAATGTAGTAGGCATTCAGTAAATATTTGTTGAATATAGAAAACAACCAAGGAACGGCCAGGCACAGTGACTCATGTCCATAATCCCAGCACTTTGGGAGGCTGAGGTTGGCGGATCACTTGAGGTCAGGAGTTCGAGACCAGCTTGGCCAACATGGTGAAACCCCATCTCTACTAAAAATACAAAAATTAGAGACTGTGGGGACAGGGGGGGTACAGGCTGCTTGTAATCCCAGCTTCTCGGGAGGCTGAGGCACGAGAATGGCTTGAACGCAGGAGGCGGAGTTTGCAGTGAGCCGAGAATGCACCACTGCACTCCTGCCTGGGCAACAGAGTAAGACCCTGTCTCAAAAAAGAAAAAGATAGTTCTATCTTGCATTCTTATTACCTAGGGGGAATTAGTTATGAAATAATTAGTTTTCATTATAGTATAGGTTTATTAAAATTAATGATAATAATAACAATAATGACTGTCTATATATCTTGTGGTGTACCCGGCACTATTCTAAGCATGTTGTATGTATTAATTTCCTTAGGGTTCACAAAGTCCCTATGAGGTATATGCTACTATTATCCTTATTTCAAAAATGAAGACACGGATGTATAAGTAATGCGGGGTAGATCTGAGATTCACACCCAGGCAGTCTGGCTCCAGAGTTTCACCTTGTTAATCACTCCACACACTGCCTGCCATGTCAGCAGTGTCGATCTCAGGCTTATAACATGTATTGAGATCTCAAGGCCATCTCTCAACTCTGTTCATAAACCAGGAAGATGACCTGACATTTATTTTCCACCCCTAACCGCATGCCTATATGAGCACTATAGCAGCCATTTGAACAGGAGACCTCACCAATACTACCTGTCCTCAAGTTAGCGTTGAAATAGGGCAGTTTCAGTAAAAAGTCTCTTTCTCATTTATTTTTTGTATGTTATTCTTTTCTAGAAGAAATCTTAGGTTAAAAACAATAAACTTGTACATTTATTCAAAGTAATAAGTTTTTTTGGTAGCACAGAGAAAACAGGAAAGGTTCAATACTTCCACGTACTAAGGTGCTGTGCCACAGGGCAAACTCTTCCCTGATGTGTACAACTCTTCCTGTGCCTCTCAGGCTAACCTCTCTCAAGGAATGCTTTCAGTTTCACTCGGAATAGGTAGTAGCCCAGAATGTTTTGCAGGCATACTTGATGGAAAAGACAAAGTTTTATCTGGTTCAGAGAGGTGAGGCCAAGTGGGAGAAAGTATACTGTAGAAAACACAGGATGTATTGCAAAAGATAATATGAGAGAATCACAATGTAACACTGTAGTGATATTTGGGATGAAAAAAGTATAACTGGGAGATACCTGATCTTTTGGAAGTAGAAAAAAAAAGTTCTACAGATAAAGTTAAGAGGCTGTGTATCGAATCTTCACCAGCTAACAGTACATAAGAAACCAAAGTTCATCTTATGGTGTTCGACAGAAGTTACACAAAGCAACTTTACTTACCTGGAGAAGTGTCCCATGAATGTGGTTTTGCCGGAAACACTGGTCAGTGCAGCTTGGGAGTGTGGACAACAGAGTTCGAATGGTATTAGGAATGTGATCTATCATAACAAATGGGACCAAGGCACGAGCTGCCATTTCACGGGAGTGGTAGACAGGTGAGTGACCACACCTGGGGAGAAATAAAAACACAAGACCATTCAATAGTCATCTCCACATCTGTGACTTTGTATATACTTACATTCTATCTAGCATGGCCTGGAACATCCAGGGGTTAGGGGGAGACAGGAGCTGCTCCTTATCCCAAATGATGTTTTGTATCTGCACTAGTTCTACAGGTGACTTTGCTTTGGTTAAAAACATTGTTAGCATCTATAATTCTTTATCATGGAGATTAAATGTAGACAGGCTTGGGAATAAGACGATAAACAGGTAGTAGCAAAAAACAACTTACTTGTTAACTATTTATTGGGTATTTATGATAAGCAAAAGCACCATGATAAGTGCCATAAAAAAATAAGACAGTCACCATTGTCTTTGAAGAGCCCATACTTTGGTTGGCCAGAGGAAAAGTACATTTGAAAAAATGACCAAAAGTACGAGACAGTATAGGAAAAGTGAGAAGCAAGTGACCTTGACATTATGACTATAGAAAATCGGAAGAAGGATGGAACTCAGGAAAGCAAGCATGATTCAAGTAGGCCAAGAAAGATCTGAAGCCATTTCAACCAGGGGCAAAGTGGTATAAAGCAAGGCTAAAAATACTCAAGGTGTAGGTAGATGTGTTTGAATAACGCAGAGGTTCATCAATAACAGTAAAAGTTAAGGCTGAGAAGTGGGTCAGGCCATACTGGGGAGTGCCACGAATAGCATAGTACATGGTCTGAACTTACTGTTAAGAGAACAAGAGATGGACCTTCAAATCACCAAATCCTTGCCTCTGGGCTGACTCATACCCAAAGAGCTGGAATAAAAGCCAGTTCTTAAATAGTGAAAGTCCTGGACAAGTTATTTTGAGATTCTAGAAAGGTCATTGTAAAGGCAGGTCATCTAAAGGCCTCTCAACTTCATAAACAGTCAGAAACTGAAAGGCCATAACCATTTTGTTGAAACTGTGCACTTTAAAGCCTTCACAGATAGGAGACTGATTGATTGAGAGGAAAGTCCAATATGCTAAGTACCAGCTTAACTAAGTTCTTTACTAGAACGCTCAAGACTTCATGATTTTTCATCCAATTAAAAAGGTAACTCAACTTACAGAAATATCTTAGATCACAAGAATAGGGAAGGTCAGAAGATGGTAGACTCTGTAGGGGAAAAGAGATGGCCTCTTGACTGTTTTCATAACTAATCTGTGTTTACAAAGGAATTACTTGGTAAGAATTAGGCCATTAGGGCTACATGGCCATGTTGGCTCAGTAAGTAGAGGGACAGGGCCCTACAATAGCAATGTTTCTAACACCCTAGAGGTTATCACCAACATTTATTCTAATATGCTAACAGAAATACAGATACAATTTCTGTACAAATAGAATAGCCTGAGCAGAATTTCATCATGGTGTTGGGGGAGGCACAGGAAGAGGAAAAAGAAGTATGGGGTGTTTAAAAAAAATGTGTCTTTTTCCCCCAAGACAGTTACGTCTATTGGGTAGGTCCAGCAGCACATAGTTTCAGGATGGAGAAGAGGTCACCTCACATTATCTGTGGGAAAGCAGAGAGCTATGGTTACAGTAGGTAGCTGGACAGTTTCCACAACTCATCCATTTTCTCACTTATTCTTTTTAAGTGATTAAATGTTTAATCTGTAATTGGCAAATGCAGAAAAATGTTTGCTTTGGCCTATAGGAAATGGTGAGGGTGGGGGTCGGGGAGAAACTTCATTTGACCAAAAAACAAAAAAACAAAAAACAACTCTGAAAATGTTTTGAGATTTAATTAGCAAATGACCTCACTTAGTAAGGCAGTCATTTGTTGGAAGCTTCCCCTTCTGTCTGTCCCTGACCTCTCCAACACACACACTTTGTGTTACAGTGTGTTTTATGTTACCGAAAGGGCTCTTGTATATAAATGTTTCTTTTCAAATACAAATAACTCTGACATGGTTACAGATGTTTAGTTTCCAACTAGCAGTGACTGTACACTAAAGAATGCCCCTCCTTTTGCTCCTGACTTTTGTAAATGATGATTTCCCAAAGGATTCTGGCATCCATACAAGAGGAAGAATGGAAAGTGGGAAAAGTGCCAGTATTTTCTGCTTTTGGATACCCTGTGTTAGGGTGGTTTCCAAATGCACACAACCAGGTTAAAAAGCAAAACAAAACCTCTCCTCAAAAAAGTAACGCAATTACCAAAAAAGAAGCCAATTCTTGAAGTAATATTTAATTAAGTAACGTTCATTGTAAAGCAATGGTTAAATATTCTATCGCAAATTCTTTAGATGGAAAGATTAGATCATAGACAAATTTATATATATATATATATATATATACACACTAAGAAAAAAAATTAATAGGTTACTGTTTTGTCACCTACTGGCGGCAGGGAGGGGGTCTGATGAGAACATTTAGAATCTAGTGGTTATGAGAATAGAAAATTAGAACACCTGAATTTTCATTCTGCTTTGGACACTGAGTTCTGTGACTTGGACAAGTCACAGTAACCTCTCTGAGTCTCAGTACAGTTGAGAATGGTGGCAATGCTTTCTACCTAGTGGTCTGATATGATGTCTAAGAGAACACTCCAAGAAGGAAGGGCTCCAGAAATTCCAAGTTTTTACAGTGCACTGTGCCAGTGTCCAGTAATAGCATCAGTATACTCCAGAATTACAGGCCTGTGAGTAGCCCCAATAAGAGAATTAAGACCATGTGGTGAATTCTGTGCTGTTTTAAAAAGGTAAGACAACATGTTGATAATATGAAGGCAAAGAGGGTCTTTTTTTGGCCACTATTAAAAGTGATGAGGAAGAGTCTCAAGCCCTTCTGAAATAAATCGGATAGCCTCTGTCTCTCTAAGTCTCAGTTTCTTCCATAAAATAAAACAAATACACTTAAGGTCTCGAAGGTCATTTCTACTTTTAACATTCCTTGAAAATCAGTTCCTCTAATAGCCCTAAGCTATGTTCTAGGCCTGAATACTAGGTTCTCCACAGAATCTGCAAGGTACACAGACACCAGTGTCTTAAAACCTCTAGCCCTCTCACTTCAATAAACCCTTTCCATGTTCATTTTAATCACTTATTTATTGACTGCCTACCATGTCCTCAACACTGTGTGACACGAGACATGACACTTTTTTTTTTTTTTGAGACAGAGTCTCGCTCTGTCACCCAGGCTGGAGTGCAGTGGTGTGATCTCGGCTCACTGCAAGCTCTGCCTCTCGGGTTCACGCCATTCTCCTGCCTCAGCCTCCCGAGTAGCTGGGATTACAGGCGCCTGCCACCACGCCCAGCTAATTTTTTTTATTTGTAGTAGAGACGGCCTTTCACCGTGTTAGCCAGGATGGTCTCGATCTCCTGACCTCGTGATCCACTCGCCTCAGCCTCCCAAAGTGTTGGGATTATAGGCGTGAGCCACCATGCCCAGCCGAGACATGATACATTTTTAATAGGAATACTTGCATCACACAATTGTACAGCACTTGACAGTTGATAAAACACCTGCACACCTGTGATCTCTTTACTATGCAACATCCCTGTAGACAAAAGGGCATTATAAACCTAAATTAACAGATGAAAAATAAAATGAAGCTCAGAAGAATTCAGTGAAAACTCTGAGGGCTAAGTGTAAGCAATGCTCACGGCAGACTGTGATCCAGAGCTCTCTGGCTACCCAACCTGTAGCTCACACCTGGAAATCAAGGGAGCATAAAAATATCTCCTAGCTAACAAAAACACAAACTGTAATTTACACATATTTGGAAAATTTCTAAATGAGTGGTTTTTGTTTTTTTTTTTTTTTTAAAAAAAACATTTTAAGGATCATGAAAATATTTCAGAAACTAATGTAAACTATGGACTCTCTCACAAGAGGAATATATTTATGAACATACACACACAATTTCCCATACAGTTTCAGGTTCGTGACACACATCCAAAACCCTTGTGGGGGGAGTTTCCCAGACCCAGGTGGAGAACCTCCTGCTGCTCCTTTGCATACATCAATGACCACACGATGTGGCTGTCAGGTTTGTGTTCTGCTGCATGTGACACAGCAGTGAAGAACACTGCTCACAGGGAACCACCAGCTTAGAGGCAATATACAGCCTGCTCGTCACAAATCGGTGGTACCCATGCAGACATTCACAGCTGAAGAGTGGCACAGAAAAGTGAAGTGGGAGGCAGAGCTGAGACAATTTTCTGGAACAGATGAAGGATCTTCAAATGAGGGTGAAATACACACTTGGACTTAACACTTGAGGAACCAAGAAGAGTTCAGAATGCACTATTCTCAGCAAAAAAAGGACCATTCTGCTGAGATCATGCTGACTTCACCACCTTTAACAGAGTGGGGGCTAAGCTTTTTCTAAGTGTTCTCCTCTCATATCTACTCTCACAATCTGTTCTTTTTTTCTGAAAGGTTTCAAAGGTAAGTGGCTATACATCACCAAAACTGTCTCTGCCCACACACATCCGTAGGGACATCTACTGAGTACCTAGCACAGCACACACTTGGTCAGGTACCAGAGAATTGGAGAGAAAATCACTGCCTAGGCCACAAGCAACCTACAGTCTACTGTGGAAGACAGAAGAACCAGCCAATGATTCTCAGGCCATGAGAAGTAAACACAAGCTGCTGCTGCTGTGTAAGTGTGACACCTGTGTGTGGGAGTACTAGTCTAGGTGATCATGCCCAGCTCTGCCTAAGTGGGGAGAGGCAGGGGAGAGGCAGAGAGCGCTTGGGTTTGGCAAGAAAGAAGTCCTTTCCCAGGCCTGTGCCTTTCCCTGTGTGAACCCAAACTGCCCCTCAGGGCACCCAGACAAAAGGAAGGGAACTGAGATTAAGTCACCAGTATCTGCCAGGACTGGCTATGTGCTTTTGATACATTATTTTAATTATTTCATTAATGTTCATTCCAAGGTCAGTGTCATTAACCCTATTTTAAGATGAACAGAGTGAGGTGTCCCAGCATACTTTGGGTCATAAAACTAGCATAAAGCCTGCATTTTAATTAGGGTCTGTCTACCTACAAAATTCAGTCTTTCTAAGACTTTACAACGCAGTTGCCTCAAAATTCCCAGAGCCTTGGAAAAGCCGAATGTTTCCAAACATTCAACCTAATCACACTGAGGTATGAACAACTTAGAGAACCAATCAGTCTCTAATTTGTACACCATGAAGCAGAACAACGAAGATGATGCTGATAATAGCTAACATCTCCTGAACACTTATTAAAGACCAGGCTCTATATGTGGTACCTCATTTAAATCTGACAAGCCAGAGTGGCTGAAAGAAACTTTGTAGGCAATGTTGGGGAGGTATTTTTGAACTGAGGGAACTTTAAGGCTCAGTAGCACTGGGCGAGTCCCTGTATGTCACAGGAACCAGAGGCTTCAAAGTCTCCAAATGGCTTCAGGATCCAGCCAATATCCCCTTCCATCCTACCTCATTAACATAATTAACATTCCCCCAGTTCCTCCCCATTTCCTGGCCCACCTCCAGCCCTGAGTCTTATTTTTCAGGTGAGGCTATACCATATGCAAAACAGAGGCCCCAAACTTCTGTCAATGATGAAAAGGACCATCCACTTGCTCTAGATGCCCCTACTTAACCAAGCGGTTAGCATCTTCAGAGCTGGGATGAGTTCAAAAAAGCTATGTCGACCCTGACCCCACCCCCCCAACACACCCCCTAAAACCTCTCACTAAAGTTACTCAAGAACGCCAGCCATGCCATTATGGTCTGTTTGTCCTACAGCACAGCTGTCAGCTCCTGGGAAATGGTCATCTACTGACAATCCAAAGTTGAGACAACCCTATTTAACAGGCCATCTCTAAAGGCTGGGTGACACACAGCAGGCTGAAGCTCTGGATTATACTACCTTCAAAAAATCTTTTTTCTATGTATGTTTTGGCAAGCCAACTAGTGCCTTTGCACATTTCAGTTCATTCTCACTAGAGTAATGTCCTTTTACTCTTGTACTTTTACTCCTGTACTCCTGTAATGAAGAGGGGAACTCCTCTTCATCTTCTGAACTATGCTAAGGTATTACATTTTTGTTTAGAGACAGGGTCTCGCTCTGTCACTCAGGCTGGAGTTCAGTGGTTTGATCATAGGTCACTGCAGCCTTGAATTCCTGGGCTCCAGTGATCCTCCCACCTCAGCCTCCTAAGTAGCTGGGATTACGGTCGGGTGCCACCAGGCCTAGCTAATTTTCTTTTTCTTTTCTTTTCTTTCTTTTTTTTTTTTTTTTTAAAGTAGAGACAGGGTCTCATACACCTGGCCTGAAGTGCTCCTCCCACTCTGGCATCCCAGAGTGCTGGGATTATAAGCATGAGCCACCATGCCCGGCCTCTCCTAAGGTACTACCTTTTTTGTGAAACTTTACTGTACCTTCTGTGATCAGAATCAATCACTTCCTTCCCTCTGCCTACTCCAATTGCATATTTAGCTCTCCCATAGCAGCCAGTGCATCTCACTTACCTTCCCCACAGTAGCTCTCAGGCATCATCATGTCTGCTAGACTGAAATGACATTGAGAACAGAAACAGGGTCTTCATAGTTCTTTATCACAGAGCGCATAGGACAGGGACTTAAGAACATGCTCTGGAATCCAGCAGACCTAAGTTTACATCTGAGTTCTGACACTTACTAGTGTGTGACTTTAGATAAGTCAGTAAACCTAGGTTTGTACCTTCTATAAATGGGGAAAAGGAAGAGTGCTCATTTCATAGGGCTGTTGTGAAGTTTAAATGAAATAATGCATGAAAATAAAATGCCTAGAAGACAGGCAGGTGGAATAATTTGAAAATAAAACCTTTATACACATTTACAAATTGTTTTTCTCTAGTGTTCTTTGTCTCAACAACTGGCTGAGGAAACAGAGCCTGGCCTGTACCAAACAGGCTCCAAGTGCTCACAAAGGCCTACCCTCCTCCTTCCCCTCTAAATGAGCTGGAAAGGAGAGGAGGCTTGAGTTTCTCTGGGGCCTATTCACTTGTTTATGTGAAGCCCATTGGCTTTATTCTCCAGGTCCAGGGCCCAAGTCTATTTTCTGTCGACTCTACCGCTATTATACTAAGATTTCTTTTTCCTTTTTAATTCTGTGTGGTTCGTAGTTTCAAATCTTGCCTTCAGGAAAACATATATGTGTGGGTACGTGTGCATGCATAAAAGAGAGAAACCACACACACACAAAGTTTGTATCCAGTGAGTTGGAAAAAGCAGATATTTCTGCACGTCCTGTAACTATTAAATATGTTTTTGTTATAAATGTGGCATTCCTGAAGCCCTTTTCCACATTCTCAGGTGAGTTCAGTGATGGCCAAGGTTGCCAGATTCTCTACTTGTTCTTCCTATGCCAATATTCCATTCATCAAAGGATCTACCACCACCACCCGAACTAGTTGCTCCTTTTCCTGCAATTCAAACAACTAGCACATAAAAATTGCATTGACTGTAATCTTGCCCTCTGCATAGCTCAGGGATTTCTTTATTCAAATATATTTCTTGGAAGAGTAATGAGTTCGGAGCTTTTAAAGTTTGATTTTTAAAAAATCCTTGGTTTGGGTAGTAAGGAGAAAATAAGAGCTGTAGACAGTAGCTAAGCTAAAAACTGCACATTTCCAGACACACAAAGTAACTTCAGGTAGAATGTTTACATACGTTATCTATCGGGCAGCTCAAAGCTCTTTGCAAATTAATTCTAAGCAACACATTAAACCCTTAAAAAAATTATGAAGAAAGGCCAACAATAAGCCACAACAGAACATCTGAAAACTGTAGTGTGTGACCACTTGAGACAAGCCCAACCACAGAGTCTAAGCCTCAGAAAAGCATGCTTTTGAGGACACCTTCACATTGCCTCCCAGTGACCCAGGCTGACAGGCCACAGGCTATTAATTCCAGGCTGTGAAATGTCAGCTGCTGGGAGCTAGAAATCAGCCTCCATCATCTGGACATCCCTCCACTTGCCCCTGCAAGAAATAGGCACGGCACTCAGCAACCCGACGTGGCAGAAACACAGTCCCAGGTGCAATGGCTATGGCTACTTGATTCATACCATCCCTTTCAGTGCTAGGAAATAAGGCAAGGAAATTTTCCAACAGGGAGGGGTGAAGGTCTACAATGCAGTTGTTACTTTAAAAGCTCTCTAAACAATATGCTTTAATTGTTCAGAATTAGAAATATTCTTAAATAAATGAAAAGATGCATGATTTCTGAATGCTAATTTCTGGTCACTTGCTGATCAAAATGTAGAGATGAAGCATGAAAATTACATTTCATCTGAAATTTCATTTAAATGTTTCATCATTTTTTGAGACAACAACAAATACAATTTGAAACTGAATTTTTCAGATTCCAACCAAATGTTTTAGACAGTTGGGAAGAAGATTCTCCTCAGGGGCACTGAAATGTGCTATACCTTAGCAATAATTCTTTCCTGACTCTGGGAAAAATATGGAAAAGACTTTATAGCAAAGTACACACAAAGACATTGGGAGCCCTAGAAAATAAAAGGGAATCATCTTTCCTAAGCAAGTAAAAATAACCACTAGACTTAGTTTGAAATTTTGGCATAATCTTCCCTCCCAGCCTATCTGAGGGGTTTCTCTCTGACCCTGTACCAATGAGCCACACTCTGGTCTACTGTTCTCCTCATGCAACAGCTGGAAAAGCATTCCGGATCTACCCTCGGGGTTCTTGGGCTGGGATGAGCTGCATGTAAGGCAGGAGCTGGGCTGCAGCATATGCAGACTGAATGAAAGAGCTGCACATTCCTCCCAATCGCAAAACCCTTCACAATGTTTCTGCTCGGGCTACACAAACCAAGAAATGAGCACATTCAGGCAGCCACTGACTCTTTAAAGGGGGCTGAACATAATAACACTTGGCCCCTCAGCATGTCGCCTTTCCTTGCAGGCAGTGGATGGGTCTGAGAAATCAGTAACAGGCTGGCTTTCCTTTGGTGTTGACTGCTCAAAGGCCACGTTCTCAAAGTGATTTAATACAGTTGAAACTCACACCATTATCCTCTAGAGCAAGAGATTCCACATTTACAGTGACTGATTTTTCAGTTCACAAACACAAGAATGGGTAGTCATTTTAAGACACTACACAAAGGAACAGAGAGAATTTACCATCTTATTTTTTAAACCCTATTATATATAACCCTACTATATATAGATAGAAGGTTTAGAAAGGAATGCTTTTATTGACATTAAAAAACTTTTTTTTAGCTTTCAAATTTTCTAGAACCTATGATAGCTCTCTATTGTCACATTAAATACATATTCTTATTCTGGTATTCAAAGTACTCTAATTCTAGTCCAAGGTTGACTGCACAAATCATAGGTGCTGAGTAAATTTTTCTTTGACCAATTTAACTTTTCAGGTGATTATCTCTGAAATGATATTAAAATCTTAGACAATATAAACATCCTGTGAGTCAAAGGAATGCTCAACATACACCAATTCTATTAACTTCCCTTTTTGACAATAATCTGTTACATTTATAAAAGATTCTGATATCCACGCTAAAAAGAAGGAAGGAAAAAAGGAAGTGAAGGTAGGAATATTTACTGAGTGCCTGCTAGATGCCAGGCAATGTGCTAGGTACTTTAAAATATTTTCTCTCATTTTTAGTACTCAGATAAACCCTTTAAAATAAAGTATATAATATTATATAAATATATGTGGGTTTTCACTCTAGATAGTCTATGGGAACATAAAAAGAATGATGGATTCCCAAATAAAATGTAACCACAACCAAATAAAATTTCTTGTGCCAATTTTTTTGTTGTGATAATGAATGAGAAAACCTTTATAGGCAATTTATCCCACTAATTTCAATGGCTGGAATGCATATTTGCAGGTCTCATACATAAGGAATTGGTAGTCTAAATATGTTTCCTACTGCTCTAACTAGTGTTAAACAAAACAAAGCTTAAAGCTTTATTCAATATTATCTTTAAGGAAGGCAAATTAGTCAGCAGGACTTTGAAGCAAGTCATCCACCAAGTTGCAGCCATCAACCAACAGTTTATGAAGAACCCCACAGCAGACTGCGACAGGTTCCACAAATGCTGTGGCAGTGTCCCCTGGTATCCTCTCTCAGTACTGATCACCTCAGGTCAAATCACTTACAGTCATTCAAAGTATAGTATTGATTTTGTGCTTGCCTCGGCAGCACATATACTAAAATTGGAACGATACTGAGAAGATTAGGTTGTCCCTGAGCAAAGTATAGTATTTATTTAAAGACAAGTTTGAATTGCCCAAGAATAAAAATCTTCAACATTACTAATGACAAGAAAAGACACATACATGTCAGCACATTGGCAGAATTTTCCTGGGCATAGAAGAAATACACAGTCATCAGCTTTAAGTGACTTTTTTGGTGAAGTGAAACCTACTGTGAAGCAGAAGCACTTACATGGTTTCCTTCGAGTCTCTTACGCAAGGCTACTTTTAAGACATCCTCAAATTAAAATATGAGTATCTAACAATGTGGCCACAGCAAGTTACATAATGTCCTTTCACATCCTCATCTATAAAAGCTTATTAGAATAAATGATCTCCAAAGTCCCCTTCAAAAACAAAATTCAATCATGGACATTTAAACATTCCAGGCAGATAGCTATCTTTTTTATTTTAAAATATCATTATGACCTCTCTTGTTCCATTGTTTAATCTCATAATATTGATGCTAATAATAAAAGTTTTATGTCTAACACTAACCATACTCAATCTTCCTATAGTTGGAGCCAATCTTCTCTAGTTTGAGCCTCTGTGGAGTTGGAGAACAAATGACCAGTGTTTTCTACACAGAGGAAAACCCTTCATTAACTCTACTGGAATCCCATCATGAAAGCACCCTTTACTCTTCTGAGGGCTACAACCACTCCAACTCCTTTCATCATGTAGAACCTCTTCTCCAGAATCTCATTAATTATTTTGCATCTACAGAGGGTTAAATGAATCTTCCCAATGCCATCAGCTAAAACAATGATTGGTGCTACTGCTGTATGAAAGAAATTTGAGTATTTCTTTTAATTTGATTACTTTGCAGACACTGCAATTTGTTTTTGCTGAAGCTAATTAATGCCCCTGAATGACCCTCCTCACGTTTCACAGAAACACTTCAAGCTAAAACCAGAAAGAATGAATTTTTAAAAATAATAAAGTACAAGGAAAGTTTTGAAAAATTCCAAAAAATTGCTTTTTTTTTTTTTGGCCTGGAAAAATGACACAAAAGAGCAACAGATATTGAGATATTAGCAATAGACTCATTCAAGGTATCTTTTCTCAAATGAAAATTGCCATTAGGTAAGTTGAGTCATACTTCAGCATGCCTACAGTATCCCAAATAGACTACTGCCAGTCAGTTTTTAAAAAGCCCCGAGAAAGTCTGACATCCTCCTTTGGTTATCCCAGTACCCATGTTTATACTGCCAGTCAAAAAAATACTTCCTTATACAGTATAATTATACTTTTTCTTGCTGCAATTTAATTTTTTCTGGTTCTACATGCAAGGAAAGAAATAAATCTATGTCTAAAAGACTTGTATCCAAAATATATTCAGAATAATAAGAAAACAAAAGCAGGCAGGATGGCTTACACTTGTAATCCCAGCACTTTGGTAGACTGAGGCAGCAGGATTGCTTGGGGCCAGGAGTTCGAGACCAGCCTGGGCAAAATGAGATCCTGTCTCTACAAAAAATTAAAAAAATAGCCAGGCATGGTGGCATGTGCTTGTAGTCCTAGCTACTCAGGAGGCTGAGGTAGGAGGATTGCTTGAGCCTAGGAGGTTGAGGCTACAGTGAGCTGTGACTGTGCCACTGCACTCCAGCTAGGGTGTCAGATCAAGATCTCATCTCTTAAGAAAAAAAAAAAAAAAAAAAAAAGAGAGAGAAGAAAAGAAAGCAAACAACCTAACAGAAAAATTGGGTCAAAGCTTCAAACAGACACTTAAGCAAAGAAGATATATGAATGCCAAATACATGTAAAGATGCCCAACATCCTTAGACATTAGTAAAGTTTAAATTAAAACCCCAGTGAAATACTACTATATACTCACTAGAAAGGCTAAAGTTAAAAAGACTGAGCATACCAAGTGTTGGCTAGGATATGGAACAATTAGAATTCTCATACTCTACTAGTGGGAATGTATAATCACTCTGGAAGACAATTTGGCAGTTTCTTAACAAGTTAAATATATACTCACCACTCAGCTCACCTGTTCAATTCCTGTGTATTTACACTAGAGAAATGAAAGCCTAAGTCCAAAAACAGACTTGTGCATGATTGTTCCTAGCAAGTTATTTGTTACTAGTTGATGGATACAACATAAATGTCGTTCAACAGCTAAGTACACAACCAAATTGCAGTATATCCATACAATCGAATACCATTTGGCAATAAAAAGAAACAAGCTACGGATATATACCTAACAACATGGCTGAATCTCAAAATAATTATACTGAGTGAAAAAGCCAGACAAAATAGAATGCATCCTGTATGAGTCCGTTTACTTAAAATTCTAGGAAATGCAAATTAATCTGTATTGACAGAACATAAAACAATCTTTGCCAGGGAGGTGGGGGAGGGGAGGTTGGGTAAGGATTACAAAGGATGATGGCTATGTTCCTTACCATGACAGTGATGATGGTTTTATGGGTATATAAAAATATCAAATTGTAAACTTTAAACATGTGCAGTTTATTTTACATCAATTGTATCCCAATAAAGTTGTTTTTAAAAGAATAATCTTTCACATACATTAGAAAAGTTGTTATACATTCTGTCTTGCTTTCTTAGCCTCCAGCTCCATCTCCAAAACATCTCAAGTCTTCTCTTCCTCAGATTAAACAAGCCCAGTTATTTCCTTTAAACTTTTACAACCAGAATTAATGTTTCCTTGTGCTCTTTTAAAAAATCAAATCAATAAACACTTAAATCCCAACAATCACACAGGAATTAAAAAACAAAAAAATTTTTTTGGACAATGTTCTGAATCTTTCACATGTTCTAGACAGGCTCAGAGAAGTTAACTGACTTGCCCAGGCTCACAAAGGGAATGAATGTATGAGCTAGGATTCAAAGTCAAGTCTGTCTCACTGCAGAGCCTGTGCTAGTTGCAAAAATGAGTGTTCCCCATCTCTGATATTTTTACCACCATAGAAGTGAACAACAATAGCACATATTAAAAGAAATTCAATTTTATTCATTTTAAGGACACTTGACAGCTCCAATTATTCAACCAAGTGATGTCAAATTTGTTGGGCCAGCTTTAATAAACTCACCTGCTGTATTCAGCGGTATGATTTTATGGTGGTTATTAAGGTAAAAGATTCCCCTCCCCCCAACTTGATTAGATTAAACCTGCTTTCTAATATTTTGAACAGCCTTTTAATTTGCTTATTCCATCATGAAAAGGTAATTTTCAACTCATACTAGTTTTAGTCACCCTAAATTCTGACAAACAGAAGCCAAATCAGTGGATTATTTTTCAATATATTCCAAATGAATGCACAATGGAGACTGCTGTGCAAAGTTAGAAGATGAAACAAAACTGATTACATACATCTATACCCTGCCACTAATTAAAAATATACTAGTGTTACAAGTATACAGTTTCAATGGTGGTGGTATCTTTGTTCAGAAGCATGGTACATTACTATACAGCTGAAGCCCTCTAGCATTTAATTAGGTTGCTAATTATGAGAAGAATCACATTGCCTTCAAGTCTTTCCCTGGATTGTGACCAAGACTTAGTATATTAATTTCATGGTGATTGTGTTTTAAGATGGGAAACATGTCAGTAAAGAATACTGGTCACATCTTTCAAAGTGTCCAGGTGATGAGATTTTAGCTGTGGCACAGTTTGAGACATTAATTAGAAGAAAATACTGCTAATTCCCACTGCCAATTTTGATGATCAGATGATATTTTATGTTGGATTTTAAACATGAGTAGCATTCAAAGTCTTCACAGGGGATACACACACGAATATAAAAAGAAGAAAATTAAGTGACATTCTTTGTTTCCGTTTGAGTTCAATCAATTAACAAATTTAGCCTCAATTCAGTATCATCTTACTCCCCGGCTTTCTTCCTTGCCTATCAAAATAATACTACTAATAATAAAGTCGGTGCAAAATGTATGAGTCACTCTTCAGTCATTCCAAGTGCATAATCTTCAACCTAAGATTAAAAATAAAGTGCTATGTGTGAAATTCAATACTGTTTAACTTTTGGGTGCTAAAATCTAATAAATATAATATTTCAAAAGAAATTAAACAATCTGGATCACTTCTGTTCATTTTCATGATTTCATCAGCAGATTTCTATGGCTTTGACTACATTTGCTAGTGTTCAGAGCCTGGGCAAACTGGTGGAATTTGGCATCACTTAGTTTATAATCTGTATCACCAGTTCATACAAGTCACAGAGAAGTTCTCCACTCCCCTATATACTTCAAAGCACTTCATTTATTATTCAAATGGTTCTTCTGACAAAACCATTAGTCAAGAAGAAAGTAAAGAAATCTTATTTTTTAAAAGACACACCTTCCACACCAGACTGCTTTAACTAACCATGCTATTCTTGGCAAAGTCTTTATTTCCTAAAGAATACATTTAATTTCAACTTTTCTTACCTCTGAGAAGGTCAGGGCTTGTTTTTACTTGTTTTCACTCAAAGTGAGCTTTTATATATTTTAAGTTTACCTTAACTTCTTCCTAAATCCCTATATTTTCTAGCCTTTTCTAAAGAAAACACTAAATTTAAATATGTGCAAGTTATTGAAGTCATAATGAATGTCTCATAACTACCTTCAAATGATGATAGGCATGAGTGCATGAGTTCAATACACACTTACAGGGAAAAAAGAGACATCTTTTGGTCAGGGTTCTGAGTTAAGGGCATTTGGGGTTAACGATAAAAAAAGCTTCATGATTTGAAATAGGATTATTTTCTTTATTTCCCTCTCTCCCCTCTTCTCTCCTTTCTATCCTAAAAATTCATACTGTAGCTATGTCATAGGGCTATTTTCTTTATTTTCCCTTTCCTCCCTCCCCTCCTTCTTTCTATCCTAAAATTCATACTGTAGCTATGTTACCAGGTAACATGTTTGCAGGGTCTGAGAAGTTTCTTGGCTTGATGAGAAAAACACAACAGTCTAGTCCTAAAACCCCACCACCACCCCCTCGCCATCACCAGTGAGGCTAAGAGGGCTGGCTGAATCGTAAGTCAGCAGTCTGATTAGCAAAGATGGGTTGGGTTTTGGACAGAACCTAATACAGCAGCATAAGGTGAGATACAAATTTAATACGGTCAAGAAATATATGCTTGGCTACTTAATGGCTGCCAGATACCACAGATGAGGTTGCCTTACCTAATACTATATTTCTAGTTGTGGAACATATCAATATCACTATTTGATAATCAAAGCCTTTGGCACTACTATTTCAGCCATCAAGTGACCCATTGCCACTTCTTTTGGTTCATTTGTAGAAAGAGAGTGGCTATCATGGTTCAGAGTCAATCATTTTCAAGACAGAAAGGGCTCTTTTCCAATCCCAAACTTCCTAGTATGTTTGTATGATGGTGACAAAATGGTCTCTTCATCTTCTTCCGTTCATTAAGGTATTCGGTACTCACAGTCCCACAGTTCTTAAATGGATACATAATGCTTTATATGCAAGAGCAATCCCATTCAAAATAATGCAGGCCATGCAGCCCACCCATATTGTACAGTTGGCCCTCAGAATCTTCAGAGGATTGGTTCTAGGACCCGTGAGATGCTCACGTCCCTTATGTAAAGTATGCACAGTATTTGCATATAACCTATGTATATCCTCTGGTACACCTTAAATAATCTCTAGAATACTTGTAATATTTAATACAATGTAAATGTTATGTAAGTTGTTATGTTGTATTGTTTTTACATTTGCATTGTGTTTTATTGTTGTGTTTACTTTTTCTCCAAATGTTTTTGATCTACAGTTGGTTGAATCCATAAATGATTGGATGAGGTCCAACTGTATTTCCAACTGTGACTGAAGCACTGGAGCTGTCAGGAAGTAATATTTACTTTTGTTGTGGTAAAACACACATAACCTAAAATTTACCATTTTAACCATTTTTAAGTGTACAGTTCAGTGGCATCAAGTACATTTACCAAAAAGCTTTATTTTAGATTCAACTGGACTCTGGCCTTTATGCGTGGATATCTAGTCATTCATTGGTTGATACTCACGTCTTCACAGAGATACATGTCATTCTATTTCCAGGTAACCTCTTGGCTAGGTATTCGAAGTCAGAGTTCATCCAACATACTATGGTTTGTATGCTTGAGGTGAGGAATGAACCACCAAAATGAAGCATTTGTCTATTTCCTTCCAGATGAAAGATAGAAAACTTTGATCTTCTCTTCCTTGCCATTAAACCTTTCAGAAAATAAGGAACCCACTATTCCTTGACCTTTGGGATTTTTACAAACTTCAGACTTCAGTTCAGAACACAGACCAGAAACTGTCCAAGAAAAACATGCCCCAAATGAACAGGATATAAACAAAACTGTAACTAGGTAATTAATGGTAGTGACTTGACTCCCCTCACTGCTTCTCTGATAACAATCTGGCACTTTATCAGCAGGGTCTTTTATCTGGAAGGATTCACTGTGTTCTGCTGCTTGGAACTATTCTGAGAGGGCACAAAGACAAGCTTTCATCTTAGAAAGGAAATGGAACTACATCTAGAAGGGATAAGAAAGAGTTAAAGCTGTAAAAAGAACTCCAAGTCTTTCCCTGCCAGAAAGGAGAGGTAAATGGAAAACACGATGCCATGCTTCACTGAAAACATGAGAGCAAATTCTAATGGGAAAGAAATCACTGCAGTCTTCCAAAGGTGGCAACTTGCTTTCTCCCTTTGTTTCGAGTTCTACATTTTCTCCCCAAAGTATTCTATTTGTCTTCCTGTCAAAACCAAAGACATGTAAACTAATTCATACTATGGCATAAATGACTACTAATAACTTTTAAGTAATTTATGTTCCACTGAGATGTCCATTTTAGAAGGGATCAAAACCGTATACTAAAAGAATGAAAATCTACAAGGTTTAGCTCATAATGGAGGAGGCATCTGAGAAAATTAAGTGGGTAGAGGGCACTGCTTATGACCTGTCAAATCATTTAATATAGGTTTCAATTACCCTAGGGGTAAAGCTGGTCTGGGTCAGTGACTACAGTGGAGTCACATCTGGCCCTTCCAGTGGCATCATTCCTAGGGAAAAAGGGACTGTTAATGGGAGTATGTATTCATTAGTAGTAGTAGAACGTGCTCCCTTTATTCCCTCTCCAAGCATGGGCACTCCACTCAGATCTCATAACAATGTCGTGGATTGGTTATGGAAGAACTCAGGAAAAAACAGGGATTTAAATTCCTCATCCTACTTAGAACTCAGGAATATTTATCCAAGGTTGGGCCAGGGTGGGTGGCCAATTACAAAATCTAGAGCCTGGGGCTTCTGTGCCAGATCATGGATTGCCCAGCGACACTAGTTCTCTTCTGTCAGGCTGTGGAGCCCCCGAGGTTCATATCTAGGGCCCTCATGACGCTTCACGGCGGGTCAGGCAAGGAGGAGGACACAAGGAAGCTGCTCTGCTGGCTAGCTTTCAACAGGGAATTCTATCAGGACATGGCATTCTAAAGCTGCTACTTTAGAGACATGTTCAACCATGCAGCAGAATGCAAATCTCTCTCTAGTCAAGTTTTTCTTAAGTCCAGTTTTCATTCTGGCTACAAATTAAATTCTGATGTCTTAAATCACACAGAAAAAAGGGTGGGGGGATAATAAATGATTGAATTATAATAATTATATGACCCTGAAGCTTAACTAGAAAAAATAATTCTATTTCTTAAGTTTCTCTTCAGTAGAATTATGCAGGTTATAATTAGTATTAAGTCAATTTTACTTTTCATTTTATCCAAACCAGAAAGAAGCTGAGCAAAAGGGATTCTCCTGGGAAAAAAATGAATAAACATTCACGTAAGAAACAAACCAATGCTACTCACACATCACCCAAAAAGACAGATTAGTGTCTGAAAATATTGTCTGCCCACTGCTTTGTAAATTCTTTTCTTGTCTGTGGTGACACATCCGTCAGTAACAATTCAACTTTTCCTGGGCTACCTGGATATATTTTTCCACAGTTTCTGCTAAAACAGATGCTTCTTTCCTGTATGATTTAATAACCAAAAGGGAGCAGGCTTATTTACACAGTAGCCAGTAGATTTCATACAAATATATATTTTGTTAATGCTCCGGACACTGTAGAAACTGAACAGAAAAATCTCATTAATGTTTTTTGGTTTTGTGATTATTCAGACTGAGGCCTACTACAGCCTACTGTAGGACTGAGAGTTTTCAACTAAAGTAGACAAAAATGTGGCATCTCTTGGGGGCTGGTGGTCAGGGCACAAATGTCCCAGATCAGGAATTTTCCCTAAAGCAAAAACCCCAGGGGACACATCTCATCCTCCGTGTACCCTCCACACAGGTTTTGGCTGGTAACTTTTGGATAATTATGAAAAGAGGGAAGTAGGACTATGTACATAAAAGATATAAAACTGGCAAACAAAGCGGGGTGTGAACGCACTTCAGAGGCCTTGGAGTACAGATGATCAACTAACAACTTAACCAGATGCTATTGTTATTTATCCATTAAAGCAGTTTCCTAAAGTTATTATATGCAATCTTAAGTAACAAAACCTTCCTTTCATACTATTCAGTAATGTAAACACTTCACAGATTTAGATTTCCTTTTTTTCCGAATCAGTTTACAACTACTGCATAAGAAAACATTGGCAATTTAAAAAAGTTTCAACAGGAATTGATATCCTCATGACTGTTTTCTTTATAAGAGAGTAAAAAGAGAAACAATCAGGTTACTATAAGTGAAAGTACACTCTAAACTTAAATTCTTATGTAAACATTTGCTATTATTGTTTTTTTTTCTAGCAACCCTAAAGATTTTCAAAATTACGTAAAGCAGTAGAAACTTAAGATGACATACTAAAGACAGATAGAAAACATATTTTCTAAGAGTTTAAAAATTATGCATAAATAGCAGCCCACAAATAATCTCATTAAGATTTTAGGCTTCTTAGCCTCAAGCCACATTCTCTCTTTACTAAGACACTTATAACTGTGCAATGACCCATGATTTCCTATTATAATAAGGAAAATTTCTTTTGTAAGAAATTCTCAGTGTTTCTCAAGAATCTCAAAACTTCAGTTGAGCCAGTTTTATTTAGCAACCTGTCACAACCACTTAAGCTTTATTGCAAGTTTTTCTTCCTTTTCTCCTGATTTCAGATTAGAAAATGAGACTACTGCCAACGAAATGCCCAAGGGGGGAAATATCTCAAGAAAGCAAAGTAAGTCCAAATGTTTGTTAGGTAAAGCTGCAGGTTAATTTTGGCATGCTGAGAACTACCCTGTCATACTTCACAGATACAGCATCATAAACAGATGAGCAAAAGCAAGTATTACAGTGTTAAGAGCTAGAATAGCTAAAGCAGTCGCTAACAGCATGGGTTCTAGAGTCAGATTGGGTTCAAATTCACGCCTTATCACTACCAGTATGAGCTAGGTAGGACACATTTAGAAAGTTCCTACTGCCCAACATTCCCCCCCTCTGTGGAATGGGATAGTAACGACAATGACTTGATAGTGTTGTCATCATGATTAAATGAGTTAATATGTGTAAAGTCCTAAAATATTGCCTGGCTTATAGTAAACATTTGCTAATTATTATCATTTATCACTAATCAGGATGGAAAAAATAGGAGCAAAGAAGAGATAAGAAGCATCGTCAAAAAGGATACCTCATTATGCCAAAAACCGTATCTGTCTGATTCACCACTCTGTTTCTAGTGCCTGAAACATAATTGTTTTCAATAAATATCTGTTGAGTGAATGAATAAATGAATTTGCCCTGACTCCTTAGGGAGTCACTTTTTGAATGTGGGCATATTATGTCTACTCTCTCTGGGCCTTGGCTTTTCGCCTCCAAAGAAAGGTACAAGCACCTGCTACTTGCTACCTCAAACATGATAATCAACGTAAGAAGCAAAGCAAATCATTTCAAGCTTACTGGAGGGCTTTCAGAAGTCAGTGATTTTTTAAACCAATGCTCCTTTGTTACTGGGTATGCATGAACACAGTCACTGACAGTGGGAGGAACCTCTGTGACACCCTGAGTCCTGATTCTGATATGTTTCCCTTAAAGAAGTCCCCTGACTGCAGCTAGCCAGGTAGAGCAAGATGTCAGACATTGTACTAGGCCCTAAAAGAAGGCTGCTCAAACTTCAGTGTGCAGAGGTAATTGAAATTCTCAACTTTTGGATGTGTGTGAGACATGCAGAAGAAGCTGTCCAATAGAAAGTTGAACTTGTGATTCTATATGAGTTCTAGATCTAGGACTAGGTAAGTGTAGGTGAGTGATAACCCCAGAGAGAGCATGCAAAGTGAAAAAGAAAAGGTTTGAGGGCAGGACAAACAGGTATACCAATGTTTGAGAGGCAGCGGGAGGAAGGGGGCCCTCCAAGCAGAGAAAGAAATAACGGCCAGAGAAGCCACAGAAGAAAGAACTCAAGAAGAAAGGAGTCTGCAATAGCATCAAACACCAGAGAAAAAGCAGAAATGAGAAGGAATGAAAAGCACCCAGTGGCTTTTTTAATAAGGAGGTCACTCCTATTTTACCTTTGTTGGTGCAGTTTAGTGAGGCGGTGGAAGAAGCGGCCAGGCTGCAGTGGGTTAAGAAGGGGAGAAGTGGAGACTAAACACAGACCACCTTTTCCAAGAGCCTGGCTATAAAACAAAGGAGAGGACTGTGGGTGGAGTGGGTTTCTCCATGGACAGAACTCACACCTGATGGCCTCCACATCTTCTCTTGCAAATGAGAGGTGATGAGAGTAGGGGTATTGGGTTGGGCAAGGGCACAAAGTAGGCCCTCAGTAAATACACTTAATGGAAGGATGAACTGGTGATGAAGAGTGATCACAATATAAAGAGACAGAGAAGAATAAATGGTGAAGAAGATAATGTCTATAACTGGTTGGAAGGGAGGCAAGATGAGCAGTCAAGAGTCACAATGTTCAAAGTGAGTGAGGAAAGAAAAAGTAAAAGGACGTGAGGGTGAAGGTATCCTGAGCAGCTGATGTAACATGTGTAGCTTGTTTTTACTAGAAGATTAGAAATAGATGGGTGGGGGCCAAGGCCCAGAGGGAAAGGGAAAACCCATTCCAGTCAGAGAAAGCTAACCGAAACACACTATATCATTATTTTTCCTTGTCCTCATTTGAAGCCTTCTATAATTTATCTTTACCTTCTTATTCTATTTCCCAATTCGTATTTTCTTCTGGAAGAAAAAAACACATTTTTGATCTAAAATGTTCCCTACTGTGTAGGATGACTGCCTATCAGTCAGCATTTGGGGCTTGGTAATGTGAAATCCTTCAATTCAGCATTAAAAATGCCTGCAGAGCACCTTCGCTACAATTTTTGAGAAACAATTTAAGAACAAGGAAATAAAAGTTCTGTATGGAAAAACACTGTTAAGATACTTTAAAATGTTAAGTATTACTAAATTTAAATTTTTTTCCCACTACAATTCATTACTTCCACAGGACTTAAATGCAACACTCAGGACAAATACTGTTCTTTATTAAAGTTACCAAAGATGCACCATCAATGGTTTCTCCTGTTAAATAGCAAACCATTTATTTTGCGAATTTCCTGGGTCGCCCTTGGTTCAAGTGGAAGCAAAGCTCTTTATGATGCCTTCCAAGTTATGAATCATAAAACTCTCCATCACAATCTTCCCCTTGTTGGATCCCCCTGACTTTTCACTCCTCTCACATGACTTGTTAATCACCATGGGTGATTTCTAAAAGTCCCTGAGATGGCAGACTGAACTCCCACATTTCTTCCTGCCTTGCTATTTGGGAAAGCCTCCTGGACTTCTCCAACCCACTGATGCTCTTCCCCTTCTTTGTAGGCCTCAGTCCTTAGTGTATATGTCATATAATTAAGTGGTTAATATACACGGTATCAGGTTCACAAGCATGTATTTTACCTTATTAGCTAGACGGTAAGTTCTGTAAGCATAAAGACCTTTTTCTTTACTTTGCATCTTACCCAAGACCTAACACTAGCTAGGTACACAATGAATGTTTAACAAATACTTGGTTACTCAATTAACTGATTAGATTCTAACTTCTAGTATGAATGGCAGCAATAGGCCATAGATTATCATCATTGTCAGAAATTTCACCTAAGAATGGGACTGTGTGCAGATCAAATCACTTGTTCTAACATGACCTGAACTGGCCTGTTGGGATAACAGATAACACTGAAGAAAAGCTGGTCCCTACAAGTTCTGTTTTTCTAGCTTGCTTTCTCAATGCATTCCATAAGAGGTGAACTCCTCATTCCTTCTGCTCAAAAACATATTTAGAAAATGGTCTTAAAGAGATCTGGCACCAGAAATGAAGTTGGCCAGGCCCCTATCTAGTAACTAACAGATAAAAATTGGTGACAGATAACAAGGTATCTTTTTATGCCAGAACTATTTGCAAAAAAAGACACATAATGCAAAACATAATTTCATACTACACACTGAAACTCAGCTACCCTGGGTAGAATTCAGAAATTCAGAGGGCCATGAGTACAGCCCTCCAAATAAAGTGCTAGGCACAGTAAAAAGGAGGCAGAGTAAGTAGCTGCCCAAACAATGTGATTTCCCCAGCATTAGGAAACAACCTTCCAATCTCTGCTTCTAGATCCCCCCTATATAAGGCCTAAAATGCCACCATTAGAGTTTTACTGCTTTATTTCAAAATGTATGTATCTGTAATATACAAATGCCCCATGGAAGATAACACTGGAGGCATTTACATGTTTTGCAAGTTTGGCCTATAAGCAAAGAAGAAAACTGAGCAGCACTGAACACCTGTGCCTCAGCAATCTGGTCCCAAGCCTGACCTGGTATCAGACAGTCACAGAGTGAAACCCAGGGGCCAGGGTTTCCAAAGAATGATGGGATAGCAGAACCCTTTTTTCACCCAACAACTGTTAGCAGATTAGGATGGCTGGGCAGCGGGGGAAGGGTGGGGGCATACTCCTTTCCTATAATTCCCTTCTCTGAACCTCATGGAATTTAGTAGTAACCACAGACCAGGTAGAGTGCTGGCCAGGGCAGGAAGTTCTATGTCAACAGTACTGGCAAAGCCCTATTTCTCAGGTGTTTCTACTTGTAATGAGCAAGGCTTGGAGACCCCTGTACTCTCTCGCCAGGCAACTCTGTTCAAGATACTTTGGGAAATTGGGACAATAAAGAGTTATCTATTATAACCACTCTTTAGAAAAGCATCTCTGACTTCTCAAAGACTCAGATGTTCTTTTGCTTGTCAGAAAATGTGGCTTAAGCCAACATCTGGAATGGAGAAAAATACAGGAACCACAAAAAAAGATAATTAAATTAATAAAGAATGCTTTTCAGACACAACATCTCATAGGCCAAAAATATGTTTTCAGAACTATCCAGAACACAGTTACAGAAGTTACTTAAACGCTAAATTTTAGTAGATTAATTCCTGGAGGGTACCATTTAAGAGCAAACCACTGTGACTTTTTGGGCCATGCCAAGAATGGCATCCCAACTTCTTTTCTTTGAGAGATCGAAGGACCCATAAACAAAAATGTACAAATATTGTCACAGGATTAGAGGCATGTTGATCATTTCATTCACTGAACATTCAGAATCCACAGCTGAGATGTTCACCTATTCTGAAATAAGGCATGCCAAACAGATACCTTGATGATATCCAGTCCAACCTCAGGTGCGCTGCAGATATATGCTCAACATGTGATCAGTTTTCCTTGAAAACTTAACACTTTTGCTGATGGGCAAACTCAGTATTATGGAAATATGTTCTTTTTCTTGATAGAGAATACTAATTTTCACAAAATTCTTCTTTAAATTAAAAGCTGAAATCTATCTTCCATTTTCCCATTGGGAGCAAAAAAGAGAAATTATGCGCCTTCTACCATATGGCAGTCTCTCAAGTATATAAAGACCATTATCATGTTGCCACTAAGTCTTCTCCAGTCCAACTGTTTCCAGATGTTTGGTTTCCTCCTCATCTTGGTCACCTCCCCTCAACAGATACTAGTTCATCAGTGACCTTCCTAAAATGGGGAGCCCAGAACAGAATAATAAGGAGAATAATGTGGGTTTAGGCTAACCAACAGAGTTCAGGGGGACTACAGCCTCCACTATCTGGAAGCAGCAACAGTGTCATGCTGCTTTCTCATGGTTCACCAGGATATCTCATTCACCAAGATATTTTTCCCCCACAAAAACTGCTATGAAGCCAGATAGCCCTCATTTTGTATGTATATAATTTTGCCTTTTCTTTAAAAAATCAGAATGATATATATCTCTATTAAATGTTATCTTGATAGTCTCATCCCATCAATTCAGTCTTTCAAGGCTTTTTTGGGGGACAGGGTCTCGCTCTGTCACCTAGGCTGGAGTGCAGTGGCCCAATCACAGCTCACTTGAGCTGCCTTGACCTCCTGGGCTCAAGCAATCCTCCCACCGCAGCCTCCCAAGTAGCTGGGACTACAGGCGCAAATCACCAAGTCTGGCTAATTTTTAAAATTTTTTGTAGAGACAGGTCCTCCTTACGTTGCCCAGGCTGGTCCAGGCTATTTCGAATCTTACTTTTAAATGATGAACTGCATCAGACATACAAAACGATGACAACAACAAAAAGAATCTAGAGAATAGGATGACATTCAAGCATTTGCCCAATGCCCAATTTAAGAACACATCACAAATAAAATTGAAGCTTCTAGTACATGGCTCCTCAATTTCATCCCTTTCCTCCCCATTCAGAGGTAATGGTCTCATGCCTGAATTTGTGTTTGTCAGTCCTATGCTTGAAGGTTATTTTGAATCTTAATTTGCTCACAAATTTGATAAGCATGCAATCTAGTTTGCCTTCATTTTTTTATGGCTACTTTTAGCCATTAACAGCATAATCATAAAGCATCACGCTATAAAGTTGCAAGAGATTCTTTCCCTATCTCCTCAAAAGAATTTTCACTTGGACTTTCCAGCATTTGAAGCTATGTCACCAGCATCAGTCTTTTGACTTCATATACCTACCAAATAAGTAGCTTTACTTTCTTTCTTTCTTTTTTCTTTTTGAGACGGAGTCTTGCTCTGTCACTCAGGCTGGAGTGCAGTGGCACAATCTCCGCTCACTGCAAGCTCTGCCTCCTGGGTTCACACCATTCTCCTGCCTTAGCCTCTCGAGTAGCTGGGACTACAGGCGCCTGCCACTATGCCCGGCTAATTTTTTGTATTTTTGGTAGAGACGAGGTTTCACCGTGTTAGCCAGGATGGTCTCGATCTCCTGACTTGGTGATCCTCCCGCCTCGGCCTCCCAAAGTGCTGGGATTACAGGCATGAGCCACCGTGCCCGGCCCTAGTAGCTTTATTTTAAAAAAACTGAATGCTATGGTAGTGGTGTTTATCAAATATGTTACCAATATTTGAAGTTTTGATACCATTTCATTTTTTAAAAATTTTTTTTCTTTTTTCTTGTTTTTTAAATTATACTTTAAGTTCTAGGATACATGTGCATTATTTGTCTTCATTTAAGTACATAATTCAAATGTTGAATAAAGCTACATTGTTAGCATCTACTAGCCTAGTAATCCCATCAAAATAATGAGGTGACTCGGGCATGATGTTTTCTTAGGGAATCCTTACTAGTGCTCACTGAATAAAGTGCAAAGAACTCCCAAGTGACATATTCAATAATTCAGTAAAAAACAATCAACATCAACACAATTGTCTGGTCACTAATAAAATATGCCTTTACCCCTCTCTTCTGAAAAATCCTTCTGCGGGCTTCTGGCATAACATTCTCGCCCTACCTTTCCCAAAAATTACTGACATGGTACTGGGCTCACTTGCCCCCAAGGCTGTCATTTATCTGGGTGCAGGGATGTGTCCTCCCTCACAGGACACAGTGCTCTTTTTCTATTGCTTCAACTACATCTGACTTCAGGGTCTTCCCTCTGGCTTACTGAAAAAGCATGGGTTGAAAAAGTTTGTCTATCACCATTATACTATCAACCCCTTCCTCTCTCTAGAATTTTTTCTTAACAAGCAAACCAGGGAGCTTTTATCTTCTATTTTGTAAGCAGAATTATCCCCATTATATAGATCTACGGCCTGAAACACACAGAGGCTGCTCTCCTACATGGCTCCTCCATTCATGCTACGTTAACCTGGGAGGCTTTCCCCAACATGTTTTGGCTTGTTTGTAATTCCATAACCTTGAACAGAAAAATGGCACCTCCCCCCTACTTCTATTCTTATCAATCCAGGGTCTTCTCATTTGGCATTAAAGCCTGCAACAGGGTAGCTGCAAGGTGGGCCTCTATAGTGGCTCACTGGAAGGTAGTCAGAGGAGACAAGTTCACAGTGCAGGAAGGTGGCCAGAGACTCCTGAGGGCAGAGAGAAACTAAGTAACATCCAGTTCAATACCTTAATGGATAGAAAAGGAAATGGAGGGTCAAAGAGGTGAAGTCACAATAAAAGCAAATGTCAGAGCTCATATTCGAATCCAAGACTCCTCAAAGTCCAGGTAACACACAGAACCCAGCCGAGCCTCTTTTCTATAAAAATAGTAACTGGAGGGATACAAAATGTGGCTCTAATATTGTAGGACAAGAGGTCCCTTGAGTACTTCATAGATACACAGACTGATCCAACACAAAAAGTCTCACTTCCAGATTAGTTTCATTTTTCTGTTACTCAATCTAACTCTGTGCCCAAACTGGGGTGAGGCAGAGAAAGGTAACAAAAAATAAACAAATGAAAGAACCCCACAGCTGCTGCATGGAAGGAAAGTAAGATTTATTTTGCAAGAATAAGCATTGAGTATTACAGAATGGCATAGTAATGGTGAATGGCAAGATGAAGAGATTAAGTAACAAACGCTACAGACATGCAAAGGGAGAGGTGATTAGGAGCTGAGGTAGAGAGAAAGTGATGAGGACATTACTTCTCAGCAGTATTTTAACCACTGTCTGCCTCATTTATCTCTTCTATAAAGCAAATCTTGTTCTCTATTCATCTACAAGGATTCTGGGAAAACAGAGCAGACAGAAACATCATGTGAAGCCTTGAAGGAGAGTTTCCAGTATTACAATCACAAATGAAGTAGAAGCCAACTGTTGTCTACTGCAAAAACCCCAACTCTGTGCCATGGAAAATAAGGTCTTTCAACTTCATAATCTCAGTAAGGAGCAAAGTGATAATCCCTCAATTTTTGTAACTTTCAAGGAAAACAAAAGGAGTCAATGTCATTTCCCAATGCCACAGGCTTAAAAGGACCAACAAACTCTCAAGTTTTTGCACCCCCAACTCCCTCTTTTTTAAGGCTGGTAAAAATCAAAAGATTCCATGAAATATTTTAAAAATACATAAAACGTATTTTCCAATGCTGTGATTACTGGCTAGAGATCCATATTTCAACTAAAAAAGTTTCCACTGAATAGGTTCCTCTGGATGATTTCTACTGCCACATGTTTAGTTAATATTGTATTGCTGGCCAGGTGTGGTGGCTCACACCTGTAATCCCAGCATTTTGGGAGGCTGAGGCAGGTGGATCACCTGAGGTCAGGAGTTAGACACCAGCCTGACCAATATGGCGAAACCCCATCTCTACTAAAAAAATACAAAAATTAGCTGGGCGTGGTGGCAGGCGCCTGTAGTCCCAGCTACTCGGGAGGCTGAGACAGGAGAATTGCTTGAACCTGGGAGGCGGAGGTTGCAGTGAGCCGAGATCATGCCACTGCACTGGGCGACAGAGCAAGGCTCATATCAAAAAAAAAAAATTGTATTGCTATTTGTATTTCAATATCTGTCAAAAGTGCTGGGCACGGTGGCTCATACCTGCAGGTAAGTCTAGCACTTTCAAAGCCCGAGGTGGGCAGATCACTCAAGGTTGGGAGTTCCAGGCTAGCCTGACCAATATGGTGAAACCTCATCTCTAGTAAAAATACAAAACTTATTTAGGTTGGCGCAAAAGTAATTGTGGTTTCTGCCATTAACTGGGCATGGTGGCGTGTACCTGTGGTGGCGCACACCTGTGGTCCCAGCTACTCAGGAGGCTGAGGCAGGAGAATCACTTGAACCCAGGAGGTGGAGGTTGCAGTAAGCCAAGATCACACCACTGCACTCCAGCCTGGGCAACAGAGTAAGACTCCATCTCAAAAAATAAATAAATTAATAAAAATGTCAGAAACAAGAAATGGAAGCCAGGCACAGTAGTGTGCATCTGCAGTCCCAGCTACTTGGGAGGCTGAAGCAGGAGGATTACTTGAGCTCAGGAATTCAAGGTCCATCTGGTCAACATAGTGGGATCCTAGCTCTCTAAAAAAGCAAGAAAGGAAAGGAGAAGGGAAAAGGAAAGGAAAGGAGATTTCACTGAAAACTTGTCTAAAGAGAACAATGACTAAATGGATTGGGGTAAAAAAATGTACTGAAAGTCATCTGCAGTTAAAATAAGCAAAAAAAAAAAAAAAAGGCAGGTGGTGGGGGGCGGGGGAAGGGGGCTGCAAGTAGGAGAGATCCTTTAAAAAGTGCCTCAAAAGGGCAGTGAAGGGATTTCTCCTGCAGGTATTAATCAGATCTCAGTTACCTACAATAGAAGGCATGTTTGGTCTTAACTGAAACTCATATACACACAAGTAACCACATTGGTGTAGAGGGGGTAAAGAGCCCTGTCCACGTGTCACAGTTAGTGACTAGAAAGTCTTTTCAGAGGCCAAAAAGTCCCTGGCCATACATCTCTGAGTTCCCTTTCACAAGCAAGTTTCAAGTTCCAGTCAAAGAGCTCTAGGTAACCACATATACCTCAAACCCAGGACTATAGAGTCCTGAACAAAGGCCCAGGACTCAGAGACCTGATTCGTCTAAGCTCTCCTGGGCCTTTGTTCAGGATTCTATGGTCCTAGGTTTGAGGCATATGTGGTTACCTAGAGCTCTTTGACTGGAACTTGAAACTTGCTTGTGAAAGGGAACTCAGAGATGTATGCCCAGGGACTTTTTGGCCTCTGAAAAGACTTTCTAGTCTCTAGAAAGCCCAGAGAAGCAGGCCCTGGTGAGCTGCATTCAGAGAGCCAGTCAAGGTTCTTTTTAAAGCATGAATTATTCTGCTTTGTGGTACCTGAACTGAAGAATGAATTAATGGTCTTAAATTGAAAGCATCACATTCACATGGTAAAGGGCTTTGTATCTGGATGCAGCACACATCAGAACATAAAATACACTGGATTTTTTAAAAGTTGTATACAAGATGTTGGGATTGACATTATAAGTTCTGTCCCAAGAGGATGCAACAATCATAATGGCATATATGTTTAGGTATACTCTTAAACATGGGATAAAGGAGTAAAACTACATATAATACTTATAAATACCTTACAGAGAGGAAGGAAATAGCAGGTAAGTACACATAAATCAAAGGGAAACAAAAAGCTCTCGTTGGCGCTTTTAATCTTCTTCTTATTGTGCAATTCACTTTTAGCAGTCAGAGCAACCTTTGCACTACTCCCACAAACTGAAATTTTTTTCTTTGGCCAAACTCATAGTATCCATGAGCCTGATGAGAACCCTTCCCAGTACATAAATTACCCTTAACAACGGTACAAAAATAAAACACTGCTGACCCACTGTGCATACACCCATCCATCTTTTTAGCTATTACCCCAAGTCAAAACAGCCCACTCTTTACCACAATCAGAACCACAGGCACTGCCTGGAATGATAGGTTTTATGATCAGCCTTTCACTTTCTTCATGAATAACATTCTCAGAGGTCATCTAAATCAAATGCATACAGTTTTATCACATTCACTGCTTTTTAAAAATCTGTTTATAGTTCACCTTGCCAGTGAACATTTTGGGGTAGCATGGGTTTTCCCTGTGGTAGGCTGATGAAACCCCAAACTAACTAAATCTAGGGCCTTCCACTTTACCACAGAAGGTGGCCAAGAAAGAAGAGCCAGGCTTCCTCTGTATCTGGCCACAAACCAGTCCTATAACCCCAGGCGATTGTCACCATGTGCCACACATGGTTAACCAATCCAATCAGTCACTTTTCCTACAGGAAAAGCAAAATAAGGAACAGATCCCACCATTGGTAGAGACATTACGTCTATATCCAGAAGACAGCCTGTACTCAGGTACAGCAGCTGTGGATATAGGCTCCTCATCTCTCTCAGTTGCATACATTTCAGACCCTATAGGTCCATTCCGTGTAGCTAAGTTACTGGCTACTCAAAAGGCAACCAAAAAACAAGGTTATTTTGGTATAACAGAAAGAGTACATCTAACACCCTTGACAAGCCCTGCACTCTTGGGTTCAAATTCTAGCTCTGTAACTGCCTTGCTCTCTGAACCTCAATTTCCTCAACGGGCAAATGAGGGTGATAACACCTCTTCTCAGAGTCACTGTAAGCAAAATGCCCAGTTCACTACTTGGCAGAAAGACAGGGCTCAACAAAGGTTGGTCTACTTCCTACTGACTTCTCTGCTCAGAACACTTTCTTTCTTGTTTTCTGCATTCCTGGGTCAAAATCTACTTCTTAATAAATTCCTTAAACTGCCTAACCAATTTTAATAAGCTACTACTGTCTAGCTTGTTAAAATCGTGTGTGGGTGTGTGTGTGTGATGGTATTAAATTTAATATCCCAAGTTTAATTTTGCTACTCAAAATGTGATCTACAGACCAGCAGCAGTGGCATTATCTGGAAGACCATTTGAAAGTCGGACTCTCAGGCCTCACCTCAGATTTACTGAAATCAGAATTTATATGATAGCCAAGTGATATGTTTACATCTTAAAGTTTTAGAAACACTGTTCTATAACACACATGGACACTCAATAAGTCAGAGCCTAGGCTCTGTACTTAAGGAATCAATGGTGGTGCTTCTGCTTACAGGACATTTTGCTTACAGTGACTCTGAGAAGAGGTGTTATCACCCTCGTTTGCACGCTGAGGAAATTGAGGTTCAGAGAGCAAGCAAGGCAGTTACAGAGCTAGAATTTGAACCCAAGAGTGCAGGGCTTGTCAAGAGTGATAGATGTGCTCTTTCTGTTACACCAAAATAACCTTGTATTTTGGTTGGTGGCACTTCTGCTGTTGGTGATGTTCTATGAATCTACTTCATAAAGCACCTTACTTACTGGAAGAAAGCAACTACAACCGCAGCATTTTCTTTCACTGGAAGAACAGACTGATTGCAAACTTCTTACTTTGTATTTTTAGAGGTTAACAAATGATGCCCTAAGTACACTGGCTTCAAAGCAATATTTAAATTTTCTATGTTAATGCAATCTTTGTTTTATATAATAGATACTTTGAATATAATGAGTAGTATCAGCATTCTGATTATATGTAAACTAAGCAACATTTTGGAAAGGTACTTTCAGGTACTATTGAAAGGTACTTTCAATGTAGTAATTTATTATTTCTAGGATGCAATGAACAACAGACTGAGTAGTAAAAAGCTTCCACAAATTCAATGTTCTTAAGACAGAGCACAGGTTCTAAAGCAAACCTCTGTTTCTAATGTAAACTGCAATTCTGTGCACATGCCTTTCCTCCTTGCGTCAACTTCCTGAAAACATTTCTTAGTTCTTTCCAGTTATTCACGAAAGAACAATTTTTAAGGCCCCTGAAAGTAAAATTTACCACCCAAATTCCTAAAATGAATCACCAAATGCCAGATGAAGGAGACTGGTAACTTTGTATATCAGGAAACAAAAACCAGTCTGCCTGAGTCATCTCTGTGATCAAAGATAACACAGCCACAGCCAGGGCTTGGCGCAAACAAATAGCTCTGCAAGCACATGCCAGAATCTCATGTTTAATGGTTTTCTCACATTAAAATGCATAAGTCAGCTCTGTGAAACAAGGAAGTGAAACCTAGGACACTACATACATAAGAAACACTCTCTTGAGTTTGGTTTCTTACCCTTCTGCTCCAAATCTACTTCAATTTTTGGTAGAAACACAAAAATGAAGGTACTGTTTTGTCAAGAGCTAAGCAGAAAGGTAATAGCTAACTAATATGACAGGCTTCTGAAAGGTTTCATGAGAAAATTTTAATACTTCTTGGAGGCCTACATATTTAGGCCTTTGATCCAAAATGAACAAAGTAATCAGAAGACGGCAAATGCCTGAAAAGATGTAACACAAGAAGTGGTAATAGGCTCTAAAAGAAGATAACCCTGTTATATTATTTCATGAATACTCTATATTCATGGCTTTTTTCAGGTACTACAAACGTAAAAGAGAAGACGAGTGGGAATTCATGCCACATGGCATTACCATTTACATGCCACCCATTGCACCGCCTCGCAGACTCTTCCAGAGTGAAAAGGCAGATGTCCTAACGTCCTCTCGAACCCGTGGACAGAAGATACATACCAGAACCAAGCCTGCTCCGTGCTAGCCAGGCTCAACACAGGAATAACGCAAACATGGGGCTATGTCTTTCAAAAGGAGTATCTCCTATCAACACCATCCACCTGCCTTGGAGCAGACAGGGCTCAAAGAAAACATTACTTACACAGGTTCTAATGAGATCCTGTACCCACAATATACGCACCTTACTCTGAAACACTGGGGGCAATGGCAGGAAAACCCAGGCCTCTGCTTTCACAAGACCCCTCCCAAAGTTGTGTGTGTGTGTGTGTGTGTGTGTGTGTATAAAATAGTTATATATATACACACACACACACACAATAGTTATATACAAAAGTTTTACATATAATATATATAATAGTTATATATATAATAGTTTTTAATATATACAATAGGTTTACATATATAAAAATATATATATAATATGGCCGGGCGCGGTGGCTGATGCCTGTAATCCCAGCACTTTGGGAGAATGAGGTGGGCGGATCACAAGGTCAGGAGATAGAGACCATTCTGGCTAACACAGTGAAACCCCGTCTCTACTAAAAATACAAAAAATTAACCGGGCGTGGTGGCGGGTGCCTGTAGCTCCAGCTACTCCGGAGGCTGAGGCAGAAGAATGGCACGAACCTGGGAGGCAGAGCTGGCAGTGAGCCGAGATCGCGCCACTGCACTCCAACCCAGGCGACAGAGCGAGACTCCGTCTCAAAAAACAAACAAACAAACAAATAATATAAATATATATAAATAAAAAATATATATGATATATATATAAAATAGTTTCTGAAATAAGAAGAAGATAAAATATTCCCATAAAACTCCCACGCCCACCTAGACAATTTCTACACAGCATGACACTACCTCACAATGAAGGGAACAAAAGGTCCCATGCTGAGAGCAGAAGAAGTACCATCCATCGGGGAAGCGTAGAGTCTCTCCAACACCAAAAGTAAGAGAAACATGCTTGGATGACGATTTGGTTCTCCCATATCACTGAAACAACAATTATTACACATGAAAGATTTCACATTTAGGTAGTGAAGCACTCCTCCTTCAAACATTTTTCTCATGAAATAATTATGTATATGGCCGGGTGCGGTGACTAATGCCTGTAATCCCAGCACTTTGGGATGCCGAGGCGGATGGATCACGTGAGATCAGGAGCTCAAGACCAGCCTGGCCAATATAGTAAAACCTCATCTCTACTAATACAAAAAACTAGCCGGATGTGGTGGCGCATGCCTGTAATTCCAGCTACTCGGGAGGCTGAGGTGGGAGAATCACTTGAACCTAGGAGGCGGAGGTTGCAGTGAGCCAAGATCACGCCACTGCACTCCAGCCTGGGTGACACAGTGAGACTCCATTTCAAAAAAAAAATTATGTATATGAAGTGAGACTCCACAATCAAGGGGATAGTTTTCCTTTTTTCTTTTTTTTTTTCTACGTTCACTTCTTATCTCCCAAATGTGCATCATAAGAAAAAACTACTAGCAAAACAGGGAATTGGGCTTTCGTACAGGATCCTCTTCTCAAAGCCAATCATTTACATAATTAGAGTACGCTATTTTGATTAGAACTGTTCCTACAGTAGAGACGTGCCTGTTCCACAGTATGAAATGTGAAACTTTCAACATCCAAATGTATTTAAGAAAGCACGAATAGTCACTAAAGGCCAGAAAAGCACATTAGCATAAACTACTAATGTGAGCAAATGCATCATAACCAGAAGTAAAATTCATTACTTTTATTTTCTAATTATAGACAATTAGTGTACATTCATACCAAGCGCAAAATTACAGGAAAAATACAAAAGACATGCTTTATGATGTCCATACTAAAAATTCCACTACCAGCTTCAGAATGTGTGGGTTTTTTTTTTTCTTTTTTTGAGATGGAGTATTTTTCTGTCACCCAAGCTGGAGTGCAGTGGCAAGATCTCAGCTCACTGCAACCTCTGCCTTCTGGGTTCAAGTGATTCTCCTACCTCAGCCTCCCAGTAGCTGGGATCACAGGTGCGCACCACCAGCCTGGCTAATATTTGTATTTTTAATAGAGACAGGGTTTCGCCATGTTGGCCAAGCTGGTCTTGAACTCCTGACCTCAGGTGATCCACCTGCCTTGGCCTCCCAAAGTGCTGGGATTACAGGTGTGAGCCACCGCACCAGCCAGAATGTGATTTTTAAGACAATGGTGAACTATAAGACTGGAAAGCCCTCGTAATGGCTTTGCTCTGTGTTTCCAACAACACTGGCCATTTCTGCTCAGGTAGACCAGAACCATTTCTGAACACAAGTGATCATATTAGTCAGCTAACTGCTATAGTTTCACAATGGTAAGTTGCAACAAGCCAGTAATAAAAAAATGACAGGTATGCATAAAGCAAACTCAATATGTAAACACAGATTTTTTTAAAAATAGGAAGAAAATAATTCATAACAGAAGAAATCACCATGTGATTCCTAGTTTCTGTACCACCGAAAATGGAATTAAGTTTGATAAAATTTAACATAAAACAGGATTTTTAAAATATAAACACAGGATTTTACACAACTTTTCAGGTACAAATTTACTAGAGAACCAAGCAATATGATATAATTACAAAAAAGCACTTTAATAAAAAAGCCAATTTTATGCAAGGAAGCAGTCTGACCATGCACAGTGGCTCAAGCCTGTAATCCCCACACTTTGGGAGGCCCAGGTGGGCAGATTGCTTGAGCTCAGGAGTTTGAGACCAGCCTGGGAAACATGATGAAACCCCATCTCTACAAAAAATACAAAAATGGGCAAGGAGTGGTGGCCACCACTGTACTCCAGCTTGGGTGACAGGGAAAGACCCTGTCTCAATGAAAAAATTTAAACAAATTTAAAAAAGGGAAGAATTTTATTAAAAACAGCTGCCTAGAGGGACAATCTCAATTACTAAGGTAATTCACATCCTTGAGTTCATTTTGCCCCACCCAATTCTCTTCTTACCTGTCTACTGTATTGGCTACAGTTTCCAACTGTTTGAGAAGAAACGGATAGAGTTCTGGGAAACGAGAGAAAAACTCTCTCCCTGTCATTCTGTGAAAGAAGGAGGAAAAAAGTTATTATCATTTATTCCCTTTGATCTGACAATAAAGCCTTTTTTTAAAAAAAAGGAAGATAAGTACGGTTGTTTGGATATTTAATTAAATACAGTTAAAAACAGAATCTACAGCACCTTAAGAATTTAACAATCAACACAAATGGTAATTCTGATTTCTGAAGTGCTCTCAATCCATGAACTTTTATCTCAATATTTAAGATTATGTATGTTTACAAATATTTGATATTAAATTTTATCAGGGAAGAAATACGTAATCTGTGCCAATGCCAAGTTTCCACAACTGATTCGGACTATAAGTAGAGTCAACACCAGATTGACTGAGACTGACTCAGCTTCAGTGATAAGGACAGGTCTAGAACAAGCATTCCCAACCCTGGCACCAATGACAGTTTGGACCAAATAACTCTTTGTTTCAGGGGACTGTCCTACACATTGTGGGATGTTTAGCAGCCTCCGTGGCTTCTACCCACTAGATGCCAGCAGCACAACACCCCTCCCCAACAATCATGACAATGAAAATGTCTTTAGACATTGCCAAATATACCTTGTGGGACAAAATGGCCCCTGATTGAGAACCACTGGTTTGGAGTATGGTTATGAGAAGTACAGTCTTGGCATGTGAAGTTTTGGAAATCTAATCCTTGCTGAACTTGTAAGAATTATCTTTTTCAACTTTATAAAAACTTCTCTTGAACTATGAAAGTAGAATAGTTCCTCAGACTGCACCACTGACCAAAAAGCTCAAGCTAAATATGGCATTTAGGAACATACTGTCTCCATAACTATTAAAGAATTACTCCGAAGGGGTGACATAAATAAATATTCCCTAACCTACCCATTTTTATCAGCTCTACGTGTTATGTTCCTATTAATTGAAATCCAGAATATCACATTTTAAAAAAACTGAAACGTTTTTACACACAGCAAAATGCTGTGATCAAGTGTACCATTCAACCCACAAATACATACACTCGTAATCCACACCCCTATCAAGACTCAGAAAATTTCCATCATCCCATAAAGATCCCCCATGACCCTTCCCAGCAAACTCCCACCCCGCAAAGGAACCTCTGATTTGATTTCTATCATTACAGTTTGGTTTTGTCTATTCTAGAATTTCATATAAATGTAATAATACATTTTTTTTTGTTTGTTTTTTGAGACGGAGTCTCACTCTGTTGCCCAGGCTGGAGTGCAGTGGCGCAATCTCGGCTCACTGCAACCTCCACCTCCTGGGTTCACGCCATTCTCCTGCCTCAGCCTCCCAAGTAGCTGGGACTACAGGCGCCCGCCACCACGCCCGGATAATTTTTTGTACTTTTATTAGAGACGGGGTTTCACCGTGTTAGCCAGGATGGTCTCGATCTCCTGACCTTGTGATCCGCCCACCTCAGCCTCCCAAAGTTCTGGGATTACAGGCGTGAGCCACTGTACCCAGCAATAATATGTTTTTTTGGCTTGCTTTTTTCACTCAGCATAGAGTTTATGAAATTTATCCATGTTATTCAATATATCAATAGTCTGGTTCTTTTTCTGTTGAGTAGTATTCCATTATATGAATCTGTAAGTTTGTTTATTAATTCTCCTCTTGACAGGCATGGGTTCTTTACCTCTTTTTTTTTTTTTTACTATTATGAATAAAGCTGCTATAAAATTCTAATATAAGACTTTTTAAGGACACATTTTCATTTCTCCTGGATTAATATCTGAGAATAAAACTGTAACATGTCTAACCATTTAGGAAACTGACAGTTTCCTGAAATAATTATACCATTTTACACTCCCAACACTCAGGTAGATTTCTGATGGAGATTTCTACAGTCCTTTGAACATTTGCTGTTGTTTTGTTTTTCCTTCCTTTGTAGCCATCCTTGTGGGTATGCAACAGTGTATCTCCCATGATTTTGATTTGCATTTCCTTGACGACTAATGACGTTGAGCACTTTTCATGTGCTTTGGTCATTATTATGACCCTTTGTGAAGTATCTCTTCAAGATTTTTGCTCATTTTTAATAGGTTGCTTTTCCTTGGTCATATATATGCATGGCATATACCTTCTTCTAGTCTGTGGCTTGCCAACTTATTTAATAATGTCTTTTGATGAGTAGAATTCTAAAAATTTTTGACAAAGTCCACTATTTAATCAATTTTTTTCTTTTATGATTCATGCTTTCTATGCCTAAGAAATCTCTACCTACCTACCTAAGAAAGATATTGTATATCTTCCTCTAGAAGCTTTATGGTTTTAGCTTTTACATTGAGGTCTATGATCCATTTAAAATTAATTTTTGTGTATAGTGTGAGATAGAGGTCAAGGTTCTTTTTTCCACATTGGTATTTCATATTTTTAATAGGGAGATTTTTTTTTTGGAAAAAAAAATGATATGCCTTAAAAAGGAGATGTGCTGCTGGGTGTGGTGGCTCACACCTGTAATCCCAGCACTTTGGGAGGCTGAGCCGGGTGGATCACCTGAGGTCAGGAGTTCAAGACCAACCTGACCAACATGGAGAAGCTGTCTCTACTAAAAATATACAAAATTAGCCGGGTGTGGCGGTGCATGCCTGTAATCCCAGCTACTCTGGAGGCTGAGGCAGAAGAATCACTTGAACCTGGGAGGCAGAGGTTGCAGCGAGCCGAGATCACGTCACTGCACTCCAGCCTGGGCGACAGAGTGAGACTCCATTTCAGAAAACAAACAAACAAACAAAAAAAGGAGATGTGCTGTGCTCATAGATGAGAGGATTCCATATTATAAAGATGACATTCTCCCCAAATTGATTATAAATGCAATGCAATTCCAATAAAAACAGTAATTGTGTGTGTGTGTGTGTGTGTGTGTGTGTGTGTCTGCAAGACTTCATTTTATTTATTTATTTTTTGAGACAGAGCCTTGCTCTGTTGCCCAGGCTGGAGTGCAGTGGTGCAATTTCGGCTCACTGCAACCTCTGCCTCCTAGGTTCAAGCAATTCTCGTGCCTCAGCCTCCCGAGTAGCTGGCACTACAGGTGCGCACCACCACATCTGGCTAATTTTTCATATTTTTAGTAGATATGAGGTTTCACTATGTTGGCCAGGCTGGTCTCGAACTCCTGACCTCAGGTGATTGGCCTGCCTCCGCCTCCCACAGTGCTGGGATTACAGGCATGAGCCACTGCGCTCAGCCCTGAGAAGTAGATTTTAAATTGTATATAGACACATCAAGGGCCAAGAGTAAGAGTAGCAAAGATAATCTTAAAGAAGAACAAGGTTGGAGGACTCACCCAGATAGCTAAAAAAAACCATAACACTCATGTAATTAGGACTGTGAGTACAAGTAAGCCAATAAAATAGCATAGAAAGCACAGGAGCAGACATATATTAATACACGTATAAAAACTTGATTTGTGTAAGAGCTAATACTGCAGATCACAGAGAAACATAGCGTGGTAACTGATTATCCACACAGACAAAATTACAATTGGATCCCAAGCTCCCACTGATAATGAGAAGGGGGCAGGGAAGTGCTGGGAGGAGAAGGGCAGGTTCCTGGCGAAGGAGGCTCTGTCTCCGGCCTGTGCCCACGGACCTAGGTGAAGACAGGCACTCCTGCCTTCGTGCCCAAATGCTGCATTTCCCAAGACCACCCTGGCCCACCATGCCCCCATCCTGTACCTATAAAATCCCCCAAGACCCTAGCACGCAGGCACACAAGCGGCTGGATGACAAGAGGGGCACATGGGCGGAGGAACACACAAGCGGCTGGATGGCCGGAATACACCAACAGGCACCAGCAGGCCATCGACTGGCGAAACAATGAGGAGTTTGGCCAGGGCAGTCTGAAAAGAGACAGGCCGCCGAGTGGCCCAAATCCAGGGGAAAACCATCTCCCTTCTGGTTCCCCCATCTGCTGAGAGCTACTTCCAATCAATAAAACCCTGGACTAATTCTCCAAGCCTACGTGTGATCAAATTCTTCCGGTATATCAAGGCAAGAACCCTGGGATACAGAAAGCCCTCTGTCCTTGCAACAAGGCAAGGGGATCTAATTGAGCTGACTAACACAAGCTGCCTATGGACACCTAAACTGAAAGAGCACTCTGTAACACACACCCACTGGGGCTTCAGCTGTAAACATTCACCCCTCGACACTGCTGTGGAGTGGGAGCCCCACAGCCTGCCTGTCTGTATGTTCCCCTACAGGTTTGAGCAGCTGGGCGCTAAGAAGCGAGCTACAATCCCATCACACACCTTG
Source organism: Gorilla gorilla gorilla (assembly GCF_029281585.2). Taxonomy (NCBI): domain Eukaryota; kingdom Metazoa; phylum Chordata; class Mammalia; order Primates; family Hominidae; genus Gorilla; species Gorilla gorilla. The sequence goes on along the minus strand of NC_073236.2, from coordinate 96,334,153 downwards.
TGAGGGGGACTCACACACCCTGCAAAGGGGACAAGGGAACTTTTCCTGTTTCACTACTATGTATACAAATTAAATTCCATTGACTTCAAGGCTTTAAAACAGCATAAACAAATAGCCAGGGCCAGGCGCAGTGGCTCACGACTGTAATCCGAGCACTTTGGGAGGCCCAGGTGAGCGGATCACCTGAGGTCGGGAGTTCAAGACCAGCCTGACCAACATGGAGAAATCCCATCTCTACTAAAAGAAAAATACAAAATTAGCCAGGCGCGGTGGTGCACGCCTGTAATCCCAGCTACTCAGGAGGCTGAGGCAGGAGAATCACTTGAATCTGGGAGGTGGAGGTTGAAGTGAGCCAAGACTGCACCATTGCATTCCAACCTGGGCAACAGGAGACTCCTGGAAGGAAGAGAGGAAGGAAGGGAGGGAGGGAAGGAGGGAGGGAGGGAAGGAGGGATGGAGGGAGGGCTGAGCAAGGTGGCTCATGCCTGCAATTCCAGCACTTTGGGAGGCTGAGGCCAGCAAATTACTTGAGTTCAAGAGTTCGAGACCAACCTCGCCAACATGGTGAAATCCTGTCTGTACTAAAAATACAAAAATTAGCCAGTTGAGGTAGCATCTACCTGTAATCCCAGCTACTTAGGAGGCTGATGCAAGAGAATCGCTTGAACCTGGGAGGCAGAGGTTACAGTGAGCTGAGATCGTGTAACTGTACTCCAGCCTGGGCAACAGAGTGAGACCTTGCCACCAAAAAAAAAAAAAAAAAAAAAAAGAAAGAAAAGAAAAAAGAAATGCATGAGGGTTTTTTTTTTTTAACCTGTTTTGAAAATTTGGGATTCTGCCCTGAGCATTCCTGGCATAATGCTTCTTTCTTTCCCCTAATGACAAATCCAGGCAGCCTAGTTAGTACACCTTCCATGTGGCAGCCTGGCCAAAAGAGCCCTAGGAAATTCTAACTTAATTCTATTTAGCCACCTGGATTCTCTTAAAAGGATTAACCTGGTTCTAAATCATAAGATAATGACTACTTGCTTGAGTACACAGCTTGTTGAGTCTTCCTAAGGTGGCCCATGAGTACATAAAGGGTCTCTGTAAAATTTATAAAAATGCCTTGTTTCTCTTGTACCTGACTATTCTAGACAAAACGTCTGGTTGCAAGTAGGGAGCAACTGGAAAAAAGACAAAGTTATAAATATTGAAATGGGAGAACTGATTTTGAGGAAGTAGGGAGAATAACCTTGACACCTGGGAAGAGACTATCTCAGACCCCGGGAGGTACAATGGGAGGAAGAACATTAATGGTGTCTGTTTTTTGAAATTACCCCAAGAGCCTTCCTCACCAAGGAAAATGCTCTGCTCTTCCCCCAAACTGTCATGAGCACATTAAATTTAACCAACTGCTGGGTCTGTGAGCCTCCCTCAGATGACCTGAAGCACAATTTGATTGCTTTCCCCTTAACCTTACTGAGAAGCCTATCAGAAACTATATGTTATGGCCTTGGCTCCAAGCACCTGTCAATATCTCTGAATGTCCTTCCCCTTTCTGTAGCCATAGCTCAATCATTGCAAGGGACAGCTGAATGCCACTCAGCTGTTGGTGTGGGCAGAACTGGATAGGTTGGAATGACTGTACTTAAGCAGTCCCTCCAAAACCAAGGACTAGAATACATTCTTTGGACTAAACTAGAAACTTTAAGATTTACCAGCTGATTGTTCAATGGAGGCACTATCAACATATGCTCCTCAACTGACGTAGGGATCTCCCCAAACTGTAAACAAATGCTTTCTTTACAGGAGTACTAGGTGTGTCCTTGGGACTCTATTTCTTTAGTGAAAGCAGGCATTAACTCTTCCCCCAACCAAACACGGTGATTTGCACCTTAGGGGTGGCTGTAAGCAAATTTCAAATGTTTAAGGAAATACCACCAGTAGGTCATATAGCTCTCAGATGTCTATGAAGATCTCTCCAAAATGGGGTTACGCTTGGTTATTCACAGAAGCTTCCCAGAGGTATAAGCAACTCATTATTTTTGCACACCCTGTGGTTGGTTAGTCCTGCTATAAGAGTCATTCAATTAAAAACATGGTACAAAATTTATCAGCTGATTTTAACTGAGGTAATCACTGATAGCACTTCAGCCCATAAAGCCACTCAGGTTTGCTTCAATTCACAGGGCAAGTCATAACAATATAAATGAAAAATTTTCTTAGACTTCCAATCTACAGATTAAGATAAGATAAGATAAAGTCTGTACAATCACTAATACATTCTGCTGTACCTGGCTTAATGGCTTGGACTAAATGGAAAGGTCAATACAAAAACTTCAAAAGACAGCCTTTTGAGTTTCTACCATAGACCCTGTTGGTTTCTGGGATTTGTACAAGTGATTGGATCTGAGATGCTGGGTGGCATACTTGATGTCAATACTGAAAGCTGAGCTCATCCTGCTGCTTGGTGTCCTACTGGTAGTAACCTTAATTAAATGTTGTGTGAGACAAACTGAATGGATTTGGTGCCAACTCATCACTTAGATTAATCGAAGGAGCCAACAGTGTGATGTATTCATGGGAGAATTCACTAGAATTTTCACCAGAAATGGGAGACAGATGCTGTTGAGAGACAAGATGAGTTACTGCCACTGTGCCACTATTGCAAAGTGAAGCACTGACTGCCCTTTGTTCTGGACTTTCCGGAGTCTATTCAAGGATGTTTATATAATGAACAGCATTGGAAGATATAGTGTCTCCCTCTGGATAATAAAGTTTTTAAATTAAAAATAAAAACACAGGCCACAAATGGGGAGAACATTTGTATATATATATATCTAAGAATTACATAATCAGTATCCAGAATATACAAAGAACTCAAGTGATCACTGAATAAAGTACAAATAATATAAAAATGGACACACCTATCAAAATGAAATTCACAGAAAATAAACATAAGTGGTCAAGAAACAGTAGAAAGGATGCTCAACTATACCAAGGGATGGCCAGGCGCGGTGGCTCACGCCTGTAATCCCAGCACTTTGGGAGGCCGAGATGGGCAGATCACGAGGTCAGGAGATCGAGACCATCCTGGCTAACACGGTGAAACCCCGTCGCTACTAAAAATTAAAAAAAATTAGCCGGGCATGGTGGCGGGTGCCTGTAGTCCCAGCTACTCGGGAAGCTGAGGCAGGAGAATGGCGTGAACCCAGGAGGCGGAGCTTGCAGTGAGCCGAGATCGTGCCACTGCACTCCAGCCTGGGAGACAGAGCGACTCCGTCTCAAAAAAAAAAAAAAAAAAAACCCAAACTATGCCAAGAGACTATTTTATACCCTCAAATTGGCAAAGACTAATAAGTCTGATAATACCACGTATTGAATCTTTCAGACACTGTTGATGGAAATGAAAATTACTACAGTTCTGAAAAATAATTTGGGATTTTCTTGAAAGTCAGAGATGTGTTTACCTAGTGACTCAAGAATGCCACTCCAAGGTAAATGGCCTAGATAAACTCTTGAAAACGGGCATCAGAAGGCTTGTACAAGCATATGCACAGCAGCCACTTGTTCATCAACAAAACATGAGTAAACTGTAGTATAGTAGTCCCCGTGTGTGAGCTTTAAAGAATAATACAATAAACACTTTGGATCTACCACCTAGCTAAAGAAGTGGAACATTACAGTAGTCCCCCCCTTATCTGAGGGGATACATTTCCATACCCCTAGTGGATGCCTGAAACTGGATAGCACTGAACTGTGTATATACTATGCTTTTTCCTGTACATACGTAGCTGTGATAAAGTTTAATTTATAAATTAGGGAAAGTAAGAGATTAACAACAATAATAATAAACTTGAACAATTATAACAATATATTGTAATAAAAGTTAAATGAATGTGGTCTCTCTCTCTATATATATATCTTATACTGTACTCATCCTACTTCTTGTGATGATGTGAGATTTTATCATGTGAGATAAATTGCCTATGTGATAAGATAAAGTGAAGTGAATGACGCAGCATTTAAAACTTATGAATTGTCTCTTTCTGGTTTTTCCACTTAATATTTTTGAACCGCTGGTGACCAGTAACGAAATCACAGAAAGCAAAACCATAGATATCCTCATCCTTGGTTTCAGTTTCCCTTGGTCAAACATGCTTTGAAAATATTAAACAGAAAATTCCAGAACTAAACAATTCATAAGTTTTAAACTGAGTGCCATTAGATATTTAGATCTATAGAGAGATCCTGAGAGAGAGGGAGAGAGAGAGAGAAAGATCACACTCGTTTAACTTTTATTATAGTATATTGTTATAATTGCTCTATTTCATTATTAGTTACTGTTGTTAATCTCTTACTGTGCCTAATTTATAAATTATGAGTAGGGTGATGAAATCTCATGCTGTCCCACTCCATTCTGCCCAGGATGTGAATCAGCTCTCTATCCAGCTATCCATGTTGTATATGCCACCAGCCATTAGTCATTTAGTAGCCAACTCTTATCAGATCAACTGTCCTGGTGTCACAGGGCTTGTGTTCAAGGAACTTTTATTTTACTTAATAATGGCCCCAAAGCACAAGAGTAGTGATGCTGGCATATTGTTATAGTTGCTCTATTTTATTATTAGTTATTGTTGTTAATCTCTAATTGCACCTAATATATAAACTTCACCACAGCTATGAGTGCATAGGAAAAAACATAGTGTATATACGGTTCAGCGTATCCGTGGTTCGAGGCATCCACTGGGGGTCTTGAAAAGTATCCCCCACAGATAAGGGAAGACTACTGTAATGTTCTATTTCTTAAACTAGGTGTTAGATCCAAGGTGTTTATTGCATTGTTATTCTTTAAGCCTTATACATATTTTATACATATTCTTTTACCTATTTCATAAAATTGAAAGTCTTTTAAAAAAAGAAATCCTTACTCCTCTCCAAATTACAGACCCGTTAAATATTTATTGAACATTTTATCCAAAATATGTTCATTTCCTTTTTTATTTATTAGATATTTTAATGGAAAAAGTAAAAATGCAAATGTTAAAAAATACACACCAGACTCCCCACAGTGCCTTTCCTCATACAGAACTGTGTATTAGCATTTCAGCTTTCCTATTTTAAAAAATTCAGGGCATACAGGTATATACTTTTAGTTTGTAGTTTTTTTCCTTACAAATAATCATATTATATACACTTTTCTGCACCTTGAGTTTTTTTTTCACCTAATCTGCAAAATTATTCCATGTCAGGCACACTGATCTATTTTCTTCCATTTAATGGCTACAGAGTAATCTATTGTATGATTGACTGTAATTTACTTAATCCCTAATGACAAGCCTTTTGGTTATTGCTAGTCTCTTGCAGCTACAAATGATTATATGTACATTTCCTTGTTAATAAATTACAAACTTGGGTTTTACAGGATCACTGTTTTACACAGGGAGAGAGCAAAATCATTCCACTACAGGCCACTGTTATATTCTTGACCACCTCAGAGCAAAACTGGTCAAGAACATCAATTTCCACTGTTAATGTCCTTTCCTTGGCTTTTGATTCTGTGAAGAGAAGTCACTTAAAGGTAAATCTTTGAGTTTAGTATTGGGATCCCTGAGTATATTTGCTCATTCAGAATCTCTCACTATACAAACAGAAAGGTAATGGATATGTCTTCTTGAGTAATCAGTTATTAATTTCCAGAGAAATAAGTGGCCTGCTATTTCTTGGTTGAGTAAGAAACACACATAATCTCACTTATGCACACCATATGATTCTATCACTATGATCTAGAAACTGCCTAATAGATAACTGGCTCTGCTGACCGTAATACCACTCTGAGAAAAGGGCAGTGTAGCTACTATTCTAGGATTAAAGTCATTCTTTTAATTGAATTAAGCTAATTGTCCCAAACAGCAAGTTACATCATGCAGTTACCTTAGCAAATATTTACCAACTAGTTTATCTTGGAAGCTATATAAAGAAGGTACTCACTGAAAATTAAACTTCAGTGAACATTTTAACTAATTGTTTTGTTTTTAAGAGCAAAGTAGGTTTTTGACTACATCTTTTCAAAAGCATACTGTTAAAATTATTGTGGCCATGCTTGATGGTGCGGACTTTGAAGTATCAACTATGCATTTGTCAGGGTTTAAAAACACCAAAATTATTTTCTACACAAAATTTCAACCTTGTTCAAGCACTCTGAGCATACAGGAAGTGTCCTTCTAACATTCTTAGGTTCCTCAACACAGAAATGTCAACCCTATTTCTGGTTTAGTTCAGCTAAAAGGCCAGAGTTCTAATTAACTACAAACACAAAAGAGCTGAGCTCCATATACTCGCCAGGGAGCATCATCTCAACTCTGCATTAGCCAAAAGCTAGTAAAGACTTGGTTAAATATTTACATAGTATGTCTGAAGGATATGCAACATTAACAATTCTTGTGTATTATAAAACAGACTCTCAATAGGTAGAGTGTAGGAGAACCAGAATTATCTAAGGGGCTTATACAAACTTCACTCACTTCTGATTCTCAACTACACCAAAAGGTCTACTGTAGACTCTACAGCATCTTGAATCCAGAAATTAGGCTGATATCAACACCAGCTTTCAACTAATCATGACCATATTAGTTTTCATGGTTGTACTGAGAGAAGAATCACCATTTATAATAGTGTCTCCATATAAAAGAATTTCATAGGTTTTGGACTGCCCATGTAAGGTCTGTAATCTAGCCTTACCTTAAAAGGCCAAGATCATAGGACCATTTTAGGTCATATTTGAATCTCCCTGCTCTGAATCCTAGAATAGGTGAGTCTTCTCTCTCACTTGCTACTTAATCAAAACTGTAATGTGATCGTATTTTTTTCACAAAAGTAGCAAATATTTTTTTAAAGTACCTACATGCTTCATGTTGGGCGCAATCCTATGGGAGATACTAAGAGTAAAACAGTCAGTGCTCTTGGAGCTTAAAACCTGGTTAAGAAGACAGGTATTCACATATGATATAACTAATAGCATAAGGCAAACCATTTTAATAGTCAAGTGAATGATATTTACAATAAGAGTTTGGAGTTGGAGAATATATCATTTGGGTCGGGGACATCATTCTGGATAGTTTTGTGGGGAAAATGGAAACCAAGTCTGGCTGCAGTGGCTCAAACCTGTAATCCCAGCACTTTGGGAGGCCGAGGTGGGCGGATCCCTTGAGGTCAGGAGTTTGAGACCAGTCTGGCCAACATGGTGAAACCCTGTCTCTACTAAAAATATAAAATTTAGCTGGGCATGGTGGTGCGTGCCTGTAATCCCAGCTACTCCAGAAGCTGAGGCAGGAGAATCGCTTGAACCCAGGAGGCGGAGGTTGCAGTGAGCCAAGATCGCACCACTGCACTCCAGCCTGGGTGAGCGACAGAGGGAGACTCGGAGTTGCAAAGACAGAAAAAAGAAAATGGAAACCAAAATGAGCCTTGAAAAATTAGTAAGACTGGATTAAAAAGGAGAGAAGACAGCATGCAAGGGAAAAGTACTTAAGCTGACTGGATGACAAGAGGACTTCATGACAAAAGAAGGTAGAAAAATTGTTTTTCTGGCATAAATTTTTTTTAGAAATTTGAATGCCAAGCTAAGCAGCTTTGCTGTCTTATGGGCTTTGACAGTTTCTGAACAGGAGAGATATGTTACAACAGCAGATGGACTAGGCTAGAGAGTAGAAATATGGTGACCCCATGGACCTTCACTAAATGTGTCCCTTATCACCTCAACTAGAGCACAGATTTCTGTAGGTTAAGGACCATGTCTTCTAGTTCCATCAACATTCTATGCTCTCTCTACCCTCTAGATAGTGGCAAATATTGTACCTTCTGCCAGGAACACCTCCACTCTCCGCCTCTGCTGCCCACCGCACCCCTCCTGTCAGACTAACTCCAAATAATCTTTCAACTTTGGGCTTAGGCAGACTTCTTCCAGGACACATTCCCTGATATCTCAAGTCTAGCTCAGGTACCTGTCCTCAGTTGTACACTACACCCTTTGCTTTCCCTAACACAGGCAGCATGTCATACATGAAACTTCCTGTTTTCTTGCTTATTTTGCCCACTAGATTATACACTCTGCACAAGAAGAAACCATAGCTGACTTCATTTTCTCCACAATTTAAGATACTGAGTATAATGCCCAGTTTACAGCTGGTGGCTACTAAACAGTTGCCGAGTGAGTGAAGCGAAACACAAGGACAGAGTCCTTAAGACAGGCAAGGAGAAAAGGAATTATGACCAAGATAGTAACATATTAATAATTTCACAAAATGCATCATCAGGTATAAATGTAGTGGCATTCAGAATCATCATTTGAGTTAATAAAATGAGTATCCTGCCAGAGCCTGAAATGTTCTTAAACACAAATAAATAAAGCTTGTCTCACTGGTTTACAAATAGTTCAATTCTAGTTCACCCAAACAAGCAAACAGGCTAATAAGTTACCACTGCAGATACAGCGAGCCCTGGGGGTAAATTCTCCAGTGACAGGCATTTCAAACGTTTATCTATGTGATCAAAAACCAGCCTGGAAAACAATAAAAGTGATAGCCAAAAAGGAAAAACTGAAGCTCTGTAAGTTCAAGCTCCTAGGAAGAAAAAAGGAGACCACTAAAAATTGTGAATGGGATAAAACAGACATAGGTGAAAACAAACAAATCAGGATAAAGAGTGAGAATGAAGCAGCTTTAAATTCAGAACTGTCAGACTATGCAAAAGGTGAGTTATTCCCTCTCCCACCAGGTAAGGATATGCAGGCACAACTGATGAGAGGCCCTTGGGGAAACACAGAAACTACTTGAAGATCTCTACTTGCCTAGCACAAAGCATAAGGTGCAGAGAGCAAGAGTGGCAGTAACCTCTACCAACAAGGCAACCCTTGGCATGATCCGTTCATCGCTAGACTCCACAGAGCCCAGCCAGGGCCTGGACAAAACAGGTCAGCAACAGAGGTTTACTGAATCAAAGAAAACACCTGCCAGGCACCATTTTGTTTTATTTTAAAAGCTTTAGAAATATTATTCTAGCACTATATGGTAATTGAGGAAAAAATAGAAAAAGAATGCCGCAAAGAGGAATCTAAAAATCACCACGAACTTACCAACTAAATTTAGCCACCAGTTTTATGTTTTGATGTAGGTCCATCTACACCTCCCTCCTCATATAGTGTCCTATAATCAGCTTACTGCACTTACTAGCATATCAAGAATGGTTCCATATCAATCTGAAGCCATTTTAACATAGTAGTCTCTGTGTGTTACACTCTCTGTGCCTCTCCTATGTGTGAACATTTGTCTGGCCATACATTCCTCCGGGGCACTAACCTTGACACCAAGAACAACTTACTCCCATCTGGGTTAAGCCATAGGTGGAACGCTGCTACTCCAGCTATGTCAATTTGTCTGCATATTCCACATCTAACCTTGGTAATGCCAAGGGTCTAGTTCTTGAGTTTTTAGAGCATCTGAGCTTTGGCCATTTTGGTAGGCTTTTAATCCAATCTGCCATCTAACAGCCTAGAAAAAATTTAAACCAAGCTCCAATTTCTCATAGAAACCCTGTCTTCAAGATCTGCCACACATATGAGAAGTTGCAATGCCAGAAGCACATGCTTCTGAACAAAAAGTATACCAGTGAAAACTATTGTGCGGTGAAAAAGGCATTTGGTGAAACGTGTTGAAAAAAAGGTGGGGGGGGAGGTATCCACACACACCCATTTCTTACACACACATCCCATATCATTCTCGATCATCTCAGGAATAGGGATCAACAGAGTAATGTACAGAGGTATAAAAAGAAAAGCTAGCAAAGGCAAGCAAAGCCACCATGTAGGAGTAAGGAACTGCATAGGAAACAGTAGTAAAGGCATGGGTTGTGTCCAGTTTTTAAAAACAGGACTTATTCACAGGCCATGGAGCAAACACCATAAATCTGGTCACTGGATGAAAACAAATGCTGAAGGCCAAAGCCTGGGGGTTTTCAGTTGGTATTTCAATTGGGAAGCCAATAAACTATTAAAATGGAGCTATTCCCTAGATTCTGGCCTATAAAACCACCCCACAAGAGAGAAATCATCTAACGGCCTGTGTCTCCTCACCACAGTGACTGCTGATAAAAACAGCAAGCTCATCTTAAGAAAAATAATCCCCCCGTCCCCTGCAAAGGAAACAAACCTACAAAGAAGACAAAGCATGCACATGCGTTTCAAAGGATATGATCAAATGCAAACTAATAAAATAGAAACAACTAATAAAAAGAAATCTCAGTTTGAAATCCCATCAGGAAGCCCATCTCTGATTCTGCTCTTGGAATCCTCTCCGATTCTGTTCTTGGAATCCTCTCCCTACCTCAGACTGGGCTGACACTAGCTTTTCTCCCTAGAGTAGTTAACAAAAGAATGAGTGATCAGAAAGAGATGTCAGGAGTCCCGTGGTCAGAATCTCACACTCAGGAAGTCTGTGTATTCATAGCGATGGATCTGCCAGGAAGCCCTTTCAGGCAAACCATGTTTGAAGGAAAGCATCCTCCTCAGGGCCTCTGTTTTGAGCACACTGACTGATCAGGGCTCCAACCAGTATCCTTGTTTCCCTGCCAATCCTCTGTAGGTAGCCATGGGATTTTTGGACTTTTTTTGTTTTTTGTTTTTTTGAGACAGAGTCTTGCTCTGTCACCCAGGCTAAGAGTGCGGTAGCACAGTCAGAGCTCACTGCAGCCTCAAACTCCTGGGTTCAAGTGATCCTCTTGCCTCAGCCTCCTAAGTAGCTGAGACTACAGGCACATGTTGTCATGCCTGTCTAATGACGTGTTGTTTTTCTAATCCTTCCCTTTCAGAAGTTGCTTTCAAGGTGGAGAATTCCCAAATCACTAAACTGCCTATTACAATACTATCCTGAGACAGGGAAGTGAAAGGTCTTGGTCCTGGAAGAGCCCTGCCACGCCCCCTGGGAAGTCACTGGCCCAAAGGTGGGCCAGGAAACACATTTCCACTCCTTTACACAGCGAGTTGGTGAGTAAATATCAATCTCTTGAATTCTTCATGTGTGCAAGGTCCCATTTGGGCAGCTTACATGGGTATTTTTTAACTAGGAATTACTTTTTAGAAAATGTTCCTAAAAAAATCATTTCTAAAATCTCAGAATCAATTAATTGTTATAGTTTAATTCAATAATCATTTACTAAACAGTTTCTGATAGACTTTTTCCAAAGATGGTCAACAAACTTCTATCGTTCCTTATATGTAAGTGCCTCCTTCCTTCGAAGAGGTGGGTCTATTTCCCGTTTCCTTGACTCTAGGATGCCTTATGACTTGCTTTGATCAGGCAGCAGAAGTGACACTGTGCTAGTTCTGGCTTAAGCTTTACAAAGCATGGCAGCTTCTGGGTTCACTCTCTTGAAGTTCTGACTACCCTGCTAGAGAGAGGCCACTTTGGCCCCCAGTCATTTATGCTTCTACTTCCAGCCCCAGAAATGTGAGTGCGAAGCCATGTTGGTTCTATCAGCCCCAGCTGAGGTCTCAGATGAAAGCAGCCACCTGAGTGATCCCAGATGACAACACATGGCGAAGAAGGACTGCCCAGCTAAACCCGGCTGCCACACAGAATTGTGAGAAATGATAAATTGTTAAGTCATTAAATTTTGGGGTTGTTTGTCATGCAGCAATACGTAATTGAAACACAGTTATAATACTGAAGGCAATGAGTTAGACTCTGTGGAAAAGGTAATACTAAATAGAAGAGATGCTGATAACAAGGAGCACACGATTTACCTTTACTATATTGATTCTCTCATAGTTCTAGAGGTCAGAAGTCTGAAATCAGTATCAAGGGTATCAAAATCAAAGTGTCAGCAAGGTACCTCTAGAGACTCTACAGCAGAATCCCATCTTGATCTCTTCCACCTGCTGGTGGCTGTCAGTATTTCTTGGCTTATAGCTGCGTATTAGTCCGTTTTCATGCTGCTATGAAGAAATACCCGAGACTGAATAATTTGTAAAGAGAAGAGGTTTAATTGACTCACAGTTCTGCATGGCTGGGGAGGCCTCAGGAAATTTACAATCATGGTGGAAGACACCTCTTCACAGGGCAGCAGGAGAGAGAACAAGAGCCAAGCAAAGGGAGAAAAGCCCCTTATAAAACCATCACCCCCATGATTCAATTACCTCCCACCAGTTCCCTCCTACGATGCATGGGGATTAAGGGAACTAGAATTCAAGATGAGATTTGGATGGGGTCACAGGCAAATCATATCAAGCCAAACCATATCAAACCATATCTATATTACTCCAATCTCTGTCACTGTGGTCATACTCTTTTCTTCTGTCTCCCAAATCTCCCTCTGCCTCCTTTGTATAGGCAATTTCATTAGGGCCCACCCAGCTAAGCCAAGATAATCATCACCCCAACTCAAGATTCTTAATCACATCTACAAAGATCCCCTTTTCCTTACAAGGTAGCATTTATAGATTCCGGGAATTAGGATCTGAGATCTTTGAAGGGCCATTAATCTGCCTGTCACAAATGCTAAAACACAAGAGTTAAGGCACTGCAAAAACTGATTATAGGAATTGGAGTTATTCCTGTCATATCCAAGCAAATCAGAGTCAAGGAACCCAGGGAAAAAGCACTCAGGACACAAAGTGCCAGCTCCAGGAACTGTCTCACAAGCCCAGCTGCTGAAATAACCTCCCATAGCCTTAAGACTAGTTTTACCTAGTAGCTGCTAAAACGACCTGTAATTTAATGAACTTTGTTTCAAAACATTTTATGTAATATTTCCCTTTCCCAGTAAAATCCCAACATTTCCTTTGTACTTTGGACATACCAAAAACCACTCTGGTCTTTGCATATATCCCAATTTACAATTCTGTTTTTATATATATATTCCTAAATAAAACTTTCTGCTTAGAGATTTGTCTCTATGTTATCCAATTTTTGACAGCACTAAGGGGGAAAGAATAAACATAACTAGTTTTTTCCAAGGCAATTGTTTTTCCAAATCTTTAAAGCAATGGATTACTTATTTCAAATATAATGCCAATTTTTATTAATAAAGCATCGAAACAAAACAAAACCAGTGAAAGAATTCTCGAAAGATGACTAAGTAGGAAGCACCAGGAACCTGTGTTCTCACGAAGGCAACAACTGCACTGGCAGAATGGGTCTAGTGTAACTATTTTGAAATTCTGTAGTCTATCTGAAGGATTGGACAGTAAATTGCAGTCAATTTTGGTCAGTTTCAGCTCCTAGAACTGTAGCAGCTAACCAATCCCTAGCCTCATGGCGGGCAACTATGCACATGCTCCAGGATCAGCTTACATAAAGCCTGTGGGATGAGGATCCCGTCCTCCAAAAATCTGGGGATCTGTGCTTTGATCAATGGTTGCTGTTCTGATCTTGGAGATACAAACACATAGGCAGGCAGCCATTGTTGCAAACCTCTTAGCACAGTTACAAACCCCTCCCCTCAGGCTGAAGCAACTTGCAAGGAATTTAAAGGGCAATTCACTTTTTTTCCTTTCTTTTTTTTTTTTTGCTTTTGTTTTCTTCTTCATTTTTCTCTTTTCCCACTTTCAGAAGCCAGATATTTAAAGTCTAGGACATTCAAAAGTAACCACATATCAGGGGAATGTAGAAGGTTACCACACACACCCAATGAAAGGTGCAGGCTCAAAAAAGACCTGAGAAAAACTTAAGCTTACACATCAGGCAGACCCCCTGACACAGACAAAGCCTACCACAATCAAACAACAAAAGTAAAAACAGAAATCAGCAAACCCTGAGAAAGAGGGAGAATCTGATTTTCAGAGTTACTACACTATTAGATTCAAGCATCCTGTTTCCAACAACAACAACAAAACAAACAAACAAAACCCTGCTAGGCATACAAAGAAACAGGGAAAGATAGCCAATTCAAAGGGGGGGCGGGGAACCCAACAGGAACTGGCCCTGAGAAAGACTTGATGGTAGAGACAAAGGCTTTAAAACGAGTGTCTTGAAGCTGTTCAAAAAACTAAAATAAGACATGGAGAAAGTCAAGAAAATGATACATGAACAAAATGAAAATATTAATAAATAGATAGAAACCTAAAAAGAAACATAAAAATACCTACGGCTAAAATGTACAAGAACTGAAGTAAAAAATTCATTAGAGGGATTCAATGTACCTGAAGATAGGACAAGGGAAATTATTGAGTCTGAGGAACAAAAAAAAGATTAAAGAAATGTGAATAAGTCCAAGGGACCTGACACCATCAGGTGAACAAACATTATGGGAGTTCTAGAAGGAGAAGAGAGAGAGAGAAAGAGGTAAAGAGATTATCTAAAGAAATAACGACCAAAACTTCCCAAGTTTGATGAAAGACAGGAATATAAACATCCAAGAAGCTCAATAAACTCCAGATAGGATAAACTAAAAAAGACCCACACACATTAAAATCAAACTGTCAAAAGACAAAGACGAAGAGATAAGCTTGAAAGCAGAAAGAGAAGCCCGGGCAACATGGTGAGACCCCATCTCTACAAAAAATCCCAAGTAGCTGGGAACACAGGAGCACACCACCATGAAAAAGTGACTTGTTGCATGCAAAGGGTCCTGAATAAGATTACCAGCCAATTTCTTATAAACTTTGGAGGCTACAAGGCAGTGGGCTGATATATTCAAAGTGCTGAAAGAAACAAACAAAAAAACCTGTTAACCAAGAATCCAATACCTGGCAAACTGTCCTTCAACTGTGAGGGAGAAAATAAGACGTTCCCAGATAAATAAAAACTAAGTGAGTTCAGTACCACTAGACCTGCCCTGCAAGAAATATAAAAAGAGTCCTGAAAGCTGAAATAAAAGGACACTGGACAGGAACTTGAAGTCACATGAAAAATAAAGATCTCAGTAAAGGGAAATACATGGGGAGTTACAAAAGCTAGTATCATTGTAACTCTGGTTTATAACTCCACTTTTTGTAATCTACAAAAATTTAAGAGACTAGCATATTTTTAAAAACTATTATTAGATTAAAAACCAGTATTATTATAACTTCATACTTTGTTTTCTACATAAATTAAGAGATTTATGCACAAAAATAAAACAACTATTAATGTTTTGGACACAACTGTATAAAGATATAAATCTGTGACATCAGTAACTGAAAGGGGGTAGAGACGAAGCCATATAGGAGCAGAGTTTTTGTATACTACTGAAGTTAAGGTGGTATAAATTCAAATTAGAATGTTACAACCTTAGAATATTAAATTGAAACCCATGGCAGCCACAAAGAAAATAGTTATAGAATATACACATACACACAAAGGAAATGATGAGGAAATTAAAACATTTCACAGCAAAAAATAAACTAAACATAAAAAAAAGCTATAAGGCATATAGAAAACAAATAGCCAAATTACACAAGTAAGTCTCTCATTAGTAACTACTTTAAATGTAAAGGATCAAACTCACCAACCACAAGACAAGAGATTGGCAGAATGGATTAAAAAAAAACATGATCCAACTATATGCTGTTTACAAGAGACTTGCTTTAGCTCTAGGGACACAAACAGATTAAAAGTAAAATCATGGGAAAATATATTCCATATAAATAGTAACGGAAGACAGCAGGGGTGGCTATAAATAAGCCAGTCACAAAAGACAAAACACTGTATGATTTCCTTTCTATGAGGTAGCTAGAACAGTCAAATTCATAGAGACAGAAAGTAGAATGGTGGTTACTGGGGCACTGGAGGAAAAGGGGAATGAAGAGTTATTAAGGAGTATAGAGTTTCAGTTTTGCAAAATAAAAGGAATTCTGAACATAAATGGTGGTAATGGTTACACAAGAATATAAATATAGTTAATATCATTGAACCATATACTTAAAAATGGTTAAGATGGTAAATTTTATGTTATGTGTATTTTACCACAATAAAAAATATGCTATTAAATTAAAACAAACAAAGAAACCAGAGCTGTTCTGGTTGAAGCAGGATTGAGGCAAGTGATCAACAGTTTGGCCTCTCTCTTATCCTTAGGCAAGCACAGATCCTGAACTGCCACCATGAGCTCCAGAGGCAAAGTTTAGAGCTTGATGGCTTTAGAAACTCTAAAGTGAAACTCTGAACAGCTATCCACACTCCTTATTTCCTCATTTCCTATTATCCCTATCTTTCCAACCTACAGAAGCACATTCCATCCACCACTGTCCATTATTCCCTACAATACCAATTTTACTTTTTCATAACATTAACAGTTACTGTTGTTTTACTGAAACATGTTTAAAGTCCATCTCCTCTCACTAGGATGTTAGCTCCCTGAGACTAAAGACTATCTAATTTCTGCTCTGATCCCAGCACCCAGAATGGTGTCTAGTACATAGAAGGCATTAGTAAATATTTGCTATCTTCTTGCTATTTTTTTAGAACTTCCCACAAATCCTGCCCCTTCTTTTTCAGCCATAGGGGTTCCATGTTAATCAACCTGACTCTAAAGATATATACAAGATTACAGAAACTCTTCTTTGTTAATTCTAAAGAGCATCACATAACCTTAGTCAGGAATGTGTACTAAACATGCCAACAGTTCAAACAGTACTACCTTTGTCTCATCTACTATACTATCAAGAAATCACAGGCTAGGCGCAATGGCTCACGCCTGTAATCCCAGCACTTCAGGAGGCTGAGGCAGGTCAATCACCTGAGGTCAGGGGTTCAAGACCAGCCTGGCCAACGTGGTGAAACCCTGTCTCTACTAAAAATACAAAAATTAGCTGGGCGTGATGGCGCATACCTGTAGTCCCAGCTACCCGGGAGGCTGAGGCAGGAGAACCACTTGAACCCAGGAGGTGGAGGTTGCAGTGAGCTGAGATAGCACCACTGCACTCCAGCCTTGGTGACAGAGCGAGACTCCATCTCAGAAAGAAAGAAAGAAAAAAGAAATTGCCCAACAATTCCTCTTTCACTCATTAAAAATGAATAGACTAATTTAGCATAAGGTCCAATATTCTCAAATAATTTTTTTTTGTTTCTAACATTTTGTTCAGCTAACACTTTTAACTAAGATTAGTATCAATATGCCAACTCATATTGTTCAAGTGAGGGGGTGGTGCCAATAGTCCCATATTTCAAGGAACATAATAAAACTAGAAGTATTTTCAAATGACTGTACTCATTTCCTTTTACAGATGAGAAAACTGATACCCAAGGAAATGAAGTGAGTCTCCCAACATCAAAATACAGCTTGGAGGTAAATACAGGACTAGAATCCAATTATCTTATTTCCCAATCTAGTCATTAGACATTCCAAGATTTCTATTTTACAAGTAATCCAACTACTTCTGTGCCAGGCATCTTCTTAACAAGCAGAGGACACACTGTGACCCAGACAGGCCAGTTTTCAAAGAAGTTCATGTGTCCCCATGGTTTGGTTGTATGGCAGTCTCTCCACTGCTGTCAATCAGCCTGGTCAGGTTAGATTAAGGTTCCTCACCTGAGCTTCTACTCCGACACACTGAGTCAGGCCCACCCACTGAATTTATGGGGGTAGATGAACAGGCAAACTGCCAGCTAAACTGATCTTTTAAAATCTAATTATCTGCTGTTACAAAGCATTTTTGGGGATCACTGGACCACAGATAATTCCATTGGGTCCAATAAGTCTCCTGTCTCTCCTGTATTCAAATTAAGAGACTCTTACTAATATACTAGAATATCCCTTACTACCCTCCACCCACCCCCAGAAAACATCTAACTCCCGTGCAAATCAAACCAGAAAAGAGTGTGTGTATTTGTTCTTATTCAGGCTAAATGCTTCACTTTTCCCCAGTGAACCGATGCTTTTTGTAAGTCTGTGAACACTCAGGCTGAGACTTATTTACAAGAAAAATAAACAAACAAACAAAAAACCCAAGTAGTCACCAGGCAAATGTTACACTCCCAATTAAGACACAATGCTGTCTATAGGTATGATGTGATGTCTGGTATGCATATATTTTCCCAAATTCACAATTAGAAGAAATAAGACTCAGGATACAAGGTGTGATTTTCCTCAGCTGCAGAAGTATGGAAAAGAGTCCCTTATGTAGTGGACATCCATCTCAGACTGCAGGAATTAGTCTTCCTTCTGAAGAACTGCTTGGAAGTACTCAAATAATAGGATAATTTTCAACAGATTGGCTGGATTTCCAGATGGAGAGGGAAAGCCAGCATTTGGTAGAGTTGTGAAAAGAACACTTTGGACATCTTAGCCATTTGTTTTTTTGAGAGCTAGAAAACTAATCTGGAATAAATATAACTCATTATTGCTATTATTATTAAAAACTCTAACCTCTGGCTCCTGGGGCTGGCAACAGTAAGTAGGTTGGTTTCTGTATACATGCAAATGAAATTTATTAAATTAGATATTCCAAGATGAGAGTCCTGTTTTTGGTTTTCTCACAAACGCTGGTTTTTTAAAGTACTCTGAAGTTAGTAGACTGCCACCTCTTGCAGACCCTGGAAAGGAATTTGCTTGGCCCCAAGAGCAGCCTGTACATTGAAATCACACAGAGTCAGACTTTCAACATAGTTGGGAGTCATTCCCTTACATATGTGTTTCCGCTTAACAGCCAGACCCAAAATCGTTTAAAGGCTGAAGCTGTGTTTGCTACTTCAACTATATTTCTTATAGCACCCAGCAGAGGAGAACAACATAGCATGCACTTTCTACATTTTGTTTTTAAGAGACAGTGTCTTGCTCTGTCACCCAGGCTGGAGTGCAGTAATGCAGTCATGGCTCACCGTGCTCAAGTGATCCTTCTGGCTCAACCTTCCAAGTAGCTAGGACTACACGCATGCACTACCATGGTTGGCTAATTATTATAGAGACAGGGTCTCGCTATATTGCCCAGACTGTTCTCAAACTCCTGGCCTCAAACAATCCTCCTGCCTTGGCCTGCCAACTTTTTTCTTTTAAATAAATGAAGAAATAAATAAAGTCTCTTTTCTTCCCTTTAGTTACATTCTATTAATTGCAATTAATATGCACTCATTAAAACAAACAAGCAATATACAAATAAGTAAGTAGAAGGAGAAATTCCACTTTGTCCATTCTAGATCTTTTATATGCACATATAAAAACATTAAATTAGCCAGGTTCAGTGGTTCATGCCTATAATCCCAACACTTTGGGAGGCTGAGGTGGGAGAATTGCTTGAGTCCAAGAGTTCAAGACCAGCCTGGGCAACATGGTGAAAACCCATCTCTACAAAAAAATACAAAAATCAGCCAGGTGTGTTGGTGTGAGCCTGTAGTCCCAGCTACTTGGACGTCTGAGGTGGGAACATCTCTTGAGCCCAAGAGGTCGAGGCTGCAGTGAGCCAAGATCACAACACTGCACCCCAGCTTCAGTGACAGAAGGAGACCCTGTCTAAACACACACACACACACACACACACACACACACACACACACACACACACACACTAAATTACACATACATGGTTATGTTAAACAATATTGTTTGGCAACTAACTTTTGAAAAATACTTAGGTGCTGTATTCATGTATGTCCTGGAAAGAAAGAGAAAGATATTTTCCTTGTCCTTAATTTAAAAGAAAACTTTTAAAATAAAAGTACACTCTATTTTAGCTCCAAGTGTGATTAACAGTTAAGTTAAATACGAATAAGAAGCAAATCATATGCCCTCAGAATTTTGAAGGCAATGCTCCATTAACTCTAAGTCCACTGTCATTTTGATTCTTAATTCTCTGTATATGAGCTGTTTGTTTTTTTTTCCTCTCACTTCACAAAATTTTGGAAATGACGAGTCTTGGGGTGAATCATTTTTCATTCACTGTACTAGGACTCATGTTCTTTAGTTCTACATGTTCTTAAGCTACTTGATAATTTTCTGCCCTCACTTTTCTCTGCTCTCCTTTCTGAACTTCTGTAAGTTGAATGTTGAACTGCCTGATAATCTTCTAATCTTATTTTTTCTCTCCCATGTTCCATCTCCCTCTCTCTAGGTCAATCTCTGGCAGTGTCCTTTTACTGTCTTCCCTAGTATGTACTGAAATTTTTACTTGGGCTATCATATTTTTTAATTTTCTAAAGCTCCTTCTTATTCACAGATTGCTCTTAATTTCATCTCACCTCCCTGAGAGTGTAACTTACTTTTTTTCCATCTGTTCCCCATATTACAGTATACCTGCTTCTACGGAATTCCCGTTTTTAAAAAATCTCTATTTTTCTTTCTATTGTTGATTATAAATTTTAGGTGGCAGCTGTTTCTTGGTATGCCTGTCGTACTTCTCTCCGTCATACAAACACACTTTCTCTCTTGCATGAGCACGTGCTCTCGCTCTCTCTCTCTCTCTCTCTCACACACACACACACAACAATGCAAAGAGTAATTCTGTCAGTTAAAAACAGGAGCATATTAAATGCTATAATGTGTAAAACAAGGGTTAGAGAGCAGGCTAACAAGAAGAAGACACAAAAGAAGCCTATCCTGAATAAGCAGTATTGCAGAAAGGCATTTATGCAAAGGATAGGTTAGGTTCTGCCTTATACTCATCCAAACACGCTTTCCACTATGCAAATCTGAAAAACATCAATTCTAAATGCAGAATTAAAAGATTTTTCTCTTCTTCTCAATTCAGCTATGACTAAGGAAACAGAGACACAATAGTTACTAAGGAGGCAGGAAATCCTGCCAGCTAACCAACTTTTACATTCTGTTCCTTATGGTCAAAACGTTGACCACACTGTGGTAGCTCTTTTTGACTTTATGACCTTATTACTAAGACCATCAATTATATTCACTGTTATTTGTGCAGACGAACTGCTCGATTGCCAAAAGACTACGCTACAGTGCTATTTAACCTTTCCCAACAGAGACTCATTGAAACTCATTTGGTAAAATGTTTTACCTAACCTTGCAAAGATACTTCCTAGTAAATATTTGAGGTATATAAATACCTCCAAGTAGTCTTAAAAATGTGCAAAACTCATCATTGTTAAGGCAAATACTCATCTAAATTATATAATCACATTAAAAGTTTTTAAAAAGTCATGCATTCAGACAAAGGTAATATTCCACATAAACTAAAGCAGTTCAAATACTATTTATCTGCCTACATTCAGCCTATTTCCAATGGCAATTAAAAAATAATAATATGCACAGCACTTCATTTTAGAAAAGGCTGCTACTACATCATGGAATAGAATGTGAAAACATGTTCCACAGATTATTTATTCTGTGGTGGGGTGGGAATGAGGAAATGCAAAGTAGAGAAAGAGCAAAGGTCTAGAATCAGCCTGACCAAAGGAATACCACACAGTGGCAGTGTAACCTTGGGTGATTCATTCAATCTTGCTAAATAATTTAACATTTTGTTTTCTTTTCTTTTCTTTTTTTTTTTTAAGCAGAGTCTCGCTCTGTCACTACATTTTGTTTTCTATAAAATGGGAATAATAGTGCCTACTTAGTGGAATTACTTGAGAAATGAGATAATGCATCAACAAATCACAAATCTAACTTTGTACCTTCTGAACAAATTACACACACGTTGTTCTTTTGTCTTGGCTCTTGCCACCCAGTCCTCTTCCTTTCCCTCAGCACTTTGAAGATGAGATGAAAGGAATAGAGAGGAAATTAGTATAAATTACAATTAAGTTCAACACACTCAAGATACTAAGATACTAAGAGTACACCAGAGAACATAACTCACTTTCAAACTTACAATGCAAATAGCTTTTAAAAATACACAAAGTACAGGCACTGAAAGCATGATTAAAATTTAGGTCTGGCATAAAAAATTTTACACAGCATTCTGAATACATTAACACCTATACTTTGAAGGAATCAAACACTAAATTTTATATACGTGTGTGTGTGCACACACGTGCCAAAGGCCAGGAAGACAGCTATGAAGTGGGACAGAATGTTCCACATCGGTAGAAAAAACGTATTTAGGATATCCACACACACACACACACACACACACACACACACACACACGCACAGTGAGTGAGGTGATTAAAGGAGATGAAAATGGCGGTATACACAATGCTACTCTCACTCTCCTACTCACACATAATAAGATAACAATATTTGGTTTTGATGTGCCCATTCTAGTAGTAAAAGTAGACACTTCTGTGAACATATACACAAAGAGGTGCAGATGCTTCAATAACAAGTTTATTTGCTTCTTGGAAAAGGAAACCGTATTTCTCATAATTATTTGTAATTACAACAGATTACTAGTAGTTGAGTCTCTACTAAAATAATTTAAAGTCAATCTTAACAGTTTTCCAAAAACATCTTCAAATTTGCCAGGAAACAAGGAGCCTAGAAAAATGACTGATACAAAGACTAAATAAAAACAATGAATTGAAGGAACAGTTACTGATAGTTTTCATATGTAAATTCTGGCATTCCATCTTATTTTTAATTAATTCCATTAAACTGGTGTTTCATAGGTCAGAGGATTTTATGACTATACACCAAAAATGTTATTTAAAATTCAGTTATAGGGAACCGCCCACAAATATTTTCTAACACTTTTTTCTTTTGTCCAATTCAAATTGTTTTTGCTTCACTTTTTTCTCCTTTAAGTCCAATTTCATTCTTTTTATTCACTTCCACTTCCTGTCTTTGCCCTTCAACAAGGAGTACTCCATTATAAAGTCTATTCCATTCTTTCTGGAATCTACATAGCACCAAACTAATCTGCACATACACTGCGGATGAGAAAGCGAAAAAAAAAATCCCAGGTGATAGGGGATATCCTTACATACACACACAGTCTCACTGTCCTCCACCTCTCGACAAAAAACAAAACAAAACAAAACAAAACAAAACAAAAAAAAACACAACCATAAATAGAATGGCCAAGGCTTATTTATGGAAAGGAAAAGCACAGGATAACATGAAAATACTGCCAAAGAAGCCTTCATCTCCTCTGGCCTAATTTAAATAGGGTTACTCAAGTTCATGGATTGGTAATGGATGATGTTGCAAGATAAGATAAATCAAAGAGTCATCACTAAAATATTATTTTATTCTAAGGACAGTCTGCGTTGTATGTTTTGACCTAAAAGATATGACTCACAGGGAGCCCAGGATTCCTTTTCCTTTCTTCCCTGAAATGTGAGCAAAAGCAAAAAGGGGTGAAGGTGCCATATACCAAGAGTCCAATGCCACCTGAATGATCATTTCATTGTGCTATTCATCAGATATGTAACTTGGGGAAGTCACCTAACTTCTGAGCCTCAGTTTCCTCATCTATTAAATGGGGATAACTATACCTAACCAAATTAACTTCCTCACATGGTTACCATTAGGATCAAATGAGATAAGAGATCTGCAAGTACTTTGAAATCACCAAGTTCTGCTGATTCGACCGCCTATCTCTCAATTCTATTCACTTTTTTCAGCCTCTACTGTCACTATCCTAATTCTGATCACCAACATTTTCATCCTAGCCTACATCTCCGGTTTACAAATATCAGACCACACGCCAGTGCCCATTCATGAAGAAAATGAAAACAACCACCACAACAACAAAAAACCCCACAGTGCAATGCCGTAAATTCTGCATAAAGCTAAAGGTATTCTATTTAAATATCTAATATTAATTTGAGATTCCTAAAGGGGGATGTATATATGTGGTTATGTATGTGAAAATGTCCTTTAATTTATGAAATGATTCTGACATGTAATATGCTTTTTAATGCACTTATTTAATGAAATTAAAGGGTTGATAACTGTATTATGTTGATCTTCAAAATAAAAAAAAATTTTGCTGGTTCACAAAACAGAAAAGTCTAGGTACCACTTGTCTTGTCTACATTATTCTAACAAACAAAATTATTCAAACAAACAGATCTCCCAGTCTTGAGCACAACTTTCCAATCCAGCCACATCAGCCAAAATGATCATACTAAAGCAAATCCTGTTATACTTGTGTTTAAGATACTTTCTTTGCTCCCACGTCCTTGAGTTAGCTGACAAGGTCCCCAGCTCACTTCAGGCTGCCCTCTGTGTACCCTGTGCATTTTCATCCTGACTTTTGCAGGGGAGCAGTCACCCTCACCTCCACTCCTCTTTCCCAAATAAATATTGCACATCCTTCCTCTCACCCATTATCTTTCTTGCTCTAGGATGTCTTCCCTGACTCCCCCAATCCCAGATTATATGCATTTCCCATGTGCTTTTATAAGTGTTTACATCCCTTGTTGTAGACCTTCTTTCATACATTTGACTAATACTTACTGAGCTTCTGCTATGTCAGGCACTGCTCTAGGTGCTGAAGATAAAACACTGAATGAGGCAAATATCCACCCTCCAAAGAGCTGATATTCTAGTAAGAGAAAACAGACTAGAAACTAAAAGTCAAAATAATAATAAGGAAGTAAAATATCCAGTGATTACTCATCCCTGTATCTCATGAACCTAGTACAATGCCTGGGTCCTGGCTGGTTCTCAAAAAATATTTGTTGAATGAATAAATACACACATGTTAAACAGTGCTGTGTGAATGTGAGGGACTGACTACTGTGTACATAGGTCCATACTGGCTATTAAAATCTCTCAGAGTCTGGCCCAAGCTTCCAGAAGCCAAAGCATGCTGTGTCAGTTAGGGCATTCACTACTGTAGACTTGTTTTTTAAAAAACTGAGTTTGCCTACTTTTTAAAAACAAAAACAAAAAAACAAGTTTGCAAAAGTAGAAATTTTATCAGTAGTTTTCAGACCAAATGAGTTCAGCACTGAAGTCTCAAAAGCCACATCTTGGCAAAATATGCATCTTCCTCAAACTCAAAACACATAAAATTAAAAGAAAGCCAGTTCCTTATATAGTTCAGACACAAGGATGTTGGCTTCATGCTGTATCTAGAAGGTTGATACTGGAAAAGTCAGTAACTACCCTGAACAAGGATCTTGTCAGATCACTGCCAAGGCATAATCCCACCTGAGTTATCATCTGCTGAAGTGAATTAAAGTCAAGAAAGTAAACATTTAATGAATACTCACTTGCCTTTGCTCCAAAAAGGATCTTACAAACAAGCTTTCTCTTAATAAAAAAAAAAAAAAAAAGTAAGCCAGAAAGCTGAAATGAGATCTGAGGAACGCTTCCACATGGGTCAGCCAGTCAGCATAAGAAAGAGTTGGCAGTACCCAGGTGAAACTGCTCCAGACTGTGACTGTAACACTATTCTGTCCATGCAAAGATTTGGAAAATACATTTTCTGGACAGAACTGGGCCTAACATCTCCACTACCAAGTTGAAAAGCCAAAAAGTAAACCTGGTACAAAGGTACTCAGTGGTTCTGAAAATAGCTTGCTGTCTTTAGAGACTGCAAAGACATCAAGCCCTGGGCCTGAGACACGCACCAATCAATCAAACAACTGACAGATATATATTAAACATTATGTTAAGTGCTCTGGAGGACACTCGTACATAAAAGATACAATTCTAAGCCTCAAGGAACTTTATCAAGTTTACAAAACAAGACAGAAATGAATGGGAAAACAAAAACACAAAAACCAACCACAAATGAAGGGTTGGCGTGGTAAGAGCCATAGACGTGGTATAACATTGCTCTGGAGGCCAAACTGCTGGGGGAGAGCCCACAGAGGAACGCTCCAGGAAAGCCAGTTTCACAAGAGGTGGGATTAACCAGGATGTTGACAGATTTGGAAAAGCAGAGGTCCTAAAGTATTCTAGGTGAAGCTTGGCATTGCAGAACAGTTAGGATTCACCTGTCACAGGAGTGTGGGGAGGCTGTAGGAGGAGGAGAAAAGTCAGTGGAGAAGGGGATGGCACAAGGACACTGTTGAGGCAGAGGTGTATAAGGTTTGCTGGGGACAACAGCCAAGGCTAGAGCAAAAACCTCTCGTAGAAAGTAGGCTGGACTGTGGAAGGCCTCAAATGCCAAGCTAATGAATTTGAACCTTATTTCTCAAATACTGGAAAGCTACTTGAAGTTTTGGCATAGGAGTAACATAATGAACTGTGTCTCGGTCTGTGCTGAAAAGTTTCACCTAAGTCTACACTGCCCACACAAAATATTAAAGAGAGAATTTTTAAACAACGTGCCAAAAGTTTAAAAACCAACACATTTTCATAGATATCTAAATTAAAATCACTGTGACTAAGTTTTAGATCATTCAGTAAATCACATATACTAGAGTAAGTGCAGGAACCACTGAAAGGTCCATTTTAAGTACTAAAAAATGATTTTTGAAAGGTAAACCCAGTCCTAACTACATCTACTCCCTGACTTTGCCCTCCCCCAAACCTGACTAGGGTCTTTATTTTGCTTTAAGCATTACAGATTTCCTTATGTACCTGGAAGGAAGAGCTGTTAGTCATCAGTCTGGATGGTCTGGGTTAATAGAGTCTTTGTTCAGAAAATTTAATTATAGGTTTGAGCCTTGGATGAATGCAAAATGAAAATACTGGAGGGGACTCAGCTAATCTGCTAACTCAGCAGTCCCATGGACCTTCAGAGTTGTCCCTTGTGCATCATTTGGAGAGGCAGTTTCTCCCCTAGTATCTGTGGCATGGCCGATCCTAGTTTACTCCTCCTTGCTTCTCTGGCCTGATCTCTGGCTACCCTGCACTACTGCTTTCAGCAAAGGTTCTGCAATCAAAGGCCTGAAAATGCTCAAATGTAATTTTGGCAGTTTCACATCCCTTAGAGGTTTCTGCCTTCACACAGGCAACACAACGGTGTTAGTTTGCACTGGCTCCAGGCAATACCACAGCTTTACCACCTCTGACCCCCAAAAGGTGCCCAGAGGGAACAGAGTTTAAACCCAAGCTTTAATCTACCTTAACATTTACCAAATAATTTTACTCTGGCAAGTGAGTATCTGAGGAAGGCTGCTGAATCAAGGGGATTTCGGGCTGCATTTTATACTTTGTTGATTACTATAGAGATGCCAGAATTTTAAAACCATAAATAAGGAACCAAATAACATTTTAAGATACTAGATTTTGAAAATGTTCAGAGCAACAAAGGAGAAAACTCTGGTTAATAAAACACCTGCTTTCCAAACCATGGGTAACGTTCAGGCATCTTTCCACAGAAACTCTAAGATTCCTGCCAGTGTCACAAAAGGGGAAGGCGCTGACCAAAAAATGTCCATGAAAGCCATTTGAAAAGTATAAAGAGAATTTCCTGAAATAGTAAGGTGAACTTCTAGTGCCTGAAAATCTCTAAATCAGGCTCTCCTAAAGGACTGTAAAGTCGAGGTAAACATTTCTAGTTTAAAAAAACAGGGGAGGCTACCTTTTGGTTTGATGTTTCAATTTCAAACTAAAATAGAAGGTAACAACCTCTAATATGTTCAAACATTCAGATTCCTAGAGAAAAGTGATATTTAAATGTAATATATGGAAATGATTAGGGCAACATTTAATTGAAAAGTGAAATAAACTAAACTCAGAATAGGCCATTTTGGAAGGAAGACCAAAGAATTTTGGTTTCTCTTCATTTCTATCATTCTCTTATACACTGAGCCCTATGGTTGCCATTTGCGGGGATACAAAGATGAATTTGGCTTTCAGTTCTCCCTCAGTGTTGAGGGAGAACTCCAAATCAAAATCACAAAACAAAAAGCCATCTTTTTTGGAAAATTGTCTTAAATACTAAAAGGCATTTCCAGTTCAAAATATAAAGGTAAACACTCTCACAGAGACTCAATTATTTGGGTAGAGACATGTGGTTAACATTTCCTAGGGAAGAAGCAAATGAGAAAAGGTCAAAGGCAAAAGTCAACTGAGAAGAGCTGCAACATCTCAGCAATTTACAAATTTAAAGGACAGCAACAGTTTGAGGGTGAGGGATACACATACCACTTCCATTCATTATAAGCTGAGGTTTAAGGGAAAATCTCTTGCTTCTCTGGGGTGAACACCACAACATCTGTTCTTTGGTCATAACAGCAACTAAGTTGATTTAAGAAAATATTCTCTCCCTCTTTTTTAGAGCTGTTCATTCATAATTACTTGATTTCTCTTGAGACTTGGTTCCCTTAAGATGTGTTTATTCTGCACATCTGCTCTCCCCATACCTGATTACACAAAGGTATCAGAAAGAGCAAACCAACAGGTATAAAGAGACCAGCCCTCAAAACAGATCAAAGCAAACAACCCGTGGAGTCCTTTGGAAATCTTGGCTGGCAGCTCTTGTAAATAAAAGTGCTTCTAAAGCAGAAAGCATTCAACTACCGTATTTATATAGGGCGTGATTGACAGGTCAGTTATTAACTTCATAAAAACACAGGCAATGTTAACTAGCAAGAATGTTTGTTCTAGCTGTTCTATCTGAAGGAAAATGAAATCCAAGATAGAATGGCTTGCTCTCTGTTTCTTTTAAGTATTTATTTTAGAACCGTGCAGTATAAAAGAATGTTTTTTCAAGTCAGTGAACTTAAGCTATTTTGCTTACTGTTCTGGAATTTAAGTATGTTGTTATAATTCTTTAGAAAACAAATGTTACATTTACTAAAGGCAAATTCCAATGGTGCACTATGATCTTTTCAAGCCCTCAAAAAATTTTTATTCTTTTGAATTACTAAAAGTAAAGAAATTTTACATTAATTAATCTTTCTTCCAGTAACTAAAGTATATGAAATCAGGGAAGGAAAGAGCAGGATGGTTTCCTCTCAGTGCTCCAGACACAGGCATGTGCTCCTTGAATTGCTTATAGTAGCAAGTTTAAAATTTGCCGGAAGAAGCTAAGAATAAACTGATCTCTATTTTATTAGTTATTTTGAGAGCTTTATTACTAATACATTCTACTATGTAAGATCATTTACAACAATATTATAAGGTAGTATATTTTATTTATAGTTATCTCACAAAATCTCAGTTGTATATTGATATATGGTCAGAAAATTCTGTAGAAGAAATAAATCCACTTTTGTATGCAACAGTTTTCATCCGTGAGGCTTAATATGTTTAGCACCTACTCCCATCCCAGTGGGTAAAACCAAAAATGTCAGCCTATGTTTCTCCAACTTGAAGAGCAACTTCTATAATAGTAGCTTTGAGCAACTATATAACAAAGGAATCTAAAACTTTTGCTTCTATCCATCAATACTCTTACTCATCTATAAAACAAGTAGCTTAAAAAAAAAGTAACAAAAAAGAAGTAGAAGGAAAAACAAGTTTTACTTTTTTGAATCAATCAATGAATACCTTCAAGACTGGAATTGTATAATGTTGGCATTCCTAGCCAAATAAATGCTTGTAAAGTGGACTGGTATTTATGTGCATCTTTGTTTATGTGTGTTTAGTATCCTTGGGCCTGGGTTTTTTTCCATGTAAACTAATAAGTTTTGTTAAATGCCTCTTGAATTAAGTTAAGAAGGCTATTTGTTAGCAAAATGTATCACTCTCGGCAAAGGCTGTCATCACATGAGCTACATAACAAGCACAAGAACAAACCAAAATTCCCCAGAAAAATCTTGCTCATCAGTACATTTAATGTACCACAATCCCGCTTCCTCCGGCATTCCTACAAACAACAGTCTTTCAGAACACAGAATTCTTATGAAATAAATACTCAGCCTCAGAACACGCCCTGGCCTCCTCCACTATCCACTCCTCCTGCTTCCCCCGCAGGACTATATTTTCAAACTAGAATATTTGTTTTGACAGACTTCTGCTTGCTTAATTCTCTAGCAAAAGATTTCTTGTGCACCCCTAGCCAGTAACGAACATTTTGCCAGAAATATGCAACTGTTGGCATGACAAGAACAGGGGGAAAAAACCCTGCCGGCAAAGACCCAGAATTGAAGATAAAAGCTGGTATATTTGGATGAAAAGAATCTTTTCCCTTAACATATTATAATTTCCTCTTGTTTTCCCTGCTTCTCACTATCATGAGGAAAACCTTGATTTGGCAGTTTCACATACCTTCTCTACACTATGTAAAGCAATAGGAACTATTCTCTAAATCTTGGTTTCTAATTAAAGAACTATTTATCCAAATGAAAATGTAGGTTAGCTAATCCTACTCAAAGAATAAATCTCCAAAACAATTTCTTAATAATAGTTTATCAGGAAAATTAAAATGCATTGAACTTGTTTAATCCAGTGGAATACTTCCCTTTCATTATTTCTCCAGTTACATTTAAGGACTTAACACTCCAAAACTTAACAATGCAAGATGGCTCCACCTTCTCTGACTGAGTTCAGAAGGGCTGGGTAGAGTCTCACACAGCTCTCCTTAGAGAGCTCAGGGCGTGGGTTAAGTGCCTCCTTCTACAACTACCCAGATTCTTGGGAGGAAGAGCCCACAAAGTAGATTTTCTGCATGGATGGATTCAGACACTTTCCAGAAAAACACAACACAACAAAATACTCACAGATCTTGAAAAGAGCAAGCCTGTCCCAAAGAATATCAGATTACTAAAATACTCAATGTCTGCTGAGGGATCCTCATCCTTCATACATCACTTAAATACTGATGCTTCCCCGAGTCTACCCTAGCCCCTCTGGGTGATCTCATTCACTTTCCTGGCATAAAATACCACCTACAGATGACTCCATCATCTGGCCTAGACCTCACTCCTATGCTCCAGACCCTACATATCTAACTGCCAAATAGATGTCATTTTGGATCTGCCATTAGATGTCCCCCAGGCATCTCAAAACACAGGGGCAAAACTGAACTTGGTATCTTCCCCCACCAGTCTGTTCCTCCTCCTAAATCCTCGCCGCTGTAAATGGCACCATTAGCCCCAGAATCTGTCCAAGCCACAAATCTGCTGCCATGCCACTATGTTTCCTCTTCCCTGGCCCCCTTGTTTTTCATCAAGTCCTATCAAATCTACCATCTTAATATCTCTAATCAGTATCTGTCTCTCCATCCTCCTTGTCTGCCTCATTTCCAACCTGAACTCATGCTCCTCTCTTCTCACCACTTGGTCCATCCAGAATTTCCCAAAGTGTGTCCTATAAAACACAGCTCTTCAATGGATATTCTATTAAAAGGATTCCATGACTCAATATTTTAAATGAGTAGTCAGTGCTATGACTGAAGAATCATAATGCATAGCAGCATATTAATGTCTTCAAGAAATTCTGAATTGAAAAAACATGTTCACACCAACCTTTCACTACCATCATCTGTCCTCCTGGCTCCCTTTGCCCCTACAGTTTTCTTCACTTGGTTAACTTCTACTCATCCTTCAAGCTCAGGCCCTGACTCTTACAGGAAGTTTTGCCTAACAGTCCCTACTCATCCCTACTCTGTGTGTCCACAACTCCTTGCATATCTCTATATGAGAATATTCATGCTGCTAGCACACAGTTTGGGGTATGTCTACTATACTTGATTCTGAGATCTTTGTGGGCAAAGACTTTGACTTATTTACCTCCTAATGCCCAGCATATTACCTGGCACATAGCAGCAGGTCAATATACCCTACTGAGTAAATGAATGCTTACAAGAGCTAATTGTATTGTGCATTTACTCTGTGCCAAGTACTCTCCTAATCTGCAGGCACGTATGAACTCACTCAATTGCACAAAAACCCTAAGAGATACTTTCCCCACTCAAGACATGAGGCAACTGAGGCAGAAAGCATAAATATGTTTCATTATTCCTCCAATATGACCTTATTTTCTTATCTTCAGCAGGATAAATGTGAGTAATTTTATTCTACTTCTAAAGAAAGAGGATGTGATTAAACACCATGGGGATGCTGCTTGGCAGAACTTTGTTACTTTAAGAAATACTGTATATTATTTAACAAGAAAAAAACCTTTCATGTAGTGCAAAAATAACTGAGCTAGAAGTTATAACTGAATTTGAACACTAGCTCTGCTTCACGCTAGATATGAAACGATGTAGCAAATAAATAACCCAAATTCCAAGTGTGCCATTTAGAAAAGGGACAATAATACTTACTGAGTATCACTACCAGGAATACAGGACATAGTGTGTAAAAGCCCTTTGTAGCACTTAAGGTTGGTATACTGATGCTACTACCATCATGAACAATACAATGGAATAATGTTTACCTACCCACACAGCAAATATTTAGGACTGATTACTATGTATTTCTATTTTTATTTCCCTGTGGGTAAACTGGTCCAAATAATTGGAAAAGTTTTCAAATCTGCAGAGACTTCTCCTGAAAGTTGAGAAAATTTCTACTAAATTGAACCAATCAAACTACATCTGTTTTGAGGCTCACAGTATAAACTGGTAAATAAGAAAAATAATTGACTATTAATTTTAAAAAGCTTGACAACACTCTTAAAAATTTCAACAAAATTATGACTACCACAACTGACTAAACTATCTACACTGTAGAGACTGTCTACACTCTTCTGTCACTAATGGAATCTTATATAATATAGCCAGTGCTCTCAGCCCTACAAACTATGAACAGCTCAGTAGATAAATCTCAATAAGCCTCCACATCAAACAGACTGGAAGAAATCAAAAGACCGCTGAGCTAAGCCAGACCAGGCTGATATTTTGGTTTATTGGTTAACTGTTATGCTTGGAAAGGCCTAAAGCTTAATTGCAAGGCTTGAGGTGTAAGTAAAAAATGCCTGACTTAAGTAAAAATACTGATCATAGCATCTGTCACTAGTTAAAATATGTGGAGATCTTTATCCAGGATATTTTTTGTTGTTTGTATTTTAAATAAATGAAAATAGCCAGTCACACGGTGACTAAACATGAATCATTGTTTCAGCTTTTCGAGAATGCTTGGTGTAAATTAGGGAGTAACGCTGTTGTTAATCCAAGTCATGTGAAAGCTAAAAAGGGGAAAAATCTGGTTTAGTTTATGACTTCTTGTGGTATTAACCATAGGTTTTTGCACAAATATTAATGAATACAACGCTTTGAAACACTATATGGAAAAGTGAAATCCGGTGGTGTTATTTGGATCTTTTTACCATTTTCTACTGAATAAGTCCATTTGGCTGAATAAGCAACAAAATTAAATATTTTTTAAAGGCCCTAAGAGAAAGTTCTCCAATAAAGGGTCAGTAAAGCTTTTAGTAAAAGACTGAAAATGAGGTCCTCCTCACTGCATTGCCCTCATTTTCACTGCTACCAAAGCTACTCAATTATACTCAATCAGCATTTACACAGCGCTTTAGGATGGGCAAAAAATGTAAAATACAATCCCCCACCACCTTAAGAATTTGGTATCTGAGGGCATATAACAATTCACAAGAAACAATACCACCGCAAGAAAGAGATGGCATACAGAATCTGGGGCACATCAGGAAGGGTCCTAAGGAAAGGAAGACCAAGTGCTGGGATGACCATTACCACATTTATTCCTCACAACTCTAGAAGCAGATACTATTACCATCCCCATTTTATGATTGACCCTGAGATGAAGAAACTGAGGCCCGGGGGACTAAAATAACTTGCTCAAAGTCAGAGCCAAAAGTTAAGTCTAGGTCTGCCTATCTCAACATGCATTTTTAAAGCAACATCATTGCCTACCTACTATATTAGGCAGATCCTAAATAAGGCACTAGGATACAAGGGAGCATGAGCCCCAGACCCTGTCCTCAAGCAAGTCGGTCAGGTCAGGGAAGATTTCCAAGAGGAAAAAAGCTTTGGGTTGAACCCAAAGGATGGAGGAAATCAGCATACTGTAAGCAAAAGAGGAGGGACAGGCACTGTAGGAGTAGAAAAAGCATGAACAAAAGCATCAAAAGGAAAAGCCTGACAAGTTCAAGGGAACAATAGGGAGATTGGCTTGATTAGAGTGTGTTTATTTGTTGGGGTGGGAGAAGTTAGCCAGCAGGAGCTTAATAAATATTTGTGGGTTTGAATAATAGCAGATAAGGTGAAAAGGGCAGGTCCAACTTACAGAGGGCCTTGAAAGCTAAGCCGAAGAAAACACAATTAACCAACAAATAATGTGGACAAACCTGAAATCTCACTAGTAATAAAAACAATGCAAACTGAAAAAAACACGGAAATTTCCCCCTCACATTCCCTTAAATGAACATTAAAAAAAAAATTATTCTCACTACTAGGAAGACTATACATAACTGGTAAATTTGTAAACTGATATAATGTTATTTTTTAAAAAGCTTGGTTATTAGTTTCATTGAATGTTTATATTCTTTAACCCAGCTTTTTCGCTGCTGATAATTTATCCCCTCAAAAAATCCAAAAAAACATGCCTCTCTCTGCATAAGAGAATATTCCCTGCATCACTTTTTATAATGTGGAAAATTAGATGGAATGTAATGCTCAATGATAAGTAGGTGGTTAAAACAAAAAAAGTTTCTTAGAAAGTGTTTTAAAAACGAAAAGGACCAATTAGATGGGTACGACTTTAGACTGTAGGCAACAGAAAGCTAATAAAAATTCCTGAGTAGGAAGGTGACATGGGAAAAAATGTTTTTCAAGAAATCCGACAAGGGCCGGGTGTGGCTCACGCCTGCAATCTTAGCACTATGGAAGGCCGAGGCAGGCAGATCGCTTGAGCTCAGGAGTTTGAGGCCAGCGTGGGCAACATGACGAAACCCCATCTCTAAAAATAAAACAAAAATTAGCCAGGCGGGGTGGCACACCTGTAGCCCCAGCTACTTGGGGGCTGAGGCAAGAGAACTGCTTGAACCCAGGAGGTCGAGGCAGCAGTGGGCTGAGATCGCCCCACTGCACTTCACTCTGGGTGACATGGTGAGACCTTGTCTCAAAAAAAAAAAGAAAAAAGAAAAAGAAAAGAAATCTGACAATATGTAAATAGAGTCTGAGGCCAGTTATACCCTCTGACACATAAATTACACCTAGGAGAATCTATCTGTAGGAAATAACCCTACACATTAAAACATTTTATACGTAAAGATGCTCACCATACCATTACTAATAATATTAAAAACTAGGGGGGAAACGAAATATTTAATAGTAGTAGAATTATCAAGTAAACTACGATTTGTCCATTATAAGGAATGTTACTTAAGCACCTCTTAGAAGATGAATGATTATATAACTACATGAAAAATGCCTCCTATAAGCGAAAAAGGGAGGATACAAAACGGTGTGTGTATAATAATTAGTAATATACCTTATAAAAACTGAACACTCACGAATGAGAAAATGACAGGAAAATGCTTCAAAATGCTAACAAAAATTGTATTTGGGTGACAAGAATAAGACTCTAACTTTTTCATATTCTCCATTATTTTAAATAAGCATATACTACTTTCAACATAAAAAGAGGGAACAAAAGTGAAATAGATAGAGGCAACAAGACCTAGCCTAGACCACAGCATAATCCATTCATCCACCTGGCTTTGGAAGACTCCACAGTTTCACTAGACTTAGCTAACCAGTAAAATCAGCAGTGAACTGGTAGCAAGGAAGAGACAATCTCAGTTGAAGAATATTTGTTTTGAATATAAGGAAACAGAGCTCATCTATGGGATGGGTAGTGATAATGGGGAGGACCTGAGGGACAAAAGACTGACCGTAGTAAGAAAAAATAAATGTAGGAAAAGAGTTGGAGTCTATAGGCCTACTGAAAACATACAGGTGTTTTTCTTCAATTCACACTTGGACTCAGGTCTCTAAAGGTCCGTGGTTCTCCTAAGTAAATATATCAAAAATTACAAATTTCAGGGGAACAGAGAATATTGCTAAATACTCATTTACTGTCACCCCCCAAAATAAAAATATTGACAATTATATCATTGAGTATCTCTGATTATAAAGAATACACACCTGGCTGGGCATGGTGGCTCACCTCTATAATCCCAGCACTTTGGGAGACCGAGGCAGGAGGATCACTTGAGCCCAGGACTTTGAGACCAGCCTGGGCAATGTAGTGAGACTCTATCTCTACAAAAAATTGTAAAAATTCGCTAGGCATGGTGGTGCACATCTGTAGTCCCAGTTACTCAGTGGCGGGGCTGAGGTGGAAGGATCACTTGAGCCTGGGAAGTCAAGACTGCAGTGACCTATGATTGTGCTACTGCACTCCAGCCTAGGTGACAAAACAAGACTCTGTCCCAAAAAGCAAAATAAACTAATATAAAGAGTACATATCCAAAATTGGTAAGTTTCTCTGAGAAGTAGGGAAACCTCTTGTAAACAGCAAACACAACTCCAAGCATTTCCTAATATATAGGCTAAAACATATACATCATAGACAGAACATGTAACAATAATCAAACACTTACTTCTTGAGTTATACTAGAATAATACTATAACATTTGGTTCCTAATTAATGATCATTCCCTCTTCTTCGTTTTTATCACTATTGTCACTTCACAATAAGACTTACCTGTTCTGTAATGATTTTGTGCCTGTTGGTTTTTGTTTTGTTTCATTTCCAGCACACTGTATGCTCCCTAAGAATAAGTTGCTCTCATGCCTTCCTAATGCCTGCACTAAGTCTGGCATACAGTTGATCCTTAATACATAATGAAGATATTAGATCATGCACACAAACCCATTCAAGACTAAGATAAATGAACCAAGAAACATGTTTCCTTTTGCTATTTTGATTAAAGAAATTCTACAAAGAGTTATATTATACACAAGGCCCTGAAAAACTGTTAAACTTCGATTTAACAGGGATTGGGGGAAGAAAAGTTTCCAGAGAAAGAAACCTCCATAGAAAATGCCATGGATGTCATGGAATTTGATCTTCATGGGACAGCCAACCAGTTTGGCAGTGCATGACAGCACAATTTTGAAGGTACCAAGGCTGAAAACAGACAGGATAAAAACAGGCAAGTATTTAAGTATGATATCTCCAGGTATGGAAAGGCCACAACTTATAAATAGTCATATGGCAATTGAAATACATTTTTCCAAAGACATAAATGCTATAAATGGTGGCACTGCAGACAGCCCACAGAAATTACTTCACCATTGAAACACTACACTTTTGCAACAATTAAAAATTGAAACCTATGCTACTATAATATTGATAACTAATCAAAACAAGAGAATCATTGAAAGAACCTCTTTTATTTCCTTGAAGTGTTTGAAGCTAAACGGAAAGTTGGCTTAATTAAAGCATGAAAGAGATAGAGATGATGACCTGGTGCTAGGTTTCT
Source organism: Gorilla gorilla gorilla (assembly GCF_029281585.2). Taxonomy (NCBI): domain Eukaryota; kingdom Metazoa; phylum Chordata; class Mammalia; order Primates; family Hominidae; genus Gorilla; species Gorilla gorilla. The sequence continues at coordinate 96,297,100 of NC_073236.2, read as the reverse complement.
GGTGAAAACCGGGCACTTGTCACTCTTAAAGGCCAGTGACAATGTGTTTTCAGTACATATAACTTCATTTCCAAATACAGCCACCTGTCACTTAACAACAGGGATATGTTCTCAGAAGTGTGTCATTAGACAACTGCATTGTAGTGTAAACATCGTAGAGTATACTTATACAACCCTACATGGTATAACCCATTACATACCTAGGCTATACGGTATAGCCTATTACTCCTATGCTACAAACCTGTACAACATCTTATTGTACTAAATACTGTAGGCAATACTAACACAGTAAGTATATGTGTATCTAAACATACTAAGCATAGAAAAAGAATAAAATATGCTATAAGAGATGAAAAAAATGGCACACCTGTCTAGGGCAGTTACCACGAATGGAGCCTGCAGGACTGTAAGTTGTTCTGGGGTGAGTCAGAGTGAGTGGTGGGTGAACATGAAGGCCTAGAACACTGCTGTACACTACTGGAGACTCTATAAACACTGTAGCCTAAGGCTACACTAAATTGATTTAAAAAATTTTTTCCTTCTATAGTAAATTAATCTTAGCTTACTGTAACTTTTACTTTATAAACTTAAAATTTTTAACTTTTTGATCTTTTGTAACAAAGGTTAAAACACATTATTCGGCTGTACAAAAACATTTCCTTTTTTTATACACTTATTCTATAAGCTTTTCCTATTTTTAAAATTTATTATCTTACTTTTTAAACTTGTTTGTTAAAAAGAAAACATGAACATTAGCCTAGGCCTACACAAGGTCAAGATCATCAATATCCCACCTCTACATTCTGTCGCACTGAAAGGTCATCAGGAGCAATAACAAGCATGGAGCTGTTGTCTCCTATGAGAACGATACCCTCTTCTGGATACCCTCTTCTGGATACCCCCGAAGGACCCGCCTGAGCCTGTTTTACAGTTAACTTTTTTTTTAATAAGTAGGAGTACACTCTAAAATAACAATAAAAGATATATTATAGTAAATACATAAACCAGTAACATCATCGTTTTTTATCAAGTATCACATTATGGTACATAATCGTACATGTTACGCTTTTTTTTTTGAGACGGAGTCTCACTCTCACCCAGGCTGGAGTGCAGTGGCGCGATCTTGGCTCACCACAACCTCTGCCTCCTGGGCTCAAGCGATTCTCCTGCCTCAGCCTCCCAAGTAGCTGGGATTACAGGCCCCTGCCACCACACCCAGCTAATTTTTGTATTTTTAGTAGAGATGAGGTTTCACCATGTTGGCCAGGCTGGTCTCAGACTCCTGATCTCAGGTGATCCATCTGCCTCGGCCTCCCAGATTACAGGGATTACAGGTGTGAGCCACCGCGCCCGGACCATGCTTGACTTTTATACAACTGACAGCAGAGCAGAGAGAGGTTTTACACCAGCATCACCACAAACATGCGACTAACACATGGTGCTGAAACATCATAGGGGATAGGAATTTTTCAGCTCCACTATAATCTTATGGAACCATCGTCATATATGTGGTCTGTCATTGACTGAAATGTTATGTGGGGCATGACTGTACAGGTAGGAGAGGCATATCATCAATACTGCTCTGTGTTTGTAAACCATGACCTGAATCATTTAGTGTCATATGGATAGAGCAAAAGAAGGAAGAAAGATACAGAAATAGATGACATTTTCTCACCTTAATGGAAGAAGAATTAAAGAGATGGGAATGAGGAAGGGGTTTAAAGAGGATGTGTGTCTTAAGAGTGTGAGAAACAGCTCTGTTCCAGGTACAATTACACAGTGGAGCTGAAGTGAGGAAATGGGAGGAGTGGAACATGCAGGCTCTTCCCCTGAGAGAGAGGAAAGGAGTTCACAGAGTACTGACAGCTTTCCACTTTGTTTTAGAGTTACGTTTACAGCCGAGTTCAAGTGTTATCTCTCCTCCTCCACTCTTCCCCAAAGATTTCGACCATATTTTATAAATGTCTGTACTCCCCTTAGTACTCAGATCCTTGAACCTTGCAAACGTCTGTGCTGAATGAATGATGAAGAAAAAAAATGTTCAATCACCTGAACAGGACACTAATCATAGAAAATGGAACCAGCGGCATAAGAAGGCTTTGCTTATAGGGGGCAAAAGAAGAAATCAAGTGAATTGAAGGAGAGAAGTATGCAATTGACCATTTATATGTATCTAAATCAACTTCAGGTATTCAGAATTTGAGTGATCATAGAGATAAATAAAAGAAAGATGAAGATGTCTGAAGAGTATTAGATGCTTCTAGAATTGTGTTTATAGAGTGGAAAATTCTAGCCCTCCAAGATTTAGTAACCTGTTTCTTTCTCAAGAGAAGTTAGTCTGACCCCATCTTCTACTAAGCCTGAGCGGTCTGCCCTGACCCAGACCGCCTCATGGACCACTTCTATAGAGGCGGTATATGCTGAAAAAAACATTTAGAGTTTAGAGGACAGAAAAGAAAGAAACCTAGCAGACAGAGAGACTGTTCAGGACAACTGACCTAAGTTGAGTTCAGAGACCAAGAAGTTACATCAAAACACTTTGGTTCATAAACAAAAATAATTAATAATTCCAACAAATTTAGAAAGACGGCTGGGCATGGTGGCTCACACCTGTAATCCTATCACTTTGGGAGGCTGAGGTGGGTGGATCACTTGAGCTCAGGAATTTGAGACCAGCCTGGGCAAATGGCGAAACCCGGTCTCTACAAAAAATACAAAAATTAGCCAGGCATGGTGTCATACACGTGTAGCCCCAGCTACTTGTGAGGATGAGGCGGCGGGAGGATGGCTTGAGCCCAGCAGGCAGAGGTTGCAGTGAGCCAAGGTTGTGCCACTGCACTCCAGCCTGGGCGACAGAGCTAGGCCCTGTCTCAAAAAAAAAAAAAAAAACCTAGAAAGACTATTTGACTTCACATTATTTGGCCTTACAAGAAGAAAATCAATGTGATAATATAGAGGTGAAATTCCAAAGTGAATTAGAGTTTATATTAAAAAACAATGTTAACATTCTGTTAGCTTGTTAGAGTTTAGCTCTGAACCAGGGAGACATTTCATATTGCAGAATAGCATTTTCTTGGTTAGGAACTGATTACATTCAACTCAGAATCTCTATTTTAACGTTCTACAAAACTTTGTAAAGTCATGTGTAAAGACACAGACTTTGTTCCTGGGTGAGATTTTTATAATGCAAGCTGCTTACAGGAATGAATTTTATGGAATCATATATCCAGACACTTGTACTACTTCACATCTTTTAATAATTACATAAAGAAAATACATAAAAGAAAAACATATTTTCCTATTAAGCTAAAATACTACATACATAGTCTTAAGTCACTGTTCTTAACACAAACATTTTCAGAGCTTTTCAGATAGCCTAGAAGAATGTAGTAGCACACATGATTAGTTACCTGATCAATATTTATTCCTCTATCTCATCCTTCCTTTTAACAGAACTGATTTTGGTTGGGTATTCACCCTTCTGAGTAGTCACGTGCTTCGGGGAGAACCAGCACCAACCCCAGACCCAACTGATGAATCCTATTAGTCTAATTATAGTGGATCTATTTCCCTCACCAGGGATAAGCTGGGGCATGCTAAGATGTTAACTCTGGCCAATAAGATATGAAGAAAAGTGTGTAGAGTGTGGAGGTGGGAACATGGGAACATAAACAAGAGGAAATGCTGTTGCTCTTAAAAAGAAACAGAAATGCACAAGGCCACTGGGTATTGTGCCTAGACACTGCAGTGTCTGGATATGATGGCTGGAACTGAAGCCATCTTGCAACCATGAAGGAAGCTTGCCTGGGGCTCATGGCATCACATCAAGGATGGCACAGCAGAAACATGAAGGGAAATCGGAGTCTCTGATGATGTTTTCAACCTCAAAAGAATCAATCCTCTTTAAAACTTCCTGGTTATATATGGGATAGTAAGTTGTCTGTATTTAAATTTTGATTTGGGTTTACTGTTATTTGCAGCCAAAAGCATTCTAGCTGCATAAGTCTGAATTATTTCAAGCCTCTGGGTAAATGTTAACAGACGGTGCTATTACTGTGGGGATTAGGAATGACAACAACAGAGTATGCTACTTAATTTACTAGCAAGACTGTATTTCAAAGCTGGTTACTATGTTATGTCATTCTCCCTGTCGGCACTCTTCACCCACCCCACAAACAGATACATATATCACAGTCATGCAAGCTAGGTACTAATCTTGCTGATCAGTTCACCAACTGTATTATAGGCACTATCTTCCCCATACTAATGGTCAAGTCATTGGGAAAATGGAAATTATGTTCTTCTGACAAAATGTTAGAAGATTCTAACCTAGAATATAAAGTTCATTCTCTCAAAGAGGCATTTTGGTTATTATAGAATTTTTAAAGGTCTACAATTATGAAATTTTCCTAGATTCAAATGTATTGACTACCTACTATATGTAGGACGCTATTTTACATTTTTATCTGACAACGTGGGATAATTTACAGTGTATTTAGCTGTAACTAAAACTAATCCTTTCTGTTGCTGCCAAGATATATCTCAAATATATATATCTTTCTCACAGTAGATATATCTACTGCTCCTAATAATCAGAAATATGCCTTTCACCTGCCTTAATCAGTATCCTGACAGCAGTATTCCCCAAACTGTTGGATGGAAAAAAAATGGCAATATATGTTCTTTGAGAGACAGAGAGAGAGAGAGAGAGAGAGAGAAGGGAAGAGAGAGAATCTCCATGGTCAAATAATTTAGGGAAATGCTCATACTGCATGCTATATCCCACTCTTGATGATTCTCAAAACACATTATAGCACAGGTCTGAGAAACCTGTCATTATTTAATTCAGCATTTCTAGTCAGTGAATAACAGAAAAATCTATTTTTCACTAAACATCTCTTAATTTCTTGAGAAAACTAGTATTCGTTAAAACATAGGACATATATTCCCCATTAACATAGCTGCTACTCAATTTAGAAGTGGCACACAAACACTAAACACAGAAATAATCACACCAAATTGTAACCAGGCTTTAAAAGCTACAGAGAGAGCTACTTATTCATGAGCAACTCCCTTTCAAGGCCTTGCATCACATTCTCCATGCCCACCAGCCAGTGGTACAGAATGCAATCACTTCTCAAATAGTTCCTAAAGCAATGGTTTTATCACAGAATACTCTGATACAAAGACTTCTAAATGAATCCTAATGTTCTGTAAAATTCAAACTAGTCTCCTGACATGTCTGTTTTCCACACTCACTGATAGTCTCAGAACCTACTACAGTGCCTATGCAGACTAAGTGACCATGAATCCTTGCTCTAGGAATGAATGACTGAATGAACACTTCCATCATGTCCTCTCTTTCCTCATCTGATTCATCTTTTAATTTTCTTAGACATGTACAATGTGTGTTCCAACTTCTACATCTCTGTTTATGTTACATGATCCCATATGCAACACCCTCTTCTCTACCTATTGAAATCCTGACCATCCTTTCAAGTCCGGATTCAACCCAGACTGCTACATGGAGAATGGCCTCATCCTCCTCTGACCTCTTATCCCCTGACAGTCAGTGCCAGAGAGTTTGATACTCACATTTCCTAAACTAGTTTCCATGTTGGTCTTACCTCTCAATAGATGGTAAACTCCTTGAAATCTCAGATGTGTTATAAACTACTTTTGTACATACCAGGATGCCAAGGTCCATAAGGAGTATTCAATGAAAAAATTAAGAGTATATTTTATTTAAAAGTTCAATGTACAACAACAATAGCTGGAAATTCCTGAGATTTCCAAACTGTACATTACTCAAATCAGTAGTTACAAGGACCAAGTTCTGAATAAAGAAATATTATCCAAGTTCTAAAGAAACTGTTCCCTCTGGCTTTAACCTCTTAGACTCCATTTTCTCATTTGGAAAATAGCTCAGTGGTATTTCTCTACAGGTATTGAAGGAGCAAGAAATACTGCTTGTAAACCCCCTGATAAATGAAGACTTTATCTCATATTCCTGGAAGCAATCCTGACGTCTTAAATTATGTAATCCTGGTATTACATTATATTAGTCTGGCCCATATAAAATGTAAGCTACAAAAATACCAAAGCTAAGAAAAAATATTTACTCATGCTTTTACTAAGATGCAGAAAGAGGATACATGCATTGCCAAAATTCCATAGAACATGCTCAAACTAAAGCAACAATGCCTTAGTTATTAAAGAAGGCAATGGCCTGAAGCAGTACTTAGAAATAAAGATTACTTGGTCCACGTAAGAGTCAATATTTAAGAACACAATGACTAATTCCCACTTCAAGTTCATGAAAACATTTCTTTTGAAGAACTTCTTTTCAGTTAAAAACTTTATTTGTGGTTCTCCTACCTGTAATCTATGAACCTAAGAACGAACAAAAACTTGAAACATGAAACTCTCTAATAGGCCAAAGTGTCAGTATAGACTTAATTCTGACTTTAGGAACATCTCAACCAGGGTTACACAAAACTTGTACTTTACCTCTCAGTCTCCAAAAATACTCATTTATCTACTCTGCCTAAAGAGTAGATAAATGATTGAATGTTAATTCTACAAACAACTCTGGAAAATGCATGAATGACACTCCAGACTATACGAAAACACTAGAGCTCTTAACTTACCTTCAAATCATTAATATTTATAATCTTATGATAATTAAAGCACCTCTTTGAGAAAATTAACTTCATATTTTAAATCAGAATCATCTGAATCCAAACTAGTATTACTGTTGCTAACAGAAACTTCATTTCTAAATAATCGACTGATTTTTTAAAATGTTTTAGTTGAGCTTATTGTGAACTAAAAATAACCATTAAATTCTATCACCAGCACTAGCTCTGTGACCTTGCACAAATTGCTTAACTTTTCTGCACCTCAATTTTCAGATCTGCAAAATGAGAATGAGACTGGATGACTTCCTAGGTCCTCTCAAAGATAAAAACAAATAATAATAATGGTTATTAGTATCATTTTAATTAAAGATATCAATGAAAGACATAAGCACAGACTCTAGAGAAAGAGTTAAGTCTAGAGAAATCGTATCATAAGCAAGAATTATCATAAGCCTCAAAATCCTCTATCAATAGCACCAAACTATTATCAAACATAAGAGTTTTATAGAGATAAATGTTAAAAAAAAAAAGTTAACTTCTTGCTAGCAACACTGATATCCTTATCGGGGTAATTTCATTCATTCTCTACTTTCTAACCAGAAAACTAAGATTTCTACCTTCATAGTTTTACGACATTCCCGGTTGACATTAGAAACCTTGAGCCTTGCTCCTCCCTCACCTCTGTCTACATGAGAACAGCGAGGGGCTCACTGAGGTAAATAAATTCATGCACCAAAAAGTACACATCCTTATTGTCTTTTACCGTCCAGATAAAGAATCTTAAAGTCAACCCAAAACAAAATTCTCCTCTGGTTTACTCCTACCTTTCCTGCTAAAATCAACCTACTATGTGGGAGATTTGAGATTATTGGTCAACATTCAGACTTTGGGTGAAGTGGCTAATTTCCCACAGAGTCTGACAAAATAAAATCTAAAGCCAACTCCAAAAAGGTGACACCCTGCCCATGAGGGAATCCGTTGTTTGGTGTGTAACAGCATGTGCTCTGCAGATGGAACTGGCTTTGTGTTCTAGTTCTGCCACTTTCTGGCTGTATGGCCACAGGCAAGTAGCTAAACCTCATGAGCCTTAGGTTCCTCTTCTGCGAAATGAGGATGATACTGCCTACCTCGCAGAGCTGCGATCTCGGCTAAGTTAGACATGTATAAAGGGTCTGGCATGGCCCACGCACTAAAGAAATGTTACCTTCCTTCACAACTTCTCCTGTCCTTCTACACAACTGAACAGAGACTCCAGCACCACAGATAACTGCCATATTCTTCATCAGACTTGGAGTCCCCTAGGGCAGAGAGTATTTCTGATTTATCTTTGGATCCCAGTAACTAGCAGAGGGCCTGGCCCAGAGTAAAAACATAATAAATGCTTGTTCAGTGGAGAAAATTAGAACTGTTTGGGTTTGAGGATGTTAATAGTACCCTGGCCGCTCATGCCTATAATCCCAGCACTTTGGGAGGCTGAGGCAGGCGATCACAAGGTCAGGAGTTCAAGACTAATCTGGCCAACACAGTGAAACCCCATTTCTACTAAAAAAAAAAAAATTACAAAAAATTAGCCAGGTGTGGTAGTGTGCACCTGTAATCCCAGCTACTCGGGAGGCTGAGGCAGGAGAATTGCGTGAACCTGGGAGGCAGAGGTTGCAGTGAGTTGAGATCCTGCCATTCAACTCCAGCCCAGGCAACAGTGCGAGACTCTGTCTTGGGGGGGGGAAAAAAAAAGAAAAAAAAATTACCCTGGCCACAGTCAAAAGAAAATTCTGCTTTTCAATTTGGCCAAATAGGGCTTGCTACAAGTTACTATGTAGTTCGAAGCAAATAAGCTATTCTGAATTCTAATAATTACATTCTCTAAAATATGAAAACCCAATTGCCCTGCAGCTTTCAATTTTAGTTTTGAGAATTCAATTCTTTCCCAAACAATAGAGTGGGTAACCACAGAAACTTGTGGAATCTCTTTTCCTAGAAAACATGAAGAACAGGAGAGAAGCCAGTCTGTCTGGAAATTGCTTCAAAATCTCTCTATAAGCACGATGCTGGACTGGATTAGATGCCCCTTGAAGGATCCTTCCAGACCTACACCACTAAAATGCTAAGAAAAATAACTGAAATAATTCTCTATCACTTATACCCTGGAAAATAAAATAAATACAATTTAACATCTCCCAACATAGTCACTAGAAACAATTTTACTTGGATCATCCCATGATTTTAGAAACACATTTTCTTCTTAAATTGTACTAAATTATCCTAAGCTATTAATTTGAATATGAGCTCTCTTTAATAAGACAGAATAGAGATTGTACTTAACACAGTAAACAAAACTATTATTTTGTTCCTCTTTCAATCTACCTGTTTCCATGTACCCCAAATCTACTCATTTCCCAATGCCTTGTAAAAAATACTACTTCCCCCCAACATATACTCCACTCAGTTCTACCGTTTATAAATTTCTAATGTGTTCATCACTCACATCACATTGTACAGGTGATTTTTATATGGTGTCTCCTATTTGTATCTGACTCACATGTAACAATTTTTGTCTTCCTAACTGAACTGTAAACTCCTTGAGTAAGATCCAAGTTTTATATTCTTCATGTACTCCCCTATTATGTTAATACTGAGTTCATGATAAGTGCTTTCAAATTCTCATTGGCTCACTGATTTAAGGTGGAGAGTGTGCAAAAGCTAGACAACGCTATACATTAAGCACCTGTATGAAGCTTTGGCAAAGCACACTCCAAGAAGTCAAAAATAAACCTTTTCTGATTGCTACATATTGACATGTGTCATTTAGCTGGGACTCACAGCTGAAAGTTAATACACACAGGGGCTAAAAGGAAAGACCTAGAGCTAAGTGCCATATTAGTTTAGCTCCTGTCCTATAAGAAACGAGGAGCTATGAAGGTGAGCTCACTCACATGGAGATGGAGGCTATTTTAGAAAACATGCATATTGCACAGGTTGCAGAGCTTTGCTGGTTCTGATTTTACATAAAATCAGTTCTTCATTCTGTCAGGCCAAGTCAGTCAGGCAGCAATAAACAGAAAGGAAAAGAGCTTTAAAAATTAAAATTGTAATAATATTATTTTAAAAGCACAAGTGAAACTTGTGTTTTCTCATTCTTTAAAACCCAAAAAACACATCTAAAATAAGACTAATGGGTGCAAAAATTCAGTCATTACAGGTACACTCTACACACTTACAAAGGATCCTTTGCTCCTTTCTTTATATATGAAACAGGAACTTCTTGTCTCTACTATGCGACAGGGACTGTTCTACGGCACTGGGAATACATCATTTTACCAAACTTACAATTCCAGTAACATTATGTAAAGCCTTACTTTAGTATTTCAAAGAAAGAAAAGACCTCAGGGATATTCCAAACCTTATTTTACAGAGAAGAAAACCAAAGCCCAGAGAGGTTGGCTATTTTGTCTCAGTTGATTATAAGTGGTTATATTGTAACAAACACAGGAGGAGAAACCAGATTTCTTATTTCTCCTCTAGTAACAAAATTTACTTATTCATTAGGCAATTATTCCTATATGCCTTCTATATGCCAGGTATGCAAGAATGGTTAAGATACTGACCTTGTCCTCAAAAAGCACGGTCTTAAGAGCAAGACAATCAGACGAGTACAATCACAGAAGTGGTAACAGAAAAAAAACCAAACTATATCTCTAATCGCCTAGGACTTCCAATATTTTAAAGAAAATGAACTTCTAATAGTTTGTTTTATCCTCACAATAGCCCTAGGAGTAGACAGCACAGATCTTATTATTCCTGGTATATAGATGGAGAAACTGAAGTGCAAAGTGGATAAGGGGGCCTATTAAGGTCATCTCCAGTGGCAGCAAAATGCCTAGAGACCAGGTTTGTTTACTCCAAGTTAGACCTTTATTTCCCATTAGATGGAAAAAGCAGATGTTCTTTTTATGTCCAGTTCCCTCTGACCAAGAACACACATTTCCAAATTGTGAGCAGGACAATCTGTGGTTGTGAAAGGAAACAACTGACTTGTGAGGTGTGTCACCGGCTGAGGTTAGTTATCCGGTGGATAAGTAACCAACCAAGATATCATTATTACTAGCCTTCTTGAAGTGCCCATTACGTACCCAGAACAGATGAAAAAGGTCCTTCCTTCAGAAAGTTAATATTGGAAGGAATGGTCATATAAACATTTAAACAAAAAGTGACATAATTAAACAAACTAAAACTAAAAGAACCATCACAAGCAACTGCAAATTTAAGACACTAAAGGTTTTGCAAAGCAAACCTAATGGGAGCTGCCAAGAAATATATCTTCATGGGTTAAACAGGGAACAGAAGCCTTGTACACATAATGGTCCATACCGATGTTCAGATTACTAAAATTAAAAGCTCTCACATTCTTCACAGTTAAAAACTTCTCATTCCTATTTCCTTTTTTCTAGAAACCTTATATATTTTGTAATCTTTCCTATCCAAGAGGAATAAATTTATAACGGAGGTTTCCATCGTAACTTTGGCAAAAAATTAAAATTGTATGGTATCACTGCCCTATTCTTCCTCCCTCAGATACAACCTAAATGAGGTTTTCTCATTTTCTGATCATTTTCTCCTATACATAGTAAAATGTATATATATTTATATATACATTCAAGAATCACTTCATAAAAAACAAAAAAAAATTTTCTTCAAGTTCAGTTTTAAACATTAATTTTACTTGTTTGATGACTTAATATCATATTTCATTTATACCAGTATTTATCAAGGCCTTATAACATGACCCAACTGTTTTAAACTGTAGCACACTGGAGAACTATTAACAAAATAGACAAAGCTAAGGAGAAACAAATATTAGTGATTTCAAGTTAGTGACAGGAAGAATTTCTTTAAGAACAGGCTAAAAAATAAAAATTATAATCATCCCTCCACAAGAGTAATGTTTTATTTATTTAAAAAATCCTCAGTTTAAAAAAAAATTAAAAAGCTCTCTGGTATTGCCTGAACATGCTCAAGGGATTTATACTTACAGCCAGTTACCTTCCTTTTAAATATCTGGTGAATGTTACAGGGTGACAAGAAGCAATTTAAATGATAATTCGGAAATACCATAGTAGGTTTCATTAGAATTATCACTAGTACATCACAAAATGATTTCATATTTTTTTAATTCCTAAGATTTAGTTCCATCACACAAAAATGCATTTCAATAAACATTAGCTTAAAACTTAAATATGAAGCATAATGACTTTTTTAGGTAAGAAGGGAATAGGGCTTTGAATATAACTCTAGATCCTCAAGAGAAAGACCACTGGGCCAAACTGGATCCTAGATAAAGTTAAGGAAGTAATTAAATGTGCAGCAACAGTGACATCTAGTGTTAACAATTGCAAGTCAATTAGATTACCATTAAATCCTCTTAAGTGCTAAATAACAACTATTCAAAGCTTTTCTTCTTTAAAAACAAACAGATCTTGTGCATTTTTATCTAAAAACTACCCAAAATCAAAATGGTTCCACAGGTTTCTTTTCAGGCATAACAAAAAAGCTGTTTTTTTAAAGACAAAAACAAATTAGACGTTAAACATAAAACTAAAGGCCAAAAGTAAAAAGCACTGTTTATTTCTTGTGGTTAACACATATAGGTGCTCCTCTTAGTACCAGAGTTTAATGCAAAGGTAATGTGAGAGATGTTCTAATGAGAGTATCACAAACATTTAAACTTCCACCTATAAAATTAAAGATATTATACAAGCTAGGATAATATATACAAGTAAAGTTAAGACATTTCAGGACTACTTAAAGAAGATGCAATTAAAAAAAAAAAAAAAACACTAGCTTTTGCATGGAGAAACAAGCTCTACATTTCACCCCTTGCTACCTTGCTAAATTTTTGTTGCTTTGAAAGGTCCACTTATTAAACAGTTGATATTTTTGCCCAAGGGTTTATAACTTGGCAGCATAAGTTAATTTATTATAGTATTTTTATAGTTTTATGCTCTAGATGAATCTATAACAGTAGGCACAATTTCAAAATTTGTTTTTGGCCAGGACAATATTGTATTTTTTAAAAAAAGTAAAGTTAGCCTTAAATGGAGCTTACCTATTTGTTTTGGAATGTTCATCCTTTGCCCTTTTAACTCCAAAAATTCTCGTGATCAAGGCACTAAAGAGAAGTGTGGATGAATTTCGCACCTAATGTACAAATGAAAACACAATAAGGGTTAAATATTCTTGGCATGAAACCAACGTTTACAATGTTCAAACTAGATAATTTAAAATCATTACCTAACTGGCTAGTGTGAGGCTAAAAAGACAGATTTGTGTTCATAAAATAATTTAAAAAAAAAACTTTACAGTCATCGATTCAATGACTTAAATTGAGCTCTACAACCCAATCACATGCACACAACACAGTCTTTTCCTATATTCCTAATATTACCATCAACAGTTTTCACTATATCTCTGCACTTAGAGCATCAAATAACACTTTTCTAAAAATTCATTTTTCTATATTCTTCCTGACAATGAAGATTGCAGTAAAACCTCAGCTCTTTCCACTTATTTTCTGAAATCATTTTACCTATGAGAAAATACTTATAAAACCTAACTTCAAAGAACCAGGCCCAGTGGCTTACACCTGTAATCCCAGCTACTTGGGAGGCTAAAGTGGAAGGACTGCTTGAGGCCAGGAGTTTGAGACCAGCCTGGGCAATACAGTAAGACCCCCATCTCAAAAAAAAAAAAAAAAAAAAGTATTTTTTTAGAGATTTTTTTGTTTGTTTTTGACTTTTTGTTGTTGTTGTTGTTGTTGTTGTTTTTACAGCCATGGCACATGCCTATAGTCCCAGGTAGTCAGAAGGCTGAGGCAGGAGGATTGCATAAGGCCAGGAGTTTGAGGCTGCAGTAAGCTATGATTGTGCCACTGTGCTCCAGCCTGGGCAAAAGAGTGAGAACCTGTCTTTAAAAAAACAAAAAGAAAATCCAAAAATCCTAACTTCAAAGAATCCAGGTAATTAATATGGCTAAGAAAATAGTTAAATCCAAAATCTTGCTTATCAGCTTCACAATGCAAGTAACTTATCAAGTAATTTCAATACTGAAATTAACTGATAACATTAGTAAAGATAAGAGGCAGGAATTACCATGAATAAACACAAATTATTTCTCCAAGATGATAATAATCTTTTCCCTATCTTTTCCAAACCAATGTGTCAAGATGCTTTGGAAGATCATAAAAGGGTCTTGACTGTTTTGGCACTATAGGCTTCCTCAATTACTCTGTAAAAATCAGTGTAGAGATATATATGTACTCACCTTGCTACAGTGTGTAAGGCCCTATACCAGCACCATGGATAAGATCCAGAAACAGAAAACACATACTTACTGGTATTACAGACCTTATACTCTAATTAAGTAAGTGACATAACCACATGGTGTGTTAAATAGCAATATAAGTAGAAAGATCACTAAAAGTAACGTTAAGATTTAGAAAACAGCTTCCTGAAAGCGCTGCCCTTAGAGTCACAAGCTCAAATGCTCACAGGAACAGTGAGTGACACAGGCAGCAGTGGACTTGGTCTAATGCAGTCAGTGTCAGCTGAGTTGCTGCCATGAGGAAATATAAGTCCAGTTTTGCCAGATCATCTGCTTTTTCAAGAGAAGCCAGAAACCCTGGTTTTTATGTGAAATCTATTTTGAAATGCTGGCAGGAAATTAAAGGAAAAAAAGAACCAAACACCATGAAAGCCAAATAAAACAGTGGTAGGCTAGTTTGTCCTACTGGCCACCAGTTTGTAACCTCTCCTCTAGAAGCCCAGAACTGACTCAAGTCATGCGTGGTAGCCATAGAAGTGAACTTTACAGATATACTGGCACAATCCATATCAAAAATGCAATAAAACCCTAAAACTGAACAGATTCACTTACGTTCATTCAACAGCCATCAAACATCCATGGAGGCCCTACTATGTGCCCTGCCTAATTTAATCCCCAAATAACAAATCAATCCATGCTGTTGTTACTTTATCAATATAATCTCTGCCCTCATTCAGGTCTGGATTATCTTCTACCTGATCTAGTAAGGTAGTTCCCAAAGACTTTTAGGTCTAAGATGACTTGGTAAAGATATCTGGGACCTTCTCTCCTCTCAGAAATCACACAAAAACACAAAAAAGAAAAGGAAAACAGAAACAGACTCCATCTTGCCCTAAGCCATACTTTCTGACAAAGGCTGCCAGATGCAGTAAAATTAAAACAGGAGTGCCTGGAGATGTTGAGAAATGCACACCTTAAACAAAACTGTAGAGGACTATTTTACAAAGTGAATGGGCACCCTCTGAAACAAAACTCCTTTGATTTGATAGACTGACCGCAGAAGACACATGTCTTTTTAGTAATATTAAGATGGACCAGACGGTTCTAATCCTATCTGCCTGATCCATCCTGATATGGTCTGAATATTTGTGTTCCCCAAAAATTCATATGTTGAAATTCTAACCTCCAAGGAGTTAGGTGGTGGAGGCCTTTGGGAAATAATTAAGTCATGGGGGCAGAGCTCTCACGAATGCGATTAGTGCCCTTATAAAAGAGGCCCCAGTGAGCTGCCTCACTTCTACCATGTGAGGACACAGCTAAAAGGTGCTATCTATGAACCAGAAAGTAGGCCTTCACCAGACACTGAATCTGCCAGCATATTGATCTTGGACTTCCCAGCCTCCAAACTGTGGGAAATAAATTTGTGGTATTTTGTTATAGCAGCCAGAAGGGACTAAGATATCCCTTATAAAGTGCCCTCATTAGCAATCAATGATGATCATTACATTTTCCATTAGGTGTAGCAAAATCACGATATTCTATAGGCCTTCTGCATTAATCATTCACATCCTCAGAAAAACTTTACTTTTTTAAAGCTTTTCCTCATCTGCTATTTGGTTACCCTGTTTATCAGTTAGTAAAGAATTATTTCCATATATTGATCATTTTCAGAATAATTAGTTCATGCCATACCAACCTCCAAAGGTGACTGCATGATTGTTTTAAAATCACTTTTAAATTACTTTTTTAAATTGAGGTATAATTCACATATAAAATTTATTATTTTAAAGGATGCTATTCAGTGGTTTTTGCTATATTAACAAAGTGTGAAGCTATCACCACTAACTAAATTCCACAATATTTTCATTACCTCAAAATGAAACTTGGGAGCCGTTAGTCGTCACTCCCTATTCTCCTGCAGTAGGAAAGCACAATCTACTTTGTGTCTCTATAAACTTAACTTTTCTGGATACGTCATATACATGGGATCACGTAGTATGTGGCCCTTAATGTTTGGCTTCTTTCACCTAGCATAATGTTCTCAAGGTTCCCCCATGTTGTAGCATGTATCAGTATGTTATTCCTTTTTTATGGCTTAATAATATCCCATCGTACAGATATACCGTATTTTTAAAATCTGTTCTTCATTTGATGGACATTTGGGCTATTTCTAATTTGGAATATTATGAATAATTTTGCTAAGAATATTCATGTACAAGTTTTTGTGTGAACATGTTTTCATTTCTCATGGCTATATACCTAGAAGTAGTATTGCTTGGTCACAGAGTAACTCTATGTTTAACCTTCAAAAGAACTGCCAAAGTGGTAGCACCATTTCATAGTCTCACTAGCAATGTATTAGCATTCCAATTTCACCAGTTCTCCAATTTCTCCACATCCTCCCTAATACTAGTTATTTTCCATGCGTTTTATTTTAGTGGGCATGGAATGGTAACTCATTGTAGCATTTCCCTCATGACTAATGGTGTTAAGTATCCTTTTGTGTGCTTACTGGCCATCTGCCTATCTTTTTTGGAGATAAATATTCTTTGTCCATTTTAAAATTGGGTTGTCGTTTATTATTGAGTTATAAGAGTTCTTTATATATTCTGGACACTCCACTCTTATCAGATGTATAATTTGCAAATATTTTCTCCCATTCTGTGGGTTGTCTTTATACTTTCTTGATTGTGTCCTTTGAAAAACATTTTTTTTCTTGATGCTGGTTAAGCTTTATTTAAAAAAAATTTTTTTTAACTTTTCTAAGACAGCTTCTTGCTCTGTCGCCCAGGATGGAGTGCAGTGGTGTAATCATAGCTCACTGCAGCCTTGAATTCCTGGGCTCAAACAATCCTCCAGCCTCAGCCTTCCGAGTAGCTGGGACTACAGGTGCATGCCACTATGCCCAGCCAGACATTTTTAATTTTGATCAAGTCTAATTTATCAGTTTTCTTCATTGCCAGTCTAATTTATCAATTTTTGTATTGCTTGTACCTTAGGTGTCATATCTAACTAAATGTTACCTAATCCAAGGTACAAAAATTTACCCAGGTTCTCTTCTACAAGTTTTATAGTTTTAGCTTTTACATTTAGGTTTTTAATACATTTTGAGTCATCTGCATATGGTATGAGATGGGGATCACATTCATTCTTTTGCATGTGGATATCCAGTTGTCCCAGTACCATTTGTTGAAGGCTATTCTTTCTCTACTGAATTGTCTTGGCACCTTTATTAAATGTGGGGGTTTATTTCTGTACAATCAATCCTAATCTGCTGATTTATATGCCTAACCTTATGTCAATGCCACAAGCTCTAATTTACTGTTGCTTTGCATTAAGTTTTGAAATTGGGACCTGTGGGGCCTCCAACTTTGTTCTTTTTCAAGATTGTTTTGGCTATTATGGGTCCCTCACATTTCCATATGTATTTTAAGATCTGCAAAAAAAAAAAAAAAAAAAAAAAAAAAAAAAAAGCTTGAAGGGATTTAACAGAGGTTGTGCTGAATCTATAGATTAATTTGGGGAATACGTCATCTTAACAATAGTTAAGTCTTCCAGTGATGAACACAGGAGATCTTTCCATTTATTTAGGCCTATAATTTCTTCAAAAAATGTTTGATAATTTTCAGTGAACAACTCTTGCAGTTCCTTTGCTAAATTTATTCCTAAGTATTTTATTCTTTTTGATGCTATCATAAATGAAACTGTTTTCTTAATTTCATTTTTAGATTTTTCACTGCTAGTGTACAATTTCTGTATGATGACCTTTTGTCCTGAAACCTTGCTAATAGACAAGCTTTAATTTGCATGTGTGTGGATTCCTTAGGATTTTTCTATATTTAAGATCATGTCATCAGAAAATAAAGATAGTTTTGCATCTTCCTTTACTGGATAACTTTTATTTTTTATTCTTCTCTAGTTGGCCTACTAGGAACTCCAGTACAATGTTGAATAGGAGTGACAAGAGTGGATTTCCTTGTCTTGTTCCTGATTTTAGAGAGAAAGATTTCAGTCTTTTACCATCAACTATATTGTTGACTATGGATTTTCCATTGAGGTTGAGAAATTTCCCTTCCATTCTTAGTTTCTTTTCACATAAAATAGCATTAGATTTTGTCAAATGCCTCTTCTGTATCTGCTTAATAATGTGGTTTTTGTTCTTAGTTTATTCACACAGTATATTACATTACAATGGTCCTCCCTCATTAGCAGTTTTGCTTTCTGTGGTTTCAGTTACCTGTGGTATAGTACACTAAGGTATTTTGAGAGCAATCACATTCACTTAACTTTTATTATGGTCTATTGTTATAATTGTTATCTCTTATGATATCTAATTTATAAATTAAACTTTATCACAGGTATGTATGTATAGGAAAAAACATAATCCATAGGGTTTAGTACTAACCATGGTTTCAGGCATCCACTGGGGGTCTCGGAATGCATCCTCCTCAAATTTGAGGAGGGGAGTACTGTAACTGATTTTTATAGGTTGAAAAATACATACTCTGTTTTAGAACTGTATAAGTTATACAGAAGAACATTTAAAAGAGTTATTGTAAATATAGAGCAAAATAACTGGCATGAAAGCCTACTTCCTACTTAAGACAGAAGAGTGTCCCCTAGATTTCTGTGTGACAGTATGAATGGTTCAAGGATATCTGTTTCAGGTATTGCTTTGTATGTTTTACTATTTCATCCATATTTTCTGTTCCCATCCACTATAAATAAAGCTAACAAGGAGGAAACTGAAGTAGACAAAGAATTGAGAAAGAGGTTGTGACTAACAAACTACATTATCAACTCCTAATTCACTGACAATAAATGCTAATATGAATCATTGATAGCAATCTTAATGTGAGTAATACATTAGTAGTATTGGCAATAAAACATGTCCCTTTTTGGAAGGATAGATGGAAAACACATTAGGATGGTGCAAAAGTAACCGCAGTTATTGCCATTAATAAGTAAAAAGGAGAGTAAAGACAGAAAAGGGTAAGTAGTAGTAAAGTTAAAAATGGAGAAATGATAATAGCTGTAATGAACCACAAAATGATGCTGTGGTCAACAATGGACCACATATGTAATGACAGTCCCATACGATTATAATATTGTATTTTTACTGTACTTTTTCTATGTTTAGACATACAAATAATTAACACTGTGTTACAAATGCCTACATACTCAGCATGGTAGCATACTCAGTATGATAGCATGCTGTACAGTTTGTAGCCTAGGAATAATAAGCTATATCATACAGCCTAGGTGTGGAGTAGGCTATACATCTAGGTTTGTGCATGTATAGAATATGATGTTCACACAACAATGAAATCCCCAAACAACAGATTTCTCAGAATTAATTCCTGTCATTAAGTAATGCATGACTTTAATCCCAGCTAAAATCTGTCCTTCTCACGAGGGAAACACTTCCTGCTCCTGACCTCCTTCTCCATCAAGCCCTAAATACATGGTTGATAGGAACTTGGAATTCAACTGCAAACTGACAACTGTTACCAAAATTTTTCTCTTCTATTCACAGAGTGTATAACTTTTTCTTTCCTTTCTTGCATGAAAAAGCTTTCATGTAGACTCATTTAAGATACAGAAGAGGCTGGGTGCAGTAGCTTACACCTGTAATCCCAGCACTTTGGGAGGCCGAGGCAGATGGATTGCTTGAGGTCAGGAGTTTGAGACCAGCCTGGCCGACATGGTGAAACCCCATCTCTACTAAAAATACAAAAATTAGCTGGACTTGGTGGCAGGCGCCTGTAATCCCAGCTACTCAGGAGGCTGAGGCAGGAGAATCACTTGAACCTGGGTGGTGGAGGTTGCAGTGAGCCAAGATGGCGCCACTGCACTCAAGCCTGGGCAACACAGTGAGACTCTGTCTCAAAAAAAAAAAAAAATACAGAACAATTAGGTAATTAAAACTGGGTTACACAAAGCCTTCTGTGTGTGTGTGCACATGTATATATGTGTATATTTTTCTTATCTATATATATAGCTTTTCTTATATAATAGAAATGCTCCCTTGAAAAATATTTGAAAAGTATGAATGGACAGCCTACTATGTGCAATCGCTGTGTAATATGGTCATTTACACACCACACACCTTATCCTTAATAGGCAGTCAATTTCTTAAGGATGGGATCCACACATGACACTTAATATTTTGTCTTGTGTACGTGGTAGCAGAAAAAAATATTTTCTGAGAAAACTAAATGAGATTTGGGTTCTAATTCGCCTTCCATCACTTCTTAGCCATGTGACCGTGAAAAGACAGTTAAAACTTTGGGTCACAAGTCTATCGTCTGTAACCCAGGAAAACCGTGCTGGGATTTCTGGGCCTATGATTAAAGGGAGGGCCAGCCATGTCCTAGAGTTTCTGGTGACCCTTTTCCAAAGTAGCAAGACACTTCACCTATGAGCAGACAAAAGAAGAGACAGGGTTTCAACTAGCCCATATAGTACATATGAGTGAATTAGAAAAAAGGTCCCTCTTCGTCTAGGTCAATGAAGCTCCATGCCAAGGCACGCGGCACAGTGAATAGAGCACAGCTAGGTTTCAGCAGTACACAGCTGTCAGTGTGGCACCCTTGTGGCAACCTCATAATTATCAGAGGGCCTGGAGATGCTGGTGCCAACAGAGGCACAGAGTAGCCATGGCATGGCAGCACTACTGGGCAGATCTGAGAGGATCTTTTTCCTACCCTCCTTTGAAACCCACTGCATGCTATGAACCAGATTAGCCTGGGGGAAGCAAGCTAAACATACACCAGATAAAAATATAGGCCAGGCGCAGTGGCTCACACCTGTAATTCCGGCACTCTGGGAGGACAAGGTGGGTGGATCACGAGGTCAAGAGATTGAGACCATTCTAGCCAACATGGTGAAACCCCGTCTCTACTAAAAATACAAGAATTAGCTGGGCGTGGTAGCATGCGCCTGTAGTCCCAGCTACTAGTGAGGCTGAGGCAGGAGAATCGCTTGAACCCGGGAGGCAGAGGTTGCAGTGAGATGAGATTATGCCACTGCACTCCAGCCTGGCGACAGAGCAAAACTCCGTCTAAAATAAAAATAAAAATAAACCCAGTGTGGGTCTTAGAAAGACTCAAAGTGGCATACTCAGTGAAGTTTTTGGGCGGGCTCCACTGGGAAAGCCGAGAATTGCCTGTTCTGCAATGAGGATGAGGATGCAAGGAAAGAAGATCAGGCCTCCCCTAGTCACTGAACATAATAAAGAGAGATGAGTGATATTTTTAAACAAAAACTGCCTAGTAAATTCTCGGGTTCCACAAATTACTTTCTGTTAACTTAGATTGTTAACTAAACTGGTTGGTTTAATCTCTGAAATATTTTTAATATAAATAATATGTTAAAGACTATCACTTCTCACCATCTTTGCTGAGCCACCACCATCTTTTGGTAGAACTATTACAACAGCTTCCTGATTGGTCTTCTTCCTTCCCTCTTGCTATCTTACAATCAAGTCTCCACTTTTACCTACATCAATCACATCCCATGACTCCCCTGCTATAAATTTCTTTCATGCAGAGCTTTTCAACACAGTAGAAGTCATTATTTCAAACCTCAGGTCTGTCCCAACTATATCCATGGAAGCTCTGGTTCATCCAGCCACTTTCAGACTCAGATGAGATGCCACATCACTGGACATGCGATCTGGCTTCCCTAGCAGCTGCCCAAGGGTTGTGCCAACACCTGCCCAAATTGTGGTAATGCCCCAAGGATGAACTTTGACCAGTAAAAGACAAACATATTGGGCTGTTCCAAAAGGTGGTAGTTTCACATGGTCTGGCTAGAAGATGTACCATGTACAAGACAACCAGCTCAGATTTTCTGCAAGGTTAAGGTTCCCTTGGTAATATCATTCATCTTTCCTTGCCTCACTTCCCTTTTTCTTTCATTCCTTCTGGTCTTGGTTAGTACCATTCAATAAAATGTTAGGACCCGGGCTTTACTTCCAGCTCTGTTTCCTAAGAAAATAGGTCCAAAACCCTAGAAGGTAGGTAAAATGTACCTTCTTTGCATTCCTAAAATACCCAAACATCTCCTCTACAATAGCACACATTCTGGAGTTGGACAGGTAATAGTTTTGTGTCCTTAGGCAGAGTTATTTCATCTCTCTGAGCCTTGTTTTCTTCATCTGTAAAATGAGGATTATAACAGAACCTACCTGGATAACAGAACCTACTAAGATAATCAATGCAATGTAAATTATGCCAGGTACATGAGAAATACTCAATAAGACAGCCATTATTATGATTATGTGTTATCTATCCTTGTATTTCTAGTGCTTAACATAACATCTACAATACAGTAAGCAGATATGTCTAATGCCGAAAATATTTACATATTACATTTCTCTATATTTTAAAAATGCTTACTAGGTAGCAAAGTTTGAGAGATCTGTATGGTTTCAATACGGAAGACTAAGGAGTCTGTAAAAACAAATTAAATATATACATGAATGCTTTCTGAAAAATGTTTCTTTACTGCAAGTTAAAATTAAGTTCATTTTACATGTGTGTTTTCCCTAACTTATCAGGAAAAACAATCAAGTCAAAAGTACAGATGTAGCCAGCTTTAGGCACAGTTATATTCCCAAGAGGATGTGTACAAATCAAAGTTCTGCAAATCAAACCATATTTCGCATGCATTAAGGAAAAATCACACTTACAATCACTTCAACAGAGAATGCTTTTGTAAATTGTTTTTGTAAGTGAATACTTCTTCACATCCATTAAATAGGTTGACTTATAAATTTTATCTTAGATTAGATTTTTATACAGAAGAAAATATAACCATTGATAATATTAAGTAACAGTGTTGATCATTAGAGCTATGATATTTATTTCCTCTAGTAAAGCAAACTAAATAGAAATGTTTCCTTCATAAAGTGTTAAAAAGGAAGATCCCAAGAAATAAAATTATTAGTATTATGAAATTAGAAAGAAAATAAAAACACATATATATTTATGCAGCCTTTTGTGGATATGTATGCATACATGTACTATGCACATGTAAAGCCCACACATAAAAGAAGAGAAAGAAAATGAATCAGAATGCTCATATCTATACGGTAATTTAACAGGTGACTTTTACTGTTCTTATTATGCTTTTCTTTATTTTCAAAATTTCTGCAGTGCACATGTATTACTGTTTAGGGTCTCAAAAAATAGTCTTTTCAAAAAAAAATGAATCACTCATTTCTGATAGTTTGAATTTTACTAAAAAGTTGGATGAATCACCAGGCTTCACTCTCAGAAAGTCCTTTCACGGAAAATATTTCTTGGTTCATCTGGAACTAATGGCTTCAAGAAAGCAATATTGATATTTCTGACAATCACTTTTATGATCTCCAGTATTCCTGATGGTCAAGCCACATTCCTACCTCTCTGACTCTACTGACAGTATAAAGGCATTGCTCTACTTCCTGCAAGTATAAAAGGTAAACTCTGTGTCCTCAAGAGTAGTTATGCAATGCTCTTAGACAGAATTCCAGAAGTGTGTATCTCTTACAGGAAGACGCACAATTTTCTAGGCAAGAGTTGGCAACCTCAAAGGATTCCTCTTCACAATGGGAGGCTGTGCCTTTGGCTTTCACTGCAAAATACTTACTCTCAATTAGAGGCTTATCATACAGGTAAGAAATGGTTTGCGCAGCTTACTAACTGGAAAGCCTGACTTTCTAGTAAATACTCTACTCTGCAGGTAATGTATTAAGATCTAGCTTCTTTTCTCTTCTCCCTTTGCCAGACTTTTTACTTTAAGCCACATTTCAAGCATCTATAATTATTCTCCTTACTCTAGAAGACATAATGATATAGGAAAACAAACTATAATGTTTCTCCCAGAAATCATAAGAAAACACACGAAAAATTGATTTCTTAAATCCAACAATTGTACTGGGTATTGCCCATTATCTTTAAAGTTTTGAATCAAAATGCTTCTGGACAGTGAACATATTACAAAAGAAAATGCAACTCAGTATTTAACCTCTTCCATTTCAATGTTTTGTGAGTGTCTCGTTTTTTCAAACTTTTGATAGAGTTTATTTCTAGCACTAACTTAACATACTAAAAGCAGAGTCCACAGCATCCAAAATACAGACACATTTATACGCTCAGAGTTGTTTTGTTTCCAGATCAACATAATTAATCATTAGGGAAATGCAAATCAAAATCAGAATGAGATGCCACTTCACACCCATTAAGATGGCTATTATCAAAAAAAAAAAAAGATAACGAGTATTGGTAAAGATCTAAAGAAACTGGAACTTGTGCATGGCTGATGGGAGTATAAAATGGTGCTGCTGCTGGGGAAGAAGTTTGTTCATTCCTCAAAAAGTTAAACATGGAATTACCATATGATATACCCAAAAGAACTAAAATGACTCAGATAATTTATACATTATAATTCACTGCAGCATTATTCATAATAGCCAAAAAGTGGAAACAACCTAAACGTCCATCAACAGATGAATTTGGATAAAGAAAATGTGGTAGTTCAGCATCACTGATGATTAGAGAAATGCAAATCAAAACCACAATGAGATACCATCTCACGCCAGTCAGAATGGTGATTACTAAAAAGTCAAGAAACAACAAATGCTGGTAAGGCTGTGGAGAAATAGGAAAACTTTTACACTGTTGGTGGAAATGTAAATTAGTTCAACCACTGTGGAAGACAGTGTGGTGATTCCTCAAGGATCTAGAACCAGAAATACCATTTGACCCAACAATGCCATTACTGGATATATACCCAAAGGAATATAAATCATTCGACTATAAAGATACATGCAACATATGTTTATTGCAGCACTATTTACAATAGCAAAGACATGGACCCAAACCAAATGCCCATCAATGATAGACTGGATAAAGAAAATGTAGTACATATACACCATGGAATACTATTCAGCCATAAAAAGGAATGAGATCATGTCCTTTGCAGGGACATGGATGAGGCTAGAAGCCATCATCCTCAGCAAACTAACACAGGAACAGAAAACCAAACACTGCATGTCCTCACTCATAATTGGGAGTTGAACAGTGAGAACACATAGACACAGGAAGGGGAACAACACACACCAGGGCCTGTTGGAGTCAGGAAGGGAGGGAGAACATCAGGACAAATAGCTAATGCATGCCGGGCTTAAAACCTAGATGACAGGCTGAGCGTTATGGCTCATGCCTGTAATCCCAACACTTTGGGAGGCCAAGGGGGGCAGATCACGAGGTCAGGAGTTCGAGACCAGCCTGGCTAACATAGTGAACCCTCTCTCTACCAAAAATACAAAAATTAGCTGGGTGTGCTGGCATCCACTTGTAGTCCCAGCTACTCGGGAGGCTGAGGCAAAAGAATCACTTGAACCCAGGAAGCAGAGGTTGCAGTGAGCTGAGATCACACCACTGCACTCCAGCCTGGGTGACAGAGCAAGACTCCGTCTCAATTAAAAACAAACAAACAAACAAAAAACTAGATGACAGGTTGGTAGGTACAGCAAACCACCATGGCACGCACATATCTATGTAACAAACCTGCACATTCTACACATGTATCCTGGAACTTAAATAAAAATTAAAAAAAGAAAATGTGGGATGTGTGTATACTGATAAACCAATATACACACACAGCCCCCCACCCCGCACAGTATGGATCAACCTTTCATATACTACCTGAAAGAAGCCAATAACATAAGGACAAATATTGTACGATTCCATTTATATGAGGTATTAGACCAGGCAAATCCACAGAGACAGAAAGGAGAATAGAGGTTACTAGGGGTGAGGGAGATGAGAGATGGGAGTTAGTGTTTAATGAGTACAGAGCTTCTGCTCGGGATGATGAAAATGTTCCAGAAATGCACAGTGCTGATAAATGTTGTTGTGAATGCACATAATGCCACTGCATTGTATATACTTAAAAAAACGGTTAAAGTGGTAAATTGAAAAGAAATATAACTGGCTATTTAAAGAAAAATAACAACAATGTAGTGTAAGTTTACAACACACATAAAAGTAAAATGTGTAACAATAACAGCACACAGATTGGGAGGAGAGAAACAGAAGTGCACTATTATTAAGTTCTTATACTTTAAGTGACATGGTGTAATATCACTTGAGAGTAGTCTGTGATAAGTTAAACATACATACTGTAAACCCTAAAGCAATCAATAAAACTAAAAAAAAAAAAAGAAAGATGGCTAATAAGTCAACAAATGAGTGAAAATGGAACCATGAAATATCAAGAATCAAAAATGTAGCTTGATCCAAAGATTTCTAAGAAACTTCATGGTAAAGGGCAGGAAATATTTTTTATCACCCAGTGAAAGATTAGTTTATTAAAACCTGCTCAGAAGCATTATTAAATCAATGAAAATAAATAGTGACAGCACTTACTGCCCAGACCGGTGATGTAAAACCCAGAATTGCAGCCTTAGCTCCATCAGCAACATAAGGAATAATATTTTCTCCCAGGCGCGTATCTCTGAACAATGCTCTAAGGATATTTAAAGCATGAACCTAAAACAAGAAGTTCAAAATTAGTTGTGGGTTGAAAACCATGGCTAATTCTAAATCTACATATATTCAATAGTACAGCTTCAAAACAAAAAATTTACTGAATTACAAGAAATGGATAATCCGCAAATGAAATAGCAGATTTAATAAAACACATCCAGTAGCTGATAAACCATTTTACAAAAAATTAGTAAGATTCAAACAATGCTATAAAAAAGCTTGATCCAATGGACATACGTAGAAGCCTGCACCTAAAATACAGAGACAACACATTCTTTTCGAGCACACATGAAACATTTACTTTCTAAAATCCCTCATACCTAGCCACAAATACAGTCTCAACAAATACCAAGTAATTAATAACTTATAGATTATGCTCTGATCACCATGGAATTAAGAAACTTTAAAAAAAACTTTATTTTTTATTTTATTTTATTTTATTAGATGGAGTTTCACTCTTGTCGCCCAGGCTGGAGTAGAATGGCGCAGTCTCGGCTCACTGCAACCTCCAACTCCCAGGTTCAAGCAATTCTCCTGCCTCAGCCTCCCGAGTAGCTGGGATTACAGATATGTGCCACCACGCCCGGCTAAGTTTTGTATAATTAGTAGAGACAGGGTTTCAACATGTTGGCCAGGCTGGTCTTGAACTCCTGATCTCAGGTGATCCACCTGCCTTGGCCTCCCAAAGTGCTGGCATTATAGGTGTGAGCCAGCACACCCGGCCTAAAAAATGCTTAAAATCGGCACATTTTCAAGCACATTAAACACTGGTCAAATTTTTATTTTTTAATATTTTGAAGACGCTACCTACATATCAATACTTGTAGGATGCAGCTTAAGTGAAATTCAAAAAAAAATGTATATCTCAAATGCTTCTATTTTTTTAAATGACTAGAATGATTGTGGTAAGTGACCAATTAAGTCAAGAGAAAATAAGTCAACAATAAACTTGAAACACAGAAAGAAAATAAAAATTTAGAGCAGAAACTTTTAAAATAGCAAAGACACAACTAAGAGCATTAACAAACCCAAAAGCTGATTCTCTGAAACAGAAATAAACCCCTGACATGACTAACCAAGAAGAGAGAAGAGAAATAAGGCACAAATAAAAAATATTATCAAAGAGTTTGAAGCTACAATGAGCTAAGACTGTACCACTCTCCTCAAGCCTGAGTGACAGAACAAGATCCCGTCTCTAAAATAAAAAAATAATAATAATGTATAGTCTCATTTATGTAAAACTCAAAAAAAAGATAAAACTAAAACTAGAGTATTGGAAGTTAGGCTAGTGGTTACTCTTGGAGAGAAGGGTGTGGACTGGAAGAGAGCAAGAGGGGGCTTTCAGTTGCTAGAAATGTTCTGTTTCTTGATGGCTGCACAAATGTGTTCACTTTGTGAAACTGTACTGAGGTACACATATGGTTTGTACACTTGTCTGTATATGTACTGTAATTCCATCAAAAGATGCATATTTAGAAAAACAGGACAGGCACAGCACGAAAAGGAAAACCACAGGCCAGTCTCACTCACAAAACCAGTGAGATATGCAAGAATGCAAAGATAAATTGAAAAATCAATACAGTTCATGACATCTGCAAATTCTAGAAGAAAACATATTTATCTCAAAAGATGCAAAAAATATTCAATAAAATTCAATTTCCTTAATAAGATACTGGGTAGATTAAAAATTGCAGCAGATTGATCAGAAACAACATAAGGATGCCTGCTATCTCTCTTTCTATACCAAACTTTACTACAGGTTCCAGCAGCAAAGTACAATAAAAACTG
This sequence comes from Gorilla gorilla gorilla, assembly GCF_029281585.2. Lineage (NCBI taxonomy): Eukaryota > Metazoa > Chordata > Mammalia > Primates > Hominidae > Gorilla > Gorilla gorilla. Next base: position 96,268,815 of record NC_073236.2, on the reverse strand, counting down.
TCTCGAAAAAACTAAAAAGTAGAAAGTTAAAACAAACTTAGCATTATTTGTCAAAGGTATGATTATCCATAAAACAAATCCAAAAGAATTTACAGATAAGTCATTTGCTGTGTTACAGCAATTCTGATAGGCTGCTGAATACAAGCACAATTATAACCCAAAAATTAACTGCATTCTTCTCAAACAGCAACAGATAATATAATCTTTTAAAAGTACCATTCATAATTGCAAAAAAAAAGACATTAGAAATAAATATCAAAAATAATCTATAAGATGTTTATGGGCCAGGCATGGTGGCTCACGCCTGTGATCCCAGCACTTTGGGAAGCTGAAGTAGGTGGATCACCTGAGGTCAGGAGTTCAAAACCAGCCCAGCCAACATGGTGAAATCCTGTCTCTACTAAAAATAAAAAAATTAGCTGGGCGTGGTGGTGCACGCCTATAATCCCGGCTACTCAGGAGGCTGAGGCAGGAGGATTGCTTGAACCCAGGAGGCGGAGGTTGCAGTGAGCCGAGATTGCACCATTGCACTCCAACCTGGGCAACAAAAGCGAAACTCCATCTCCAAAAAAAAAAAAAAAAGACTTTTATGGGAATTAGTTTAAAAAATAATAAATGACATTAAATGATCTGAATAAATGGAGAAATAAGCCATGCTCATGGAAGACTCAATACTTAAAAATATAATTTTTCCCAAATAAATCAATACATTTAAATTCTAACCAAAATTCCAAAAGGGCTTTTTATTGAGTTTAACAAGCTAATTCTAAAATTTTTATGGAACAGCAATAGGACAAACATACCCAAGGTCATTCTGAAGGGAAAACAAAAAAAGAGAGATTCACCTTGCCAGATATTCTAACTTTTTATAAAGACATAATAATTAAAATAGTGGTTTTAGGCCAGGTGTGGTGGCTCATGCCTGTAATCCCAGCACTTTGGGAGGCCTTAGCGGGCAGATCACTTGAGGTCAGGAGTTCAAGACCAGTCTGGCCAACGTGGTGAAACCCCATCTCTACTAAAAATACAAAAATTAGCTGGGCGTGGTGGCACATGCCTGTAATCCCAGCTACTCAGGAGGCTGAGGTGGGAGAATAGCTTGAACCCAGGTGGTGAAGGTTGCAGTGAGCCGAGATCACACCACTGCACTCCAGCCTGGGTGACAGAGCGAGACTCCATCTCAAAAAAGTTGAAACAAAAATAAAACAGTGGTTTTGCTCCAAAGATAGATTAATAGACAGCACAGAAACAGAACCACCTATCTATGAAAACACATAATAGAGGCAGTATAAATCAAGAAGAAAAGGATGTATTATATCAGAAATGTCTCTGTATTAGTTATCCAAATGGCAAACATTAAATTATTTTATTTTACACTAAACAAAGACAAATTACAGGTAATATAAAGACTTGCACGGACTCCAGCCTGAGTGACAGAGCAAGATCCTATCAGTAAAAAATAATAATATGGTTTCATTTACATAAAATTATGACAAGTAAAACTTTAAAACTTTTAAAAGAAAATATAAAATATCTTTCTCAGTCAGGTGTGGTGGCTCATGCCAGTAATCCCAGCACTTTGGGAGGCCAAGGCGGGAGAATCACCTGAGGTCAGGAGTTCGAGACTAGCCTGGCCAACATGGCAAAACCTCGTCTCTACTAAAAATATAAAAATTATCAGGGCATGGTGGCGGAAGTCTATAATGCCAGTTACTCAGGAGGCTGAGGCAGGAGAATCGCTTGAACCTGGAAGGCAGAGGTTGCAGTGAGCCGAGATCGTGCCACTGCCCTCCAGCCTAGGCCACAGAGTGAGACCTCGTCTCAAAAAAAAAAAAGAAAGAAAGAAAAAGAAAAAAGAAAGAAAATATAAAATGTCTTTCTGATCTTGGGGTATAATTTCTGAAATAAGATCCAAATGTACAACCCATAAAGGAGAAAGCTGACCTATTCTGTTTTATTAAAATTAAAAGTATCTACATAATAATAGAGACCACAAAGTAAAAAGAGAAAACATAGTTTGGGAGAATATATATGTAATTCAAATAATCAAAAAGAAATCAGTATCAAGAAAATATTTTTGAAACAACAATAAAAATCCAACTCCTACAAAACAAAAATGAAGGGACAAATAACCAATATTAAAGTAAGCAAAGTCTTTCAACAGACAACCTTCAGATATAAACCAAAAGGCTAATAAACATATGAAAAGATGTTAAAGCTAACTAGTAACAAGAAAGATGCAAAATAAAACTAGAAAACACCATTTCACACTAAGCAGAAAGTCAAAAACTGTAAAAGTCTGATAATACAAAGGTGTTGATAAGCAATGGAAACTCTTATACTCTGCTAGCAGGAATATAAATTAGTTCAACCACTTTGGAGACAACATAACAGCATCAAATTGAATATGTGTGTACCCTGCAACCCTGCAATGCTACTTCTAGGTATATAACCTGGAGAAACACTCACGTGTGTAAGGAGACACACAAGAATGTTTGTTTCAGCATTGTTTGTAATAGAAGAAAACGGGAAACAACCTAAATGTCCATTCACAGAAGGGATGAAATGAAATAGAATAAAATACTGTTCAGAAATGAAAGTGAACAGGGGCTGAACAGGAGCTTACTAATCTTAAAATATAATGTTGATTGACAAAAGCAAAGTATAAAAAGTGTCGATAACAACATTCATGTAAAAGGAGATAAAAGTATGATGAAAATGCTTGGGAATGATAGTCACTAATTTGGGTTAGTGATTATAACTGAGGAGGAATAAACGGGAATGAGATGTGGAAGAATCCACAGCATAACTAACGGTCTCTGTAATGTTTAATTTTTTAAACTGCAACTGGTTTCAAATATGTTCATTATTCACTATACATTTCTGTATACTGAAATATTTCAAAGATACATAATAAAAATAATAAAGAAATGAACACTGGGAGGGGAGAAGGAAAGCAAATTATCGACTAAAAAAGCTTAGAAGACTGGTCAGAGACAAAATTTTTAAATCTCACCAATTTCATAAAAATGATCACTAAAATGCCATTAATCACCTTGAAGTAGAGTAGGGCAATAATTATCCAGCACTCGTTAAAACCAAGCCCCATTATTTTTAGATGTTCTTATAAAAATAGCACAGGTAAAGCATCCCAAATCCAAAAATCTGAAATCAAAAAAGCTCCAAAATCTGAAACTTTTTTGAGCACGGACATGACATTCTAAGGAAATGCTAATTGGAGCATTTTAGATTTTCAGATTAGAGATGCTGACTTGTTCAGTATAATGCAAATATGCCAAAATAATAAAAAAAAAAATCTGAACTCTGAAACACTTCTGGTCCCCAGCATTTCAGATAAAAGATACTCAACATGTACTTTTTAAAAGTGATAGTCTAGGAAAATAGAACCAATTACATTTTTTTCACATTTCACTGAAACATGTCTTGAAATGATCATTTTTGAATGGTGATTAACAACATTTCAGTCAATTTTTTAAAGAAATAAAGACATTTCATATCTATGGGTACTGGCCACTATGTGCCATATGACTATGTTCCATATGACTGTGGAAAAGAATGGGGATTCTTTTCCACAGTCCACATTCTGGCCCATGGGCTCCCTTTATCTAACACTTTGCCAATATCCAATAAACATAAGATCCCCTTTCTTTTCCACAGTCCTCATTCTGGCCTGTGGGCTCCCTTTAACACCTCCCACAGGTTCTGAAATAAAATCATACATACTTATCGTACTTGATTGTAAACTTCAGCTCTCAATCTGTTCCCTGACCTAGCATGGCCCTTTACAGTTGGGTAGGAGTGTCCTACTATAGGCTGGGCATTGTGGCTCACACCTGTAATCCTAGCACTTTGGAAGGCCAAGGCAGGCAGATCCCTGAGGTCAGGAGTTCAAGACCAACCTGGCCAACAGGTGATTGGGCCTGGTCTCAAACTCCTGACCTCAGGTGATTTGCCAGGCATGGTGGCCCATGCCTGTAATTCCAGCTACTGAGGAGGCTGAGGCATGGGAATCGCTTGAACCCAGGAGGCAGAGGTTGCAGGGAGCCACGATCGCACCACTGCACTCCAGCATGAGCAACAGAGTGAGACTCTGTCTCAAAAAACAAACAAACAAAAAAGGAGTGTCCTACTATGAAGCATTAACTGAGGAAGTCCAGACTATAATGTACAAGCAGTACTTGATAGTTATTAATATTTACTCCCTAGTGGTGAAGTGGAGCTATGAGGAGTGCTTTAACTTCATATATGTAGGTAGTGACTAAAAGGAACTAAATGCTAGTAAAATATGAACACCCCAAAAGGTAGATATCATATTTAAAGGAAATTTTCAACTGCTGAGTTACAAAATGTACATCAACGCAAAGAAGCACACATGAAATTCTAAAGTGCTAGCATATGCACTTTCAAATTCATAGATGCAATAGTATTATAAAATATCTTATATAAGCTGGATGTTTTCACCAGAGTTTAAAAATTGTTTGTTTTGATTAATATATTCAACTAAAGCAATGGTTTATTTTGTGGATGGTAAAGACAAAAAAAAAAAGAAGGAAAGAAAAACTATTCAAACAAGCTTGAAATGTCTGTTCAAGAGTTCTTTATCTCCAGCAGATACTTTTTGTTAAAAAATAAAGCAAAGATTTAAAACAACTGCAGGAGGCTGAGGCAGGAGAATTGCTTGAACCTGGGAGGCGAAGGTTGCAGTGAGCTGAGATTGCGCCACTGTACTCCAGTCTGGGTAACAAGACGGTAACAACTGTCTTGAAAAAAGTGAAAAACAAAACAAAACAAAAAACAACGCTGGAGGGTTTGTGCATTTCCATGATTACCTGGGGGACTGTACTCTGTATGTCATCTGTAGGCCCAGCCAAAGAGATTAACTCTTTCATTGTTATTTTCAACAAATCCATTCTGCCTTTCTTTGGTTCAGATGCCAACAGTGCCTATGGAAAAAGAATGCAAAAATTAACAGGGTTCTTAGTTTACATATACTTGTTTGCTGCTTCCCTGGATCAGTCCCAAAATGCAAAATCCCCTTAATAAAAACATGTGGTTATCAAAGAAAGTTAATTAAGCCATGTGGCCGTGGGCAAGTGGTTTAACCTCACAGTTGAACCTACAGATTCTTCATCGCTAAATTTAGGTGAAGGTGAAATCATGTCATCTCTAAGGTCACTTTCAGTTTGCTCATTACATTTTACAATTGTAAAAGGCCAAAAAATGGCTCTTATTGACAACTCCTTAAGAATCCTAAGTAGGTGGCAGTTCTGATACAATCAACAAATCAGTTTCAGTAACAAATTTATCTAACAAGAAAATTCTCTTTACTTAAAAAACAAAAAATCTCTGGATTAAATTTCTTGTAAGAATGTTAAGGCTCCCTGGAGATGAAGCAGTTAGTTAATTCTTCACAAAAGAATCATTACTTGGAGGACTAATCAAATCAAAGCATTTGAAACTCCATGGAACAAAAAGAAATACTGCAAACACCAAAGAGGTCCTATATTTGAAATTTTCAGTAGCTTCTTACTTACTTTGTATCTAACACTTTGCCGATGTCCAAGAAACATAAAAATAGGGTATTAAACCACTTGAGGCAATAAAAAGGAATGAGGTACTAATATATATTACAACATGGATGAACTCTGAAAACATTACGATAAGTGAAAGAAGCCACACACAAAAGATCGTATACTGTATGATTCCATATATATGAAATGCCCAGAAAGGGCAAATGTATAGATCTGGAAGGTAGATTAGTGATTGCCTAGGGCTGAGTGGCAGGGGTAGAGAGAAATGGGAAGTGACTGCTAATGAGTATGGGAGGTTTCATGGGTTGATGTTCTAAAACTAAATAATGGTTGTACAGCTCTGTGAATATACTGAAAACCAATGAATTGTACACTTTAAAAGGGTGACTATATAGTATGTGAATTACATCTCGGTAAAGCTGTTAAAAAAAAGTCACTTTAGTCACATTCCCAGACTCCCTTCCTCCATGTCTACTTTTCATGTTTGTAGCTACTGGCTCTCAAGAGTGAAAGTTTCAAGTTAGTTAGCTTCTTCTGAAGCATTTGAAAACTACAGAAGAGGAAAATAAAGACATACAAAAAATAGTTTGATTTAGAAGAAATTTCTCATAGTTTATTTAGGCTCAGATAACATATATTTTTTAAATGACTATTCCAAAAAACTTTGTCTATATTGAAAATAATTTTTAATCTGTCTACACAAAAGGTAAACTCACAAACTAAGTAGACAGTTCTTTTCCATAGCTAACACTAAGCAGATTTCCACCAAAACAGGAATGTAACTTTATTAGTAAGTCACGCTAAGAGAAATGAAGACTCTCTTTAAGCAGATTTTTTAAAAAAAATTTAGACTTTATTCAACTAAAAAAAAAGCTACATTCAATTACTAAAATGTCTTCAGGGAACCATGGCTTTTTTCTCCCAAAGAGCTAGGTAAAGTTATGGCATTCTTGCCAAGGCTAGGGTAAGAAAGTACACCTTCTGATTACTCATTATGACCAATACTTAGTATAAGTTGGGAACCAGAGCTGAAAGAAGCACACTGCACAAATATGCAGTGAGACCTTGATCCTGTCTTAACATTTGATCTCAGACAGACAAATGACACGTAAAAACACAAGGTCAGAGCGAATTAGAGGCAGGAGAATGAAACACACTGATCCAGAATAGGTCAGATCAAATAAAAGTTGATTTCTGAAGGTCACCAAAATCCGTTCAGCAGAACTACTTCAATGATCTCTGTCAACAACCTCTGCAACTGATGCCCACTGTCACCAAAAAATCATAAAGGGATTTTAGGAATTTGAGGGAGGAGTAAGAAAGAGAAGGAAAAAATGTAGGGGCATGAAAAAAATCAGAGACTTCATTCCATTTATTTTCAGTGCTTTTATTATACCACCATATTCCTGGATTTAATCTTACTATATATTAAACAAAGGTCTTTCAGGATGGGGTCTGATTTAGTATTGTGAAGACACTGGTTTTTATTCTTTGGGTTCATGAAGGTAACAGTCTTAATTTCTAAATAAAATATTTTCCCATCAATAGCCATATCTAAATGTGCTGATATGAAGCAATCTTTAAGGTATAATACTAAGTGAAATCAAAGAGCAAGCAGTGTATATGTTTTCATATGTGTTCAAAAGGAAAACGGACTCGCACACACATATTCTCATATGCAGAGAGGTTCGGGAGTCAGGCTGCCTGGGCTCAAGTCTTAACTCAGTTCTTACTGTCTCTGTGGCCTTTGGTAAGTCACTTAACGTACCTAAACCCCAGTCTCTTCATCTAGAATATATGGATGATAATAGGGTACAGGGAAGGAGTTAATGAGGTGAAATAACCACTAATAAATGTCAGCTACTATTATGATCATGATTATTTTATGGATGGACGTTTTATAGGAGAATTGAAAAGAAAATGTTAACACTGGTTGCCTACAGAGAGTATTGAAGGTCTTGAGATGAAAGGAAGACTATTTTTTAAAAAAAATACAGTGGGGTGGTGGGGTAACATGTACACTTCCTGGAAGTGAGCAATGACTGTGCCACAGTGATGTCTGCCTACTTAATACACAGACAGAAATTTATACCACCCTCTGTTTATATTACAAGATTGACCTTTTAGAGGGTTTGTTCCAAGAACAGATCTTGTCACAGGAACACACCGTCCCCACATTAAAACAAAGCCACAAATGCTATGGTGCTGAAAAGACAGAAATGTCCTTTATGTGTAATACGCTCACTCACATCTCAAACAGGTTAGGATACACTATCATCAAAAGACAAATATAAACAAACAGCTAGGGTCCTACAGATAAATACCTGTATGTAGAAAGGAATTCCAGCACTGCGCCTTGTAGCACAGAGTTTAGATGAAGGATCACTGCATTTAATTTCCTCTAAAACACTCCATAGCCACTGTTCTGGCAGCTTTTGCAGACTCACATTTGGGCACCTAAAAGGCATATATAATCAAATATTAGGAATTAGGTATCAAAGTTAAAAGTACAAACTATTGATGCACATTTACACTGTTAGAAAATAATAAGTATCCTTATATTGAGTGGGGGTGAAACTAAAACATGTCTCATACTTTTCACCTACTTTCCTCTTTATTATGGGTCTTAAGATCTAAAGATTTCATTCCTAACAACTGCAGTGTTTAAAGCATGTGTCTTGTCCGCAAAATAAATTTTGATACATGGGCTTGCATCCACACTCAAAATATTCAGGAAAAGGTTGATCATGGTCTCACAGATATTTCATACTATACAACTCAAGATTTCCAACAAAGAGAATATAAGTTTATAGTTTACTATAATTTATGTTCTATGTTTATAGGGATTACACATATTCAAAGAAAACACATTTTAAACTGTATTTTAGTAATCATTTTCATCTCTCTCAAAATGAGGCCTACCACAAGATTTTCAACCAGATCCTCTGGAGAATTAAAGCAATTTATCTGGGAAGAGGCATAAATGTTTTGAGGCGATTTGAACATTACATCAGTGAGTTTCTGCATTATTACATTAAGCGCTATCTTAGAGTGCTCAAGTACATTTAATTTTTATAAAATTTTTAAATGTATGCCCTACTAGACTGTATAACATTGCCCAAGAAATACCAAATTCAGTGGTAGGTAGACACAATTATCTTAGCAAGGTACTACCTGGTTTTAACTGAAATTAATATATGAAAATTTGCAGATAAAGTCCAAAGGAAAAACACTCTTTTTTAAGTTGAGGAAGAAAAGTTGCAGAAAGATAACTGATTTCCAATTTACAGTGAGAATTAGATCTCTTAGGAACATTGGGATTTTTTTTTCTTTATTCTAGTTTGGTGTAAAATAGATAACTTCAGTTACTGACTAAACATTCTAAACAGCAACTCAGATTCAGCTATATGTTTCTCATAGAACAAAATATATAAATAATACTACTTTAAAGCAGGCATTTTTTAAAGTTTGACATGGACCTAAAAAATATTATTTCAGTCATAAAAGTTACAATTACATCTCCTTACTACTAGCAGGCTCTGTGATTCTAAAGATTTCCTTTTAGCATATCTTAAAATCCATCACCTCACCCTTGCTTCTTCGACACTCCTGTCCTCAGCCACCAAAACCAGCTATCAAAACTCCCAACCACTAGATTAAAAAAGATTCAGAGACATAACAACCAAATGTAGTGTGTGAACCTTGCTTAGATCCTGATTTGAACAATGAAATGTAAAACAGACACTGTCAAGTAACTGAGGAAATTTATATACGTACTAGATAATAGATAACATCAAGAAATTCTTTATAAAATGTGCCACTGCACTGTGAACATGGAAGAAAGTTTCCATATTTTTAGAGATGCATACTGAGTACATAGGGATAAAAATCACAAATCGGGGATGTGTTTTAGAATACTTCAGCAAACAACAATAAAAAGGGATAGATGAAGCAGTTGTGACTCAACTTTGATCACTATTGAATTTGGATGATGGGTAAAGGTGGCTTATTATTCTCTCTACTTTTAAATATATGTGATATACATATACACAAATACACACGTTTATGTGTTTGGAATTTTTCATAATGAAAATAATTGCCCCACACTTTTGTATTTTTAAGGATTGAGGTTACTTCCCAATCACTAGATTTTATATCTTTTTAAATTAAGATAAATGTCTTGTGTTTTGTGAAATAATTTCTCTATTAGTAATATTGCCAGCTTGATATAATCCTCACACAGTTGCCCAATCAAAAACTGAAATCCAAATTCCTAAGAGTAATTACTTAAGTGCTAATGATATAGATTACTGCCTTCTTTTGTTCCTTCTTCACTGTAAAAAAAAAATTGGGCCAGGTGAGCACAGTGGCTCACACCTGTAATCCCAGAATTTTGGGAGGCCAAGGCGGGAGGATCACCTGAGGTCAGGAGTTCAAGACCACCTTGGCCAACATGATGAAACCCTATCTCTACTAAAAATACAAAAATTAGCCAGGTGTGGTGGCGGGCACCTGTAATCCCAGCTACTCGGGAGGCTGAAGCAGGAGAATCACTTGAACTCAGGAGGCAGAGACTGCAGCGAGCCAAGATGGCGCCACTGCACTCTAGCCTGGGTGACACAGCAAGACTCCATCTCAAATAAAAACTAAAAAACTAAAAATAAAAAGCAAAAATTTTTTTTGGTGATTTAGCTACCCAAGAAGAAAAGAAGCTGGAATTATAGAGGTGAATAAGGTAAAGAGTACTTGATCTAATATCTGTGGGCTTAATATATACTTGTATTTTCTTCCTAGAACCATGGGAAAGTTAAAACCAGCTTATAGATAATGCTACAGTCTAAGGTCGTCTCCTGTAGGAAAAACTAAGGGGAAGAAGGAACTGCAGGACATGAGAGGTACTTTCCTATTTCCTTAATTTCCTAAGTGTGCTGAAATACAAATACACTAAATACTAGTTCAATAATGCTCCTCAACTGTCAGTGGGCCTCCCCTGGGCCTCCCTGAGTGAGCCCACAGAGGCTGTGGCAAAACCAACCACTCCAAGAAGGCAGGTCTGGAATGAGAGTAGAACATCTCACTATGCACCACCCTTCCTTGCATGAACTTTCAGTGGCTCTTGACTATTAACCAAATCATCTAACTCCTCTTCTAACTTGGTCAAACTCTCCTGGCTTGAAAGGTTCCCTATGACCTGGACCCAACCCTCCTACTTAAATCTAACCTTAACTTTTCCAAGTTCCTACACAAACTCCTCTGGTCTAGTAAGACTGTTTTTTGCTGGCTGTCATACTAACATACAACACATACACGCCACAAACACACACACCTCATATTCCCAACTAAGCATTTGTTTATGGTCTCCACACATATCCCTATTCATCCAAACTGATGAAACTTCCTCCAAATACTGCATCTCACGAGGACTTTTCCTTTCTCTAAACTTCCAATTAACTTGAAGCAACTACTAGGTATTAGGCGTACATGGGATCAGTACAGTGTCATGGAAGGGCTGGAATCTGAACTAGACTTTGAAGGACATGTAGGTCGAATGGTGGAAGGCCCATATATGAGAGCTGAGGAAGTAAAAGATGAGATGACTGGGGAAAGAGCTAGGTCAAGGCCCTAGAGGCAATTCCCTAATTTAAATACTTGGCTAGTATAACTGTAAACAGTGAACTGGGCCTATTTATTCCCTTGAGTATTGCATACTAAGAACCAAATGCTCCTTGTTAATTTGCAGAATTTGAAAACAGAGGCCAGAAGAATGCTCTACAAGGTCAAGGCTGGCAAAATGCCATCGATAGAGCCGTCTCTGCCCACTGCACCATGGACCCAGGAACCTCATGAGGTCTGGGAAATGCTCAAGGCACCAGCTCCTACCATCTAGTCCAAACCTTCTTATTCTGCTCTGGAATTCCCCAGCGTCAAACCAGCTTTTCCACAGAATTCTTTACTTATCTGGTTTCCAGTGTGAACTCTGCCACCGGTTCCCATTCCTCTGATTCCCTTGCTTCTCAGCTCTGCACCTCTCCCAGGCAAGTCCTGCCTTCAAAGCCATACAAGGGAATTTGGTCCAATAATGGAACTCCCACCCTCCCTTTTTACTAAAATTAAACATACTACATTTTAAACAAAATCTACTTACAAGTTTTTTGTTTGTTTGTTTTTGTTTTGTTTTGTTTTTGAGACGAAATTTCACTCTTCTTGCCCAGGTTGGAGTGCAATGGCGCGATCTTGCCTCACTGCAACCTCCGACTCCCAGGTTCAAGTGATTCTCCTGCCTCAGCCTCCCGAGTAGCTGGGATTACACGCATGCGCTACCATGCCCAGCTAATTTTGTATTTTTAGTAGAGATGGGGTTTCTCCATGTTGGTCGGGCTGATCTCGAACTCCCAACCTCAGGTGATCCGCCCGCCTTGGCCTCCCAAAGTGCTGGGATTACAGGCGTGAGCCACCGCACCCGGCCACAAGTTTTATTTAAACTATCATACTGGAAATATATTTGCCTGCCACAAAGGAAAGAAAAACAAATACTCGTTGGATGTCTATTACACGTCTGGTACGACACCAGGCTTTTCACAGCTGCTCTTACTTCATTCTTGGAACAAACTATGAGAAAGTTATTTTTCCCAACTAACTGATGAGAGGGAATATATCACAGTGGTTAGGAACACAGATTATGGACCCGTGTTATCTGGTTTAGAATCCTTTCTCTGCTACCTAGTAGCTGTACAATGCAAGGCAATTTACTAAATTTCTCCATTTTCTCACTTTGCTCTTCTATAAAATGACAGTTTTTGGGAGGACTGAGTTTGTTCTTATGTCTAATAAGTTCTTAATGGTCGTTTTCTAAAATCATCGGTTATTATGAGAAAAACAAGTATTAAAAGTTTCAATTGAAATGATAGAGATGAATAGGATGTCCATTTTGACAGGACATCCCCCTACAACGCAAGTTAATATTAACAATATGCAAAATATACAAATAGAAACCCCAAAACCAGCTGAGTCCAAAAACAAGATAATTATCTGGGTAAAAATGAAGAGAAATGCAAAGTAGTGAGTGTGCTGATACCAGAGACCCAAGAGTTACAGATTTAGAAGCAGTAGTGGCAGCCAAAGAATTTCAGCAGCCTCATCTCTTTTGAAAAGAATCTGAAAAAGGGCTACTGCCAGAGCTGCCTGAGGCTGTAGCAGTAGGAAAAGCCAAGGGCACAGGGAGCCTCTGAATCAGGCTGACTACTAACTCAGTGACTAGATCTATGATATCCCCAATTTCACTGTGAAGTGGGAGACCCAAAATGCCACTACCTAATCTAGTTCCTCTGATAGAGAGGAAAGAGCCTAGAAAGAGATCAATAAAGAAAACAAAAGGCTCCCATCATAGCCAGTGAGCCAAAATTCAAAATATAGAAATAAATTTTATATTAAGAAAGACAACCTAAAAAAAATCAGTAATCACACACATTCACTCTATATGAAACTAATTTTATGGAGCAGTCTGACAAAAACCTTAAAATAACTATGTTTAGGATACTGAAGTGATAAATAAGCGAATAACTTCTATTTAAGAAGAGTTAACTGGGCATGGTGGCTCACATCTGTAGTCTCAGCAACTCAGGAGGCTGAAGCGGGAAGATCACTTGAGCCCAGGAATTCAGGGCTACAGTGAGTTATGATGGCACCACTAGACTCCAGTGTGGATGACACAGTGAGACCCTGTCCCTTAAAAATAAAAAAATAAAGAACAAGAAATCATGAAAAACAAGCCGTAGTGAAATAAGAACAGGCATGTATAAAAATAAAAAAGACTAGAAATAAAAGTGTACTTTCGGCCAAGCACGGTGGCTCACGCCTGTAATCCCAGCACTTTGGAAGGACGAGGCAGGCAGATCATGTGAGCTCTGGAGTTTGAGACCAGCCTGGGCAACATGGGGAAACGCTATCTCTACAAAAAAATACAAAAATTAGCTGGGCATGGTGTCACTTGCCTGTAGTCTCAGCTACTTGGGAGGCTGAGGTGGGAGGATCACTTGAGCCCAAGAGGCAGAGGTTGCAGTGAGCTGAGATCATGCCAAGGCACTCCAGCCTGGGTGACAGAGTGAGACCCTGTCTTAAAAAAAATATATATATATATAATATATATAATACATAATATATTATGTATATTTTATATATAATACATAATATATTATGTATATTTTATATAATATACATAATATATATGTATATTTTATATAATATACATAATATATATGTATATTATATATTATATATAAAATATACATATATATTATGTATTTTATATATAATATAATATATAATGTACATAATATATATGTATATTTTATATAAAATATATAATATATATAATATACATAATATATGTATATATTATATATAATATATAATATATTATATAAATATATATAATATATAATATATTATATAAATATATATAATATATAATATATTATATAAATATATATAATATATAATATATTATATAAATATATATTATATATAATATATTATATAAATATATATTATATATAATATATTATATAAATATATATTATATATAATATATTATATAAATATATATTATATATAATATATTATATAAATATATATTATATATAATATATAATATATTATATAAAATATATATTATATATAATTATATAATATATTCTATATTTTTATATATAATATATATTATATATTTTTATATATAATATATATTATATATTTTATATATAATATATAAAATATATAATATTTTTATATAATATATAATATTTAATATATATTTTTATATAATATATAATATATAATATATATATTATATAATATTTTTATATAATATATAATATATAATATATATTTTATATATAATATATGATATATTTTTTATATATAATATATAATATTTTATATTTTATATATAATATATATTTTATATATAATATATAATATTTTATATATAACATATTATATTTTATATAATATATATTTTATATATAACATATTATATTTTATATAATATTTTATATATAACATATTATATTTTATATAATACATAATATTTTATATATAACATTATATTTTATATAATATATAATATTTTATATAATATATATTTTATGTATAACATATTATATTTTATATAATATATAATATTTTATATATAACATATTATATTTTATATAATATATAATATTTTATATATAACATATTATATTTTATATAACATATAACATATTATATTTTATATAACATATATAACATATTATATTTTATATAACATATATAACATATTATATTTTATATAACATATATAACATATTATATTTTATATAACATATATAACATATTATATTTTATATAACATATATAACATATTATATTTTATATAACATATATAACATATTATATTTTATATAATATATATAACATATTATATTTTATATAATATATATAACATTATATTTTATATAATATATACAACATATTATATTTTATATAATATATACAACATATTATATTTTATATAATATATATAACATATTATATTTTATATAATATATATACACACACACATATAAAACAGATAAGATGAATTCTAAAGAATTCGTGACTTAGAAGATAGTTTTCTGGGAAATTTACCCAAAACAGTACACAGAATGAAAAAACCATAAAGTATGTGTGTGTATATACATACGATAGTTCCATACCTGGAAAAAGCATAGCAAAATTGTGATTAATAAAAAAACTTACAAGCCACAGGAGGTTTAAAGGAAAAAAAACTGGAGATCCACAAAGGAACATCAATTATACCAAACACAAGTTTCTCACTGGCAATAACAAAAGCAGTGAAGGAAAACAACTGTCCACTAGAATTGTATACCCTGTTAAAGTACATTCAAAAGCATAGGTAAGAAAAAGACAATCTGAAATATATAAAGATTAAGTCTGCCTTCCAGAGACTCTCACCAAAAGAAATTCAAAAGGATGTACTTCAACAAAGTACACCTAAAGTAGTTTCAATGGGGTGTCTACTAGACATGCCAAACTTAACATGCCCCAAACTAAACTCCTGATCTTCCTCCAAAAACCTACTCTACCCACAGTCTTGCCCGTCCTAACAAAAGAATAACAAATCGATCTCTTCAGGGGCTCAAGCCAAAAACTTTGTAGTTATGCTCTCTCTCTGAAATAGCAAATCTAATCTGTCAACAAACCTTGCCTGCTCTATCTTCACGTTACATCCAGATTCAGATCACATTTTACTTCCTCCACCACTTTCCAAGTCATCACTATCTCTTTTCTGTAGTATAGCAATATTGTAACTAATCGGTCTTTCTGTTTTCACTATTATAGTCTATTATCAACACAGAAGCAAGAGTAATCCTTTTAAAAGATGAGATCATGTCACTCCTCTGTTCACAAACACTCCAGTGGCTCCCCATTTTACTCAGAGTAAAAGCCAAAGTTCTTACACAATGTCTTAGGCTGTCCTCATAACTTCTCTGATCTCATCTACAACTCTTTCCTATGCTCACACTACTCCAGTCATAATTGGTTTACCTGATGTTCCTTAAATACCTACCCTAAGCCCAAGCCTCTCAGGACTTTTTCACCTGACATTCTCTCTGCCGTGAATGCTCTTCCTCCAGGTATTTACATCGTGGTTGTACAACTGCTAATTTTAGTATTCACTATACCTTCTAGTACATGCAAATATTTCACACTAATGTTTAAAAATTGGGTAAAATAAGGGGGTAGAAGAGACGGAAGCTAAATAATTTGCTCAAGGTTACATAGCAAGTACGTGGCAGAGGGAGAATTAAAATGTATATTGACACCAAAGCCCTTGCCTAATAAAAAGGTATTATTTCAATGTGCCTGCCCTAAATGCTCAGATCTGGCTCATGATGAAAATACTATTAACTCTCTAATATTTGTTTTAGTGAATTTCACTATTTTATTTTTTAAAGAGATCTATCAGGTAGCTAGTGGTTGCTTTGCACTATGCTATGTCCTAAAAATAGAACCGTAGAATAAAAATTCCAAAGGGCACATGATTTACAAAATGTTTTCATGTGGCTTTGGAATGTATTACCAGAGAATACAATTTTTAAGATATTAACTTCCTGATCATGTTTTATTCAGGTTACTTTTCAGATTGATTTCATTCCCTGAACATCTACCATTGGGGTGGGGGTTAAAGTATTAATAGTTCTAAATGAACTGGGTGACATGAATAGAGAGCTAGCTAGAAAATTAAAATACTCTACAGAAAAGCCACTCAGTAGATAACCTTTTTGTGACTCACTTGAATTGAATTGTGTCTCATTTGTTTTCGAGGTACCCCCACTCCCTTAGGGAACTGGGGAAGTTTATTACTATTAATAAACTGCTTTCTTATATTAACTGAATGATTCATGGTAGCCTGAAGAAATTACTTCACCTGCAAACACAAAGCAATTAATTTCACATTTAAATATGAAGTACATTTAAAGCCAACATATTGAAGCAAAATTCCCAGAAAAGACTCAAACTGCCAGGAAGGTAATTTGTATAACCTCAACTGAGTAAAGGTAAGCCTCTGCCAATATCTTTATTTACCAAACAGTAATTTACTTACCAAACACAAGAAGGAAGATAATCCTTTCCCTTTCCCATAAACACAGACCTTCACTTTGTTAGGTTAAAGAACAAAGTGGCAGCTTAGAAAGGAATAGTATACTTTCTGGGAACAGAAACTTTATGTCCATTTATTTTACACATCCATGAAGTTTCTCATTTTATCATCCAGTCCCCTCCCCGCTTCCATGCAACTCTATCAAACGCACGTGCACTTCATTTGTTCGTAATCTTGAAGTTACCTACTAGGGTCCATAAATATTAATGTGTGTACAATTTCCAAGATACCTTCTATTTTTATATACATGTGGTTGGAGACTCTCAGAAAACACAAAGATTTCCCAGGGAGCACAAAATCCAAACTCATCCTGGCTCACAACGCCCTACGTATCTGGACAATCTCATTAAACTTTATCTTACAACATTCTGTTCTTTAATACACCATAGATTTTGGCATTAGTGGTTCTCATTGCTTGCAAAGCTCTTCTCCAGAAAAGGTGCTGCTTCTTGCCATTCAGGCCCTGGCTGAAATATTACTTTAGTCTAGTAGGAAAGAATCTTCCTTACCACCAAACTTTATCACATAAAAACACACACTGCTAGCAGATAGTTTATTATTTTCTACATCTCCATGTATCAAGGACACATTCCTTCCTGTTATTTCTCTATTCCCAGCACCTATAACACGGCCTGACACCCTATAGGGAGCTCAATAAATATTTGTTGAATAAATGAATGACATATAATTTACTAACTTCATTGAGTATGGTAGTCTAACAAACCAGGTTGACAAAGAAAGAGGGTATAATAACTGGAAAAGAAAGTACAAACAAAAATGTTTTCCAATGAGAAGTGCCACTGTTAAGAGCCAGCAGTTGATGCAGCTGCTTAGCTTTCTGTAACAGGTACAAACACATTCAGCAAATCTCCACATACCAGGGTTATAGTATTCATACAAGAATATTTCCTACTGAAATCCCCAAACAGCCTACCAAAATCAACTCTATTAACCTAACTGCTACCCCAAGAGATCATTTTTTCTCTAAGACCCAAGAACAAAACCAAGTACAGGGTTCAAAAGCAAGTATAGTTCAGGTTCATGTAAAAGTGTTATTTAACCGAGGTTTGTACACTTGTGAACACAGAGTAGAAACTATGTTTCATATGAGCAATGTCTCTGAGTTTTAACAATAGTTATAAAATTTAATTCAAGATGATAACTTTTTCCTTTCTTTCTTAAGCCTCTTTAGGAGATCTCCTCTAGGCCCATAGCTTCATCTATTTCCTGTGTTTGGCTGACTTTCAAACATATACCTCCAGCTGGAGTGAACAACTGTCCCTATTTGCCTGGGACTAAGGGATTTCCCAGAATGCTGGACATTTACTGCTAAAATACTGGGGGAGTCCCAGGTCACACTATCTCCAACCTGGACCCCTCTGCCAATCTCCTGACCTGTATTTCCAACTGTCTGCTATCCCGCTAGGCAGCCTCCCAAAACTACCTTTAACTCAGCATGTTTAAAGCATTATTCTCCCTCCCATCATGCCCTCCTGCTTGCCTTGCTTTTTGCCAATGTTATTGGCATTAATTATTCTTCTCATCACCTAGGATAGACAGTTCAGTGAGCAGATCTTTGTCTTGGTCTTTAACGTCTGTCTTGTAAATTATGTGACTTACTTATCTAATCCCAAAGATTAAAATGCTAGGTTGAAAGTTCCTCTAAGAACAAGGCCCATGTTTTACCAATATTTTTATCCTACCTATCACAATTCCTTATAGAAAGCAATAATCAATAAACTTTTGTTAAACTGCTAACCTCTGAAATGCTATGAAATTCCAGAAAAACATTTAGATTCTAGTGCTGGCTCAATCACCAACTACATGTGTAGCTATAGATAAATCACTTGATTTCTCAGTGCTTTAGAATGAAAATAAAATAAAAATGCTTTGAAAATTCAGTGAACATTCCCTGGGTTATATAGAGAAGATAATGACTCTAAAATACATAAGTACCCAAAGTTCCTGATGAGAATGTCCCCAAAACTCCTCATCATGGTCCCATACAATCCTTAGTCCCTTATTCAAGTCCTCACATCCCTCTCTTACTTCCACAGAGTTATATGTTTCCTATTTAGACTCTGGTAATTATGTCTAGGTTCACAGTAACTGTGGCCTACCATATCATATTCTCAATGGTCAAAGAGAGCTCAGTCAAACACAGCATCTGGCACACAGTAGATGTTTAAGAAATCTTTTGTTGAATAATTAAGGAGCAACTAGTGCTGGTGCCAGTTGGCGCACATTAGCTGTGCCTGCAGGTAGGCATAAAATTGACAAACCAGGTATAAAAAGCAGGGAGCTGGAACCCTAAGTCTTCTCAATAGTGAGGTCACTGTGCCTATAAAAAGCAGAATAGAGTTCTGACTATTCAATGAACCTTCTGTCTGCTCCCCAGCAAGGAAAGATTTCTTTATAAGGAAGTGATTTCAAAACTCCAGGGTTGCTGGTGTTTATGATAATGAAGGAATTGAGAGGTAAAAATGAAACCATGCAAGGTTCCCAAGAACAATGCAGCAAACCCTAGTTGTTTGTTTTGGTTCTTCATCACACAATCCAGGGCCTAGCAAGGATATAAAAAGAAAGGTTCTTGAGTGAAACAGTCTTTGGTTCTTTGAGCCAACTCTATGTAGTCACCAACCACAGCCATGGGGAATTCCAAAATCCTGCTTTTGTTAGTGAATGCCTTTCCACTAAATAAGCAGACAGCCTCTTGTCTGAAGGTATTTTGTTTTTATTTGGCTATCTTGTCGAATTAATACAAAATATACAGTGTCTTTAGCCTCTGAGTACATTGTAAAATTGCAACCTTCTTAAAACGGGTTCAAGGTTCATCATAAACAACTCAGTAACACAAAATGTTATTAATCTACAAAATATGGCCAGGCGCGGTGGCTCATGCTTGTAATCCCAACGCTTTGGGAAGCCAAGGCCAGAGGATCTCTTGATCTCAGGAGTTGGAGACCAGCCTGGGCAACATGGCACAAGCCCATCTCTACAAAAAATACAAAGAAATTAGCCAGGCGTGGTGGTGCACACCTGTAGTCCCAGCTACTCAGGAAGCTGAGGTGAGAGGACTGCTTGAGCCCAGGAGGTTGAGGCTGCAATGAGCCAATATCACACCACTGTGCTCCAGCCTAGGCAAAAGAGTAAGACCCTATCTCAAATATTTATACATATATATATACACACACACACACACACACACACATATATATATATCAACAACAACAACAACAAACGGTTTACCAGTTCTCAAGGAAGCTTACTAAAAATGTATCCAGCTTCCCTCAGTCTTTTATATCCGAAATCCTGACTTTCCCAATCAGAACCTAGAAAGCAGCACTGTAGGAAGAGTAGAAATTCTTAAAGAAGGAGGCAGGGAGGGAAGAAAAAGGAAAGGGAAGGAGGGAGGGAGGGAAGAAGGAAGGGAGGAAGGGAGGGAGGAAGGGAGGGAAGGAATGAAGGGAAGGAAGGGAAGGAAGAGAACGAAGGGAAGGATAGGAAGGGAAGGAAGGGAAGGGAGGAAAGAGAGGGAAGGGAGGGAAGGAAGGGAAGGAAAGGAGGGAGGGAGGGAAGAAGGAAGGAAAGAGGGAAGGAAAGGAGGGAGGGAGGGAAGAAGGAAGGAAAGAGGGAAGGAAAGAGGGCAGGAGGGCAGGCAGACAAGAAGGCAGGCAGGCAGGCAGATGCACAAAAAAGAGGTAGGGAGGGCCGGGCGTGGTGGCTCACTCCTGTAATCCAGCACTTTGGGAGGCCGAGGCAGGTGGATCACCTGAGGTCAGGAGTTCAAGACTGGCCTGGCCAACATGGCGAAACCCAGTCTCTATAAAAATACAAAAAAATTAGCCTGGCATATTGGTATGCTCTTGTAATCCCAGCCACTCGGGAGGCTGAGGTGGGAGATTCACTTGAACCCGGGAGACAGAGGTTGCAGTGAGCCGAGATTGCACCACTGCACTCCAGCCTGGGTGACAGAGCAAGACTCCAGCTCAAAAAAAAAAAAAAAAAAAAAAGGTAAGGGGTTTGTTGTTGTTGTTTTCCTATGCTAAGTGCTACGGCCTAAGCCCCTACTAAAAGTAACAGAAGTGAACAGGCCAGGCTATAGCTGCTATTCAGGCCTTTGTATTGTCTTGAGCAGATCACTGAAGCAAATTATTGTTCCATAAACAGATTACTCCAACTTCTATCCACAGAGCTATCTCACTCCCACTGGATAAGTATTCTAAGATAAGAATAAAACCCGCAGACTAAAATCAAATTACATAAGCTGTATACCCAACTAATTGGTCATTAGACAATTATTTTGTACCAATAAATCCGATTCCCTGACTACAAAGTGGCTTTTAAATGGCTTCATCCATCCAACTACATGTAGTAGCACACAGCTATTTTTAACTTATATTACTATTGCTAACTGAGAAATGTCACCTTCATTTCCTCAAACTCTTTCAGTATGATTTATTTTTTCTAACTTAGAGATTTTCCCAATCTCTAATTATTTCATAAGCTAAATTCCCATTCAACTCCATTCAATCTTTGGTCAAGTATTATATTTATTATTTCAAAGTTCATGTTTATTATTTCAATGAAACTAAACACTAATAGATGTGTGCAGGAAGGTTGTTTGCATGTATATTTTAAATAGGAACATAACCCTGAAGCACCAGGAAACTTTAAGCCTGAAAAATGATTTGTCCAAATGAAATCCTGTTAGAAAGCTACATATCAAGAGAAGCCATCTTAACCTCCCTCACCACTATCATACATTATTGAGGCTTACTGCAGGCTAAAACATTAGGGGGCTATTTTGAAGACTTAGCTGCAGGCACAGGCAATAATACAATGACCAAATCTAAATTGAATTACCAATCAGAGGGCCATGGGGAGAAGGACAAGATACAGTGGATTAAAAGAAGTCGTTGGAAGATGTACCAGATAGCTGGTTCTCTCAATTATTTAATATAATCATTCCCTAAGATCTAGGAGAAAAAATTAATATTAAAAAAATTCTGCCCTCTCCCTCTCCCTCTCCCTCTCCCTCTCCCTCTCCCTCTCCCTCTCCCCTCTTTCCACGGTCTCCCTCTGATGCCGAGCCGAAGCTGGACGGTACTGCTGCCATCTGAGCTCACTGCAACCTCCCTGCCTGATTCTCCTGCCTCAGCCTGCCGAGTGCCTGCGATTGCAGGCGCGCACCGCCCCGCCTGACTGGTTTTCGTATTTTTTTGGTGGAGACGGGGTTTCGCTGTGTTGGCTGGGCTGGTCTCCAGCTCCTAACCGCGAGTGATCAGCCAGCCTCGGCCTCCCGAGGTGCCGGGATTGCAGACAGAGTCTGGTTAACTCAGTGCTCAATGGTGCCCAGGCTGGAGTGCAGTGGCGTGATCTTGGCCCGCTACAACCACCTCCCAGCCGCCTGCCTTGGCCTCCCAAAGTGCCGAGATTGCAGCCTCTGCCCGGCTGCCGCCCCGTCTGGGAAGTGAGGAGCGTCTCCGCCTGGCCGCCCATCGTCCGGGATGTGAGGAGCCCCTCTGCCTGGCTGCCCAGTCTGGAAAGTGAGGAGCGTCTCTGCCCGGCCGCCATTCCATCTAGGAAACAAGGAGCGCCTCTTCCCAGCCGCCATCACATCTGGGAAGTGAGGAGCCTCTCTGCCCGGCCGCCCATCGTCTGAGATGTGGGGAGCACCTCTGCCCTGCCGCCCAGTCCGGGATGTGAGGAGCGTCTCTGCCCGGCCGCCCCGTCTGAGAAGTGAGGAGACCCTCTGCCTGGCAACCGCCCCGTCTGAGAAGTGAGGAGCCCCTCCGCCCGGCAGCCGCCCCGCCCGAGAAGTGAGGAGCCCCTCCGCCCAGCAGCCACCCCGTCTGGGAAGTGAGGAGCGTCTCCGCCCGGCAGCCACCTCGTCCGGGAGGGAGGTGGGGGGGTCAGCCCCCCACCCGGCCAGCCACCCCGTCCGGGAGGGAGGTGGAGGGATCAGCCCCCCGCCCGGCCAGCCACCCTGTCCGGGAGGTGAGGGGCGCCTCTGCCCGGCCACCCCTACTGGGAAGTGAGGAGCCCCTCTGCCCGGCCAGCCGCTCCGTCCGGGAGGGAGGTGGGGGGGTCAGCCCCCCGCGCGGCCAGCCACCCCGTCCGGAAGGGAGGTGGGGGGGTCAACCCCCCGCCTGGCCAGCCGCCCCGTCCGGGAGGTGAGGGGCACCTCTGCCCGGCCGCCCCTACTGGGAAGTGAGGAGCCCCCCCCAGCCCGGCCAGCCGCCCCGTCCGGGAGGGAGGTGGGGGGGTCAGCCCCCCGCCAAGCAAGCCGCCCCGTCCGGGAGGTGAGGGGCGCCTCTGCCCGGCCGCCCCTACTGGGAAGTGAGGAGCCCCTCAGCCCGGCCAGCCGCCCCGTCCGGGAGGGAGGTGGAGGGGTCAGCCCACCGCCCAGCCTGCCACCCTGTCCGGGAGGGAGGTGGGGGGGTCAGCCCCCCGCCTGGCCAGCCGCCCCGTCCGGGAGGGAGGTGGGGGGGTCAGCCCACTGCCCAGCCTGCCGCCCTGTCCGGGAGGGAGGTGGGGGTTCGGCCCCCCGCCTGGCCAGCCGCCCCATCCGGGAGGTGAGGGGCGCCTCTGCCCGGCCGCCCCTACTGGGAAGTGAGGAGCCCCTCTGCCCGGCCAGCCGCCCCGACCAGGAGGGAGGTGGGGGGGGTCAGCCCCCTGCCCGGCCAGCCACCCCGTCCGGGAGGTGAGGGGCACCTCTGCCCGGCCGCCCCTACTGGGAAGTGAGGAGCCCCTCTGCCCGGCCACCACCCCGGCTTGGAGGTGTACCCAACAGCTCATTGAGAACGGGTCATGATGACAATGGCGGTTTTGTGGAATGGAAAGGGGGGAAAGGTGGGGAAAAGATTGAGAAATCGGATGGTTGCCGTGTCTGTGTAGAAAGAGGTAGACATGGGAGACTTTTCATTTTGTTCTGTACTAAGAAAAAATTCTTCTGCCTTGGGATCCTGTTGATCTGTGACCCTACCCCCAACCCTGTGCTCTCTGAAACATGTGCTGTATCCACTCAGGGTTGAATGGATTAAGGGCGGTGCAAGATGTGCTTTGTTAAACAGATGCTTGAAGGCAGCATGCTCGTTAAGAGCCATCACCACTCCCTAATCTCAAGTACCCAGGGACACAAACACTGCGGAAGGCCGCAGGGTCCTCTGCCTAGGGAAACCAGAGAACTTTGTTCACTTGCTTATCTGCTGACCTTCCCTCCACTATTGTCCTGTAACCCTACCAAATCCCCCTCTGCGAGAAACACCCAAGAATGATCAATAAAAAAAAATAAAAAATAAAAATATAAATAAAATAAAAAAAATAAAAAAAAAAAAATTCTAAAACTTTACTTAAAAAGCTGGCATAGAGGTTACTCACTGAGAACAAAGTCCCTCTGCTATTGTCTAAATGAGAAAGTGTTATTATGAAAACTTTTTACATGAGTGTTCAAATATTGAGGAAAAACAGTAATATCTGACTCAACTATTATAGTAGGCTTAAAAATGAAAATAAAAATGCAGGAGTCATTAACAAACACTTAGAATGTATACATCAAGACATTCTAGTTTTCTCCAAATTCTTTTAATCCACAATAGAAATGGGAAATTAAAAGGATTTTTCTCTCTATAAAGAATATGGCTCCCCAGGCAAGATCCCGCCACTGCACTCCAGCCTGGGCAACAGAGCCAGACTCCATCTCAACAAAACAAAACAAAACAAAAAAAAGAATATGGCTCCCCAAGGTGGCTCATCTCTTAGTTATTCTTTATTTAATTATTCATATTTCAAATAAAATTAATAGGACACTCAGTGAGAAATAGTGTCTTATTTAGACACATTTGCCAAATGAAATGTAAATAAAAGTTTAGGCTGGGCTCAGTGGCTCATGTCTGTAATCCCAGCACTTTGGGAGGCTGAGGTGGGGATACTGCTTGAGCCCAGGAGTTTGAGACCAGCCTAAGCAACATGGCGAAACCCCATCTCTACAAAAAATACAAAAATTAGCTGGGCATGGTGGCAGACACCCATAAGTCCTAGCTACTTGGGAGGCTGAGACAGATTCTGATCACTTAAGCCAGGAGGCAGAAGTTGCAATGAGCCAAGATCATGCCACTGCACTCCAGCCTCGGCAACACAGAGATTCTGTCTCAAATAAATAAATTAAATTAAAAATAAAGTTTACACAAGATTGTATATTCTTTCATTCAAAGCTGAATGACTCTTCCCCAAATCTTATATATTACATTCTGCATTTATTTATTTCTCAACTGCATATTCTTTAGAGACTTGGTCTTTCATTCTCCAGAAAGGTAGAAGAAATTATTTTTTCAGTATTATATTTAAATTGCTCATCAAAAGTTTTCTGTTGAATTTGAATCATGGTAGCTATAATTAACTGATGAAAGTTTAAATATATATTTAAATGATTTCTGTCCACAGAATTGTTGATGTCCATGAGTCAGTACTAGTATTTTATGACAAAAACTACTAAATGTCACAATTTAATTTTTTCAGGCCAATAATGTGAAAATGATTATAATTACTGCAATAAATATCTGTAGATTAAGCTACATTACAAGTAAAGCAATTCGAATATTTGAAGAGTAAGACAACATCAAGCACTAATAAATCTCCCTTCTAGATTTAGAATTATAATCAATGATTTTATCCCCTTATAGTTAAGTTTGTATCTTATGGTTGGACAAATTAAAGTTGGATTCCCAACTTAACATCCTAGAAGTCTGTTCATTTTCATCAGAAGAACGACTTCAAATAATAAGATCAGAGAAAGTAAACAAGCAAATATGAATGTCATCAAAAAGTTGAATTTAGAGTTTTATGACATTAACAAACTTAACCACTCCAATCAAATGCTTAGACAAGTAATTATGCACAGGCAAGCAATGATGTTTTTTAAGGAGAATAGGAATATTTCACTGACTTCTAAATAGAAAGCACGACATAAAAAAATCAGATTACAGAAAATTAACTCAACACACTATTTGTGTTATGTGTGTTGCAAGTGTTGCTTTCAAAACATTCCCAGAAAAAATAACAATCTCTCCATCCCTATTTATTCTTAGATGATTGTTTAATAGTGAAGTCAGTTTATATTTGAAGACATTTTGCATAATCCTATTAAAAACCAATTCAAACAATGTGGGTCATGTTTAACTCTTCAGTTATTTATCCATTAATCTCTTTAAGTGCTTCCTTCCTTAACACAGCTGTAGTTCAAGAGGTGGCCAGCAGTTGGCCTCCATTTCTGTGGATTTTCATGAATGCCCAGATTTCTTTTTGCAAACTTTTTAAATGTTGTATGCCTAAACAACTTTTTCATAACTTAAGGGCTTATAAAACGCTCTCAAAAGGGCTCCAAAAGAAACAAATTTTCTTTTAAAAATAAAAACCAAACAAAAGGAAGCCACACACACTGTAAAGATGTTCTCTGCAAAACATTCTGTTCAGCAGATTTGAAATGTCTCTAAAGGGATCAAGAACTACGTGGTTTGAAAGCAACAGCTGATAACTCCTAACAGGTTGGTTAAAAGCCAACAGTAACAGCCATGAGAAAATCTTTAAACTAGATTAGGAGCAGCTAAGATACCAGGCATCGGGCATTCCCTAGTCTCCATTTATTTGCTCCATTTATTCGGAATGCCTTCAACTGTACCATTCAACCACAGTTATTCAAAAGCCTCTGTCCTTAGACCTCTGTTCTTTTTTCCTTTCATGCTCTCCACCAAAGACTGCAATCTTACTATGATATTTTTGGAGAAAACTCACAAATCTACATCTCTGTTTTTGTTATATCACCCAAACTAATCCCCTATCTCTAACATCTGACTTAATATTTCCACCAGGGTATGCCATCATTATCTCATACTCAACACATAAAAAACAAAAAAACTTACTCATCTTTATCAAACCATTCCCTCTTTCAACTTCCTTTGTTTTGTTAACATCAACCCCATTTGTCTGGTGACCAAGACTTAGAATCACAGAAGCAACCATGAACTCCCTAGTAACCTCCACTATTCACATTCTGTTGGTTCATATGGCAGATGGCATTTTTCAAAGATGGCTACCACAACATCTCCTATCTGCGTATACTTCTACAATATGATCTTGCCACTTTGCCGTCAAAAGGTAGATTGAATCCAGGCTGGTCCTAAGATGCACTTAAAATCAAAGGAATGTGACTAAAGCAATGCAATGAGACTTCCAAGGCTGGGTCAGAAAAGAGCATACAGCTTCTGGCTGATTCTCTTGGAATACTCTCTCTGGGGGAAGCATGCTGCCATATAAGAATTTCAACCCCAAGACTACCATGCTGGGGTGAGAGGCCACATGTAGTCCCAACTAGGCCCAGCCTTCTAGCTAGTCCCACCAAGGTGCCATAAATGTGAGTGAAGTTGTCTTAGGTCCCTTGTGACCAGTTCATCTGCCAGCTGAATGCCACCAACTGAACTCAGTAAATACCCTAAGGAAGAATCACCCAGCTGAGCCCTGCCCAAATTGTTGAGATACAAAACCATGAATGTAATAAAATGTGTCCACAGCTTTCCTTCTAAGCGTACATCATGTGAGGAGTTGTTACTACCTATGTGGGGACAAAAGCTAACTAAAACCCCATGTTTGTCTCTATTCCCAGAGCCATCACCCAAGAGGAAGCCCTCATCACCTCAGATCTACTTTGTTATAACTGATTGCAGGCTCTCCTTACTATAATCTGTATTACAATCTATCTAACCTAACATTTCCAACCAGAAAACTGCTTTTACATGCCAACCCCACAACCAACATCAATCTCATGTTTTAAATTTGTAGGAAATTCTATAATGCAAAGAGGTCTTCTTAAATATGTATTTTATTTGATTCATACAACAAAAGCCAGAGATCTGTCAATAGGGCAAATACCCTTTTCCTTAAAGAAGAAGAGATCAAAGGTTAGGGAGGTTAATTTTTGTACAATCTCATTGCCAATAAATGGAATGAATATACACAGAACTAAGAACCAGAGTCACAGATTACTGCTATTCCTCCATTCTATGATGCCTCCTATGATCTATTTCAGAGCAAAAATGTTTGATGCCTCTCTCCATTCCTGCTACAGTAAATCTATTTCCAAGACACTCTATAATTTGGCCTCAATCTATCAACTTGCCTGGTTATTTCCTACCAACTCCACCACTACAGGAAGGATGGCTTATTTATTCACCTTGCTGATTCTAGCCTCCGAACATTTACTCACAATGTTTCCTTCTTTCAACTCATTCATTAGCACAAATTCCACCTCTTCCATGAAGCCCTACCAGCCTATCCCCATTGCTTTCTCTCTCTGCTATTCCTATATGTTTTATAAATTTCACCCAAAATTTGGCAGTTTTATCTTGTTCAAGTGTGTCGGTCTTACTTCCAGGCTGGTAATCAGTCCACACACATCCATACACAGAGAGATGCTGGGTGCTGTATACAGCCAGTGTTGGTTCTGACCAGTCAGTGCTCACAACATACCTTTTGTTAAATATTTTGAATTTCATCTCTACT